>NC_139908.1:18576402-19176402 GCF_905171665.1 Trachurus trachurus | reverse complement strand
AAATTAGTCCCAGTGCTACAGCTCCACTGGCTGTTAATAATGTCTAAAAATACTGCATCACAAAGTGGATCAGAAAGTCGAGCTGTTTGAAGTGTTGCTGCGCCGTCTGACTGATCTGACAGTTGTCTTTTGTTCCAAAACACTGTGAGCGTCAGTGCACAAACACACACATGAGAGTTATCAATCTTCTCACAAGAAAGCGATTGAGCACGTTCCTCTGAACATGTCACACTATTCATTTATCTCATCTTAAATCGCTCCGTAAACACCTGACGTGTCTTCTTTCCCTCCTCAGTCCAAAGCCATGCGAGAGAGATGGCTCCTCCAGGGAATGGGCCCGGACGAAGAGGAGGCACGGAGGAAACAGCTGGAGCAGGACGAAGAGCAAGGAAAGAGGCTGGAAGACATAATACATAGGTAAGGTAAATTGACTAATGTAGTTTGGCCTTTGTTTAGTCTCCGTGCAGAGTGGGCTGCAGCTCGTTGTACATTTCCGTGACTAGATGTGAGCGGCCGGCAAGTTATCACATCTGTTTTTGTTAGCACACATCTGCTTTTCTTTCCAGCACTGTATGTTCTACAGTTTGGAACCGAGACATTTCCTAAAATACCAGTCATACTGTCTACTTGGCTTTCTTTCTTTATTTCCTTCCTTCCTTCCGTCCTTACTTTCTTTTTACATCCTACCCACGTGGTCCAGGTTGAAAATAGTAAACAACAACATGTCTCCTAGGCAGTTTTTTTTTTCCCAACTTGTCTACTGATAAGAAACCATCACACACTGTACATGTAGCATATGATTCCACAAAATTAAGAATTTGGTCTCTTTTTATCTGTAAAGTGATGACGTGTAGTTGATCTGTGTACGTAGTTAGAGCCAACTCACTGATTGTATACTTCAGTTACATCAGCCATATTTAAAGCAGCAAACCAGAGTCCCAGTGCAGGGCTCACATTTTGTGAGACTACACTGAGCTCAACATTGATACACTGATACTGTATAGTGGTTAAAATAAACACACATACTGTGTAAGTTGAGAGGTGCTCGGGAATCTGGCAGTTCTGTAACCTTAGAGCAAAATCTACATTTCTCTTCTGTGCTGGTGTGAAAACAAACACCAAGAGCTACTGTATGAACTGTGTGTGGAACCTCTCTAAAAGCAGATGTGATGTGAGTTGACAAAGAAGGAATAATGAAAGAAAAAACAAAGAGGGGAGTATGAGAGAAATTACATAAAAGGAGCTGGAGGGAAAGTTAAAAAGCAGAGAAAGTGACCAGATACAAGACACACAATGAAAGCAGGTTGTACTGCAGTTGCTAAAGGAAGAGAGTGATGTGAGTCCGTGTGCACTTCCTGCGTTTGTGTCTCTGGGAGGAGCTTCCTGATTCCCATCAAGCATTGCCGCATGATAGTCACTTATTCCCTGATGATGAAGTTGGGGCACGGTGAGATCATCGGTGCTATGAATAAAAGTGCCAGGCAGGTCTTGCCAGTGTGACGCTTCACTGCAGCCAGCCACAAGTGTTTTCCACTGACAGGGTGTGAGAACTGGGCCGGGCGGCTCCGCATTGTCTTCTGACACTGAATAAACTCTTTGGCTCAGATGGTTGAGTGTTCATGACAAAGTTGAAGAGTGATGAAAGTAACTTGATCATAGTAATGAAGTAAAAACCTACCTTATATTGTTTACAACACAAAATGAATGAATGAATTGTGTTATTACCGTGTATCAGAGATTGCCTACACTTTGGTGGACAGGTTGCATCAATACTTATTTTACATTTTCACAACAACAGTATTTCTGTTTATACAGCTTTTTTTTTTTTTTTTTAAGTTTTGCTACTTCAACTTAGCCAACATTAGCATTAACAGCTGTTTTCTTACCAAGCCAGGAGAAACATTGCAAGTTCATCATCCAACTTTTTTGCTTTTCTTCTTGCTTTTGACTTCTTTTTTTCTTTTTTTTACTCAGAATAATTTCTCTATTGTAAGCAACCCTCTTGTTTTGATTTTATTTCAAGCATTTCTTGTCTTCTAGCTACAGACGTTAGCATGTTAACTAGTTAACCTTGCTTTGACTGTTTCATTTAGTAGAGGATGACTAGTAACACTACTCAGAGGGCATATTATAACCTCTTGCAATGGCTGAGAGTTTTAGCAGTAAGCAAACAGGTGTTAACACTAAAGCTGGCTACTTTGCACTAGCAGTATACTAGTGCAGTATTGAAGAACAGTGAACAGGTTTAACAGGCCCCTGGAAAGATGCAGACTTTGCTCTATAATTTATGCACCTACATGAAAAGATGCCCTTGAAAGTTCCTGAAACGCCAGAGGAATTAAAAATGAAGGAAGAGGGAAGAGAAACGCCTCTAAATAGGATTTTTTTTTCTCCTCAGTGTATTTTGGGCAAGACAAATTGTGAGTAGGACTGCCCCAGGCGCTAGAAACGTTTGGCATCATGTAGGGGAAGAGTAGTAGAGGGAAATGAAACTCACCATGAACTCCTCCATCGGGGTGAAATGATGATTTGAAATATTATTTATGGAAAAAAATTAGGTGGTGAATTGAAGATGAAACTACTCATCCATGCAGATTAGCATGTACTGTCAAAAAATTAGGCTCGTGGAGAGGTTTCAGGTCAATTTGGTGTCTGTGAGTCACACTCGCCCTCCTCCTCCTCATCTGTCAAATCTCTGCATGAAAGACACTTTGTTAGCCAGCAAGCTACTGTAACTTATCACCAGCTCTGAAATAACATCAACATTCGCTCTGGTATAAACAGGACAGCAGTGAATGGTCAAAGAGAGAGCATTGTGGACTCCAAGTACAGTTGTGATTGTGTAGCGGCTTCGCGTGAATCACTTCATTCAGCTGCTGTTGAATAGACTTGTTGTCTGATAGTCTGTTTCAAAGAGGAGACAGTGCAGTTTGTGGTTTTAATTACTTACGAAAGCAATTAAAACTACAAAGATAACTCTTTACTGGGTCTACACTGTCATTTGTTTAAGGTCTGGTTTCACTTTCTTTCTTTTTTTTTTTTTTTACAGCTTAGGCTTTGATGTGGAGCCAAATCCTGAAGCAGTCTGAAATGAAATATGGACAGAGTTCTTAAGACTGTTTGAAAAGGACGAGCTGAATTAATTAATAAAGCTCAGTACCAATTGTTAAAAGTTCAATGAAAACAAGTTATAAGCCCTGACTAAAGTTTCTGTTTAAATCCTGAAGTTGGTTGTGCTGTGTGATTGGGTTTGTTGGAAAATATTGATTGATACACTAAGGGGTTGCGATCTTCTTGGACATGATACAATATTGATTTTTTTTTAAGCGTGTATTGATAGTTTATCAATAGTTTACATGGTGACAGCAGTTTGGCGTTGGATTTGAGCCTTCAACCAATCTCTTTGTTTAGATTAGACAAACAGAAGTTCAGTGATGTAGGTTATCACAGGAACTGTTAAATACAAATAAAGGTGCAACTGTTCTGCGTCTGAAGCCATACAAATTGTATTTTTACTGTATATTTTTTTAGTTTTTTGCACTATGAGACTTAGACTTTTTAAAAATAGACTTTTGAGAAAAACAGGATACCAAAATATCACAATATATCATATTATAAGCCCTTTTTTCATTTAGGCTAAGTCTTCATCTTCAAAACCAACCACTCTGACTCACTCTCACTCATGCTGAGCTCTTTTTCTCTCACAGACACAGTATTTTTTTAGGAAGGATCAGATAACCTGCCATTTTTCTTGCATGTTGTAAGCAAGAGCAATATTATTCAGGCAATTACTATTGTCAACCAGGGTCTCAGATGTTTACTGAAAATCACTTTAAGAGGAGCTCAGCTGGCTGGGAGTAAATTCTCGAGGCTTTTTTGGAAAACAATCTTTCCCAGCGGGTAAAATAAAGTTGCAGAGCAAGAGCACATGTGTGGGAGACTAAGGAGTGCCTTCAGCCTACACTTGAAAACAAAATTATAATAATTCATAACATCTGTGAAAAAAAACTTTTACAAATTGTCATTCATTAGGCTGGGAGGACAAGAGACATTTCCATGTAGGTGTTTTGGACAGGACAGGACAGGACACTGATTGGCAGCTCATGCCCGTCTTTGCGTGTGCGCGCATTTCAGGCAGAGGGTGTGGCATCTATATTTACTCTCTGTGGGACAGCATCCCAGAATATCCCATAACCCAGGCAACCGGAGTCTTTCCGCTACTGATAGCGACAGAGGTGAAGAGTTGGGACGAAAGTGGCCTCTGCATTATCTGTGTTTGGTGTGTGTGTGTGCGGGAAAGGGAGTGTGTGTAAAGCCACAATCAAGTAAACCAATGAAAACTACACCTACCTCCACCTATAAACATTTCGGAAATTGACTCCACTGTCTTGGAGCCAAAAGCACAGAAGCCCAGACATCTTGTCCATCCCACTTTTATGGCTCTTGGCCTAATAACACGGGCCCTATAGTAAACACTTTAATGACTGAAAGTGACAAACAAGAAGCTGCGGCTCTTTTGCAGATGCTGGTGTTGTTTCATGCCCCGGAGAACACATAAACAGGAGTGAAAGAAAGGGAGGGAGGAACAGCTGTATCTGTTGATAACAAATCTAGTTCAACTGAGCATTAACTGTATCAAGAAAAAAAAAGAAAAGAAAAGAGGGAAAATATGCAGGAAAGAAAAAGAGTCCCTTCATATTATCCATACAATTATGCAAACCTAATGGAAAACACATTATAAAGATAAAAAAACAACAACAGCAGTGTCTTTGTGTGGCGTTGTAAGTGCTGCCTGCTGTTGACCTTAAACTGGAAATCATATAAAGTGAGGGGGGGGGGGGAACTGCAACAGTGCAATCTTTGTGTGGACTGTTACATAGACATACTTAGGGTCATTGAGCCTGAAGAGCACACAGACACAGAAAAGGGGATCAGAGCTGGGAAATAGAGGCAGTTTGTGTGGCAGACAGTCCTCCGTGCTGTAACCCTGCTTTATGCACACTCACAGAGAGATGAAGAAATAGCAGCCATTGTGTGCAGGGGGTAGATGCTAACTTTGCAGAGCCTGGAGAACAAACAGACAGAGGCAGAGGGAGGCAGAATGAGAGCATACATGTGGCGGCAGCAGTGGTAGTTTTACAGATACCCCTATCATTACACGCACAGGCTAAGTACACTGAGAGAGAGAGAGGGATACAGCAGGACAATGTGGCGCTGACCCGACCCGTGTCCCCACTCGTGCTACTTTGGGATCATTGCTCGTTTCATACGGCGCAGACAGCTCCATGCAGTAGTTGCCATTGTTGGAGAGAGAGAGTGGGGGGGGATGCAGTCTGGTTTTCATCCCGCCGCAGCGACGGGACGGGTTTGTCAACTTGTCAGAGAAGTGATTTGTGGAGTCTCTTTTTCGTTTTGTTTATTCAGGAATCAGAACGTTTGAGGTTATTTAAAACATTCAAGTTTGTAGTTGGTGGGAGCTTGATTATAATTTGCAGCAGCGGTAAAAAAAAAAAAAAAAAAAAAAAAACTAGGCCACTGCAGCAAGATGGCGTTATGTATTTACAAAACTTTATACTCAACCTCTATATGTTTGTTCATACTTAGACATGGCGCATGTAGTTACCCCCAGCTGAGTTTTGATTAGAGCAGTATGTTGGTCTGAATACATATTGAAGTTCTGCAATACTTTTCTCTATATTCTAATTATATTAAAAGAAGATTGACATACATGCATACATTTGGAGGGTAGGCCTATGTTTCTTCACTTTCTCTGAGAGTTTGACGATTTATTCATGCCAGCCCGTTAGCTTAGCCTAGCATAAAGACTGGAAAAATTGGGAAACAGTTAGCCTTGCTCTTTTCAGTGGTTAGTAAGTAGATTTATTTAATTTGTACAAAATCCAAAATGTAAAAACAAGTTTCTGTGGTTTTATGAGGAGGGATTTTGTGCCTTTTGGCCAGGCGGCGTAACTTCCCGGAGTCTTGGCTGGTTGCCTAGCTAGCGACTTCAATGCCATGCTAACTTTTTCCCTTCATCTCCACTTTTGATGCTAAACCAAGCTAACCTGCTACTGCAGATCCATATTTACCACACGGACACGAGTGGTTCCAATCCCACAACTGGGCATATTTCACAAAATGTCAAACTTTTCTTTCATGTTCTTTTATGATCACAGAGTCATCTCCCTTCTTCTTTACTTGTGTTTGTGTCTGCTAACACTATTATTCTTAATTTCCCCTGTGCCCTGCCGCTGCACTGACCTGATTCCAGCACAGAGGATCAATAACCTTTCATTTTATCTCTTCCAACCATCAATCAATTACCAGACCAGAAAAACCTCTTAGTTACAAACTGTGCTGACAAATGGAGTCTGGAGGAAGTCTGAGAACAGCAAACTATACTTATTGCAACCAGCCCATTGAAGTGCCCTGGATCGTGTTACATAACGTTCTAAGAATATTTGTCTTTTCCTCACAGTGGCAGTATGAGAGCACATCGTTTTTAACTGGGCAGAAAAGTGCAGTGTAGTTCAGTTTCTCAGCTTATTAACATTTCTCCAACTTTTTTTTTGTGTGTGTGTGTGAGCCATACACAGGTGCAGTGAAAGAAACTCGACTCAAAGTGCAAAATGAATCCCAGACTTTTCTGTGACAAAGTTCAGACCAAGGCACCGTGTAAGGAAAGACTGGACAACCATGTGTCTTGTTGGACATTTACTGTATCAGATCGAGCGCAGCCTCTTGTTTCTGTTCTTAGTCTCGCTTTTGAAACGTTGACGTGGATCATGTTTTCAAAAACTGGTAACATCATACATTTGGTATCTATCTGCCTGTCAAAACAAATCTTTTCAGGCAAAACAGGCTGTGTATACAGAGGAATGAAAAAGTACTGTAGCCTACTCTGTCACGGCCATTTGCTTGAACAAAATACTAAAGTCTCATCTTTCCCTCGGGACATTGGAGTGTTTATGATCTGGCTTTTATCCTGTACCTCTTTTTTGTTGTTGTTGAGTCTTCAAATTTAAGCTGGTTAAACTTCAAGTCAGTCTAAATAAGACTGTCAATAAAGACATCAGACTAATTTCTTTTTGCTAAAGCACTGTGAATCGCCCTACCTTGTATTGACAGTATTTAGTTTGTATTTTTTTTTTTTTTTTGATGTTGGAGCAGCTTAATTAGGGACAATAGAGATAAACATGATTTTTTCTTTTTTACCAGGAACTAAAGCCATTCTTTCAAGTTGTGTAATAAAGGGGTGTAGTGGTGTTTAGCTCAGTTGGTAGAGCAGCCGCCCCATGTGTTGAGGCTACAGTCCTCACTGCAGGCGGCCCCGGTTCGAATCTCGCATCGCACTGCCCTTTCCTGCATGTCATTCTCCCCATTTCCTTTCTCTCTATCGACTGTCCGGTCCATTAAAGACGAACCCCCCCCCCCCCCCCCCCCCCCACACACACACACACACACACACACACACACACATAAAAAAAAAAAAAAAAAAACTTTCAAGTTGTGTAATAAAGCACCAAACATAGTGAAGCTAGTGCTAGAGTTTTGCTGCTTTTCCCCTAGTTATAGCTTTTCATCAATTAAACTATTAGGAAATTAACTGGAAATAAAATGTTAACTGAGAATACAGCTCTATATCTCAAGGACTGAGCTGGGACTCAAAGACATGTCCTCTATGAATCAGAATCTGGGATGTCATTATTTAAACCCACTAACTATGCGTCTTGTGAAGGGACGTGGTGCTAATAACACATCAGAGTGCTAGTGTAGCTGTATGAGTGCACACGTACTGTAGAGTGCACATAATAGCAAAGCTGCAAAGTGCTACTTCTGCTGACCAGCTATTGACATTTGTAGTTCTACTCCACTACAGTTCTAGGTGAAATACTGGGCTGCTATTTGCTTAACACTTATTTGATCTTAAGGAAATTACAGTTTATGCTGTATTTTTCCACCACCACCTCTAATAGAGAGCGTTGGGTGTATACATTAGTACCTGGCCCTGTCATTATGCCCACAATACAACCTCTAATTTGCCTCTGTGAAGACTTTCAACTCCAAACAATGGGGCAGATGAAGACCTGAGACAGATATAAATAATGTATCTTTGGTTCTTGTGTGTGAATTTTAGCCAAGGACAGTTCATCCCACATCACAGAAGCAGGAAGCAAGGCAGGACTGTATGAGTTACAGCTGCCACATCCAACTATATGAGCAGGGTGTAAAAAAAAAAAAAGATCACAACCTGAGGCCAAGTGTAATATAGGAAATAGAGCTGGGGTGGATGATGTCCACTACACCCACAGCTCCCCTGAGTGATGGGAATGTAATTTGTTAAATGAACATGTTGAACAGCAGGTGCAGGTACAGCAGGTGCTACTTATCTGAGTTCATGCTAATGTATGTCTCTCCTCACATCCTGTTTGTGATCAGGAAAACAGATCAGCGCTCAGTCAGGACAGAAACAGGAAGAAGCAAAGTGTTCTTTAACACACATATAATTCACTACCAGCGTGTGGCAGAGCACAGCAGAGAAGGTGTAAATATGAAGTTGTAAGTCTCTACTGAGCATACAAACTAAAAATAAACATAAATGATAACTGACAGGGTTTCACAGCTTCTGATCACGGAGAATAACATAACCAGCAACTCAGAAGCCAGGTGCACCATGGGTCATTCAGCCGAGGCGTTCGTCAGTAGCTTCATCAATAACTTTACATTTACAAGCACTAAGAATATTTAAACACACCATAATGTGGAAGATACAAGGGGATGTGCAGAATTTCTTCATTATAACTTTTCAGATGAAAACTCATCATGTTGCACTTCTGCTTTACTGCCGTTATTCAACTGTTTATAAAAGAGCCCCCTCACCTTATGGGTGCCCACAGGAGAGCAAGCTATAGTTGTTGACTACATAGTTAATTCATTTGGAAGGTATTATGCCAGTTATTAAGGCACAACTGATATGGGATTTTTGGGGCCAATGCTGATTTGACACTTAAATGTATTAAAGGCTCAGCAATTATTCTTATTAGAAAATTTGAATAAAATAAATAATAATAAATAAATAAAAAACCCGCATAATCTATAATGAATAACTACACACTTCCATAAGCCCTCCTCAGTCCCACAGTGTTGTGTGTGTAGCAACCATTATGAATGAGATCAGCAAAAACTGCATGCACACATCACTAACCATTATTTTTTCCAATGCGAGGACATCATTTTTCTAAATCAAACCCAGCCAGCTGCAGTTTGCCTGCTCACACTTTTGAATCAATATAGGAGGAACTGTGTGGGAGATGCAGCGCTGCACTTTTAACACACAGCTCCCGAACTGGAGGGGCTTGGAAAGATTCAGAGAGATACTCAAGTCCGTCAAATAAAAAACCATCATACTCTTCATTTTCTGGAAACTGTTTTGCAGCTACTGGCAGCCTGGGGGTGAGGGGTGGTGGTGGTCTGGTCTTCAGAGAGTGAATGGCAGCTCAGTCAGCTGACTGACTCGGCCTGGCGAGGATACTGAAGCTCTTTGGTTGCTTTGGCCCTGTGATTTGGAGCATTGTCCTGCTGGATGATAAAATCATGGCTGTGGAGTCTCCTCCTGATGTTTCCCACCCACATCCTGCAGAGCATTCTTCTCTCTGCGCACATGAAGGGGTGTTTTCTTTTTTTTTTTCATAATCCAAGTGATTTTCCAATCATCTGTAAAACTCGTCTCGCCTCCTCATGTTTTTTAAGAACATACTGAAAGGTTGATTTTGGAAAACCAACTACACTTTTCTTTTTTTTAACTCTCTGGTATGCTTTGGCCTTGTCGCGTGGTCACTTCCTTGTCAATTCTCGATCAACTCTGAGTCACATGTGAGCTGTTTTGTTGACGCGGCTGAACCACCACACAGCTGCCCAAGACACAATGAGCTGCCAAGCCTCCAATTTACTTGTTAACCCAGTTTGAGCATCTCACACTGGTTATCTCATTATGGATGAAATCTGAGTCAAACTGAAGCTGACACTTGGCACTTTTATACAGAATCCATCATTTTATTTGGCCTAAACTACAAAAATGTGTAACGGCCTGAAACAAAGATTATTTGATCCTAACAGCGGCTCTTGGTCTTGTACATGGACAAGAAAACTTTACCTAAACACACACACACACACAGACACAACACACACAGTAAAATGTTCAAAAGCGCACTCTTCTCTATGGTGTGGTTACACCTTCTTCCTCTTTTATGCCCTCAGTCTGTCGTTGCTTTTGTCTTTATAACTGACAGACTGTGTGCACATGGACTCATCTACACACACACACACACACACACACACACACACACACACACACACACACATCCACATCCACCACATGTAAAACCAGATGTCTGCTCCATCTCCTCCTCCTCTTCTTCCTCCTCCTCCTGTATGATGTGGAAAGCAGTTGCTGCCCACCCAGTTGTATCCATGGCAACCGTCCTGCGGTTGGTTGACAGGGCGGGACAGTGACATCACTGGTCTCTTTCAGGATTGCCACAGAGATAGCAACATGGCCAGACAAGGAAGTCAAAGAAAAGGCAAAGGAAATGAAGGACAGAGTGAGGTCACAGCCTCATCTCACACACACACACACACATAATACACACATGCAGACCCATGCACACACACACACATGTAAAACCACATATCCTACTCTGCAATCAGGGAAACACCAGCAGCCACTGATGAAAATGAGTGTTTATTAGGTGGCTTTTGCAACTCTTGACTTCTTTGGTGTGTATATTTGATGTGTGCAGCTGTTTGTATTTACACAGTTTATATTTTATAATGGTATTCTAAGTTCAAAGTTGGATATAAATACTGAATTACTTTTAATGAGTGTGTTTCAGTGTTGTTCCTGCAACAGCTCATTTAAGAAGCAGTTGCATCATGTTACGTCTTCTCTCTCTCTCTCTGTGCTCACACAGTTTGGTCACATTTAAAGGTTGGATCACTAGAGGGTGCCAGACACAAGCTTGATCTGTGTGTTTATCTTTTCTCAACACTATAATAAGGCCTGATGCAATCAGAGGTACACTGACAGTAAATACAAACCCTAAAGTTTTACAGAGCTTAGGGTGTTCTGTATTTATTTAAAGTTGTTGATCCAATTTTAGAATCGCAGAAGTTTTTCTTACTGTTGTTATGACATCACACTTTACTTGCATCTTTTCCGGTTTTAGCTGATCTGTAGACCCTTATTTTAATATTTTAACTATTGTTAATGACGTGTTTGTTCTTTTTTCTCATTGTTTTGTGGGTCTTATTGTTGTTCTATTTCTCAAAACCTTTTTGATTCCATTGTGTTTGTGTCACCTGGCACTTTTATGTAAAATAGATATCTCTTTCTTGTGTCAAGGACTTTTTTCATTCACTTTTTGCTCGCTTATTGTTAATGAGGTCTCCAATTCAATCTAATTTAAAATAAATGTGACAAGAAAGGAGGAATAAATCTTAGGCTTTAGTTTTAGTACATATAGCTTATCGTTTGTGTACATTGTTGTGTTCCTTTTACACTTTGGTTCTTACCTTCCTTACAATCCCTATGATCAATATCTATTTTTTACCTACTAACTACCTGCCCTCTACCTGGACAATGTTTTTACAGTAGATAAACTCATCAGTTACCACAATAGTCACACTATGAGTCCCTACAGCTGACACTAGAGTGACAAGGACATTGAGAGACCATTTTCACAGAGAGACATCATGAATGTTGGTTCATGATAATACAATTTATTCTAGTGAGCTAGTCTAGCCAAAAATTGAAACACAATAGATGCTGACACGATGACACCCTGTCATTTTCCTTCTAATGATACTACAAATAATTGAGTAATGAAATACTCACATCCTCCTCCGGTCACAAATCTTGCGTCTCGACCACTTGGGCCAGACCTCATGCAGCTCGCGGGAAGCAGAGGTAAAATCCATTTCCTGTCAGAAAGGGAAAAAGGGAAATGAGACAGGGAGGAGCAGGGAGGGATAGCAGCATGGGGAGGGAGCGGCGTCCAGACATCTGCTGTGCTTAGGAAAGACATAAAACAAGATGTGAGGGAGGAATCTCTAGTCTACAACCTCATAGAAACAGTTACTGTACTGATACACATTGTACAATGTCCAGAGGTAGAGGATTACAGTGATAATGAGTGTACAGTAAGCATGACAGGGAGAGGATACATTCATTCTCAGAAGAACTCTTTAAACTTTTTACAACCTTTTCAAACTACACACAGTTTTGGTTTGAGCCACTGAAGCTATGAAAATATGTCTGCAAGCCATTTTCCTTTGTGGCACACTTTATACTACAGAAGAGGAGCTAATAGAGTGGATGATGCAACACTCAGTCCACTGAGCTGCTGTGGTCTGTCCGGCTGTCACTTCCATCAGAGGTCACTACCAACAGCTTGGTCAAGTGTGTGTGTCTGGTAGATTCATTTTTCAAGTCTTTAGACACACACACACATATGTCCTACAGTAGTCGGCCTGTTAGCTGTTAGCCTGTTGATGCTGTTAATAGCTGCCTGCAGTGTGGCGAGACGCTCTGTTGCAGTTTGGTTGATAGTTTACACAACTGTTAGTGTCTGTTAATGGACATAATTGATTTGTGTGTTATTTATTTCCAATTTGACCCCTGTTTCTGCCAATACACGCTATAGCATCATACAGTTTATTTGAATGGTGGAAAATCTATTAGAAGGTAGTGTCAACAAAAGAAATAATATAAACGTCTGAAGTAAGATACCTCAAGAGTTTTTTAAACTTAATGTAGCCTACAACTCAAATGGACAATGGAGCATGAATTGTTAGTTTCTTTATTTCTTTTTAAAGATTTTCTTTAGTTTTCAGTGTCTAGGTGCAACATAAATACATCATTAGACAATTATAATTTTCTCAAAGTCCTTGTTGTCCAGTGGTAATGGTGGTGTCCTCTTCCTGGCTCCTATAATCAATCTATTTTTCATTAAACTGTGTCTCTTGTAATCTCAGTTTATGTGTCAGTTTTCCCATTACAAGTATCTCTTCCACAGTGCACAGCCACTGCTCCTCGGTCAGTGGCTCCACTTCATACCATAATCTTGTAATTGCTTTTTTTTTTACTTGCCGATAGCAGTATTTTAAGAAGATACTTGTCCTCTTTTTGTATTATGTCCTGTGTCAAATTTCCCAAGTAGGTATCATCAACATGATTTGGGTATCTCATATCCTATTTTTTTTTTTAGACCGTGTCATGTCTTATCCCAGTATCCTATTATCTTTGAACTGAAGTGGGTCCTTTTGCTCACCTTGTCAGCATGTTCAGCTCATGTGGCCTGGAAGGTGCAAAAATCTCTCTGCAACTATGCAAGTGACGCATTTTACATTTTATGCAAGTGATGCATTTTACATTTTAAATGTATCTTGTGTCTTTATTTTATTTTTATCTATCTATCACCATGCAAACATGTCTATTGTAGGACATGTTCCCCTCTCATTCTATCTTGCGGACAGAATGAGTGTGTGACATAATGTGTGTACTTGAGGTTATTTTCCTTATCTACAAATAAAGTTCAAGTAGTCTACTTAGATAAACTGAGCACACATTGTGCTGCAGGCCTTGCAACTCATTCAAGGTTGGGTTATTGTTTCTCAGGCTACAAGTCCGGGGTTTAAATATAGGATGTACGGCACTTATGTCAGTGTATCTGGAGTAAATGCCTAAAAGTTATTGAAGGAAAGATCAAATTGCTAAAAGTAAAAGTGCAAGTATCATGTTTGTCAAGAGTGGCTTTCATCTGTGTGATACCACCTACACTATAGGTATAAATGAAATCAATTTTTCATCAAGTTGTTATCAAGTTCCAGTCCACGCTGCATTATAATGGACAATACGCTCTGATAAGATGCTGTGGCTCCTCAGAACGGACAGTGATCGTTGCTATATATATTACATCTGTGCTGCAGCAAAGACAATAGCCTGTTGTTTTTGAATACACAGGACTCTTAAATCATCTGACTGAACGACCCCGAGCTGTGCTGATTGTTATGAGCCAACACAATGGCTTGAGAGTTTCATGAGGCCAATTATATGATAAGAAACGAATCTTTAATATTCAGATGTAAATAAGCTCTCAGTATTTCTTTGTGATTACATTCAGCACAGAGAAACAACAATGGCAGATGCAGCAAACAAAAGCTTCACCTCAATCTTCTCCACTAACTCCACAGCTGCTCCAAACCAACACAGAGCCTCTACTACAATCTCCATGCTTATGATATACAATATACAATTTGCCTAAGTGTGCATATCAATGAAGAAAAAAGGGTAGCTATTCTTCCAAAGTTTTAAAATCAAAGTATTTGTAAATCTGCAGAATAGTCCAAACGTGGCACCTCATGAGTAGAAACACAGGCAGATGGTAACGGGACGAGTGTCAACTGTGTGGATTTGTTTAGTCAGATTTAAATGATCAGC
Source organism: Trachurus trachurus (assembly GCF_905171665.1). Taxonomy (NCBI): domain Eukaryota; kingdom Metazoa; phylum Chordata; class Actinopteri; order Carangiformes; family Carangidae; genus Trachurus; species Trachurus trachurus. The sequence goes on along the minus strand of NC_139908.1, from coordinate 19,161,905 downwards.
GCCAGAGCACCAGGCTTTTCTGGTTTATTTTCTTTGTGCCAACAAAACCAAAAATAGATCCTGCAAATATTTTGGAAAATCATCATAGCATGGAGAGTGCAATTGTGTCTTTTCATGTTTAAAACCTTCACATGCATATTTCTCTCAAGTGCTTCAGACAAACGCTTCCCAAATAGTAAACAGTACAGTTGGGGACAGTGTTTCTTCATGGTCACCTATGCTGATCTGATGTGTGCCCCCTATGGATCCTGGACCACTGTGGGAAGGTCCACGGTTTATTTTATTGTTATGAACCATGATATCTCTTTTACACACACACACACATGCTCTCATACACACACACACACACACACACACAGTGACGCACAAATTCCTTGCGTCCCAGAGGAGTGTATTCTGAAGTGTTCTGAGCGCTGGCAGTCAGTGAGGAAGCAACCGTGGTCCTCCTCCCTGGCTGCTTCCTAGTATTGTTGTCACATCCATCTCTTAAATGTCCTCGTGAGCGTGGACGTGTGTGATGTTGGGATGTGGACACACAGGACTATTTTAGGTGCAGTTTCAGGACTGATACTGATGTCTTGAGACAGATAGACAGAAATAACGATGGGATTAATTTCTCTTGGTACGAAGAGCCCTGGGTTTTCTCTCTTGTCTCCTACCAGCAGTCAGTGACTACGTTTACATGGACAGCAGTAACCGACTAGTGACCTTATTCTGAATAAGACAATATTCTGACTATGGTGTTTACATGAGTTACTTTTAGAATATTCCTTTCATGTTCCCATTTCACATGTTATGGAGCATAGATCCATTAACAACATGTCACTCCATCTGACTTTCCCTCCAGAACATTCGATATGGTAATATGGCATCTCTTTGATATTTCTTGTCTGCTGTAAAACGTTTGACCCCTGTCCTGTCACAAAATGCAGCGAAACTCCCACACAATGTTAATATTGAGATAAAGGTGTGTACATGTGTTTGATAATCAGACTAAAACAGGAATACACTACATGTCTTAATTTGATTAGTGTTAAATTCAACTATGATCTTTACCGGATTAAAGGAACCAGAAATCACTGTTTACATGGTAGTAGTAAGTTTCTTAATCACATATTAATATTGAAGTTTTGTTGACCATGTAAACATACTCAGAGTTGATCTGTAATTCAAGTTATTTTGATGGTGCTAAGAAGAAAAGAAATTGTTGTATTTGTCGTACTGGTACAAAGTTGAATGCACATACAGTAGTGATTCTCACACCCTCTACAATTAGCAGTGTAGGACACAGTAGTGTAGCCTATGGATCATTCAGACTTTTCTTACTGGAAGGGATGTTGTTTGTGATTTGTGTGTGTTTTTGGTTCTTTTTTTTTTAATATAAGCACCCTTCAGATTCAGATTAGGTAATGCTCCAAATATGTCTGTATTACTGTTAATGTACCACACTTCCATCATCATGTTTATTCTTACTCTTATTGCACTTTTTTTCTGATTATACACAGCCACTGAATCACTGATTGCGTTTATAGATATAAGTTGATACTTGGGCTTATCTCACTTAACAACTCGGTCATTATAATTACATAATATATTTTGCAGAGCTGCTGAGTTTTATGGCCATAAATGCACCACATTCTGTTGGGGTTTTTCAATAAATAATGAAGCTGCTTCAGCAAACGTTCAAATGTTTATTTCTTGAACCTCTAAAAGCATTGGTAATTTGTATTAAACACAACTCATCATTCTTTGATGCTATTAAACTGCGGTGCCCAATAAACTATTGGACCTCAACATGCTGATGGGGATTTTTCCATCAGATAAAGCTCCCAGCCAGATGGTCGTTTGTGATTCCCCCAACTCTGTCTGGTCACTTCATGTTTTGAGCGTTTGGATTGTATCCAGAGCAGAGTTCTACACCGTAGAGAGGCCGGTGTAAATACAGCCACGAGCAGCTGAGAGCAGAGTGAAATCTGAAGGTCTGAACCGGGCGTTCCTGAGGCGTGTTTGAAACACATGTTGTCCTGTAGACTTCAGTGTGAATGCATCTGTCTCTACAAGCAACACACTAGAGCAGAGACATGTATGAAGGCCGGGCACTGTTGTGTATTTTGACTTGAATGAAATAACAAGCGGTTTTCAGTCCAGCAAACCGCAGATGTTTCTAATAATAATATCAAGAGTAAATACAATGTGACTCTCTTTAGGCTCTACAACTTGTTTGGGTATGACTTGATTTCCTCACAGTTACCCTCAAGCCACGTTAGTGGAGAACACAAAGGATTTTTGTGTGTGTTGCTGACAGAGTTCTCTCTCTCTCTCTCTCTCTGCTGTGTGCGTTGACAGGCTGGAGTCTGAAATCGGTGCACTTGAAAGCGAAGAGTCTCAGATCTCGGCCAAAGAGCAGGTTCTGCGAGAACGTCTGAAAGAGACGGAGCGCTCCATAGAGGACCTGCAGAAGGTACAGAAACATCTACAACCTTGTGCAACCTTGTAAAGCTGCTAACTGCTGCCTTTGATAGAAACATGCTAACAGTGGAATCATTAGGTACCACTGCCAACATTAAATTTTCATGCAATTAGTTTCTTGTTAAATACAATTAATTGAATTACAAATGTCATATATCCTAAATTGCTACTAATTAAAAACACAAGAGTGTTAAATGTAAATAAAAATATTTACTAAACAGAACTATTAAAGGGATACGCCAACTTTTTGTGTGTGTGTGTGTGTCTTGCCTCACTCCCGAGTCCATGACAAGCAGATAGACACCATCCTTTCAACTGTGCGTGCAGTAACAAGGGAGATACGGGCAGAGCTGGCGCACGGCTAATTAGCTTAGCTCAAACGCTGGAAGTGTATAGGTAGTGTTAGCCTGCCTCCTACCCGAGCCGAAATCAGTAGTCAGAAGCTGATTTCATTTTAGCTCTAAACTCTGTAAATATATCACTTTATCGACATTTCTAACATTTTTAGGCGAGAAAGTAGCCGTTTAGATCAGCAGTGTGTCGTTAATTTGTCTAAATACCAGCTGTTTACAATTTTGTTAGGACGAATTCGGCGCTACTCAAGCTAGCCGTTGCTCTTGACATACAGAAAACCATGACGATAGAATTTGTGATTTTACTTTGAAATAGGAAGCTAACCTACCCTCGCTGTAGCTAGCTTGAACCAAAATAGACCGTCTGTGCTTGAACCCTCCCCTTTTGACCGATCTCGTCCCGTTACCGGCATTTGACCACTCAAGGTGCCTTACCGGAGAGTTTTGTCAGCTCTGAGACGAAGATCGGCCCGCCGGTTTCCGTTTAGAGTTGCTGAAGAGTTTCTCTGATGACTTTAGGTGGAGGCAGGCTAACACTACCCATGCACTTCCAGCGTTTGAGCTAAGCTAGCCGTGCGCCAAGTCTGCCTGTATCTCCCTTGTTACTGCACGCACAGTCGAAAGGATGGTGTCTATCTGCTTGTAATGGACTCGGGAGTGAGGCAAGACACACAAAAAAATGTTGGCATATCCCTTTAAGTTTTAATTGCATTGTAAACATTTTAATTAAAGATGAACTTGGCAGTGATGTTGCTGCAAATGCTGGATGTTGAGCGGAGTGGCGCCTGAACAGGGTTGAGGTTACAATAACATAATGTTAACTTTTCAAATGTAACTGCTTATTAAAAGTAATGACAGGAGACTGTATGTAAGTGTAGTCAAAAAGAGGCAATGTTCCCCAAATCAGTGGAAAAATGGATGATGGTGGTAAATAAGAAAAGACTGGAAGTATTTGTGGCCTTTAAATGTTTAAAACATTATGTCATTATTAAATATGTCATCGTATTTAATACTTTATAAATAACAGATTTGGTCATTGTCAAGCTGTTAGATCATCACTCTAGATCACTCCACTGTGGCTCATGGTGACGTTTTCCTGTTTCTCTTTTAGAGTTTGATGACCCAGGATGGAGGTATGAGCAATGACACACACACACACACACACACACACTCGCAAAACACACACTAAAACCTCACACCTCTGAGTTATTGTTGTTTCCCAGCAATGAGGTCCCTCTGTTTCTGCGTGTATGTGTGTGTGTGTGTGGATAATAATCTCGCTGAGGCAGGAGAGATGCAGGCCAGAGCATGCTCCTGAACCCCCACAACACACACTCTGCTGCCATACCCGACAAACACACACGCACACGCGCACCAAAACGCACACACATACACACACAGACCTCGGCTCAGCGAGACTATTGAAGCTAACACACACACACACACACAAGGCCATGACTCTGCAGCCTGCAGTCGTTGGCTTTATCCCCCCGCTATTCACCAACAAACCCTCTAAGCCCCTAAAGCTTTGTTCCTGACATCACACACATACACACACAAAGCATAACAAATACACAACACATACACACACACACATGCACATACTTCTGCTGCATAAGCATTGAACCTCAGGGGTGCTAGAGTTGGCGTGGACACAGAAACACAGATGAGGAGAGTTAGATAGTGTGTGTTTGTGTGTGCATGTGTGTGTGTGTGTGTGTGTGTGTGTATGCGGAATAGGGGCGGGCAGGGTCACGGGGGGGGTGTGGTTAGTTTCTCTGTTGGGGGGCTGGGCCGTATGTGTGTGCGTGTCTGTTTTTGTGTGGGAGTGTGGGTGTGGTTACACAACAGCGAGGTGTGCGTATCAGCGTGAAGCCCATGTCAGAGCCCGAGAGAGTGAGTGTGTGCGTGCGTGCATGCGCGTGTGTGCGTCTCCCTCTCGGCCTCTAGCGTCCCTCTGACTGCGTGTCATTTCCCCTCCTGTTGCTCCTGCTCACTAGATGCCACCTGCTGCATGTCGGCCCCCCTCTCGGACCGCACCGACCCCGATCCCGACCACCTGGTCCTGGCCACGCAGCCCCGGACCGGCCCACCTGCCTCTGGAGAGCACGCCATCCCAAGACCTGGTAAGACAGGGAGGGAGGAGAGGAGGGCGAGGGACGGGGGAGAGGAGAGAGAGAGAGAGATAGAGATAGAGAGAGGGAGGGAGGGAGGAAGGGAATGTTTTGGGCAGCAGCCAAGTTGGATTAAAACCATGACCAACTCACGCGCACATGGAGAGCGGGCGGGCACCGCTGCGCACACGTTTGCGCAAATCTGCGGGCATCAAAGGTTACGCGTCATAAACTCACCGTGACATATGATTAACAAGCATGTGTCCATATACACTTAAAGACAACAATTTATACTCTATATTACATTATTAGCAAACAATGTAGAGTTATTGTAATCGATATCTATAGATTTTAGAATCTGACCCATGAGTTTCAGTTCTTATCGATATCATAAGCAGCATCTTGCAGATTGTAGTGGTTTTTAGTGATTAGTAGATTTGCAAAATAGATGTAATTGACAAAATTACTGTTATTTGCTTTAATTCTGCTAACTGATTTTACCATCGTAAACTTGCTATGCTGTTTTTATTACTACATTTTGTTGTTATTAACTTCCGTGTCCTCTTTTAGTTTTAGTTTTAGTTTTTATTGTTAGGTAGAAATTCTGAATCGTACAATTTGTCGAAAGAGAAAAGCTAAACACTTAGACAGCAACAGGCTTGTGTTTGGTTTCGTGTCTTTGTTTCTTTGTATTTGGTGCTGCTGACTTTGCACTGGGGGGAACGGCCGGACAAAATAAAAGCTCAGCTTTTGTGTCGGTTTGATAAATTAGACAGTTGTGCTTACAACTGATTTGCAATAATAACTAATAACAAAAGAAAAGTGTAAGAAGAAAACAAAATCTCACCTTTCAGTCAGAATTGATCATAATACAGTATGATCTCTATTAGAAGCAGCATCTTTATTTACTGTACTTGTCTTTATTTTAGCTGAGTATGATATTTCACTCACCTGCATGATTTGCATTTCTAAATAACAGTTGCTGCTCTTTGTTATTGATAAAACAGTTTGAATCAGATAATAAGATTGTTAGAGAACAGTGTGTCCACTTCCTCACGCTTCACTCCCTCCACCTTTTCCTCCCAACACCCCCCACCCCTCCCCCCTCCACTGTACTCTCCTCAACCCTTCACCCCCTCCTCCTTAAACTCCTTTCCCTTCTGCATCAACCCCAACCCCTCCTCCCTCCCCCTCCCTCCTAACAGCCATGTTTGCCATGGAGATCAACGTGCAGCACGACCCGCAGACCGGCGAGCAGCGGATCCTGTCGGCCAACCGCGTGAGCCCGTTGGACGCCGCCTCGCGCGGGATCAAGGTCTACGACGACGGCAGGAAGGTGGTCTACGAGGTCTCCTCCTCCGGGGGCGTGTCCACCACCGCCGCCGCCGCCGCCATGGAGAACGGCTGGAGCTCGGCGCAGGTGGACCAGCTGATCCAGCGCGCCGCCAGACCCGCCGTTCGAGGAGGAGACGGCGGGAGGGGTCAGGTGACGGTGACCCCTGCTGCTGCCACCGCTGCTGCCCCCCCCCCACTCCGGGCCTACGTGTCCCCGGCAGACATCGACGATCTGTCGCCACCCTCCTGCGCCCCGCCATCCATCCCCTCCAGCCCGCCGGCCCAGGTCACCTTGCAGCGGGAGACCCGGCTGGGCATGATGCCCCCCGCCTCCTCCGCCCCCGTCACCACCCAGCCCGTCTCCTCCTCCTCCTCGGCCCACCCGGGCGACGAGCTCACCTCCCCGCCTCAGGCCAGCGCCGAGCACCCGGTCACCATGGTGTTCCTCGGCTACCAGGACGTTGAGGACATGAGCGAGAGCAGGCGGTTGCTGGGCTTCGACGGCGCGGTGAAGGCCGAGGTGGTCCTGATCGACGACGACGACGAGAAGTCGCTGAGGGAGAAGACGGTCACCGACCTGTCCGCCGCCGACGGCACGGCGGCCGACCTGGTCTCGGGGCGGCCGGCCACGTCCGAGGCCGTCAGCACGGAACTGTCTTCTGACGGCCGTGAGCCTGACAGCGCCTCCTCGCCCCCCGCCAACCCCGACACCAACACGGCCCCCCCGCCCGGCCTCACCCCCGCCACAGGTACAGACAAGAGGAAACGCTGCGAGTGCTGCATCCTCATGTGACTGAATCTTCTTCCTCTTCCACCCTTTTATTATTACCCACAACACCCCTCTCTTCCTCTCTGTCTCTGGATGGTTACTAACAGAAGCCCTGCCTTCCTCCTCCTCCTCCTCCTCCTCTGGACTCTGATCGGCTGGCACACTCACGCACACTCACACACGCTCTTGTCTGACCCTTGACTTTTTACATGATCACCTCTACATTTCTTTTTCTTTTCGTTACCCGCCGTGTCGACGACTCCTGCGGCGACACGGCTTTATCTCACCAGTTCAAATCGTGACGCAGTGATGAAGCTGTTGTCGTGCTGCTATATTTATGGTGAAATCAGACAGACAGATGGAGGAAAAAAATGATGTTTCTTGTCAAGCAGCTTAAAACCAGGTCAAATAAAAAACCTCCTCTCAGTGCTCAGTAAGACTTTACGGACAATCAGTCACGTTGCCATGCCGTCGAAACCAAACAAGTCCGTTTGGCTCTAAGGACAATCAACCAGACCACCGCCTTGAACAAAAAGCCAGTTTATAAAACCTTCAAAAAGACAGACACAGTCTCAGTTATTTTTTAAATTTCCTCCACTCAGTCACTTCCCACCTTTTCTCTGAACCCCCCTGCCCCCCCTCCTGTTGTCTCCAGACATACTCATGTACACACCACACAGCTCCCCACTTCCTTAACACAGAGTCTCTCTCTGACCAGGGCGGAGAGGAGGGTACTTGTTGCCTTGGTTTCTTTATGTGCCTCTTCATTCTTCCACATCCTAACAGAAGATAGAGATAATTAGAAGTTTCTATTAGACTTTTATTTCAGTTTGCTGTTATCTGAACAATTTTTCCTCTCTTTTTTTTTTTCTTTTGAAACTTAAAAAAGGCCATTGAATTGTTGGGACGCCTGTTTCCGTGGGAAACTTGAGGTTTTTGACACTGTAGTTTGTAGTAACAGGACTCTCTCACTCTTTTCCTCACCTCTCTCTCTCTCTCTCTCTCTCTCTCTCTCTCTCTCTCTCTCTCTGTTGTTTTCTCCATTAACTCCAGCTATTCCACTGCTGAGGTCATTTCCTCCTATTCTAGCACTTCCTAACTCAGCAGCAGCCAATAAGAAACCGTGGAACACCTTTTGGCAGCCGGTAGGATCTATACAGCCAACTTTTTTTCCAATGTGTCTAAAGGCTATAGAGCACAGGAAGCTAATGGCAGCTTAATGAGTACACTCTGGCAGCGAGGGAACACGCACTTCCAGCCATGAAAACAAAACATGGGTTACACACTAACAGCCTGAGCACAAAGATGTGAATAATGACTATTAACAAGCACTAGCAGATTACCAAAATTACAACTCTGACAGCTGCGCTCGAATGAGCTTTTAGACAAAGATTCTGTACGACTCGTGCTTCATCTTTCTGTCCATTAAATTCACCTCACCTCTGCAGAAGGCCACCAGAGATCCACAGTACTCTTTATAAATTCAAAGAGACTGAAAACACTGCCAGCTCTCGCTATAGTCACCACCAGCCAGGCCCTCGTTTACATGGGTGCTATAAGATAATGTGGCCTGGGCGTCATTAGAAACATCACATTACTATATTACAATACACTATAGGCTGGTTTTTCAGAAAAGCTCTCCAAAGCAATAATCACCCTCATTCTTCTGTGAAATGATAGTGGATGCTCTGGTGTCTTTCCACGTTAACGCGGGACAGGGAGGGATGTGCGATGCTCAGTGTGTTGAATTGATTTTTCTGAGAGAGTTAGTGACTACGCTTTTGCCATTTTGTACGCTTAACGGAGAGATACCTGTTGTCAGAGTGAGATCAATAAAGTTATATATGGGCCAGATATGTGGGTGAAGAAGACATTTGCACGCTCACAAAGAGGTTAGAGAGGCTCTTCAGATCCAAATAATGGGATCCAGGGGGGGCGCGTTGTGGCTCAGGTGTGTATCAAGTGGCCGTGATGGCCTCGTTTCATTTGGTCCTAATGTGATTAATTAGCATCAAGACAGAAAAAAAACATGAGCGAACACTTATCTAACCTGATGTAATGGGTACAGACTGACCTGAAGAGCCTCAACAACCTTTTTCTTCAGAGTGCAGTATCTTTTCTTCTTTTTTTCTCCTCAGCTATTTGTTTGACTGCTTCACTGGCCTTGGCCCTCAACTAAAGAACATACACGACATCTACATTGTGTGCCGACTCTGGTATTAGTCATAAAAAAAGAATGAAAGACAGAAACAATAATCCTTAGCAACCAATGGCGTATTTCCAGCAATGAAAGGCCCCTTTTCCTTACATGGCTCTGCGCAAGACCGCTGTGCAATCCCACCTCTTAATTGTCCTGCAAATGCTAGAACTGTTGCTCGGCGTACAGTTAACGTGCAAGCTTTAGTGTGATTGGCCACTGCTGCTGTCGGCCGGTCCAGCTGGCTGTGTGATTGGCCAAAACCTGGGATCTGGTTTCCTGTGTAGATAAAGAATGTAAATATACTCTATATTCTATTTAGTGATGATTTTATTTTCCACATCTATATAGAGATCTAGAGATAACACTGATTATTCTGGGTACTAGACTTTGTTCTGATGTCCCGCAATGCCATATGACGACTGTGTGAGTGCAGCAATGAGACCTTTGTATAGTTTCATTCTCTAACTTAACTGCTTTGCTGTGTGTAATCAGATGATTAACCCCTCAACCCAACCCCCTCCACCCATAACCACCTCCCCCTCCACCACCACCACCATCACCAAATTCTCAGAACTCTTAACAACTATTCCCATTCTCAAACGCATTAGAGCTCCAGGGCGTCTGAGGATCTCAGCATCTTAACTAATCATACTGATGGATTTGCATGAGAGCCCAATAACTATGAATCATTGTTCATTTCACACTTTTGCTGAGTGTCTTTCTCACCGCATTATCCCCAGACGGCGGTTTCTGTCCATTCAATTAAGTGAAGTGTCAAACTCCACTCGACTTGGCAGACGTTCGCCTGAAAAACAACCAATTCCCCTTTCGCCATGGCCATGTTTGCACATAGTTTGGTCTCTTCATTCAGTTAAACTGCATCAGATCAGAAAAAAAATAAACACAAGATGGGCCCTCTGTTAAGTTTATTTGTAGCAAACTGACCTGCAAGGTTCATTGAGGCCGGAGGACAATTTATGACACTGTCACTGCTCAGTGACCCAGATTACCAAAAAAAAACACACACAAAAAAAAAACTAATATATTTATTGCATGACGGTTTGACTATGCAGAGAAGTGTGTTCTGGGAGGTGTAGTGATAGATTCCCGAAGGTGCGAGGCACACACACACGATGTGCAATGTGAGCAAGGAAGTAATTTATTGTATGTTACTAAGTTACAATCTCAAAAAGAAACATCCAAAAAAGGAGAAAAGAGAAAGACCGAGTTCAAGTTAATGGAGCCTGACCAAGCCAGTTCGCTTGTTTGGATTTGTGTGTATGTGTGAGCGTGTGTGTGTGTGTGTGTGTGTGTGTGAGCGTGTGTGATTTTGATGTAATGCAAGGAGCTGTAAGAGAACAACAGACTTGTTGAGTTTACCAGCCCCACTGCCGTGTCTGCAGTACTCCTCTGACTATGTAGGGGTCTCTCTTCTTCTCTGTGTCTGCCTGCCCTCATGGTTGTATGGACTGTTACAAAAAGGAGCCATCTATTGTTCACACTTCTCTCTCTCTCTCTCTTTTTCTCTTCATTCTATGGTTATGGCAACTCACTCTGTCACATTCTCTCTCTCTCTCTCTGTCTCTTCCCTTACCTCTCTCCCTTTCTCTCTCTCTCTCTCTGATGTCTGTATCTTCTCTCTATCTTTGGTCAATAAAGCTGAGTTTCTCCAGTGCCCCCCTGCCGTCTCTCGCTTGTTGTTTTCTTTCCACCTGTCTCTAACATTCACTTTTTCACTGGCTGCTGACAAAGACATCACAAGCTCTCCTCACTGCATCCCTATCTGTTATACTACCCACTGCCACTAACAAGCACACATCTCAAATGAGCAAACACACTCACATTTAGGCATCAGCCAAATCAGACACACATGAGCTGTTCAGGTTTTACATGCAACTTTGTTGTAAGGTTGAATGGGTGAAGATTAGTGCAATACTTGATAGACTAATTTGACTCCTAATTGGGACAATTTGTACATACACCAGGGTTTTTTTTGTCTTCATAGGCTCAGTTAAACATCTACAAGTTCAAAGAACACTGGATTTAAGCCTCATCTGGTCATATGAATGTGAGGGTAGCAATGTTTGTGTGTAAAAATAAATGTGTTGTGTTTTTCCTAATATAATACATTTTTATGATTTGATATTTTATTGCACAAACAAACTGGAGACAGACTAAAATCCCAGTCACAGTCAGTTAGAAATTAGACTCACTCAAATCTTCTTTATTGAGGGGGCTATAGACTATAAGTTTCCTAATATTTATTAGATGGAAAAAAAAAAAACACATACATAATACAAAACCAGCCCAACAAAACATTGATAAAGTGCTGAAAATTACTAAAAGAAATGTAAAGAATTCATAATATTCTTTATTACCATTGTCAAAAATTCAAACGGTGCTCTTGCAGCACACAGCTGGCGAACAACTGTAAGTATTGAAGAAGATATAGAGGAAGGAGGGAGACGGTATAGAAGTAGTTGGTGTTGAAGGAAGGAAATAATGAGGAAAAGGTAGATAAATATAATGGATAGCATATGAATAGATAGTTGGATCAATCTAGACACTCCTATGCTCATGTTTTGCCAGAGCCCTGAGGCGCCCCCCTGGTACCAATAGTAGGTACTGCAAGAAATCATACTACAGTTCACCCACATTGTCACTGCATGTTGACTCTTCTGGCTTCACTGACACCACTGATAACTTCACAGCAGAGAACTGAGAGGACAACAAACAGCATGAACAGGAACATGGAATTGGTCACAGATTTGTTCATGGAAATGTCAGGAGCAGGACTCATCCAGTGTAAACACAGCATACTCCCATGCATGAGTAGTACACTACATAATCAATGTGTGTATAATAAAAGAGTCATAGAGGTTTATTTTTTGCACTTACACTATGTCATCTTTGCTTTGATAATATGCATCTGTCACAAAGTGTGTGTTTTTGTTCCTGTATAAACACATGGATGTGGAGAGTGCAGCCACACCCACATGACACACATTACCCCATGAAGACATAACCCAAGGTGATGAATGACAATATTAGAGATGTCATGACAACAACCATCGGAGAGCATGAGAAGCATTTAGGCCCCTCCCACACACACACACACACACACACACACACACACACACAGGATGGGTGTATTTTCTGTGATAATAAGCCCTGATTGATTTATCTCTAAATAATACTGGCCTGGTGTCTTTAACAGAAAACATGACTGCTGCAGATAATGACACACTCTCACGCAAGCATATACGGTAATACTGTACTGTATGTCATCAAGACCGTAAAACCTGTTACACTATCAACACACATCAGCGCGTAAGGTCGTCTTGTACATTTTCATCTGTACTGATATAATATAGCTCAATAAAATAACAATAGAATCAGAACAGAATAATACTACGACTTTGTGGCAGTTAAAGCAGAAATTAAGGAAGACATATTTTGTATAAATTGCATCCTAAAAGTGATCTTCATGATTAGATGATACAGTAATACTTTATTTATACACCACATTTCAAAGCAACCGTTGTGCATATGCAAAGATCCTGAATATCAGCATCCTAGAGAATACACTACTAGCACTGTTAATGCTACTAAAACTGTTGCCACTATTACTACTACTAATACCAATGCCATTTCTATTACTGTCACTAGTGTTCCTACTGCCAGAGCTTCAAAAACAATCCAGATTCAGATAAAAATACCACTCAAGTGTGCCTAGCATAGCAAATGGCACTTAGTATTCAGGCAGCACTGTATATTGATCATGTATGAATATTAGATAATTATTCATGCATTAATGTGTGAGCAGCGTGTTCTTCTGTAAATTCAAGTGATAATTTGTATATGAAATCAACCTAGGAACAGTTAAAAGTATAAAAAGTACTACATTTACCAGGTGTAGATTTGAAGTATTAAGCATAAAGTGGAAAGAATACTAAGGATATTGTAATATTTCATACAGTATTGGATTACTAAATGTACTTTCCACTAATACAGATACTGCTGCCATTATACAGTGCCTGACACAACAGTAACATAGTAGAAGAGGTCGTATAACATTAGTATTGGCACTAGTAGTAGTAGTAAAGTACTACAGGCAGTGGTGGTACAGTAGTAAGTCAGTGAAAGCAGCTGCAGTTACAGTAGAAGTCTGCTCTGACAGATTGGTGTTCACACTGTCCTGACATCAGTGTTACTTCAGCTGCAGTGAGTGTGAGTGTCAGGAGGTTGAGGATAAGGAAATATGAAATCAGTTGAACTCGACTCCTCAAAGTAGAACTGGGTCAGTGGATCGGCTAAGAATAAGTCGAAAAAGATAAAAATACAGACAGAGAGCACTGCACATAGCCTACAATGTTCCTCTTGGATTAAAGATGATTCACACTCTATGATGATAACTGAATTACAGAAAAGATTCAGAATTCACCACAAAGGCGTACCTAGAGAGAGAGGCGGCATATTGATCACAAATTTAATAATTCATATACAGGTTGTATATACAGGCCAGATGCTTCAGTCATCACAGAGTCAGATTTCCGTATGGAAGACTGATAGATGGGTTTTCATATTTCCCCTAATTTGTAGGATTACATATTCCATCTGTTAGGGTCTATAACCTCTCTTCAAAACCAGGAAACAGTGTGGGCTGTTTTTCTTATTTCATTAAAAAACCCAAAATACACTACCTTAACATTTTCATTAACAAAGGCAGTGCTCTGAAAAACACAAGGTCCACCCACGGGTGCAAATCAGTATGAGCAATGATGATGATGATGATGATGATTAACAAAAATGACAGTGGTGACAATAACTCACATTTTGCTTGATCACAGGCTATAGCCCAACACCAGAGGTTACCGTGACAACAGGGAATGGATATCAAGCTCCCATTCCTACCAGACATCCTCACACTGCTATGGTGAGTAGAGTGTATCTGTGTCACTGGGTTATAATATATACAGGGTGCAATTACCTGAGTCCCAAACTTTTAAAGTCACGACTCTGGACAGAGAAAGAGAGTTTCTAGAAGATCTTGTACTCGCGTCCATCAAAAGGCTCAGACGTCTAAAAGGGTGAGGGCAGGAAGAGGGGACGGTCTGTTCACCTTTTAACAGGGATGACAGGCTTTTAAGTGACAATTTCCATTATGTTTTTTTTTTTTTTTTGGAAATAGTTTGTGTGTCATTTCCTTTTACTTCAATGGGAAAAGTTGTGAGGAACAAACCATTGGAGGAACAAGACGGCCCCACCCCTAAAGAGCATGGGGATAAGTCAGAACAGGGAGTTCTTCTAGACTGGATATGTGTTGATATCTTGATATCACACATGATTTAGCTATTGCTGTCAACATGTCCACAGAGTACAGAACATCCAGGCTGATAATTTGAACATGTGTTTATTACACCAAGCAGGGCTTGTCGAGGGAAAGTCAGAAAAGTAAATCCAAACCCAAAGTAATTCCTCAAATTCCCGATCATCACACACTGATGATCTTCATGTTAGAGCATCTTTTTTCATCTTTGAGGTAGCAGAGACCTCAAAGTGAAAATGCATTTGCTTTAAGTGATCATTTGTTTTCTTTTTTTGACACACTGAACTGTCTAGACCCCATGTGTAGACTGTTTATGTCTGGAGTGTATTCACCTGCATTGTTTCCTCTCTATAGGCTACAGGTGCATAGTTGTCCTGCATTGTGCTGAGATCCACTATAGTGTTTCTATAACATTTTTAATGTACCCACTGTAGGCTTTTATGACACTGTAAATCTTATATGACCTCACTGTACCCATTATAAAAGTCTATGAATCTGTGGTACATTTATAGTGGCCCTTTGTACCTTGGAGCATTTAAATCTACTAGTTTTCACTTTATGATGACTTCATTGTGCCCATGTGGTGCCCAATGTCACATTCCCCACATTTTCAAAAAAAAGCAGTAGCTTGAAGTAAACTCTTAATTGTACTTAAGCACAGTACTTGAGTAGCCTAAATGAAGCCTTACTAGCAGCACCGCCTGTTCTGGAGGGTTCTGCCTTTGTTTCTGTGTAAAACGCCACCTGAGCACATTTGAGAGCAGGGGTGGGGAGGGCTGCTGCTGGAGCTGGGGGTGCACAGGCAGAGAGAGGGGTGGGGAGAGGAGGCAGAGAGAGGTGGGGTTCAGCACCCGGACCGGCGGGGGAGTGAGTGAGTGAGGTAGGTAAGGGTGTGAGGTGGAGGGGGAGGCTCGCTGGATGGATGGGTGGTTGGGGCTGCAGTCAGATTGTTTTGCAGCTGAATAAATGAATGAATGAAAGGCAGTACGGCGGTAACCTGATCCGCGCGGGTCAGCCTCATTGTCCTTGGCCTGCAGCTCGCGCTGGCGGCTCGCTCTCTGATTGTCTCTGGAACGGGACAGAAAGGACTCCCGGGACCTCGCGAGCCCTGCATTATTCAGCGCGCGTGCCTAGAAAAAAAAACGAGAGAGAGAGAGAGAGAGAGAGGAGGAGGAGAAGGAGGAGGAGGAGGAGGGAGCTGCCGGTTGGAAAAGCTGGCGCGTAAAGGGAGCTCAATGTCATCCCAGTCACAGGCTGCCGTAACCGTTATCACCGCGCGAGCATCCGTACCTCTCCCGTCAGTTTGTTTCAGTTAACGTCCCACCGACCGGTGGTGCAGCAGCCGCTGTAAAAGGCTACTCGTTTGTTTGTTTCTTTTTTCTTTTTGCGGTTCCCTTTGGCGAAGAAAAAGGAAAGAAGGAGACAAAGGGGCTAAAAGAACAAGAAAAAGAAGTGGAAGTCAGCGGGTCGGTTACGCCTCCGCCGTCAAAAACTAATCCCGGTAATTAAGCAGCAGTCGGTAGTGAGGACGGAGCTCCGGGGGATTAGCTACGCACCTTTCTTCACACAGGTAGACTGTAACACAAACTAAAGTGTTATTGGAAACACAACAGAAATGTATTATTGAAGTTGACGGGATGGAAAAGTCATATTTTTTCCATTTCTGCTATTTGTGTGTGGACTTTGTGTGTTAGTTACTGTAAGTGTGTAGCCTATGTCTTTTCCCATGTGAAATGCGTTACGGCCTATGGATACAGCCGGTAATTACACTGATTGGCTTTAAAGTGGGGAGGACATAGGATACTGCACCCTGTCCTGTTCCTGGAGACAGAGAGAGGCGTCCAAAGGAGGTCAGTGGACCAGACTGCTTGCTGCAGTAGTCTCTACTCTTCTCTCCCTGCCTGCTGCCTCTCTGTGCTCCTCCTCCTCCTCTGCATCACTTTAACCTAGATATAGCAATGACCTTAACCTGCTTTTCATCATTCACATATTGAACAGCCTGGCAGAGCTTGTCGTTGCTGCTTCTTTGCCATATTCCTCAACAAAAACCATAATCTGGCCCATTATTATGTCTTCATAATCATAATGGCTCATCATCTAGTAGCATATTCTGTGTCTGCTAATGTTTCCTTGACTGACATACAGTTATGTTACTGTTGCTGTTGCACACTGATGCAGCATGCGTCCGCAGTAAGCACTTATTGTTTGTATTTTGAATGTTAAGTATGAACTTTTAAAAAAGGTGGTTGACAGTGAAGGCCGTCATAAATGTGCCGGCATGTCCCAACGTAGCAGTCGATCCAACTGAAGGGAACTGGTACATGTTCAGAGCAAATCACCTGAAGCCAGACTTCATTTGTTTGCTCCAGATTTTCATGTGTTGAATTTTCAATATTTTTCTTTTCTCTTTTTTTTGCCTGTAGCTGTTGCCAAGCAACTTGATTTTTTTTGATAGCAGAGTTTAACAGTATTCATTCAACTAGGGATGGGCATGCTGAATGCAGTTGGCTGCTGGGTGTTTATTATCCTCTTGGCACTGGATAAACATATCAGGGGTATTTTCTTTAATTAAGCCAGAGAATCTTAATTATCTGTTAAATCTGAGTATCTCTCACCTCAGTCCATTGAGACCACTTATCCTGAAGCCATGCACATTCATGGGATAGAGATAGGGCCTATTAAAGTTAGATATTCCTTATACTTTAATGGTTGTCTCTCTAAAATCTTATTATTGGAATAACCTTAGATGAAAATGCTCCTGAGGGAAAAACAACTCACCATGACTGTTTCCCATCAGTTTCAATCACGCTTATTGATTTTATTTAACTGTTGTGATGTTCTGCTTGAGTGCAGCCGACCAGTCCAATACAAAAGAGGTAACGAAGGCTCCAAAGATCAAATATTCCTCTTTGAACCTTCTTCTAGTGTTCATTTCTAGTCAGGCTTGGGCAGCTTGAATTTATTTTGCCTCCAGTTTACACTGCAGTGCCCAGAAAAGAGGCAAACACAACCACCTGGCAAGACGGAGCAAGGCTCAAGAAGAAACACTAACACAGTCTTTTAAAAAAAACAACCAACAGACATATCATTCACGTCAACTTTTCATTACAGAATGGGTAAAATACAGAAGGAATTTGAAGATTTTTGGAGTATCCATGTTATGCAGTAAACCTTTTTAGGGAGAACAATTCTGCTTTGGTCCAATGCAACGCTGCGGGTCATGTAAAGTCTGTTTTTATGGACCGCTCTCTATTTAGAATAGCTTATCCGCCCTGTTCACTGTTTTGTTTGGTCACCGTTTGAAATTGCCAGCTGATTCTGGAAATAACGAAGCGAAGAAGCAAACTGCCAATTCAGACAGACTGTTTGCCAACCTTTGCTATAGGCCGGGGGACAGAAAAATCACAGCCAGCTCTCTAATTTGATTGGATGGTCGATGACAGGAGGTACCTGCCACATACTGAATGTCCCATTGAGACGGTCAGTGGCCATTAGAGCAGCTCAAGGTCCCTGTGTGTTTGTGTGTGTCTGGTGGGAAGTACATTTTCCATCCCCACCCTCGCAAGCAGCGTATAGTGTGAGAACATTGACAGGAACAACAAAGTTATCAATGATGTCTTCTTCCTCCAAACCACTCCCTCTTCCCAGAAAGCACACACACACACACACACACACACACACACATATACACACACAGAGCTTATAAACACAGGTTACATAACAGCTGTGTGGTTGATGATGCTCATGCTACAGAGCTGAACCAAGAGTACACAGGAGGTGGAAATGAGAATGAGGTATTGAAGGAGGGGCGGGATGAGAGAGGCCGACATGATGACAAGGGAGTGTGGGTACAAGGAGAGATAAAGGGCGATGCAGGTGTGTGTGTGTGTGATGGGGGTAGCTTGAAAAAGTGAGGAAAACGTGAGGGAGGGAGAAAGGGAGGGAGGATACTAGTAGGAAGTCTGCTAAGCTTCACACAGCTTGAAGTGTTGTTGACATTAACCGGCCGATGGCCTTTCAATGGCTGATCTGCTGATGGGCCTCCGCTGGCCGTCTTCCAGGAAGAGACTGATATTCCACCTTGTGTAACTGGATGAAGTCCCAAATCCACAACATTAACGTCCCCTAACACAATGTTGTGGTATCTTCTGAGTTGTATGATATTGCAATATACTGCTGCCGCTAATGTGTTTGTTATCAGCTGACAGTGAGCGGGTAGCATGAATAGGAAAGAAAAACATGTGGCTTGGGTGTTTGTTGTCTGTTGGAAATCATGTGAGCGCCCCTCGGGGGCCAGCTATTAGACTGAGCCTTGAAAATGATTTATTTAAACAAAGCCTCTTCATGTTTGTGCATAGTCTGAAGTAGCAGGAATTTTAAGTAGTTTCTTTGGGATGTGAATGACACTTTGTGGCTATTTTTGTTTGGCCCATGGGAGTGGATGACAGCCCAAAGAGATGAAGGGACACAGTGGTGTGTCTGTGCGTTTCTGGTTTATTTCTCATAACATTTTTGATCATCTGGTAAAAAAAAAAGGAGGGAGTCACCTTGACACAGCATATTCAAATGAAGGCACATTTGCTTTTAAGGTTAAACTGTGTCATGTTTTGGATGTATCGAACTGAAAACAGTCGTTATGCAATGTGGAAGGGAAGGGCAATAATAGATTTCATGGTCAAAGTGCTGTGATTCAGTATCAGGTTGGATGATTTTGGCGCAGGTTTGGTATTGCATGATAAAAAGACTAAACACCCATTTCATTTCACTTCACTTTTCTCTTTTCTATCTAAGTTTGTGTTTATTATAGCTCAGCTGTTTTTATCAGTGGGAATCATTTTGTCCAACCAATGTTAGCAGTTTACTTGTCAGGTCAATCGCAGAAATATGCAATGTATATTTTCCTCAGCCTCATCCACACCAAGCTTTGTTTGCAGTGGCACACTTCCTTCCTCGTTCTCTATCCTGTCCATACCAGCCTCTGATTGGCTGAGTTGTTTCTGAACAGTGGAGACTGTGCCAAGCCCAACTGTTTGATAAAATCAGAGATGCTGGCATCAATTCAGACATCTGGAACGGATCTTGGATTGGTATGGCTAAGGTCAAGAGATCAACGTCAACTGACCTTCATCCCCACCCAGTTTATAATAAGTGTTAAGCCACACCACATCGACACTCTCATATCACTTTGAAAATGACAAAGAAAGAAAAATGCTTGAATGAAGCAGTCTTTTTTATGTTACATTCCATTGTAGAAATGCATTTTGTCCACTGTTTTGGTATTTGTGTTCCATAGAGGAAGAGAACTAGAGGGATGCAGGAAATACAACAATACAATGCAGCCATGCGATGGTCACCATTTCACAAGCTCCGCCACCCACTATTGTCCATAACATCCACCGACTATTGTTGCACTGTGCAACAGAAGTCATTCAGTTAACACAAAGCAAAGCACAAACCACCTGCTTGCACAAATACTGTGTTTACAACAAACATGCACACATAGACAATAAGAAATACAGGGAACATTACATAATTTTGGGGGGAAAAATGCCTTTGAACAGAACAAGTCTAACTTTCAGGATCACAGAGAGTTGAATTGCATTTTTTTTTTTTTACCCGCGCCAGAATTCACAGTAAAAAAGAAGCTAAAGCGGAAACTTGATCTGTGGTTGTGGGAAGTCCGCAGGGTGGTTGACCTCTAATGTCAGAGCTTCATCTCGTAGCACAGTGCTGTGTTTTGAGGGTGAAAAGCTGCAGAAGTCTCTTTATCACATTCCAGCTTCAGACAGGAATGTCAGCATGCCATTCGAGCTTTTAGGTGTTACAGACTGCGTGGGGGGGGGGGGGGGGGGGGGCCTTGGGGTCCCGTCGTCGTCTGTGTGTTTTCGTAATCTCGTGAGCGTCTTTTTTTATTTATTTCTGGTTTAGGTTTTGATATATGCTTGAGGTTCAGCTGTCTGGTTTGTATGCGTCACTGTGGGAAATGACTCACGACTATTAAAGAATCAAGAACATGATCTATAGCATCTTCATCCTCCTTTTAGTTGCCACTTCCTCAAGGAAACTCTACATGTGTCTTATATTTCCTCTTGGATGGGACAGACAGATTTGCAGGCAGTGGTTCAGCCCTTTTTTCCACTGTAAAAACTCACTCTGTTCAGTACCTGCTGTTGTCTTGATGCCAGTGGTTCAGGGATATTCCTGCAGGCTCCTTAAAGGCTGTTTGGGGGGAGTCAGTAACCGAATCACGAGCAGATAAGGTGGCTGGAGCTGGAGTGAAAGAGAAAACACCAGAGCAGTAAATAACAACACTTCATCATGAAATAACTCCTGGAATGTACCGACCGTTGCAACGTGAGTTTGAAGGGAGTTTTCCTTTAAGATTGGCTGAAGGTTAGGAGTTGAATTTTGGGTTAGGATCAAGGCTTGTAGAGGTGAAGTGATAAGAGTAAGTGCTGGAGATAAATTGGCAGGATAAACCCCAATCTTTGTGATTTGTTTGGAAAAAAACATTTGATGCTTGGCACATGATGGATTTGGTGGGAGAGGATGGGTTGAGACATTTTGTTGATGCAACAGCAACGTGAACACCAGCACCATTGCTCTGGCATCAGTATAAAATACTGTAATACTGTCAGGCTGAGACATGTTTGCTGCTGAAGCCTGTTTTCTTCCTGTGTGCTGCCTCCTTCCTCTGTCTAAATACTGCAGGATAATGAGCTAGTTTCCGGAAATAGACAGGTGATTAACACACTGCTCCTCGCAGTGTGAGCCAGAACAGAGCTGGTTAATGCCATAAGCTACCACTGGGAAGAGGTTCACTCAGTGTTAAAATGCTCTGGTAGAGGTTGGAAACTGAAGATACAGGTCTTGAATAGGATTTTTTTCCCATGCTGCTTCAGCCATGCAGCATCAAAATGAATGGATGAGATGCTGTTTGTAGGGACGGTGCTAATTGCAATCTGTTACATGATCAATCAACTCGTGAAAACGAAGACTCCGCCGGTGATGGATAATAAGGTCAGACACAATTCATGTTAAGTCTAATGTTGCCATTTATTTTGATAATTTATAATTAAGAGTAGCATTGGTGTTATTTTGTGCTACACTTAATATTGTATAGCTGTATGTTGGGTTATCTTTGGGATAGATTGTTAAATGTGCGATATTTGACTAATTATAGTTCTTATGTAGCAACATGAAGTGTTAATTTAGCTCTTACCTAGCTTGCTTGTTATTGTTATGTCCAGCTTTCTAAACATAGCCAGCTCTTATCCCCATGGGTGTTAAAATAATCTAATCTAGTCTCCACTCTTTGACCCAAACAAAGCACTTAGGGCTAAAGGAAACTTTGAACTGCTCATGTGACTTAAATGCAGGCAGCAGTATAGTGGTTTCATGGTATAACATTACATTACATGACAATTGATGGTAATCAGACCCTTATTACTGGTACTAGGGGAAAATATAGCCGCATAGGGAATCTTTCCTCTTTGACTGGCTGTCAGACTCAGTCTGTCATCAATTTCCATTATCCACATTATTAATAAAATACATTTAAAAACTAGAGAATGCATTTCCTGAAGGAAATACGGGTGAATGCTGAAAGCTGGAAGCTGAATTCAGCTGAATAAATTGTTGAAACTATGTTGAATTAAGAAACTGCTGAAGAAATCTTGAAATCTTGGAAACAATATATGAAGAGTATGAAATGGTTTGAAATTACTTGAATTGTTGACGATCAGTATGAAGAAAGTCTGAAGTCTATTCAGAAAGTATGAAGTCTACTCAGATTTACTTAAAACTGACAGTTTGAAAACACTTTTGAACCATTACTAATGTAGATTAAACAATATCTGAATAGTAAAAGTAGAAGATGAAAGATGGAGGATGTATGAAATGGGTGCTAATTACTTGAATTAGTGAAGAATAGTATGAATGAATTGAAAGGTTAAAGTGCACAATTTATTTAAAACAGTTTGAAAACATTTTTTGAACCATTATCAATATAGATGAAACAATATCTGAAGTGTAAAAGTAGAATAATATAGAAGTAGTTACAATCCGTTAAAGGGCAGAATAACTAAAAATAACTACAACATATCTGAAGGGTAAAAGTTAGCCTAAATGTTAATAAAAAGTTTGAGGAAAATGTAGAAATCCTGCATATTTATAGTTTAACAGTTGAATGGTTGAAATCTGAAATAGGTGAGAAAATATTAAAAAGTAAAACTTATAAGAAGGCTGTCGAATTCGTATGAAATGTTTGGAAAATTGCTTGAATTTTTGAAGATTAGTATGAAAAAATTAACATTTAAGTCTTCTCAAATAAATAAATAGATGTTAACAGTTTGAAAGCATTTGTTGAACAAATATGTATAAAGATGAAGCAATACCTGAAGTGTATAACTTGTAAGCAGGAGGCTGAATGATATGGAATGGATGCAAATGCCAGAATTGTTTAAGATAAGTGTGTAAAAAAAAAAAAAAAAAAAGAGTGTTAAGATATACATTTATGAATGAAAAATGCGAAAGTCCTTAAATGGTTGAGAAATGGTCTGAATTGTTTGAATTAATGAGAAAAAGTTCAAGTCTTCAAAGTAAAGGGTTAAAGAGATGGAAAAGCCGAAAGTCAAGACATGAAGAAGCTTCAAACCCTTAAATCTCCATTACGAGAATAAACTGAAATATATGTAAGAGAAATAAATTATTAGAGATGTTTAAAAATTCCCCTCAAAGATATGAACTCATTTAGAGGCTGATTATGAGCTGTAAGCCTGTGTGTCTCTGTGTCTGCCTCTCTGTGTCTGCACCACACAGAGCAGAGCAGTGAGATTTGAGCTCGGTAGAGCTCCCGAACAACAGCCTCTGAAAAGAGAACCGTAACTCTTATCAGAATTTGGTCATGACTATCGGGGCAAGGAGACCTTCCTGAGCGAGCCAATGTGCATTAAATGTTTGTAGGGCAAAAACTTTTCTCACAGTCGCAAGAAATATAAGGAGGTCATTTCTGCTTTTCTCAGAAAATCTGCTCCTACTTTTCAATGGGAGTCAATGAGAGGAAGAGAGGGAACTGGCTGCACTTAGAGGCTCCGAGTTTAAATTCTGTTAGTCTCTCTGCGTTTTCGAGCACACTGTCAGACACAGCACAAGTTTGTCTACCAAAGTGGGGGAAATTATGTGTCCAGAGTGAAATTTGTGGCCGTGGTGACAGGTTAGAGAGCAAAGTGTCAGAGGATTTTTAGACTCTCTGTCACTCTAGCTGATGTCATCACCACTCTAGCTCTGAACATTCCGTGCCATTGACTCCCATGTTAAATTTGAATTTTGTCAAAAAATGATCATGAACAGTTGAAGGGTACTGATCAATAATGGTAGAAGATATGAAAAAGTTGAATGTACCATGAATACTTGAAAGTTTTGTGAACGTTTTAAAAGTTGAATGAAGTCTGTAGGTGAAAGTATGTTGAAGCAGTTGAAGTTCAAAGAAGGAGAAGATTTGAACAGTTTGAAGACCGTTTCAATGTATTCCTATGGGAAAAAATGTTCAATAAAGTTTGAATATTTTGAAAAGTATGAATGATATGAAAAAGTTGAATACATGCTGTAATCTCCTGAAGAAGCCGCACGTTTTGATATATGAATTGTTTGAATAGTAGAAAGTATGAAGAAGTAGTTAAGGACCGTAAAAGGGAAGAAGAACCCAGAATAATAATATTAACTAGAAAATGCATTTCCTGAAGGAAATACGGGTGAATGCTGAAAGCTGGAAGCTGAATGAGCTGAATAAATTGTTGAAACTATATTGAATTAAGTTAAGAAACTGCTGAAGAAATCTTGAAGAGATTAAACAATATATGAAGAATATGAAATGGTTTGAAATTACTTGAATTGTTGAAGATCAGTATGAAGAAATTGAAAGTCTGAAGTCGACTCAGATTTACTTAAAACTGACAGTTTGAAAACATTTTTGAACCATTACTAATGTAGATTAAACAATATCTGAATAGTAAATGTAG
The DNA here is from genome assembly GCF_905171665.1 of Trachurus trachurus. Classification (NCBI taxonomy): domain Eukaryota; kingdom Metazoa; phylum Chordata; class Actinopteri; order Carangiformes; family Carangidae; genus Trachurus; species Trachurus trachurus. The sequence continues at coordinate 19,137,317 of NC_139908.1, read as the reverse complement.
CAGATGAAAGATGGAGGATGTATGAAATGGGTGCTAATTACTTGAATTAGTGAAGAATGGTATGAATGAATTGAAAGGTTAAAGTGCACAATTTATTTAAAACAGTTTGAAAACATTTTTTGAACCATTACTAATATAGATGAAACAATATCTGAAGAGTAAAAGTAGAAGATGAAAGCTGGAGGATGTATGAAATGGGTGGTAATTACTTGAATTGGTAAAGAATAGTATGAATGAGGTGGAAAAGAGGTGGAAAAATTGTTGAAGATCAGTATGAAGAAATTGAAAGTCTGAAGTCTACTCAGATTTACTTAACACTGACAGTTTGAAAACATTTTTGAACCATTACTAATGTAGATTAAACAATATCTGAATAGTAAAAGTAGAAGATGAAAGATGGAGGATGTATGAAATGGGTGCTAATTACTTGAATTAGTGAAGAATAGTATGAATGAATTGAAAGGTTAAAGTGCACTCAGATTTATTTAAAACAGTTTGAAAACATTTTTTGAACGATTGCTAATATAGATGAAAACAATATCTGAAGAGTAAAAGTCGAAGGTGAAAGCTGGAGGATGTATGAAATGGGTGGTAATTACTTGAATTGGTAAAAAAAAATAGTATGAATGAATTGAAAAGCTTGAGTCTACTCAAATAAGTTTAAAACTGAAGGCTTGAAAACATTGTTGAACCATTACTAATGTAGATTAAACAATATCTGAATAGTAAAAGTAGAAGATGAAAGATGGAGGATGTATGAAATGGGTGGTAATTACTTGAATTGCTGAAGATTAGTATGAATGAATTGAAAGGTTAGAGTGCACTTAGATTTATTTAAAACAGTTTGAAAACATTTTTGAACCATTACTAATATAGATAAAACAATATCTTTAGTGTAAAAGTAGAATAATATAGAAGTAGATACAATCCGTTAAAGGGGAGAATAACTAAAAATCCCCCTCAAAGATATGAACTCATTTAGAGGCTGATTATGAGCTGTAAGCCAGTGTGTCTGTATGTTTGTGTATCTCTCTGTCTCTGTGTGTGTCTCTCTCTCTCTGTGTCTGCACCACACAGAGCAGAGCAGTGAGATTTGAGCTCCGTGCAGCTCCCGAACAACAGCCTCTGAAAAGAGAACCGTACCTCTTATCAGAATGTGGTCATGACTATCGGGGCAAGGAGACCTTCCTGAGCGTGGTGATGTGCATTAAATGTTTGTAGGGCAAAAACTTTTCTCACAGTCGCAGGAAAGATAAGGAGGTCATTTCTGCTTTTCTCAGAAAATCTGCTCCTACTTTTCAATGGGAGTCAATGAGAGGAAGAGAGGGAACTGGCTGCACTTAGAGGCTCCGAGTTTAAATTCTGTTAGTCTCTCGTCGTTTTCGAGCACACTGTCAGACACAGCACAAGTTTGTCTACCAAAGTGGGGGAAATTTTGTGTCTAGAGTGAAATTTGTGGCCGTGCCGACAGGATAGAGAGCAAAGTGTCAGAGGATTTTTAGACTCTCTGTCACTCTAGCTGATGTCATCACCACTCTAGCTCTGAACATTCCGTGCCATTGACTTGCATGTTAAATTTGAATTTTGTCAAAAAATGATCATGAACAGTTGAAGGGTACTGGTCAATAATGGTAGAAGATATGAATAAGTTGAATGTACCATGAATACTTGAAAGTTTTGTGAACGTTTTAAAAGTGGAATGAAGTCTGTAGGTGAAAGTATGTTGAAGCAGTTGAAGTTCAAAGAAGGAGAAGATTTGAAGAGTTTGAACACCGTTTCAATGTATTCCTATGGGAAAAAATTTTCAATAAAGTTTGAATATTTTGAAAAGTATGAATGATATGAAAAAAGTTGAATGGGTCCTATAATCTCCTGAAGAAGCCGCACGTTTTGATATATGAATTGTTTGAATGTTATGAAGTATGGAGAAGTAGTTGAAGACCGAAAAAGGGAAGAAGAAGTAAGAATAATAATAACTAGAAAATGCATTTCCTGAAGGAAATACGGGTGAATGCTGAAAGATGGAAGCTGAATGAGCTGAATAGATTGTTGAAACTATGCTGAATTAAGTTAAGAAACAGCTGAAAAAATCTTGAAGAGATGAAAAAATATATGAAGAATATGAAATGGTTGAATTAAGTTAAGAAACTGCTGAAGAAATATTGAAGAGATGAAACAATATATGAAGAGTATGAAATGGTTTGAAATTACTTGAATTGTTGACGATCAGTATGGAGAAATTGAAAGTCTGAAGTCTACTCAATATACTACAGTATTTAAAACTGACAGTTTGAAAACATTTTTGAACCATTACTAATGTAGATTAAACAATATCTGAACAGTAAAAGTAGAAGATGAAAGATGGAGGATGTATGAAATGGGTGGTAATTACTTGAATTAGTGAAAAATAGTATGAATGAATTGAAAGGTTAAAGTGCACTCAGATTTATTTAAAATAGTTTGAAAACATTTTTTGAACCATTACTAATATAGATGAAACAATATCTGAAGTGTAAAAGTAGAATAATATAGAAGTAGTTATAATCCATTAAAGGGCAGAATAACAAAAAATAACTACAACATATCTGAAGGGTAAAAGTAAAACATGTTAATAAAAAGTTTGAGGAAAATGTAGAAATCCTGCATATTTATAGTTTAACGGTTGAATGGTTGAAATCTGAAATAGGTGAGAAAATATTAAAAAGTAAAACTTATAAGAAGGATGTTGAATTTGTATGAAATGTTTGGAAAATTACTCAAATTTTTTGAAGATTGGTGTGAAAAAAATAACATTTCAGTCTACTCAAATGAATAAATATATTAACAGCTTGAAAGCATTTCTTGAACAAATATAAATAAAGATGAAGCAATACCTGAAGAGTAGCCTATAACTTGTAAGCAAGAGGCTGAATGATATGGAATGGATGCAAATGCAAGAATGATTAATAAATAATAATAATGATAATAATAAATAAGTGTAAAAAATAGTGTGAAAATATACATTTATGAATGAAAAATGTGAAACTCCTTACATGGTTGAGAAATGGCCTGAATTGTTGGAATTAATGAGGGAAAAGTCCTTCAAAGTAAAATGTAAGGATTGAAGGTGGAAAAGTCTAAAGTCAGCACATGAAGAAGCTCCAAATCCTGAAAATCCTCCTAATCCTGAAATCTCCATTACGAGAATAAACTGAAATGTATGTAAGAGAAATAAATTATTAGAGATGTTTAAAAATTCCCCTCAAAGATATGAACTCATTTAGAGGCTGATTATGAGCTTTAAGCCAGTGTGTCTGTGTGTTTGTGTCTGTCTTGCTGTGTCTGTGTGGTTGTGTGTCTCTCTGTCTGTGTGTGTGTGTGTCTCTCTCTCTCTGTGTCTGCACCACACAGAGCAGAGCAGTGAGATTTGAGCTCCGTGCAGCTCCCGAACAACAGCCTCTGAAAAGAGAACCGTACCTTTTATCAGAATTTGGTCATGACTATCGGGGCAAGGAGACCTTCCTGAGCGAGCCAATGTGCATTAAATGTTTGTAGGGCAAAAACTTTTCTCACAGTCGCAAGAAATATAAGGAGGTCATTTCTGCTTTTCTCAGAAAATCTGCTCCTACTTTTCAATGGGAGTCAATGAGAGGAAGAGAGGGAACTGGCTGCACTTAGAGGCTCCGAGTTTAAATTCTGTTAGTCTCTCTGCGTTTTCGAGCACACTGTGAGACACAGCACAAGTTTGTCTACCAAAGTGGGGGAAATTATGTGTCCAGAGTGAAATTTGTGGCCGTGGTGACAGGATAGAGAGCAAAGTGTCAGAGGATTTTTAGACCCTCTGTCACTCTAGCTGATGTCATCACCACTCTAGCTCTGAACATTCCGTGCCATTGACTTGCATGTTAAATTTGAATTTTGTCAAAAAATGATCATGAACAGTTGAAGGGTACTGATCAATAATGGTAGAAGATATGAAAAAGTTGAATGCAACATGAATACTTGAAAGTTTTGTGAACATTTTAAAAGTTGAATGAGGTCTGTAGGTTAAAGTATGTTGAAGCAGTTGAAGTTCAAAGAAGGAGAAGATTTGAAGAGATTGAAGACCGTTTCAATGTATTCCTATGGGAAAAATTTTTCAATAAAGTTTGAATATTTTGAAAAGTATGAATGATATGAAAAAGTTGAATGTACCCCATAATCTCCTGAAGAAGACGCACGTTTTGATATATGAATTGTTTGAATAGTAGAAAGTATGAAGAAGTAGTTAAAGACCGAAAAACGGAAGAAGTGTACAGAATAATAATAATAAAGATTTGAATAACAATAGTGTGAATGCTTTCAGCATTCACCCTAATAACTAGAAAATGCATTTCCTGAAGGAAATACGGGTGAATGCTGGAAGCTGGAAGCTGAATGAGCTGAATAAATTGTTGAAACTATGCTGAATTAAGTTAAGAAACTGCTGAAGAAATATTGAAGAGATGAAACAATATATGAAGAGTATGAAATGGTTTGAAATTACTTGAATTGTTGACGATCAGTATGGAGAAATTGAAAGTCTGAAGTCTACTCAGAAAGTATGAAGTCTACTCAGATTTACTTAAAACTGACAGTTTGAAAACACTTTTGAACCATTACTAATGTAGATTAAACAATATCTGAAGAGTAAAAGTAGAAGATGAAAGATGGAGGATGTATGAAATGGGTGGTAATTACTTGAATTAGTGAAGAATAGTATGAATGAATTGAAAGGTTAAAGTGCACTCAGATTTATTAAAACAGTTTGAAAACATTTTTTGAACCATTACTAATATAGATGAAACAATATCTGAAGTGTAAAAGTAGAATAATATACAATCCGTTAAAGGGCAGAATAATTAAAAAATAACTACAACATCTGAAGGGTAAAAGTTAAACATGTTAATAAAAAGTTTGAGGAAAATGTAGAAATCCTGCATATTTATAGTTTAACAGTTGAATGGTTGAAATCTGAAATAGGTGAGAAAATATTAAAAAGAATAACTTATAAGAAGGATGTCGAATTTGTATGAAATGTTTGGAAAATTACTTGAATTTTTGAAGATTAGTATAAAAAAATTAACATTTAAGTTATTTAAGGGAAAATGTAAAAATCCTGGCTTTGTAATAGGTAATAGGTGATTTCAACTTAAATTGTTGAAGATTAGTATGAATAAATTGAAAGGCTGAAGTCTCCTCGTATATAAAACTGACAGCTTGAAAACATTGTTGAACCATTACTAATATAGATTAAACAATATCTGCAGAGTAAATGTAGAATAATGTAGAAGTAGTTAACTAATAATAACTATCTGAAGGGTAAAAGTAAAACATGTTAATAAAAAGTTTGAGGAAAATGTAGAAATCCTGCGTATTTATAGTTTAACAGTTTAAGGCTTGAAATCTGAAATAGGTGACTTCAATTTGAATTGTAATAGATAATAGCTGATTTCAACTTCAATTGTTGAAGATTAGTATGAAGACATTTAAAGTCTGAAGTCTACTCATATATTTAAAACTGACAGCTTGAAAACATTGTTGAACCATTACTAATATATATGAAACAAAATCTGAAGAGTAAAAGTAGAAGATGGAGGATGTATGAAATGAGTGGAAATTACTTGAATTGTTGAAGAATAGTATGAAGGAATTGAAAAGCTTGAGTCTACTCAGATAAGTTTAAGTAAAACTGACAGCTTGAAAAGAGGGTTGCCCTGTCGGTCTCTACTGTCAAGTGGGGGAGACCTGAAAGCTGAAGTAACAAATGAAAATAGATTAAAATCCCGATCAGCTGATCATTCACATGTTGTCCTCATCCAAATAAGCTATCTCAACCCCCCCATCTTACCTGCTCCTCCCTGGCTATATTACTGCTGTTGCTGCCACTTTCTGCTGCTGTCACCACTGCTCTGCTGCCTTTCCTGCTGCTACTGCTGGCATCTTGTTGCTATTGCTCCTGCTGCCCATTGAGCTTTTGCAAACCCACCAGTGTGTGTGTTTGTGTGTGTGGGATGTGTTAAATTGATAAACTGAAGTCTGAAATATTTCTCAAAACTGACAGCTGTAAAAACATTGTTGAGGCATTATTAATATAGATGAAGCATGTGAGAGGTAAAAAGTAGAACATGTGAGCAGGAGGTTGAATTATATGACTTGGTGGAAAAACACCTGAATTGTTTAACAAAAGTGTAAAAGATGTGTTTAAAGGTCTAAAACCAGTAGAAATAGATTTCACTGATGTAATTGTTCAAACACAATACCTTTCTTCAGTAATGTGGAATGTATCAACAAAAAGTACTAGGTAAACATAATATAAGAATGACTGTCCTTGGGATAGTTAGAATCTGTCTTTATTACAGCACTTGCAGGAAAGGAGGTTCATTTGTGCAATGCATTTCTAAAAAACGTTGTCTCCAAGTGCTTGACACAGCAGCATTACAACACTCTGCCCTTAGACCCTCACATCGACTGAGGAAAAACTCCCAAGAAAACCCTTAACAGGGGAAAAAAAACGGGAGGAACCTCAGGGTGAGCAACAGAGGAGGGATCCCTCACCCAGGACGGGCAGACGTGTGATAGATGTTGTGACGGCCAAGAATAAAACCTTATGGGCTCAACAGTATATATCACATGGGCACAGTCCTGACTGCAGTGGCCCATGTTCAAATTTGACTTGGCCATTTGCTGCTTGCTGCACAGATTGGATGGTGTTGTCATGTGTGGTCAATGACAGCACGATGGCTTGGTGGTTCTGAGCTGTGTGTCCATGCAGCAGTGCACCTCATCACTTGCCAGATGATCAACAGAAGAATGAGGGAGGTGAACCTGACAAGACAAAATAGAAAAATGTTTTGGAAAGTGAAGACCAAGACATAAATCACATGTTCAACACTTCCTTCCTAACTGATTATCATTTACCTTAAGTAAACACCTGCCAGAGAATCATCAGCCTGTCACCCTCAGTGCTCCGTCACACAGATCACAAGGTCCAGAAAGCTGTCCAGCCCTGTCGGTCTCTACTGTCAAGTGGGGGAGACCTGGAAGGAGAAGGCAGTGGACATGATATTGTTGTAAACCTACATTGTCAACAGTGTCATCCAAATGTTTTAATGACAAAACAACAAAGCGGTACCTTTGGCTCTGTTGTGAGCAGGCATAGAAGCTGGCAGCAGGATGACTTGTGTATGTGCGGTCCAGCAGTGAGGGCTCTGCAGACTGACGGTTTTGATGATGCTGTTGTTTCTGGTCAGACGTGGCTGGATGATGATGAGGTGGAAGTAGGTGCTCCTGATAAAAGAGAAGAGAAAGATGTTGTACGTTTTTGTGGCATAAAACATATGCAGAACTTGTAGCCTATAAATCACATACTGTCTGTCATACCTTCAGCAACCAGCAGCACCACGACAGTCTCATTCTCTTCAGCGAAGAACAACCAGGGCAGGCAGGAAGACGAACTCTGTGGAACCCAGTTGTGGTGGATCCACTGTTGACAGGATGATGCTGCAGTGCCTGGGCAATGGCAGACTGACAGCCACCATGTCCTGGCCGTTCCCAGCTGATCCTCACAGTTTTGGAAGTGGTGTGGTAAAGGTTGGAGAGGGGAACGTTGAGTAGGGGTCAGAAAGCACACAGAGTGAATGATCTCTGGTCAGGCCACCTGCCCTGAGGCAGGGGAGGTGACCATCCCAGCTCACACAACACAGAGAACATGTACTTTCAGCAGTTGCATATAAATGTGTATTGATGTTTTTTATTAATTTAACAGTTAATAGGATATATTATATTAATTGATAAATATTATTTATTGAAATTCATTTATTTTATTGTTCATTTTTCAGTGTCTGTTACACATGTAGCACAGGTATTGTAAACACTGGCTGTCCTCGGTTCCTGAAATTCTTTTGGCTTGTGCATTTACCAACCCAAAACCCAAAACCCTCCCTGGTAAATGCACAAGCCAAAACACACTTTTTTTTCCTTTTTTTTTTTTTTTACACAGATGATGCTTCAAGAATTTTCCTATTGATTGCAAACTGAAGAATGTACATGGTGATAACAACATGATGAAAATACAATTTTATCAAATGAGTCACTTGTATTTTACTAAACCTGTATGGCTTACCGCACTGTTTCATGAACTGTTAAAAGACAATACACAGTAAATGGGGTTGTGATAGCTGTAGTAGGTCTTCAGCACACCAGAATGGAGACACTGCTGAGGTTGAGAGATGAAAACCACGTCCAACAGTGTGTTCTTCTCTGTGGTTGGATCAGTGATGAGTTGTTGAAACCCTCTGGACTGAAACATCTCCAGTATTGGCTTTTTTTCTTCAGACTTCAGATTCTCGTTGAAATCACCACAGACAATGATGGGTTGAATATCCATGATCTCCAGTGAGTCCACAAGGCTGCTCAGGTTCTTCAGGAATGACTCGACACAGTAGTCTGGTGGTCTGTACACGGCTGCAATTAGTGCTCTCACTGGGGCTTCAATCTTCAGAGCCACAAACTCTAGGTCAGTTACATTATGTATGTACTGCTTCTCGTGCACTTGGATATGATTTCTGACATACATGGCAACTCCACCACCACCTTTCTTTGCCATCTGGGGAACATTGGTGTAGGACAGGTGTCTGTTTCGTCTGAACATGTTGTAGCCCTGAAGTTGAAGACTGTCTGCCACAAAGGAGCCCTGTAGGTGGGTTTCTGTGAGACACAAAACATCCGCAAGACACAGTTCGTGATGGCTCTTGATGTCATTGATGTGAGCTGGCAGTCCCTCTGTGTTGTGGTGAACAATGGTCAGAGTGTCAGGTCGGCTCAGTGTGTCTCTGAGATGAAGAAGTGGCATCATGTCATCCAGGTTCAGTTGTCTCATGGCCTCAAGCGCTTCAGTGATTTCAGTGTTGGCGTAGATTTTACTCTCATCCATGTCCAGCAGGTGCAGTCCACTGAGAGAGGTGACTCTGCTCAATGCCACATAAGCCATGCCAGGCTCAAAAATGTGTTTCAGGGAGACAACAGCTGAATGTCTTGTCATGCCTTGAACCTTGTGAATAGTGCATGCAAAAGCCAGCTTGATGGGAAACTGTCTGCGCACAGCTCCTTTCTGTTTCAGGTTGTCCTCTGATCTCTCGATATAAACAAGGTTGTCAGCTGATCCTGATGCTGTTTCATTATCCATTTGGAGTCCGAGCATGTTGACATGTGCAGATCCAGCCGGTTCAGAGGTTACCACTTTGATAAGAGTACCAAACGAACCGTTCACCAGTCCTTTGGAAACATCCAGGTTTCTAGTCAGCATGACACGTACGCCTTCTGCAACTTGGAGTGTGTCTGGTAGCTCATTTGTACCTCCTTTGAATGGTTGTTCTTGTCGTGTCATTTTCCCATTCCTCGGATCCTTTTTGTAGTCGTCTGCATCAATTTTGGTGACGTTGGAGTAATTTTTCATCAGTATTTCAGTATTGTGAGCACCTACCTGTTTGTTGGTGGCAAAAATGTGCAGGGCATCAGCAGGGCGTTGAGCTGGTTCAGTGATGGCTTGTGATAACAAAGCTCTGTCTGATTCAGACAACTCTTCTGACTTGTCTTTCACACGGATCCTGTTCAGCATCTCTGCAAAGGCAACATCATCCTTCTGACGCATGATCTCAGTGAGCGTGATCATCTGAAAGTTTTCCTGCCACAGGTCAATGTCTTCTGGGTCGTGTACACACAGAGGTTTAGACTGTCGTACTGGTGGTAGCTGATAGAAGTCTCCAACAGCGATGACTGACATTCCTCCAAAAGGTTTCTGGCTGCCTTTGATCTGTTTCAGTCTGACATCAACATATGCAAAGAGGGGCCTTGACACCATGGACACTTCATCAATGATGAGGATTTCAGCGTTGATCAGTTCTGCTCTGACTTCATCCAGTTTGTTACCCAGTCCCACAAAAGGAGGTTTCAGACTTCTGGGGAGCTTCAGCAGAGAGTGCAGAGTTGTTCCACAGATGTTAAATGCTGCGGTTCCAGTGAAAGCAGTCAACAGCACAGTGGGGCTTGATATGTCAGTGTCGTCTGCATGTCTAGGTACTTTGCACAGTATCTTTGATGCCTCTGCGTGGATGCATTTGATCAGATGTGACTTTCCTGCTCCAGCTCCACCATTGATATAGATGAACTGCGGCTCTGGATTTAGGCGACGAACACGCTTAATGCACCAGTCTCTGATTAAAGAGAAGACACAGGCTTGTTTCTGGTTCAGGTTCTGGTACATTTGACGTAACACAGCAGGATCCATTGCAGGGGGCTCTCTGATGGCTCTGGCTTCTGTTACAGCGTTAACCTGGCGACTGTAGTCTGGGACATTTTCTTGTACATTATCGTGATCTGGCTCTGCTGCTTGCAGTTCATCAATGCACTCCATCCTCACAAGTTCAGATTCAGGTGCCAGGTTGTTCCATTCATCAATCAATCCTCTGTTCTGCTCGTACTCTTCCACAGCTTGCTCAATCTCTTTACTGTTTTTCTCATATTTGTCTTTGTTTCTTTTCACAATGTATTTAACTAGCTCACCGTGCTCACGGCCAGGCAGACGTGCAATGCCACTTTCGTAAAAGGACTGGTACGTTGGTAAGAATGGCCTTTTCAGTTCTGCATCTGATCTGTAGGGAAGGTACAGCTTCAGCAGTGATCCATAGTGCTGTTCAGGACTTTTTTCCTTCGAGGGGCGGTAAAATCTGATCACAGCAGGCTTGTCGTTTTTTCGCCTTTGAACAAATCCCGAGTCATTCAGCAAGCGGAGAACATCTTTGCCTTTTGCCTGATTGCCATAGACAAGTCTGCATGTTGCTGCAAAATCAGCCAGACACATCTCCTCAAACGCTGGTGTCTCAGGTCTGTTTTTGTACTTGTCTGTCAGTGATGTCATCCATATACTTGCACTTCCTGGTGTTGCGTCTTCCAGGGCTGACATCGGGCGGCTCATTTTAACTGGGTTGTCATCAGTTGGTAGGAATACAACACCTCGTGAACATTTTTTCAGTTTGATTCCACATGCTCTTGCGACCGCTTCTTGGGCTGATATCTCTCTCTTTTTCGAATATGCCTGCATGACTTCTCTCATTTCGTCACATTCGTTGACATGTTCCTTGTTGGAGTTCTCAATGACTGTTTTCAGATACTCTGACATTTTGGATTCTTGCTTTGTTATGTAGCTGGTCAGATACATGATGCAGGAATAAGCATTTAGGATAAAAGAGATGTCAAGGTTCGCGTCCCACGCTTTGAGAAGGTACGAATTATACCCATTTACCCAGCAGTCTTTGGGGTCACGTTTCAAGGTCACTGAGCAGGATGTGGCAATTAAGCTCATGCATTTCTCATATTCACTGACTGTCAGTTTATAGCGAGCCAGGAGCTGCTCTAAACTCAGGTGTTCTGCAATCTCAGGTTCGTTCAGGAGTGCATTCAGTGGTTTGAGTTTGTCTTTGGCCTTTTCCACTGCTTCGGAAATGTCAGTGTCACTTTCAAATGGTCTGGTGATCATTGTCTCTTTGCAGGGTTGTTTAGGAAATCCAAATCTGCAGGCAGAGCCAAAGCTTCTGAAACATGTGCGAGAGTGGTTTCTGCTGTGCATCTGTAACTCCTTCACTTTTCTGTGCAGTTCAGGTTGTTTGCGTGGGTCAGGGAGCTGAGCTGTGATGTACTTTGAAACAAAGTCACACACCGTTTTGTCACTATCGGTCTCGAACACCGGTGCACCTTCTATCCATAACAGGCAATGAATGTGCGGGCTTCCTCTGTGCTGAAACTCTACTCTGTAGAAAAAATCCAGCACTTTCCCAAGGGGTTCTGCTTGTGAGAAAATCAGGTCTCTGAATAAAGCCTCTACTCGTTTATCAAACATTCGCATGGCTGTCACAGGATTGCTCCTCAGTATGTCACACTTTGCGGACCAGTCAAGCTCGTCAAAATTAACATCCTCACCTTGTTGTCTTTTTATTGCCTCGATGACCTCAGGCCAACGCATTTCAGCCGCTGAGAATGTACAGAAGAATGTCGGAACTCCCAACTGTCTGATCATGGCAAAGAGATCTCTGGTTGTTTTTTGCCAGTAGGCTGGAGTTCCTCTGAGTGGCTGCATGAATCTTACTGCATCTTTATTCCTCACAAGTCTTTCCACCTCACGTTTATTCAGTAACATATCAGATGTTATTCTGCGTCCGTCTCTGGTCATAGGCTTTGCTTTCCTTAACTGAATGCTCATGCTGTTTGTGGCCAAGTGAATTTCTGTCACAAACTGGGCAAAGAACAAGTAGTTTGTGTCTCTGGCAAAACGATTATCAACACAGAAAAGCCGAGCTTTGAAATAACCGCTGGGCGACAGCTTAACAAGTCTATTTTCATCCAGTGTGTTCTGACCTGTAGGGAACTGCATAGGAAAGGATATGGCCTCCAGTCTGGGGGTTTTGAAGAAACCAACTGGACTGTTTCTTTCAGCAGGCGCCACAGAGTAGATACCCTCACTAAAACTTAATATCTCCTCTGACACATCAGTTGGCTGAAGGCACGAGTCAAGCGCGAATCCGCCATTGGGCATATTTTCTTCCTGTTCCTCATCGTCACGTGTCTGCTCAGTTGGCTGCTGCTCAGCATTGTCATCATTCTGCCCGTCATCAGGTTCATTCTCTGTCTCCTGAAATGCTTCATTCTCAAACACATCAATTTCCAACAGATCACCTTCATCATAATCATCATCATTCATTGTTTCACCTTCCTCCTCCTCCTCCTCATCAGGAAGTGTGGGATCACACAGTTCAGCATCATCTCTGATACTTACATCCTTGTACTCTGGGTGAATCTCTTTCAGTTTATGCAGCGCGTGAACCAGTTTAGACCAGGTGACAGTCTGAAACAGCTGATGACCTCTGTAACACAGTCTTCTCTTCAGTTTCACTCTCAGAACCTGAGACTCACTCCTCACTCTGGGCAATGCTTGTACAGTTTCTTGAACTTCAGAGGGGACACACACTACATTACCTCGTATTGAATTTTGTCTGCCTTTGGGAAGAGGAATAATCTTGGCAAATGGGATGCATTTGGCGATGAGATGTCTCTCCAAAATGTTGAGGTCACACAGTTCAGGTGGAATGTCAATGAGCTCCATGTTGTTGGCTACAGCAAGAGACGGCATGGCTCCACGTTTAAGGTGATCATGACAGGTGTGACAGATCCATTCTTTTCTCCTCTCATCTGGCATTGTGCACTGTTGTTCATTTCTGCAGACTTCATCACAAACATGAACATATTTACCTGTTAGGCAGGATGCAACTAGACGTGGGTTTTTCACATAGGTTGACCTCTTGCACTGTTTCACTTGGTTTGGGAATGATGCCTTATGACACACGGTGCAAGGGTACGTTGGACCAGACTTTATATGGGATCTGAATATAGATATGGCCTCTGCGATCACACTGTTGTCACTCTCCTGTGCTTGTCTATCGAGACGTCTGTATTTCCTTTTTATTTTCGTAGCACATCTCATGTTGTGCATAGTTTTAAAAGCAAGATTGTTGTGATATTTTTCTCGCATCCTTTGCTTCATCAGCTCTCTGTGTCGTGCTCTGTGTGTCTGGTCATTACTGTAACGCCTTGTAATGTAAGACCGCTGCCGTTCTCTGAATTGGGAGTTTTCTTTGTAATTTCTGGTCATGTAAGACCGCTGCCGTTCTCTGAACTGGGAGTTGTCTTTGTAATTTCTGGTCATGTAAGACCGCTGCCGTTCTCTGAACTGGGAGTTTTCTTTGTAATTTCTGGTCAGGTACAGTTTCTGTTTTTCTTTAAAGGTTAAATCCTCTTGATATCTTTTGGTCTGATAGAGCTTTTGTTTCTCTCTAAAAGTCACATTTCGTCTGTATTGTTTCGTGATATACTCCTGTTTCTGTTGTTTAAATTCAGGATCGGTCATGTATCGGTTCTTCATTTTTTCTTTGTTCTTTTGTTTAATTTCAGCGTTGTCTCGATAGCGTTTGGCAAAATATTGCTGTTTTTTTTCTCGGTTTAAGTCATTACAGTTTTTGTTCTTTTCGTAAAATTTCTTCTTTTCTCTGTATGTTTCATGTGAAGCATACTTCTCTCTTTGTTTTGTTTTTTTGTCTTTTTTGTTTGTGTCTTTTGCTGAGAGCATTAGTTTCCTCATGAATTTTCTCTTTTGGTTTTTATTGAGTTTGGACAGTGTAATGGAGATGTGTGAGACATGTGGAGCAGTTTCATTTGGTGGATCAGGCAACCCGATTTGATCCTGTTGTGCCACAGATGAAGTGATGTCTTGGGCTGTGACAGAAGTTACACTGGGCTGGCTCAATGGTTGTGCTTCTGTTTCCATGGCAGTGCACAGTTCATAAAGTAGCTCATCAGAGAGCTCAGTGACTGCACTCGGCTCACTGTGAAGAGCATCATCTACAACAGAGGATGTTGTTGCAGCAGGAGTGTTTGTTGTAATCAGCACATCAGGGGTGGTTTCGTTGTCATGGGTTGCATTAGCACAGGGAAACGTCACAGGTTTCAACTCATAGTTGCAGGAGGAGGGAGTTCTGATCCCCCTGTGAAATATTTGGATTCTTTGAATCACTTCAAAGAGACTTGTGAATGTCACCATGACAGCCCTACCAGGTAAAGGGCATCCCAGCGGTATATGTCTACCATCCTCTTTTCTGCCGTGTGGGTCAAAGAAACCAAACCTACCAGATCTGGTTCTGAACAGTGCGATACACAACCCAGTCATCAACAGCAATGCATACTGCACTTCTGACAGCAGACAGCTCAGTCCAGCCATTAGGTCCAGAAAGTAATCAACACTTCCAGGGTCAGGGTCTCCTAACGTACCATATCGTGACCATATGTTCATGTTTACATTGTACACATGGCTGCGTGCAGTCACTCGGTCAGGGATCTCATCTGCTGTCAAATGGCTAAAGTCTGGGAACCGTTTCCTGGCCTCTTTGTACATTGCATTACCTTTATCCAAAACTTGATTGAGGTTCTCTGTTGTGATGTTTTCATTCTCATAAAGAAAGGCCAGAAACGTCAGGGAGTTACAGGTACACTGTTGGTTTCTGTATTTACCATATCTCACAGAAGCCTGGCTGCGCATCGCACAGACTCTTTTCTCACCAAGCTGAAGCTCCAGGATATCATTGTAAGCATGAGAGGGAACAGCTACATGTGGAGCATTACTGCCACGTCTCCTTTTTGCAATGTTTGCACAAGATGTTTGTCCTACATCTGAAGTATCATACTTGCGTTTGGCCTGGTGCACATGAGAACAATCTGCATCACTGTTATGTTGCTCCTTTATAATGTCAACATAAGAAACTTGTGGCACTTCTGAAGCAGCTACCTGATTTTTCACTGGGTCTGCATTGGAAGCCTCTGCTGGGCACGTAGCATCAATGTGACTTTGCCTATTTATCATGTCAGCATTGGAAACACACAATCCATCAGGTGGTCCTCCCTGTGTTACAGTCTCACTAACAAGTGTCGTAGACTCACTCACCATGCTGCTCTGAGAACCGGTACCCTCTGCTTGTTCACTTGGTGCTGCACTCTGAGATTCCCTCTGCTGTTGCCACTGGAGTTTTCTAGCTTGAGACTTCTTGTTTTTCCTTGGCATTGTTGATGCAGACAAATAGGCACAATACAGACAAACAACGACACAGACTATGCTATGAGAGGTTTGTTGCTTATTAAAGCAGAGACTGGATGTAAAAAGTTAATTCAAGTTAAATTAGTCTCAATATGGAGCAGGAAAGAAAATAGGGAACCTCTCTGTTCCAACACTCCAGTGCTTTTAGGACTGATGAGCCAGTTAAATCAATTTCTACTGATTCAGAAAATACTTGCCTCTTTAAATCAGTAGGAAAATTACTTTACTGAAACAGAAATGACACACTGGAGAAAATAGATTTTGCTCAAATTCAATGGCGATGTATACTTTCAGATTGCAATTGACCAACAAGAGTTGTTTCTTAATGAGGCAGAATTACTTGGTACTGGTGAATTTAAACTACTTGTTTCAGTTTTGATCAATTTCAAAAAGTCCCAATTTGGAACAAATGGACAACAGAGAAAAGGTAAAGCCAGCGTGTATAGAGGTAGGACAGATTGAGCGTATCAAAGGGAAAATAGGGATAGCATAAGAGGAAATGTCTCATTCGAGTGGAAATTCTTTTCGTTCAAGGGAGAACTACTTCAATGACAGTCTTTTTCGTTCAAGAGAGAACTACTTCAAGGAGAGCTGTTTTCGTTCAAGAGAGAACTACTTCAAGGAGAGCTGTTTTCGTTCAAGAGAGAACTACTTCAAGGAGAGCTGTTTTCGTTCAAGAGAGAACTACTTCAAAAGTGTATCTTGAGTATTCAGTTTGTATCTTGAGTATTCAGTTTGTTTCTTGAAGGCTTGGTACGTTTGAACAGCAAGCCTGAAAGCGTGAAACTTAGGGAGAGAGAAAGAAGGCAGAGACAATAGATAGAGCAGGATGGATGGATAAAGGGGATGGGGGGGTGAGAGGGACAAAACAGGACGGTCTGGAAGGCAGGTCTTCTTCTGCAAAATATGAAACACAATAAAAAAGGACAAATTGTTAGGTCTGAAACTATCCCTGTTATACTTGTATAACAGTTAGTTCCGATCAAGTAATTTGATTGGACGAGAGACATTACATGATATACAATATAACAGCACTGGGACTTTTTACAGACATTATCACTCTGCTGTTCAGGCGTTCAGGAGCTAAGTCAGAGCCACGCTCCCCATTCCGGAGCTGCCCCATCTCTCTGCTGCCTACTACAGTTATTTTAAAAAAGGACTGGAAAATTAAAACCCGGAGCTGACATGATCTGTCTAATTTGCGATCATTCTCTCTGTGTTGTTGTTAGCCACGTAGCTCGGCTACTTGGCTTCAACTGTGTTTATATTTATTACATAGCAGATAAACAAATTTACTACGGTATCAATAACGTCTCTGTATATTAAAGCTGGTCCTGTTGTTCCGGTGCTATTCAGGCACTGGCTCCGAACCAGCTCAGTGGAAAAAGGGCCACTAGTAGCAAGCTAGGAAATGTTTGTGTTGCCTGGCAACAGCCTTGTCTCCCTTCTAGTTGCGGAACTATTTGTGTTGGCCAAATCAAACAAATCACAATCTCTTGTAGCTTATTACTGTTAACTAATAAAATGCACAACTGTTGTATAAAAGCAATATCTCAGAGAAGGAACGGAGGACTCTGAAAATTCTCACAGCTCTTAGTTGACATTAGGGTGAGTAGATAATGAGTGAAATTTGAATTTTGGGTGAACTATCCCTTTAAATGAAATATAAGATATTTATACTAGCCTACATGCAATTTACAACATGCAAAATTGTTCCATGTGTAACCATTGTAAAGCCAGCAATATAGTGTTAATTTACACATTACTATCAGTAGACTACGTGTCATTTTACATTTGACTAAACCATCTTTATTTTTTAAAGACTGGGTTAATTCTCACGCTCTCATCACTAGCCATTACTAGCCAAATCTCTTTTTAGTACGAGAGTACGAGGCTTGATTCTGGGCAAAAAAACACTCTTCAGACTAAATGTGGTGTTGCAACTGACTCTGTGTGACAAATCAAGTGGTTGTCAAAATCAATCATTAGTTCAATTTTTTTTTTCTGGTCTCTGTGAGGCACTACATGAGGACTACTGTTCTCCTTGTCTCTTTGATCTTAACATTAATTTCAGTTCAGATTTTCTTGTACTCACCAATCACGTGCAAGCGCAGAATCTTCTTCTCTTTCTCTGGGAAAAGAAGTAAAATGTTATGATATTTTTCATTGAGTTTTAGATTTTAATAATTAACTATTTTGTAGGGCTGGGCAACGATTAAAATGTTTAATCGCATGATTTCCCTGATTAATCATGAATAATCGCATTGCAAAATCCAATATGAATTCAAAAGTAGTGTAAAGTGCACTTTTATTTCAATGTTATGCTGCCATATGAACGAAAGTGCCATAACATTTGTTGTTAAAATAAAATAAAAAAAACTCGTCAGTCCAGTCACTTTGCCACTTTTTTATTCAGGACATGTCATTAATTATCTGCAGGGCCGTTGTATAGGGGAGAAAGGTGATGATAATTCTAGGGGCCCAGCGCCCAGTAGGGCCCACAAAAAAACCCTGTATGACTGAATTATTCTGCATAAGGCCCTGACTAATACTCATAGTAATGCTGCATTAGCATCAAAACAAAGTAGGCTAAATAAAAAATGATAATAAATAGGCTAAGAAAAAATATTGAGAAGTCAGGGGCCCACTTTTATTCTTTCAGGGCCCCCAGAATTCCTAGCAACGGCCCTGTTTATCTGACTAACTTGCATATTTCACTCAGAGGACCAGTGGATCAGCTGGCTGTATGAACCATTGTTTTCCCTCTCTCCATCACGCTGTACATCTTCACAACAAGCCATATGCTTTCTCCACATTTATGTTATTGATCACTCAGCCATATTTAAATTATTTTTATTATTATTTTAAATCGCCAATCACAATTAGTAGGTTTAGGCTATATTAAAACTGAGCAGCTTCAGACTACAGCCCCTCAACATCTCATAGGCTACTTATGCAGAATACCCTCGAAAAAATACACAATTTAAAATAGGCAGGACAAGCAGCATGGTGATATTTTGAAAACAAAGTAATGACAGGAGCCACTGTAAAACTCACGTGTCTGCTGAAGTCGGTGTCGTTTTGGAAACAGCGTGACCTGCTGTTAATATGTTAAACCATGCTCATTATAAACATGAGAGTCCAGGATCCTTTTAAAAACGTGATCCTGTCGCAGTTCATTCATGTTGTTTACCAGAGACCGGACATTGAAGAGGAATATGCTGGACATCCCGATAGCAACATTACCAACATGAAGCCAACTTCAGCAGAGACGGCCGGCGAGTTTAGCACGTAACCTTCCCCGCATGAGAGCTCTCTGGGCCGGCGGAGCGGGGTTAATTGTCGCCGCTGTTTTGTCCGTCCCTCTCCCACCTTGATGGTTCTAACTTCACCACAGTGCAACAAGCGTCCGCACAGTCAGAGCAACCTGCGTGTAGTGCGCTAGGCTAAAATAATCCAGCAACAGACTTTTACAAAATAAAAGCATGGGAGCAACATGCACCATTAGGATAATTATTAGATGGCATTTCATCACATTTTCACGTCACTATATCACCATTTAGACTAACTCTAATGCCTCTGCCAGCTGCAGCCACTGATGCTTTTGTAGAATGAGGGGTCGTTGTGGTGGTATAATATGTAGGCCTATTGATGATCAGGAAAACAGGCAAACAGGAACGGGGGAACGGAGACGGACGTTACACTCCACTACTGACCGGCCTCATCACCATGACAACCACAAACAATCTCCACTACACACACACTGAACCGATCACCGGCAGGGGGAAACAGCTGATGATTACGACAATACAGGCTACAAAATAACAACTATTAACTTTACACTTTCTAGACACCATGAATCCCCCACACTGAACAACACAAACCTGCTTTGCTCACACAGGCGCTTTATAGCAGCAACATAACCGTTAACTTCTGAACGACGGCGTTTGCTTAACGACAACAACCGTTATCAACTTGTTTGTAGATAGCCGTTATCTTTAAAAGAAAGCAGTGCCAGCACCGTAATCTCACAGGTCTTTTATTATATTTTCATGGAAGTTTAATAAAGACATTATCATATCTGTTTGACCATAACACGTTAAAAAAAATACCGTAATTTAAACCGCTTCACAACAGAGTCTACGGGAGAACCGTAAATGCATTACTTACCGCTAGGGAGTCCGAGTAGAATGAGCCTTCAGCCCGATGACGTAGGGGAGTTGAAGTTGTTTGATATGTTCAGGGACAATCGGATTCCTCGGATCTTTTCACACGGGTCTGCTGCAGGTGGCTCTGTCTCTCAGTCGTCGCTCTCAAACGATCAAATACTCAGGCCAGCTGCAGGCCACATGCACTTAAGCTTTTTTCTTTATTAAGCAGCACTTATATATTTTTATTAAGCAGTCTATGCATCAAAAACGTCTCATGACAGTAAAATAAGTTGAAAAAAAAATGTAAATCTGATATTACACAAAAACGAATAATGCATCAAAAGTATTGTTATTATTATTTATTTATTTATTTATTTTACTAATCAATGACCTATCAAAGACTGATAACACGTAGCCTAATGTTTCAGAACCATGGACAGCAAACCACATCTTCCTTTTTTCTTTTTTGCACGAATTCCATTTGTTGAGAAACACCTGAATAACTGTTTTAGATGAGTGTAAAAAAAAAAATTACACTCATCTCAAAAAATAAGAAACTGCTGAAGAAATCTTGAAGAGATGAAATAATATATGAAGGATACGAAATGGTTTGAAATTACTTGAATTGTTGAAGATCAGTATGAAGAAATTGAAAGTCTGAAGTCTACTCAGATTTACTTAAAACTGACAGTATGAAAACATTTTTGAACCATTTCTTATGTAGGCTAGACTAAACAAGAGTAAAAGTAGAAGATGAAAGATGGAGGATGCATGAAATGGGTGGTAATTACTTGAATTAGTGAAGAATAGTATGAATGAATTGAAAGGTTAAAGTGCACTCAAAACAGTTTGAAAACATTTTTTGAACCATTACTAATATAGATGAAACAATATCTGAAGTGTAAAAGTAGAATAATATAGAGGTAGTTACAATCTGTTAAAGGGCAGAATAACTAAAAATAACTACAACATATCTGAAGGGTAAAAGTAAAACATGTTAATAAAAAGTTCGAGGAAAATGTAGAAATCCTGCATATTTATAGTTTAACAGTTGAATGGTTGAAATCTGAAATAGGTGAGAACATATTAAAAAGTAAAACTTATAAGAAGGATGTCGAATTTGTATGAAATGTTGGGAAAATTACTCAAATTCTTTGAAGATTGGTGTGAAAAAAATTAACATTTCAGTATACTCAAATGAATAAATATATTAACAGCTTGAAAGCATTTCTTGAACAAATATAAATAAAGATGAAGCAATACCTGAAGAGTAGCCTATAACTTGTAAGCAAGAGGCTGAATGATATGGAATGGATGCAAATGCAAGAATAATTAATAAATAATAATAATAATAATAAATAAGTGTAAAAAATAGTGTGAAAATATACATTTATGAATGGAAAATGTGAAACTCCTTACATGGTTGAGAAATGGCCTGAATTGTTGGAATTAATGAGGGAAAAGTCCTTCAAAGTAAAATGTAAGGATTGAAGGTGGAAAAGTCTAAAGTCAGGACATGAAGAAGCTCCAAAACCTGAAATATCCATTATGAGAACTGGGGTATATATAGAAATGGGGTAGAAACAAGGAAACAAGGAATGAAGTAAAAAGAAAGAGAAAGGGAGTAGAAAGAAAGAAAGAAAGAAAGAAAGAAAGAAAGAAAGAAAGAAAGAAAGAAAGAAAGAAAGAAAGAAAGAAAGAGACTGAATGATGTGGAATGGATGCAAATGCAAGAATAATTAATAAATAATAATAATAATAAATAAGTGTAAAAAATAGTGTGAAAATATACATTTATGAATGAAAAATGTGAAACCCCTTACATGGTTGAGAAATGGCCTGAATTGTTGGAATTAATGAGGGAAAAGTCCTTCAAAGTAAAATGTAAGGATTGAAGGTGGAAGAGTCTAAAGTCAGGACATGAAGAAGCTCCAAATCCTGAAAATCCTCCAAATCCTGAAATCTCCATTACGAGAATAAACTGAAATGTATGTAAGAGAAATAAATTATTAGAGATGTTTAAAAATTCCCCTCAAAGATATGAACTCATTTAGAGGCTGATTATGAGCTGTAAGCCAGTGTGTCTGTGTGTTTGTGTATCTCTCTGTCTGCGTGTGTGTGTGTGTCTCTCTCTCTCTGTGTCTGCACCACACAGAGCAGAACAGTGAGATTTGAGCTCTGTGCAGCTCCGAACAACAGCCTCTGAAAAGAGAACCGTATCTCTTACCAGAATGTGGTCATGACAATCGGGGCAAGGAGACCTTCCTGAGCGAGCCAATGTGCATTAAATGTTTGTAGGGCAAAAACTTTTCTCACAATCGCAAGAAATATAAGGAGGTCATTTCTGCTTTTCTCTGAAAATCTGCTCCTACTTTACAATGGGAGTCAATGAGAGGAAGAGAGGGAACTGGCTGCACTTAGAGGCTCCGAGTTTAAATTCTGTTAGCCTCTCTGCGTTTTCGAGCACACTGTCAGACACAGCACAAGTTTGTCTACCAAAGTGGGGGAAAATTATGTGTCTAGAGTGAAATTTGTGGCCGTGGTGACAGGATAGAGAGCAAAGTGTCAGAGGATTTTTTGAACCTCTGTCACTCTAGCTGATGTCATCACCACTCTAGCTCTGAAAATTCCGTGCCATTGACTTGCATGTTAAATTTGAATTTTGTCAAAAAATGATCATGAACAGTTGAAGGGTACTGATCAATAATGGTAGAAGATATGAAAAAGTTGAATGTACCGTGAATACTTGAAAGTTTTGTGAACGTTTTAAAAGTTGAATGAAGTCTGTAGGTGAAAGTATGTTGAAGCAGTTGAAGTTCAAAGAAGGAGAAGATTTGAAGAGTTTGAAGACCGTTTCAATGTATTCCTATGGGAAAAAATTTTCAATAAAGTTTGAATATTTTGAAAAGTATGAATGATATGAAAAAGTTGAATGGATCCAATGATCTCCTGAAGAAGCTGCACGTTTTGATATATGAATTGTTTGAATAGTAGAAAGTATGAAGAAGTAGTTGAAGACCGAAAAACGGAAGAAGTGTACAGAATAATAATAATAATAATAAAGATTTGAATAACAATAGTGTGAATGCTTTCAGCATTCACCCTAATAATAAAGATTTGAATAACAATAGTGTGAATGCTTCCAGCATTCACCCTAATAATAATAATAAAGATTTGAATAACAATAGTGTGAATGCTTCCAGCATTCACCCTAATAATAATAAAGATTTGAATAACAATAGTGTGAATGCTTTCAGCATTCACCCTAATAATAATTTTAATAATAAAGATTTGAATAACAATAGTGTGAATGCTTTCAGCATTCACCCTAACTAGAAAATGCATTTCCTGAAGGAAATACGGGTGAATGCTGAAAGCTGGAAGCTGAATGAGCTGAATAAATTGTTGAAACTATATTGAATTAAGTTAAGAAACTGCTGAAGAAATCTTGAAGAGATTAAACAATATATGAAGAATATGAAATGGTTTGAAATTACTTGAATTGTTGAAGATCAGTATGAAGAAATTGAAAGTCTGAAGTCTACTCAGATTTACTTAACACTGACAGTTTGAAAACATTTTTGAACCATTACTAATGTAGATTAAACAATATCTGAATAGTAAAAGTATAAGATGAAAGATGGAGGATGTATGAAATGGGTGGTAATTACTTGAATTAGTGAAAAATAGTATGAATGAATTGACAGGTTAAAGTGCACTCAGATTTATTTAAAACAGTTTGAAAACATTTTTTGAACGATTGCTAATATAGATGAAACAATATCTGAAGAGTAAAAGTCGAAGGTGAAAGCTGGAGGATGTATGAAATGGGTGGTAATTACTTGAATTGGTAAAAAAAAAATAGTATGAATGAATTGAAAAGCTTGAGTCTACTCAAATAAGTTTAAAACTGAAGGCTTGAAAACATTGTTGAACCATTACTAATGTAGATTAAACAATATCTGAATAGTAAAAGTAGAAGATGAAAGATGGAGGATGTATGAAATGGGTGGTAATTACTTGAATTGCTGAAGATTAGTATGAATGAATTGAAAGGTTAGAGTGCACTTAGATTTATTTAAAACAGTTTGAAAACATTTTTGAACCATTACTAATATAGATAAAACAATATCTTTAGTGTAAAAGTAGAATAATATAGAAGTAGATACAATCCGTTAAAGGGGAGAATAACTAAAAATCCCCCTCAAAGATATGAACTCATTTAGAGGCTGATTATGAGCTGTAAGCCAGTGTGTCTGTATGTTTGTGTATCTCTCTGTCTCTGTGTGTGTCTCTCTCTCTCTGTGTCTGCACCACACAGAGCAGAGCAGTGAGATTTGAGCTCCGTGCAGCTCCCGAACAACAGCCTCTGAAAAGAGAACCGTACCTCTTATCAGAATGTGGTCATGACTATCGGGGCAAGGAGACCTTCCTGAGCGTGGTGATGTGCATTAAATGTTTGTAGGGCAAAAACTTTTCTCACAGTCGCAAGAAATATAAGGAGGTCATTTCTGCTTTTCTCAGAAAATCTGCTCCTACTTTTCAATGGGAGTCAATGAGAGGAAGAGAGGGAACTGGCTGCACTTAGAGGCTCCGAGTTTAAATTCTGTTAGTCTCTCTGCGTTTTCGAGCACACTGTGAGACACAGCACAAGTTTGTCTACCAAAGTGGGGGAAATTATGTGTCCAGAGTGAAATTTGTGGCCGTGGCGACAGGATAGAGAGCAAAGTGTCAGAGGATTTTTAGACCCTCTGTCACTCTAGCTGATGTCATCACCACTCTAGCTCTGAACATTCCGTGCCATTGACTTGCATGTTAAATTTGAATTTTGTCAAAAAATGATCATGAACAGTTGAAGTGTACTGATCAATAACGGTAGAAGATATGAAAAAGTTGAATATACCGTGAATACTTGAAAGTTTTGTGAACGTTTTAAAAGTGGAACGAAGTCTGTAGGTGAAAGTATGTTGAAGCAGTTGAAGTTCAAAGAAGGAGAAGATTTGAAGAGATTGAAGACCGTTTCAATGTATTCCTATGGGAAAAATTTTTCAATAAAGTTTGAATATTTTGAAAAGTATGAATGATATGAAAAAGTTGAATGTACCCCATAATCTCCTGAAGAAGACGCACGTTTTGATATATGAATTGTTTGAATAGTAGAAAGTATGAAGAAGTAGTTAAAGACCGAAAAACGGAAGAAGTGTACAGAATAATAATAATAAAGATTTGAATAACAATAGTGTGAATGCTTTCAGCATTCACCCTAACTAGAAAATTTCCTCTCGGGAAATTTTGAATGGGCCACGGGAGCTACTGCGGGTTGTGCCATCTCTGTCAACATGGGAATCAAACCCACGATCTTAAGGTCAAGACAGAGCTGATCAGACAGACACATGATCATCTTTCTATAAGCACTGATATGGAGGAGCTGTAACCACATTAGGTTAACTGTATGTGTGTGTGTGTGTGTGTGTGTGTGTGTGTGTCACATGAAGTTACCTGTGTGTGTTAGAGTGTGGGAGAGGAGTGCGCGCTTCCGCGCGCATTTGTATGTTACCTGTGTGTTTTGATGTGTGTGTAACTGTAATCACATGAAGCTGGCTCTAGAGTCTGTGTGTGTGTGTGTGACTGACTTGACACATAGTTAGTTAGTAGCTGCATCCTGTGTCAGTCTGATTTAGCTGTGTCTCTGTTTATAAACATTTAAACGAGCGCCAGGTGGATTGTTTATGAAGTTAACAAGCTCTGGCCTGGTTACCACAGCAACTCCAGGTGGTTACCATGGCGATAGGGGCCCCCCGCAGGCTGAGACAGACAGAAACGTGGAGAAAAATAGCCATTTTCTGCCTCTGCATCGGTCTCACATTTAGGCTTAGCATGACAAAACGGTAACTCCTATCAGAACAAAACACAGATCAACGTTGCTCTAAGGACTTACTGAAAATTTTGGTACGATTTGGTGTTTCTACAGTAAATATTTTGGCGACGCTGGCAGTTTTAAAACATCAGGCCGTTCTGCTTCTCTCAGAAAATATTTGTATTGGAGTCTATGAGGAGCAGAGACAGACGTGGCCGCACTTAGAGGCTCAGAGTTTAAATTCTGTAAGTCTCTCTGATATTTTGAGCAGATGATGAGTGACAGGACAAGTTTGTCTTACAAATTCTGAAAAAATTATGTGTGTAGAGTGTAAATTGTGGCCGGGCCGAGTTTGGAAAGAGAAAAAATCTGGAGTTTTTCTGGCATCTCTCCCACTCTAACCGACGATGTCACGCACTCTGACACGAACATTCCGTCCAATACACACCCATTATAATCTCATAATTTCTCCAAAAATGATCATGGTCATTGAACAGGGATTGATCAAAAACTATATGACCTATCAAAACGTGGAGTAATACGACAATACACAAGACTTGTGTCTACTGTTTAAAGTTTAAATGGAGTCTCTAGGTGAAAGTATGCCTGAGCAGTAGACGTTTGTTAAACTCCAATGATTGGTCTTTTTCGCTCTTTTTTTCCCGCCCGTCCCATTGACTTACATGCAAAATTTTGCGCAGTTTTTCGCGACTTACGTCGCGAAAAATTCGTACACTGTTGAAAAAAGTAATAGCATACCGATCCCGATCAGACCGCACGTTTTGATATATAATTTGGCCTGCAACTCTTCGAGTTGCAGGACTAGTAGCGAATCGAAAATCGTCCGGAAGAGGAAGGAGAACTAGAAAAAGCATTTCCAAGAATGGAAATGGTGTGACTGCTGATAGCAACTGAACGCTGTTGCAGAATTAGCAAATAGTGCAAGCAGTGATCACCATACAAATGTTTGACCAAGGTCGGAATCGAACCCACAACCTCATTGTCATTAGACTTCCACTCTGCCTCTAGGCCACAGTGCACACACAGTTGCAGAGACATTGTCTGTTAATGATCTGCACACTGTCAACATCAAGAAAGCTTGAGAGTCAAGCTTGAATGACTTAGAATGAAAATTTCTGTGAATTTCAGGCTGAGAGCAGCAGTTTCAACATGAAGCAAGTTATCAGAAGTCAACAGATGACGACTGGGAAAATAATTCACTATAATTGTTGTTGAGGCAAGATTTGAACCAGCAACCTTCAGGTCTCCAGACCAGCAAGCTAACCACTAGGCTACAGACAGAGACAGTATGTGAGGGGTAAAGAAAACCTTTGATACAATGAGCTTTATACTATGAGGAATCAAAGACTGTCCAATGACAGCTGAATAATTGGAATCAAAAGTCAAGCAATGATGTGAAATGACTAAGGCAGGAATCGAACCCATGACCATATGATCACTAAACCTTTACTCTGCCACTCGGCTACAGAGAGCACACTGCTTTCAAGACTGTTGTCTTTCATTGTAATGTGATGATGTGCTGCAAACTGGTATGAGTAATCAAGGAGATAACAAACACCTGTGACCAATTGAAGGCGGGGGAGGAGAGCAGAATTCAACATAACATAACAAGAGTTCTTCCCTTGGATTCGAACCAGTGACCTTAGGGTTGGGAAGCGGCCACCCTAACCCCTACACTACAGTGGAGTTGTCAAGAAGATTGTTGTCTGTTAAAGCAATACTTACCTTTCTGGAACTTTTGCACATTTCTTTGTCTAAGTTAAAATGCTATTAATAATCTGATGATACATTAAAATGTAAGAGAAACCCAACAGGGTTAAAAACTCATCATTTTTTCATTCTCATATAATTCTGAGAAAAGTCTGACCAATAATATTATTCGGTCCGATTAATAAGATTTGACGAGCGACCGAACCTACTTAATATGTAATCACTTTGTGCACCCCTCTCCTCCTCTCCCCCCTCCCGACCAGGAAGAACGCTTATTGACAGAGCAGTAGCAGCAGGACATGAGCAGAGGAGACTAGAGTCACAACACACACAAGAAAGAAGGTTTTTGGAAATAAATAGTTTTTTAAAAGACCAATAACTGCAGCCGCAGCTGGTCGCGGAGTTTCATGTCTGATATTGTAACGTTGATAGTGATCAGCCCCGAGTGATACGTAAACAGAGGAAGTCATGTGTCTATAAAGCATCCAGTGCTAACGGCTAGGCTACTGTTAGCTCCCTTAGCTCTGTGAGTTCTCAGCGGTCCGGACCCGGTTGAACTCCGGACCGGCGCGGCTCGGCTCGGCTCGGTCTGGATTTATTTTGGCCCTGAACCAGCGCATCAGGTGGCGCTGGTCCGGCCGCCAGCCCGGCTCGTTGAGAACTGTAATCTGTAACAATCACTTCCCCTGCGTCTCCAGTAGCAGTAGGCTAACAACAGTTTATTATAAAACTCATCAGTCATCATCACTGAGTCCGTTTATATGGTTTAAAACTCCGGTGTTGTGTTTGTTTGTGTTGTTCCCGTTTCACTCGCGTTCCTGTTCTGTTTACCGTTGCCATGCCAACGCATGCAGCAGGGAGGGAGGGGGCTCGTGGAGCTGCGCAGGAGGGAGAGGTGGGTGGGACTTGTGAGGGAGGTGGAGCTGTTGATTTTCAAATGTTTGTGCTGTGCTGAGTGAAATGCCAGATCGGTAAGTATTGCTTTAATGATCTGCACACTGTCAACATCTAAAAAGTTAAATATTTTAAAAAGTATAAAGAGTTAAAAAGAGAAAAGTAATGCCAATAAAGTCCAGAAAAAGCTGCACGTTTTGATATATGAATTGTTGAAATAGCACAAAGTATGAAGGACTAGAAGAAGACCGTAAAAAGGCGGAAGAAAATGGCCAAACAGAAGAACAATAGTGTGACTGCTCAGCAGTCACACTAATAACTAGGAAAAAATCCACACAATAACAGTAGTGCCCGGGCTTCGCCCGGGCACTGGTCCCTGCAGCTATTTCATAGCTGTTGGGACCAGTGCCCGGTGCGATTGCCCGTGGCCCTAATAAAGATTTGAATAACAATAGTGTGAATGCTTTCAGCATTCACCCTAATAAACAGAGTTGGATGACTATGGATATCCCCAAAAAATAGACATGAAAGTTTCATTGAGGACAGATACTGTATCTAGAGGTGTGGGTTCCTTCTGTGTTTTTTTGTCAGATTTATAACTTTTGACTTACTAACAGACAGTTTGACCCCATAAATCAACACTCACACAAACCTTCCTCGGTCAGGGGTCTGACATAAGCATAGTATGTGTGCAGACTGGTTGGACTGCTTCACACCTACAGCAGTGGAACCTGTTTTGATAATGGTTATTATATCTTGTGTCATTATTTTCAAGACATTTACAAACGTGATTTTTTTATAATGAAAAAAATCATCATTAGTTGCATTCTGATACAAAATAGCTCCGAAGAGTTTCAGCTTTTGTTGGAAATGCTTTCACATTAACTTCTCTGACCACATATCATTTTATTCAGAACCCATGGGCTGTTAGCCTGTCAGCCTCACTGTGTGGTCTCTGCAGTGACAATCCTGTGGGACAAAATGGTCTGATTCATGTAAGGGAGGGATTAGAATTATATGCTCAGTGGCTTTTTATTCAAACACATGCGCGCGCCGCGCACACACACACACACACACTGGCTCACACACATACACACACACCCTTCCACATCCTAGAAATGCTGAGACTCAGCCATTCATGTGTCCCCTCCACCCTTACTGAAGACTTTTACCCTAAAGTCTGTCCTCAGCTTTCCTGCACGATGTATTCCCATTATTTTTGGATCCTGGACCTGGAGGGCTCTTGTGTATTGAAATGGTTGTCGTCATTGAATTGCCATGTTCACCACATGTTTGTGTGTGCGATATGATGTGAAACAAATGGAATGATAGCTGACAGCATGCGCTGTGTCCTGCTAGACTAGCAGCAGGGGAGAGTCGGACTGTTACATAACCAGAGGGGGGAAAGGGAAGGAAAGGGAACAGTATTCTTAAAAAAAAAAAAAGTTATTGGCGATGTGTGTGGAATGTTTGAACAAGTTCTGTGACATTTCTTATCGCTGCTGTAAGTGGAACATTTGCAGATACTATGGCAAAGAGTGACAGAGAGTAGAGATAAAGATGTAGATCTGAGCCCTTATCATATACTTACAAATTTGCATGTTTTCATAGAACATTTAATTTGGCAGGATCAGGTGACTGTATCCTGTGAAATAACTTGCAGTTGGCTGTGTTTGATAGTCACAGCTCTGCAGGCTCTCTCTCTCTCTGATATCCAACAATATCTCTCCTGATTAAAGATGACTGGTCCATTTTGTTGATTGGATGCTGATCAAATTAACTTAGGCTACACGTCATGACTTTTTACTGTAACTGTGGTTTCTGCTACCAGAAGTCTGTAAATGAATTTGGATATTATTAGTATTAATCATTAATTTGTGTCATATCTTGTGTGATATATTTGCTACATAACTGTGCATGCAATATACTGCATGAAAAACTAATGATTATTGTCAAATAAGGCAGGCCAAGGGGATCATTGGGTGACCTCCACTTTGGAAAGGGTTCTTAAAGGAATAGTTCACCAAAAAATGAAATTCAGTCATTATTGACTCATGCTGATGCTGATACTCCAGAGTAGCTTTTTATTCTTCAAAGTGCATCTGGAGACACGGGAGGGGGGTTCGTAGTCCAACAAAATCTTTGTATATAGCGCCCGACACAAAAAACATGAACGTCAGAGCGCAATACAGGACTGTTTAGGCTGTAAAAATGTCCTAAATGACGTCATTTCGAGTAAACTCTGGACTATATCCTGTCAGGACACTTGGGTTGCAGCAGATGAGCAGTATGGAGGAATATTACAAGGTTTTTGTGTAGTTTTATGGACCTTTTTGTGTCGGGTGCTATTGACTCAAATATAAGGATTTCGCTGGACTACGAACGCCCCTCCGGGGTCTCCAGATGCACTTTAAAGAATAAAAACTATTCCTTTAAACAGAGCTCATTCTGCAACAGTGACTGACTTACTGTGCATTAACTGTCACATAATACATACACACACCGACAGTGCACCGTTTCACCGGGCAACAAGCCCAGCAAAGCACGGTTTGTTTTCTTTTCACAGTGTGAAATATTATTGCACACACAGATCTAGGGCTTCGGTTGAGAAAAGGCAATACAAGTCGCTGCCTTTCCAGCTCAAGACACAAGTAATAATGGATGGTTGTTCAGTGTTCCTGCTTGTCTGTGTTTTGTCCCAGTTAGTCCTGCACTTGTGACGGGAGTGTTAATCTGGCTCTCTGTGCTTTTGCCTGAAGAGCCTGTGTACACAAGTGGTCACACTCTCTGACTACAGACCTTTCTGGTTAAGAAGAGCCCTCCATCTGTGTGTCTGTATGTGTGTGTGTGTGCTTCTGTGTGTGCATGTGTGTGTGTGTGTACAGCATTAGTATTCACCCCGTAGAGTCTCACTGAAGCGCTAGTTGGGCCCTTTTGTTGTTGTTCCAATGGAGGGGTCTTAGGGGGTCTGGGTTGTGTGTGAGTGGTGTCATGAGAGGCTTCGAAAAAGGGACACAAATAGCCGCCATGAGTCCAGACATGCAGCGCATTCCTCTCTAACAACTCAAGCCTCAAAAGGCACCTTAAAATGATTGCGGTCTGGGTGTTGTTTCAAGCTCTCTGGCAATGGGTAGGTGAAATAATTGCCTTTTAGTGTTTTTTGTTTTATGCTGCAGCAGCGTGGAGATGCACAATAGACACACTAACCTTATTATACACACGGAGGGGGCTCTATTGATTGTGTTCAGCATGGCTGTGAACAGTTGCGGTCAATGCTTTAATGCTGCTAACAGCTAACCGCTTGCCATCCATTCGATCAACACAGGTGTTAAATGTTTAGATGCATATTGCAAATGCATTTGGAACTGTTTGTGTTGAAGGAGCCGGTCTCATTGTTGTAATCAAGACTCTTCATTTTGCCAACTGTTGACCCCGGTGAACTTCGCGGCATGCTGCTAGCTCTTTTGTGTTTTTGTGTGTGTGTGTTCGTTACGCAGGTGGCCTCTAGTTTTTGGTGTATTTCCTGTGCTAAGAGCCATTTCCGTGGATACAAGTTGGCTCAGCTTCCTGGTTTCCTGTTTAGATGACCTGTGAGTTGTGATAGGCTTTTATCCAGTCCATTCGTTTCCTTTTCTTCGTAGCATCATTTGTTTTAAATTCTTGAAAAAGTGTTCAGTCTTTTATTTTTGTTACCACTATCTTCATTGTCCAGCAAGACTTGAATGAATTGAAATGCAACTGGGGAGTTTAAGTAGGCGTCACCTTCTCTTTGAAGGCTTTGTTGGATTCAGCCGCCGGGCAGCTTTTATGTGAAAGTGATTCCTTTATAGGGAAAAAAAACACTCTTATTGTCTGTAGTCAAATATGCTGGAGAGAGACATTCCTATCAGTTGCATTATACGGTAGATAAAACGTACACTTTTCTTCTTAACCCAGACATCATTGTGGACCCTTCCTACCTGTTCTGGAAACTTTGTTCACCCACCAAAATGACTTTTAAAACTAATTTACCATGAGCAATTAAATGGAGCATGCTGGTGCAGAAATCTGCTTCACTTTAATTCTGGTTGTTCATGAGGATAATGAGCAAGGTCGTCACGCTGGCATTGTGCATATTTGATTTGGCTTAATCAATGTTGAAGTGCTGGTTTGTTTTCAATGAGGTGTAAAGGTCGTTACCTGATCTTTCATGGAGGAAAGCATAATCTCTTCTCAGTCTGTTTGTATGTATACAAACACACCTGTATGGTGTGTTCAAAACTCAGATTCATGAGCAGATGAGATTTATTTTGATAGCTGATAAATTAAGTTATTTCCTGAGAATGTAGACTCATACGCTTAAGCCAGTGTAGCACCATGTTGCAGCAGAATATTTTGGGTGCTCACCTTGTCAGTAATGGGATCTGTATGTCCTGACTATTTACCTTAACTCCTATATGCTAATGAGATTCCTGCTTCTCTCCAAAACTAGTCCAGTCCAGTAATGAGCAATGTGTCTGTGACATTAAACCTGTCCATGTTCCATCTCCATAGTGAGCAGAATAACAGATTTAAATTGATGGAGACACAAACTGTATACCCCGGAGCCAGTCAGGATGTGACCTAATTACTAAAAGAGCGCATTTACATGGTAATATTTTTTCTGTTCATATCAGTGTAAACATTCTGGTTCCTTTCAGTATGCACTTTCTAACTTGCATACAGTTTATTGCAGTTGAACATCATTTCCTGGCAGGCTACTGTGATTAAGTGTGTCATTCACTGTGTTTCCGATCAATCGTGACCAACTACCATGACATAAGACTAGTGCTCTGGGCGCTATACTCTTTATTGGCTCGGCAGTGTTGTTGACCCAGTTGGACACGAACACAAAGACACACTCACATGAATAAACGCTTAAATACACTGCTGTTGCTTTCCTCATCTTTCAGGCTTTGTCCGTTGTGGCACCATGTAGTTGTTAACTAGTTCCTCAGTAAGTCACCAGCACTGGTAGGTTGACCACCACAAGTTTCTTTGTGTGTTCATACCATCCGGGAATTGAACAGTCCAGTGCATATGCAATAAATGGGTTACTGTCCCAATTTTCAGTGACCGACTTCTCTTCATCATATGGCTCAGAGTTATTTCTAGCCTGGGAACCCACTATGAACTTGTAATTTGTCATTTCAAACCGGGACAATTGAGTGGCACAGGAGTATAAAGATTTGGCTTTTGTGGCACAGCTTAGATTTAATTACATTGTTTTGTTTTGGGTGTTTTTTTTTAAATCACAGTCCATGATCTTTCCCAGAAAAAATTCAGTTAGATGAGGACGGACATCGGCTGCTGCCTGGTACACTCTGTCACAGCTAATAATGGACACGCATGTTTTCCTTTGTGGCCACAAAGAAAGATAACCTCCCTGACCTCCAGACCACCCTGCCGGGCTCAAAAATGACCACTACCACCATGCTTTCATTCAGTTTTCTAGTTCCTCTCCCAATGTTGAAATACTCTATGATCAATATTTTGTAGCACACTTATTGCTTTGTCGGAGACATTCTGGACCAGGCTTTGAGCCCTTCCCATCACTGCTGCTTGTCTTAGGTTGACAGGTGAAACATCAGTGCCTAATATGAGGGACTCAGCCTCAATAAGACCCAGACTCAAAATTGCCAACTAGAAAATGTACAGAAACATTTAGCAAACCTGACAGCTTTTATTTATTCAGCCTATGTAGTTTGTTAGCTTGTCACCGTCAGTGGCTGAGGCAGTGTCAATGTGAACTCTTGCTGTGTTCTGACATAGTTTCATGACCCCCACCCTCCAACCCCTCCGTCCTCGCAAGTTGACGTGATTGATTTCTTGCTGTCTGAATGGGTTTTTATGAGACTGTCATTTGTTCACTGCTGTTCCAGGGTGGAAATACTCAGTTATGACATTGACCGCTTATTTCGCTTATGACACATCATATGGACATGTGACTGATGATTCTTACGTGTCTGTGAAACTTTAATTTCTTGCACAGTTCTGTCAAAGAAGTTCATAAAGTGATATTTCTGCCCTAATCTTCAAAGAACGAGTTAATTACTGTAGAAATGCTCGGGGTGTTTTCTGGGGCCCGTCTATGATGAGGCGTGACTTCTATTTCAGCTTTCTTTTCACACACACCAAGTCAGGTTTTTATGGTAAAGAGAAGGAAAATCGATAATTGAAGCAAAAGTAATGGCCAGAAAAGAAGTTACACGTCACTGTGTAAAACAATGCTGTAGGACTGGTGGTTTGTCGTTTCCTTCTTTGGCTTTAAAATATCTTTATTGCCCCAATTTCTGAAATGGAATCTGTCATCGGCACCTCGCTTTGTGTGGCACTGTCCTCTGTCACTTAGCACCTGCCAACACAATCTTGCTAATTGGTCTTGTAAATTCGAGGAAAGTGTTTCCAGTTCCACTGCGTGTCCATGTAGTGTTTGCGAGCAGAGAAAGTGAACCATGACTCAGGTCAGCTCTGGTTTCCACCTGCCTGATCCTATGACCCAACATGTACATGCACACACACGCACACACAACACCAGCACACACAACCCTAACCCTAACCCTAGCCTTGGTGAGACCAAAGCAAAACTTGGGGGTATCGCCAGATAATGATTAGGATCCTTCTGTGCCTTTGTAAAACACTTTGAATTACCTTTTAAGAGTGTAAGAGGATTGGATAAGCCTCTGAAAAAAACCTAAAACCAACATGACTCCTCCAGAAGAACTAATAATAATACAATTTTAGGCCTTAAAGAGGAACTACTGTATGTAAATCTGGTTGCTTTACATCTGTTTTGCTAACCCTCCTCCCGACCATGTGCATTTGTTTACAACGAAGCCGGCAAGAAATCAATCAATAGAGCGGTAGATAACGTTATATATTGTATACGATGTTACGACGTGTATGTTTGTGTAGTTCAACAAGAGATTACTGGTTGGAGCGTTTGTCTCGTGGTGTCGTAGAGACTAGAGCTGGGACAGTGGGGTGGCGGCCCAGATCTTGCAAGGTTGATTTTCAGCAAAGAGACACAATAAGTGACATGCACGTGAAAGGCAGAGAGCCTCCATTCTCCCTCGTAACACATTAAGTCATTTATTAAACCATCACAATTACTCCAAAGATGTTTAATTAAGGTAAAAATGTAGCACAGTTAAGCCACAAATCCTGCATAGTTCCTCTTTAAGGCTGGAATAGGTAACATTCGTGTCATTCATTATTATTAAAAGGTGAATACAACGAGTATATCAGCATGACCCTCATATGAGACAGAGTCCAGTGTTGGTGATGACTGATGAAAATGCCATTAGTCACTTATCTCCTCCTCTTTCTTCACTCATCATCTTTTCATCATCACCTCCCTGTCAGCCTCGTACATGGTCTCATCAGTTTTAACAGGACCTGTGGGTTAAAGGGGAAAACGGGGCGAGCGTCATGCGTGTGGAGCAGAGAAAGAGAGGGCTTGGTCATACACAGGAAAGGAGGAGTGGGGAGCCACAGGGTGGATGTTTTTGGTGTGTGTGTGTGCTTGTGTGTGTGTGTGTGTGTGTGTGTGTAGAGGACAGCCTGCACAGAAGGGGTCTTTGTGGGTGAGGGCATCTGGAGAAAAACGCACACACACACACTCATACACAGACACACACTTAGCCCATGACATCACAGCTTACCGAGCGGCCGGCAGGAATGTTACTGAGAAAGGAGAGGCTTTGTGGAGGAGAGGAAAGAGACGGGAGGGGAGGAAAAGGAGGAGAAGAAGAGGAGGAAAAGGCTTGGCTAGAGGAAACTCCGGCACTCCCACTATCTGGAACAGGACGGACCAAGGCTGGACTGGAGCAGAGCTGAATGGGAAAACGGATACAGCATATGAAAAGAAAACATATTTTGCCTATCATAGAAATTATTGTAATATTATGAAACTGAAGGAGGACAGCTTTTGACAGCATGGATTTACTGCTATCACTAAACTAGACTAAACCAACCGGTACATATAAGAGCAACAGGTGAGTACTCACCCTGTGAAGTTTGACACTTTTGCCTTTTGATATATTTTAGTATCTTTCCTGGTTTATTAGATTATTAGGTTATACGTTGTTATAATGAGAAAAAAGGTGAGAAACAGTGTAGATAAAACTTTATGGGTTTAGTACCATTGCAAAAGACTCTGATCATATCTTTTCACCAGTGTGTTTTGCAACCATTTCAACAGCCAGATAGATCTGTTGTTATAGCTGTATTTTGATTGTATTAGATGAAGTATTGATGTCAGAGTTGAGATCCCGGTGTTGTGAGTCTCCAGATGTTGTAACATTATCCTGAACTACACACTTTGGCCTGAAGATAGAGTGTATTTCTTTTGTTTATTCCAGCTGTTAGGCCACTCTGTCAGCTCATCTGCTGACACAACCAAGCAGATACCTATTACGTGTCAAATTATCCACTTATTTAGTTAATCAGTGACATACCATCACTGCTACTCAGCATCTCCTCAGTGTTTTGAGGGGATGGATAGGTATGGGATAGCGCTGTTTGGCCTGGGTTCACAATCCAGGCTGTTTGGACATGAGAACACCAGGTTAAAGCAGCCACAGGCTCCAGTTACTACACAGGATCATATTTAGCCAGGAAACAGAGCCGGGAACGTTGACTTCACTGGGTTACACTGGAGTTTAGCGTGTCAGTGTGTATGTACGTGTCTTTTGGACATTTATCATCAGGCTTTCGTTTTTTACTTTTGCCATGTGGTCCGACCACAGCGTGCCCTCTTTCCAGAACGCTGTGACGTGATGTTAAAGGCATGGTGCTCTACATGTGTGTGTGTGTGTGTGTGTGTGTGTGTGTGTGTGTGTGTGTGTGTGTGTGTGTGTGTGTGTGTGTGTGTGTGTGTGTGTGTGTGTGTGTGAGAAAGACTAGACAGAAACTGAAAGATGGAGCCCATCAGACATAAAGATAGTTCATTTCCAGTCAGGAAATATTTGGGTGTATTCTCATTCTGGTAAATGCGTTCTAGCTTACAAATCCCCTAGCGTCTCAGGCATGCAGCCCAGGGTGTTTGTTTAGCGTGTCTATGTTTATGTGTGTGTGTGCATGTGTGTGTGTTGTGTGTTTGTGATTTTTGTGCATCACAGTCAGAGCGTAAGCATTTCCAGATGTGACGGGAATGAAGGCAGCCGGCCAATGAGACAGCAGTTAGAACATAAGTCCGTAATAGTTATCTGACTCAGATAGAGTAATTGTATTACCGTAGTTCTAATGACTTTCCCTCGAATCTACTGATCACCGCGCCTTATGATATCAACCTCAACACTCCCTCTTACATAATTAACCTTCACTTGTACCCCTGGGGACATGATGACTTTCGTTTTTCTAAAACTGGTCAAAAATAAATAAAAAAGGGACTCCTGACCCTTAAATATAATCCCATCCCAAATCCAGTCATAACCTCAAATATTAGCAGTACAGATTTAATCCAAGAAACTTTACCACTGAACATTGCTTCAATCATAAATTATATCGTCTTTATATAGTCTTCTTGTATCCTTAAACCAAAACCTAATTTAAAATTCACTCTGATCCTACGTCT
This sequence comes from Trachurus trachurus, assembly GCF_905171665.1. Lineage (NCBI taxonomy): Eukaryota > Metazoa > Chordata > Actinopteri > Carangiformes > Carangidae > Trachurus > Trachurus trachurus. Next base: position 19,099,398 of record NC_139908.1, on the reverse strand, counting down.
TTAGCCAAACTCAAGCCAAAGTAAGAGCAATGCTAAACTCGACATCATAATCCTATCCTGGTATAGCTCTGTAAATTAGGCAGCCAGGGCTGACCTGTCGGGTTTTCCTAAAATGTTCTTCCTTTTTTGGAGAAGACCACCAGCCCCGGGCTGTTCACACTATTAACACCATATTTCACTATTCATGTAAATGTGACATGGGACTTCAATGTATTTACTTGCAAATGGAGATTTTTCAGGGATGTTCAAACACATCATGCAGTGTGTTTGCCTTTTTCCCAGTTACATTATTCTTTTTACACTTCCACACACTGACAGACACATTCTTATACACACACATACACGCACACACACACACACACTTAGCTCCTTTAGCTGGCCAAGCAGGGTGCGCAGTGTCCCTCATCACAAGTATTAAAGTCCGGACCGAGGACAGCGAGTTATGCCTGGAATGCCGGTTCACCTCAATGGGAGTCAGAAACACACACGTGACTACACACCTGCTATACAAATACACACTTGAAAGAACACAGTTACACTTGCATGCACCACTGCACAACTACAATCATGTACACACTCAGTTTGTGTGTGTGTGTCTGCAGGAGAATAGCATTGCATATGAGACATTCCTGTACTGTAGTACTGTTTTCCTGAGGCAGTAACAGGATATCCTCCCCCTCTGTACTGTCCTGCGTGCTGGACACACACACACACACACACACACACACACACACACACACACACACACACACACACACACACACACACACACACACACACACACACACACACACACACACACACTCCTACACTCACACATTCCTGCACATGCATAATATACAGTATACCCACACCAGGTCAAATGTAACAAAGACAGAAGACCTCGTGTTTAAGTAGAAGTGACATCTGGTCCTCACATGGTCACTAATATCATTAACAGGGTGAAAAAATCATTTGACTTGTTGACAGGCGGACTGAGGGAGGGTGAGGAGAAAACAAAGAGAAAGTAGAGATGAAAGAAGCATTGAGAAAAGAAGAGTCCAGCAGTTACTGTGAAATTGCTCTATGTCACTCGTAGTGTGGTTTGGCTAAACTCAAAAATGAGATGAAAGTCGTTTGTGGCTAACAGTATGATTATGAATCCAAATGTGCAAAGCTGCACTCTGCTGAGCAGCCTCATAGACTATCTAGGTGTTTGGTTTTCAGTTCTCAAGGCCATGGTGAAATACCCAGTCTTTTGTTGTTTAACCCAAACAAATTGCAAATAAATCCAGAAAAACAGCTCCTCTGGTGTTCAAACAACAAAGAGAGAAACTTAAATGAGGCTGATGGAGATCAACAGACTTGTATAATGTGGTATATTGATGTGTTGATGAAGAGAAGTGATCACCGCCGACACGTCTTTTCTTGCATTCAAAAAGAGTTTATTACAAGAAAAAGAACAGTGTACAAAAATGCCTAATCGTGGAGCATCTCTGGTGCCAAGAATTGAGAATACTCTCTCTTAGCCTGAAATCTCAAACCTTATATACGTTTTCTAAAACTCCACCTTCTCCCACAGAAGGATATAACTGACCAGGATGGTCAGACAAAGACAGGATCTAAAAACAGAATTTATCCTTAGCTTTCTGACATTTAACCTCTTGACCAAGCTAACTTAAGAATAGATAGTGTCCAGTATCCCCAGAAACTATGACCCACCAAAGATGGGTAACAGACAAGAAACACATATCTCAAAATACATGACAAGACAGATTCTTCCTGGGCTAAATATAGAACCTGTGAAGCAGGGCATTAGTCTATACATTTCTTTACTCTGGAAAATACACAAAGAAGAACATAAGATAATACAAGACAATAAAGAAAATAGTTTAGGTGGATAATATACTACATATTTCCCCCCTTCGAGGCACGTAGAGTCTCGAAAAAATAAAAGATAGTATAAACCTTAGCAACCATCATAATAAAATTAACAAAGATTAATACATCAAATCTATGGAGTGTGAGAGCGAAAACCTGTCAGACAGCCAATCTTTCTTAAAAATCCCTCAATCAATCAAGACAGGAAATTCTCTCACGGTCCCTCTGCCTTAGGCAACCACATTGTAGTACTCCAAATCAAAAAAAGAGTTACTAAGACTTTTACATAAAATAACCTAATCAGATACATATGGATACCTCAGAGAAATAAAATCAAAACAATGTCCAACTTCAGGCTGGTCAACCCTTCGGACCTTCCATCGGACCTTTCCCTTCCTAACATTACTTACCCTAAACGTCATAAAAAGAAAATATCTGAGGTGTCAATATATCTGCATACTAACATTGACAATGACAACTTTAATACATAAAAACATAAATCACATTATCAAGACACTGCAGCTCCTTCGCAGCGTCTGGTTCCCATTGTAGACTTCATTAGTTCACGTTCAGTCCCTTCTTCATTGTCCGCAATCAGATACATCTTTTCAGGAACTCAGGGTCCCTGAAGAATCATTCTTATGGTTGTCTTCCTCCAATATCATCCTAAGAGGACAGATGAAAAAACACAGCAGTATCTTCTGCGACAAACAACAGTTACGCATTAAAACATCCAACGCATATAAACACATTAGACTTATATCTCTATTGTTACAAAATCAATTTTTTCTCTTTATTTTATTTTATTCTATCTTATTTTTTGCAATTTTATTCACAAACTCTCATCCATTGTCTAAGAATATTCGATCAGGAAGTCCCCACCTGCTTATAACCTCTCTGCACAGAAACTTAGCAAAAACCTTGCAAAAATTTGACAAAACTTGGTGAACTTTGGCAAGTGATTGAGCATTCTTTCGCTTGGTTGGACAGGCTTCTGGCCATCTAGAGAATCTGTCCACAACTACCAGCATATACCTTTTACCTTCAACTGGTTTTATCATATCAACAAAATCCATTACCAGCTCTCGCATTGGACCCCTTGGCGTTGGAATATAACCTGGTGGAACTGTAACACCTCTTCGAACATTATTTTTCAAACAAATAGTGCATCTGCCTATAATGTGATCAATTTGTTCTAATAAGTATGGTGCCCAAAATCCATACTCTTTGATGATCTTTCTTCTCACCTCCCCCCTTGCAACATGGGCCAACCCATGTGCCTCTTGGATCATCAATCCCAACAGGTCAGGAGGTGCTATTATTAGACCTTCATGATTTCTCCAAAGACCTGTGGAATCTTGTGTGGCACCTCTGTCAATCCATAATTGTTTGTCTAATGCAGAAACTGCTTCCTGCATCATTTTTACATCAGTGAGTGTTATTTTATCTTCTAGATCTACTTCGTGTGTGACTAAAAGAATTTTGCCTATTTTGTCCGCTCCTGTTACTGCTTTGGCAGCTTCATCAGCAGCTTTGTTACCCTGGGTAACTCTTGACGTGTCATGTTTGTGTGCTACACATTTTGCTATTGCTATTTCTTTTGGTTTCATCATAGCATGCAAAAGTTTCATGATCTGAGCATGATGCTGGATTGGGGAACCATCAGTTTTCTTGAAACCTCGATTTTTCCACACTGATCCAAACAAATGACACACATTATGAGCATAGGCAGAATCAGTGTAAATTGTTACACGCTTACCTTCTGCCAACAAACATGCTTCAGTTAATCCTACAAGTTCAGCAAGCTGTGCTGATGCAGGTTGAGGCACCACTTCAGCCTTTTCTATCACAAACTCTGTTCCCTGGGCTTTGACCACTGCATAACCAGCGCTCAATTTATCTCCCACCCGGTAACATGATCCATCAGTCCAGTACTCCAAGTCTACCTCACTCAGTGGGAGGGCTTGCAAGTCTGATCTTAACCTGGAATATCTCTCTGCTTCCTTGACACAGTCATGCGATTCACCATCTTCTGCAGTTGGGAGATTTTCAGCCGGATTCACTGTGACACACCTCACTAATGTAACATCCTCCTGCTCTAAAAGCCTATGGTAATCTCTAAGCCTGGGCATTGTTAATGTATATTTACCATAATTCAAAAGATTTCTCAAACTATGATGAGTGAGAATCGTCACAGGATATCCCATTGTTACAGCAGATGCTTTTTCATACATCAGGGAAACTCCTACCATTGCTCTATAACATAATGGCAATCCCAACTCTACTTCTGAGTAGGCAGTGGAATAATAGGAAATGGGTTGAGGATTTTTCCCTGTGCCTGTTGGCTGACAAAGAACTGCACACGCATATTTACCCCCAACTGAGGTAGACACATACAACAGAAAATTCCTTGAATAGTCTGGAAGTGTCAAGGCTGGAGCCTCCTGTAGCCTCTGTTTGACTGTTTCAAATGCCAAAAGGCCATCCTGTGTCCAAGAAAGATTACAATGTAATTGAACACTTCCGGCATCTTTAATCATGGCTCTCAAAGGCCCTGTTAAACTAGCATAATCTTCTATCCATGCAGAAGAATATCCAGCAATACCCAGAAATGTCATCATTTCTCTTACTGTTCTGGGTTTAGGAGCCTCTCGAATGGCTTGTAAATGATTGTCAGAAATGCTTCTGTGTCCGGGTGTTATTGTTTGACCCAAATAGATGACTTTCTCCTGACAATACTGCAGTTTTTTCTGAGAAACCTTGTGACCATTTTCTGCCAAAATCTGCAACAGTTTAATTGAATCTTCATGGCATGTTACTTTATCAGGTGAACAAATTATTATGTCGTCCACATATTGTACCACAGTACTTTTTAATTTATGATCCAGTCCAATTAGATCATCTTTCAATACTTTATTGAAAATGTGAGGACTATGTTTGAATCCTTGTGGCAGTCTTTTGTACTCATAAAACTGTCCCTTATATGTAAACCCAAACAGACCTTGACTTTCTATGGAAAGCGGAACACTAAAAAATGCACCACATAAATCCAACACTGTAAAGTATGTAGCCGTTGAAGGAATTTGAGCTAGCAAAGTATGAGGATCAGGCACTTCTGCTGGAAAGTCAGCTACGACTTCATTTACAAATCTTAAATCATGTACCATACGATAAGAATTATCAGGCTTTTTTACAGGTAATAAAGGTGTATTACTCTGGGGATTTTGAGTTATCCTTAAAACATCTGCTTTCAAAAGTCCCTCAATTTGCGGCTCAATTCCTTCAACTGCTTCTTCTTTCAGTGGATATTGATTCTTCCAGGGAGGGCGTGTCCCCGGTCTAAGTTCCACTTTCACAGGTTGAGCTGATTTCACAAGACCTATATCAGTGCTGTGTCGAGACCACAAACATTCAGGCACTTGCTGCAACATCTCCTCTTTCATACCATTTGTGTCCACTTTCACACTGCAAATTGCTTCATGAGTCATTTGGACAGTCTGTGGTTGTCCATGACCTTGAGCTGAGATCATAATTTTAAGAAAGCGATGATCTTCACTTCTCCAAATAGAAAGATTATTTTCTATTGGTGCAAAAACAGCTTTCCCTGCCTCAAACATCATGTCTCCTATATGTTTTTGTTCATAGTCCTCAGACACCATCAAAGTCACATGCGGCACACTCTTTTCAATGTCAAATTCTTCACTCACATAATCATTCATATCAATCATCATAGCTGCTCCTTGTGGGCCCATAATAATACAACATGAAATGAGTTCAACTTGCTTTGGTTGATGATTCAACCAATTTTCAGAATTTGACTGAGAAGCATCTTTAAAATACTTCAATGTGCAATGCAATGGATACTCTGGAAGCTTTGCATCAGGCATATTTGCTGCAATAAACTTCTCCCAGATTTTAACAGGCTCCAAAAGTCCTGCACTGAGATCACCAATCCAAAATACAGAAGAAGCTTCAACATCTGTTTTCATTGACAACTGATGAACAGCATCATTTGGCATTTCCACCAGACAGCCGTCTGGAGTACATTTTATTATGCAATTCAATCTACACAAAGCATCTCTTCCCAAAAGTGCAATTGGTGTGTGTTGTGATACCAGTATAGGTATTGTAGCTTTTTGATTTTTGTAGCAGAGCTCAATTGGTTTTGCAAGAGGTATCAGCTGTTTGACTCCCTCAAACCCGATTGTCCGTATAAACTGACCAGACATAGGGAGATGTGTAGCATCTTCAGGCCGAATGCAGCAACTGAATCTGATAAATTTTTCTAAGAGTCTCCTGATCTTGCTCCTTCTGTTCATGCTCTTTCTTTCTATGGAGCTCTACCAGGTGTGCAATGTAATCTGTAAAAACACTATTAACCATGCTTCCTAGACCTACCACTTCTGCTAACTTGCTCCTAACTGGCTGGGGTAATCCCATCTGAATCTTGGTTCGCAACATTATTTGCTCCAGCGGAGCGCCATCCGGATTATTTCCCATAACACTTCTCCACTTCTGATACGCTCTTGACACATAAGCACGAGGATTTTCATCACGTCCCAATGGTTCGATCAAAATGTTATCAGGATGCATAATCGTGGGGAATGTGGCTTTCAAAGATCTCCACACTTTAGCTCTATTTGCAGAAAATAGCTCTGAATCATGTACAGAGGTATCCGCATAGCGACCAAGTCCCGCTTGCTGGAAGAGTTCTTCCATGGCTGGAACCCCTAGAAGGTTAGCTAGCAGTTTTTTAATGTCACCTACAGCAGTTTGTGTTCCCACCATGATTTCTTCTAATTTAGATATCCAAGGATGGGCTCCATCTTGAAGGGTAGGTAATTTTTCCAATATGTCAGACATATCAGTGCTTTGCCAGGGTTTGTATTCCAAATTCTGTCCCCGAATTAGCACTGGACCCATGAAACTAGCACTGTTACTTTTCCTTGGACGGAAATTATATCCTGTGTTTGATTTTCTAGCACTTTGGGTTTCCAAATCACTCTTTTGAGCCTGTAATTGTCCTAGTTTATCCTCGAAAAACTCTTTTGCTTTAGGTGTGGAGGTTATGGTTAGGCGTGTAATACAGCTATTCATTTCCTCATTGATTAATTTTAAACACTCCTGTCTATCTTCTTCTTCCTTTCTCTCAAGGTATTTTTTCTCTAGATACTCCATATAAGATGGACTCTCTTCTCCTAACTCCTCCTCGCTATCTTCTCCTTCACTCTCACTGTCATCTGCGGGACACATTTTCCTTCCTGACTTAGCTCCTCTCCTCTCTGCACTGGCTAAAATCTTTTTAACCACAGGATCGTATCCCCCGACGGCTCCTTCTAGGTCACTTTGACCATCATCTCCAAAATCAATTTTCCTAATTCTAATTTTATCTTTAGGTTTAAAATGCACAGTTTTACTTTTTCTTTTGGAGCCGGGATACATTTTTAGAGTTGTTTCTGCTTTCCCTATCTCCACTATTTTATCATTATCATCTGTAATATGATAATCTCCTTCCTGAGTGATAACTGGGAGCTGAGGATAAAGTTCTCTAAGCTCAACCTCCTTCTCATAAGGTGGGGGTCTCTGTACTGGGACCAAATGTGAGAAGGGTACATTACTCTCTACCATTAGCTTTTCTACACTCCTTGCATGCTTTTCTATCTCTCCTTGAACCCTATCTTTCTCCTCTTTTCTAGCCCTTGACCATTGCTGTCCCTCAATCTCAAACAGCCGGAGCATCTCAAGTTCCATCTGTTTCTTCTGTTTACGCTTCTCTCCCTTTTTCCCTGCTTTCTCACCTGTTTTATATACAGACACAAGCACCTTCATTGTTTTAATTACATCTGGATTAAAAGTCCCTACGACTGGCCACGGTTGATCAATATCAGACCACCGCTTATGCCACTTCTCTGACATTTCTACAATACCTCTAATTAAAGGATTATTCTTTTGGACAACTTCAATGGGAGTGATTACTTTTAGATTTTCTATTTTTGACATTTTGACATTCTTCTCTAATTTTAATTTTAACCAGATTAATTTTATTCTATTTTATTGAGATTTTTATTAAATCTAATGAATTATTATTAATTATATTTTAATTAGCCTACTTTATGCTCTTTTGATTGTCACAGCTAATAAAAAAACAGATGAAAAAGATTTGCCAACTACAAAAATCAAAGGAAAGTTCTACAGGTAAAAACGCCAGGTCCACACGCGAAGCTCTTCAACTACAGAATCGATAATCTTTACCCAGTAATAACCAAATCAAATCATAAGTCAACAACAAAATCTTCACCTAAACCAAGCACCAGTATCCCTATAATAAAATGATCAGTTCGTTGCCAAGCTTTCTTCTAATTAACTACAACATATGTATGATGCATGTAGGACTACAGGTGTGTGCACTAAATGTAATTGAAAGTACTATTCAACAATCAAATCACATCGACAGTATGAACTGTAAATGTGTGCACAGAGGTATAAATCACATCGACAGTATGAACTGTAAATGTGTGCACAGAGGTATAAATGCAGGTAAATTTATCAGTAAGAGTCTGTGGATAAAATCGCACTGGCCTTTATCACTGGATCCAGATGCATGCGCTGTTGTCCGCAAGCCTCAGTCCTTGTGATGCCAACCAGCTGTCCTTTCACCTCCTCTTTGAACTCTCGCACCATGAAAAGAAGACAGACAAATAGTTCAATGCTTCATCAATGTAAACACTTAAATCTTTTTACTCTCATTTTCATTAACCTATTAATCAAACTTTTAATCCTTTTATCACAGTATTATTATTTATTATTTACAAAATGTTCATATATATTATCACTAAATCAAACTTTTTATTTATCTTTATAACTTATTTAACATAATCGATTACATTAGCCATATATACAACAAAAAGCAACAAACACAAAACATAACACACAACAAACACAAAACATTAATGTGATCACCTATATCTTAAACTTTCCTTACTTCTTATCCCCCTATCTAAATTTCCCTCTATACAAATGTTCTAATCCACCTTTTAATCAATACGTCACCCCCGTCCCACTATTAAATATTTAGATAATCCACCTTTTAATCAATACGTCACCCCCATCTCTAACTTTCCCTCTTCTTACTCAAAAAATCCCACTATAAAATGTTTTCCCAACCACCTTCTAACCAATACGTCACCCCTCCCCCTTTTTTGCGTTGCTAATAACGCAAACAAAATCCTAAAACCAAAAACTAAACAACAACAAAAAGACCAAGACAAACAAAGGCCTAAGGCACCCTTAATTTAAAGTAAAAAATTTAAAACGGTAATCTACTTCAAATCATCAAAGCAACAAATTCCCACACAAAGATTCTTTAACGGTGAGACCCAACAGCAAACAGACAGCAGCTCCTTCGAGCAAACTAGCGCACTCTAATGTGACAAACTCACCCTTAATAAAAAAGCCGCGGCTGTTGCAGGAGTCGGCCCAGTGGAGCTGCCAGCCAACGCTGAGAGGCCTCAAACACGCCCAAGTTCGTGACGCCAAAAATGTGGTATATTGATGTGTTGATGAAGAGAAGTGATCACCGCCGACACGTCTTTTCTTGCATTCAAAAAGAGTTTATTACAAGAAAAAGAACAGTGTACAAAAATGCCTAATCGTGGAGCATCTCTGGTGCCAAGAATTGAGAATACTCTCTCTTAGCCTGAAATCTCAAACCTTATATACGTTTTCTAAAACTCCACCTTCTCCCACAGAAGGATATAACTGACCAGGATGGTCAGACAAAGACAGGATCTAAAAACAGAATTTATCCTTAGCTTTCTGACATTTAACCTCTTGACCAAGCTAACTTAAGAATAGATAGTGTCCAGTATCCCCAGAAACTATGACCCACCAAAGATGGGTAACAGACAAGAAACACATATCTCAAAATACATGACAAGACAGATTCTTCCTGGGCTAAATATAGAACCTGTGAAGCAGGGCATTAGTCTATACATTTCTTTACTCTGGAAAATACACAAAGAAGAACATAAGATAATACAAGACAATAAAGAAAATAGTTTAGGTGGATAATATACTACAATAAGAACCAAAATATGGCACAGTTTAACTCAAACTGGACATTTGTGAGGTAGAGAATGTGTTTACGCTAATGTATTTATAAGATTTAACTTCACTAGAGAGTAATAAGTTAAGAATTTGCATGTGACTGAGTCAGATGGGTCACAAAATTGCCCTCAGAGAATATCGTTTTTCCCCTCTCAATAGAAAGGACACATGAGGTTATGAAGTGGAGGGGGAGGAGGAGGCAGCACTGAAGTCGTGTTGACGAGTGAGAGACAAGAGGAGGCTTTTTTAAGAGAGGCAGCGTGCTGTAAATCCACCATGTGACTTCACTGACCGTTGTTCCTTCACTTGAACAATCCCAGAGAGGAGAGAGGAAGCAAGAGAGGAAGGAAAAGATGTGACAGAAGTGATTCAGCAGAAGAAATCGACTGAAATCTGCCTTTGGTTGTGCAGAAACACCTCATGTCGACACACTTGAGATCAGTAGAAATGTCCATGAATATCACTGAGACCCAGTCTGGTAGTGTGTCTGAAGCTTGAGATGTAAGAGGAGCTAAAATGCTGAGACATCCTCCTCATGGCTGTGTGTGATTTAGCTGAACAGTGACCTTATTCACTCAAGTGATCCTCATTAAGTCCACATACACACACGCACGCACGCACTCACATATTACAAAGACTGGGGTCAATAGCTCCTCATGGAAGTAAACACATCCTTAGAGGTGTAATGAGTACAAGGTAATAAAACAGGAAGTCAGTGGACTATTTGTTACAGAAAGGTCAATAAAAACAGTGTGTGTAGCCTCTCTCTAACAGTGGGTCTGGAATGTGTCAGATAGATGGTTCACAAAGACACATGGTCGCAGGTTCGATCCCTGCATGGTCTGCGTGTCTAACAGTGTTTCCTTTCAACAGGACACTCAAAGGGTCAAAAAACAATAGATATGTTTTGTTTTATATTATAAAAAGCTAGATGGTTAATGTAACATCTTCATATTGCATTATCTGGTTTATCTGGGTGTAATATACTTTCAGTAAGACGAGAGGGTGAATTTCTGTTTTATTTGTCACAGTAAACTCATTCACTTGCACAAGTATGAGGGTCTTTAAACCAAGATGCAGTTGTAATGTTGTGGTCTGTCATAAAGCAGCAGTGTGTGAGTTGCCACCCCCTAGTGGTGGGAACCAATCACAACACACTCCTGCTGCAGAGCTTCTACTCTGTATTACTGCAATGCAGACAGACAGATTTACTGATTGTGTGGGACGTGTGCGTGCGTTGTTTAGAGAGAAAACGAAGATTCTGACCTTTCTGTGCTAAAAACTTGTCATTGATTTCGAATACGAGCAAAATGTTCTTACTGATCAGGCGACAGAGAGTAAAGCTCCTCCAGACTCTGCCTCTGAACCACATGTTTTTGTTTGTTTGTTGACACAGAAATCGTGGCGGGCGGCCGAGGATGTCAGTGACTCAATACCGAGAGAGCGAGCCCTGAAGAGTGTCAGTTTCCAGGAATCGGTCAGCGTTATCACTGACAGGCCTGCAACCATGGAACTGGAGAGCCAGCAGATCCAACATGGCTGCCTCAGCAGCCCCACTAACCGAACCCACAGTGGAGCCAGCGTGAAAGTAGAGACTCCTGACAGTGACGTGGTTCAGGTATGCAGGCTCTGAACAAGATCGGCACTTTCTTTATTTCTTACTTTATTTCTTTTCTTTTCTGGGACTTGCTGGCAAATGTCCACATAGAATACTTTGACATTGTGTCCATTTATTTTGGGCTAAGTGGTGATTGCAATGTCACAGTTTAAGGGAATGTTTTTTGTCTCTGTTCTGTCTTTTATTTTTTCAGTATCTTAGCTATATTAACCAAAACAGAGAGGGATTTGCCTCCTTCAGCGCTATCGTAGGAATAGTAATAGTTTGATTAATCTCATATGTCCACTGCAGCAGTTTGATCATTTGTTCTGTTTACAGGAGATCTGTTACCTGGACCAGGTGTTAGATGCAGCCTCTGAAACACCCACCAATGGAAACTCTTCTCCGACAGACCACGCCAAACCAATCAGCATCGACGGAAACTCTCCGTCCGTCTGCGTGTCAAGCTCCTCTCCTGTCAATCACCAGTCGATCGTTGTGGAAGGGCAGAGACAGACGACGTTCATCCACCAGGACGACTCTGCCGTCAGAACCAACGGCCACGTGCAGGGAGAGGAGTCGGGAAGCAGCAGGGCCAAGTTTGAGCTGAGAGCGTTCCAGGAGGAGAGACGACCAGCAAAACTCTTCACCCCTGGAGAGGAGCAGCAGGTCAGGGTGACGAGGAGACGACCCACAGAGGAGGTAAACAGCTGGCAGATCATGTGTCACACACAGCAGATACAGTATTCACACACATGCTTGTGTGTGAATACACAGCATTCACATACTGTAAATAAACACACACCGATATTTTTGTTGAGACAAATTAATGCCTGTAAAGTCAAATAGTGGTTATTATCTTTGGCAAAAGTCTGACTGTGAGCTTGTTGTATAATGCATAATCATAGACTGTATATAAAAAGATAATAAACAATATGCATTTGATAAATAATATGCATAATATTGATGCAAACTGTTTTGTTAACACTAAAATCAAAAGTTTGTCTTATAAAATGTAATTTAATTTAATTTCTTTTTTTCGTTCTATTTATGTAACAATTCAGCACAAAATGTGGAAATAAGCACAAGTTTATCCATAGTGTGGAATGAAAAATGCACAAAGTTATTTTAAAGCCCCTGTACGGAGCTTTTAACTGGATACGCAAAAGTCTCTGGTTTCTGCTGATGTGTCTCTGTTACCTACAACAGCAAATGAGCCCATCAGTGTGAAGATAGGCTATTTCTAAGTAGTCTAATTCTATACCTCTGGAAGGCATGGTCGGGTCGGACCACTGACGAAACGATACAAATAGATACATTACGCAGCTAAAAAAAAAAAATAAGCAAGTCCCGTCTTCTTTCCGACGTTTCCAAAATAAATCTACACGCGCCGGCCAGACAAACGTTTTCATGACAGTGGGAAATGCAGTCTTCATTCCGCCGCTTTCGTCCACAGGGGCCGCCAAAATCAACACTAAATGAAAAGTCTGTACAGGGGCTTTAAGGTACACTCTGTTAGTTATATCATATGTCATGTTCAATCATAACATCTAAAAATACAGCCTCAAGGGAATCATTTTGAAACTGTCCTAACCCGAACCTGAGGACATACTTTGACAGACGTGCTCAAAAGCTTAGCTGTGGTCATATTTTCCTCATAGATAAGGAAGTGGTAACCATTTAGAAGAAAATTCTAGTTCTATTCTAAGTCAATTGATACTGGCAGTGGACTCTAGTTACAAACACTAAACATGCATAGATGTTTTTTTCCTGTGAATTGATATGTAATGAAAAGCTGATCCTAATGGCTGATTTCTTTGTGACAATCTTATTCATATGTCTATGTCTCGTATGTCTCTGTCCCTGTCAGGTTCACGAGTTGGAGCGTGAGCGCCAGGAGCTGATCAAAGACCAGGCCGTGAAGAAAAACCCTGGGATCGCCCAGCGCTGGTGGAACCCTCCTCAGGAGGTATTTTCCCGTTGAAATCTCTGTTTTCAATTTGAACTCCATTGCTCCCCGAAAAAAAAAACGATTGACTGATTCTTCTGGTCGGCTCATTGATTCTTTCAAAGGTTCCATTGGAAGATCAGCTGGAGGCCGATAAACTGGAGTCTCTCAGGAAATACCAGGAGAGAAAACAGCAGAAACATACTCACCCTTATGTATACACACAGGTAACATGAGGAGATAAACCAACCATGATGCATAGTATGAAGATGTTGTTGAGCTTGTCTCACCTTAGGGTGATTTGTTTTTCTATTTTGCTCAGATTCTCAGTACCCACCTCTCTCCTAACGTTCCACTATTCTGTCTTTCCATCTCTATTTCCAGCCGCAGGTGTCAGGTCCTCCCACAATGATGAGCCCTGGGTCAGAACTATCCAGGAAGGAGGACATTGTGGAGAAGCAGATCGACTTCTCGTCTGCCAGGAAGCAGTTTCTGCAAGGGGAGACCACCAGGAAGGACATAACCCCTCAGATATACTCCGCCAAACCTTTCACCAAAACCGTAATCAGGAGCAGCCTGGGGAGCAGTGACTTTGTCGCCGAAACCGGAGAGAGCCATGTGACCTGGTCCGACGAAGGCATCGGCGGAGAGTTCACGTGCGCGCGAGCCGTGATGACAATCCTGCGCGAGGAGGAGGAGGGGAAGGGTCATTTTCACCCCGAGGAGTCTGACTCAGGATTGGACGAGTTATCTGTCCGCTCTCAGGACACGACCGTGTTTAGCTTGGACAACGTGTCCGACAGCGGGGCTTCGCTACCCCCTACCCCGTTGCCACTCACACCGGTGTCACCTCCCACCCCCCAGCCCACCACGCCGGTCAACGGGCAGACCGGCGGTGGTCCCACAGAAGACGAGCTGGAGTTCCACGCCGGGGTGCTCGTGCAAAATGCCATACAGAACGCCCTCGCTGCTCAGAATGGAGAGGAGTGGCAGCCGTCTGAATTGAACTCTTCGCAGCTCAGCACCCCCGTGTCTCCATCCTCTACAAGCAGCCCAGTGCCAGTCTCCCCTGTGTCCTCCGGCGGAGCTCCGAGTCTCCAGTCTCCTGTCTCCTCCAGTCCTGCTCCATCCAACCCGTCCCCTCAGCCAGACAGGCGGCCAGAGGTCAGAGTCGTTTTCCAAGAGAATCCCGCTGAGTCGCAGCAGCAGCAGCAGCAGCAGCCCTCCAGTCCAGCGCAGCAGCCGCAGCTCCAGACGCCTTCTCCTCCACCTTCTCAGCCCGTCTCACCTCCACAAAGACCTAAAGACGGAGGCCCCAGGATCAAAATCCAGTCTTCTTACGCCAGAGCGCTCGCCTCCTCCACCCCTGCTCCGGCTCCGGCCCCGGCTCCCGCCTCGGCAGCGCCCGTCTCCAGGCCCACCCCGGTTTACCGTCCCCCTTCTCCTCCAAGCCCAGAAAAATCAGAGTTCAGCTACTTCAGTAAATACTCCGAGGCAGCAGAACTGCGCAGCACGGCGGCGACGCGAGCCCCCGAGGCGGAGGCGGCGAGCGGACCGTTCCGCCTGCGCTCCAAGAAGCAGCGGACTCTGTCCATGATTGAGGAGGAGATCCGAGCGGCCCAGCAGAGGGAGGAGGAGCTGAAGAAACAGAGGGAGACGCAGCCCGTTGTCGTCGCCCGCCCCAGCCACGCCGCCAGCAGCGGTCACGGGCCCGTGAGGACCGGGATGCGGCAATCCACCATTACCCCAGCAGATAAGATGAAGAGTAACAGTCTGCCAAGTAGACTCACGCTGACAGCAAGGACCGCACCAGGTCAGTGTGTGTTTTAATGATCCCTCTATTATTAATTGCCATAAATCTGGTACAGACATTCATGCTTCCCTCAAGATAGAATATAATAGTTTCATTGAAAACTGGTGGCACCTTCTCTACATCAAAGCTTTCATTTCAACTACAAAAAATGGGTGTCATTAATATTATTAGTTACACCTACACTTGTACAGAAATGAAAACGTGTACAGTACCAGTTCCAGTACAAAGATATGCTTTACTAAACCACCCATGCTCAGTGTGATCCTTTCCAACTAACATGTCTATCTGTGTATTTGTGTGTCTGCAGGAAAGATTGAGAAGATTCGACCTGCGCCACCTGTCTCACCCTCGCCTTCAGAGGGAGCCCTGTCTGACGCCGGCAGCGAGGACTCTGGAGGATCAAGACCCAAAAACTTCATGCAAACACTTATGGAAGATTATGAAACACACAAGGTGAAGAGGAGGGAGAAACTGGAGGACAACAGTGTAAGTATTACACCCCGGAGAAAACAAATAAAGCAGCACTTGTTTTAACAGAAAAAACCAAAAGGACTGAAAACACAGGAAATAAAAAAAGTTAAGGTTAGGGCACAGTTAGATCTAAACAATTAAAAAACTTTCAACTTCTTCAAGAAATCACAAACAAATAAAGTAAAACGACATTTGTTGAGCTCTTGTTTAAAGTCTGGCCACAGAGAATATGGAACAAAAAGCGAAAGTAGCACAAAGGTGACTGGTGACCACAACTTTTCACGCTATGCTGCCCTGTGTCGAGCTTCATTTGGCTTTGGTAGTGTCTGAGTGAGTGAATGCCTCGCTCCATGATGTGTTGCCATGAACAAATACTGTACAACACTACGGGACTTTCCCAGTCGACATGGAATAGAAAGTAAGTCAGTGTCACAGGGGGATTTCTGTCCTTACTCCATTGTACTGTATGTTATTTTTTTGTAACTGAGTTGATCTTTTAATCCTCATTTTTTAAGAATGAGTGTTCAAAATAAAGGTCTACACATTTTTTTTTTTTTTACAAAATATTATTAGGTCATGGAAGAATTGTAACATTTTACATAATTAGAAAGTGATCATATCTTCATGTCTCACATGTTTAACTCATTCACTAAGAAATCATATACTGCAAAAAACAATATGTCTTATTCATGTTATTGTGGTCATTTGTTTTCAAGATATTGAACTGAATGTATCTTGAACTGATCATTTAATAGCAGGCAGTGTGTGATCGTTGCTGATGTTTGTTGTTGTTTCTCCATGATGACATCTCATGTGTTGACTTTGTGTATTGTTGCCTCTCTCCTGCTGGTCGGTCAGTATGCCCGTTTGCTGCTGGCTAACGAGGTGACCACTGAGGTACCTGCTTCATCCGAAACCTGCTCACTCAGTCAAACCGCCTTAACTGACAGACCTGGGTCAGACTGTACTGAAGTCTCCTTTAATCTAATACATACCTGTGTGTATTTTGTACTGTTACAGTTTAAGAAATATTGATTATAGTCATAGATTAACATATAATCTAGGCCCTAATGTTAGGAAAACAATAGTTAGTTTTATATTACTGTTTATTCAGGGTGATGTGAATATGATTACAAAGCTGTTTGTTTTCATGAGGTTTACTTCAGTTCAACCAAGAGAGAAGGGAAAGTTCCCGAATACAGACGAGTCCCAGCCAAATGTCTTGTTCTCCATTGAAAGTGCACTTTATAGATGAGTCAACATTAAGACACACTAACTGTGACGTGTCACTCGGTCTCTTCCAGACATGACACTGGTGCAGAAAGTATACATGGGGATGTATTATTTAGTTTGAAAAGCAGAGACTGAGCAATTTCCGTGAAGGAAACCTAAAATGTTTTCAATCTGATCCCAGGTCTGCTTGTGGTCTCACTGCTGTATTGTTCTGCTCTGTGGTGTCGGTGCTGCATGTGCTTGTCCTGTGATTTGATGTGATCTTTGATCCCTCCCCCATTGCACACGTTTCGTTTATATATCTAATATATATAAAGTACAGATTAAAACAACTTCAAAAATATTCCAAATGAAATATGTGCACAATTGATTGATAGATTGTAATAGGATAAATAGATAACGGTAATATACTGTAGAAACCATCTTATGTGAAGGTCTTTAGCCATAATGTCAGACCTCAGCTACCCACAATCCACCTCAGCTTCACTGTGTTCATTACATTACAAAGAGCACTTCCCCATTCATGAAGATGGGTTCATGTGTTTGTATGAGAGTGTGTGTGTGTGTGTGTTCAGCATGTGTGTGTGAGAGGGAGAGTAGTCAAGGAAAGAATTTATGGACCAGTTTGAGCATGAATCTTTTCTTGTGAAGGAGTAAAATGGCCTATGTTTTTATTGTCAAATGGTGCAGGCGCGCTTCATTTGGTCATTTGTCTTAAAATCTTTGCTGCAGGATGATTTAACCAAGCGCTCCCTCAGTGTTTGACAAACACTGCATGTCATATTGAAGTCACACCGGTGTGCGTTTTGTGATTGTGATTTGTGTTCCCTTGAGCTTGGAAAAGAAAAGCATGGGTTTGTCTGAACTGTTGAACATGAACGTTGCTTCCATCTGATTGGCTGTTGTTGTTTTTTTTACGTTCGCCAGGTTCTGGAGGCCACTCGTGTCACCAGGAGGAAAAGCGACATGGCGCTGAAGTGGGAGGCCGGCATCTACGCGAATGAAGATGGGGAGGAAGAAGAGGAGGAGGAGGAGGAGGAGGAGGAGGAGGAGGAAGAAGAAGAGGAGTAAACAGCTCATTTCAGAGACAGTTAAGGGACTGAGGAGAAAGAAGAGGATGAGAGAGAAGAGGTTGAAGAGACTGAAGGAAAAATGCAAACAGGAGGAGAAAGGACAAAGGAAGGAAACAGTATTTATTTTACTAATAGTATTCTGATGATCACATGACCCCGCATCAAGTTGTGATTTTTGGACCTGAGGATTGAAGTACAGTACGTGAAGAGACTGAGTATGTGAGAGACATTTGAAGTGTTGTGTGAGTTTGAAGAAAAGGAAAAAGGACAGCGACGCAAGAGACACTTTGAAAGGCTTTTTTACGGTGGTTAACGAGCGTTCTGCAGAAGTTTATATGGAACCGAGGGTTTTTACTAGTGGGTAGACGCTGAATGATTTAAATATTCATAGGATTTTTTTTTTCACTTATCTGCAATTTTATTGTGGAAATATGGGCTGAAGATCTAAAGATTTTATTTTGACAGGTTGCCTGAGACTTGATGATGATGGTTTTGGCAATATGTGCTTGAATATAATAACCTTGGGCATCTTCACGATTGAATGTGTGGCAAAGGTTTGATTACCAACAGGAACAGAAAAAAAAGATGCTGAAGACAAGCAGGTGCGTGCAGAGTGACTGTGGAGAAACTGACTGAAAGTTGCGCTAGAAAGGAGAACGAGGCCTCATCACACACTCAGACATGTTTTCTGTAAGTTCAGAGTCTTTACTACAGGGAGGCTGGGATGTTTTCCTGCATTGAAGCCCAATGGGGGACTCGAAAGCATCACTCTCAGAACCCGTAAAAGTTTTATCTTCTGCATCCTGCAGTGCCACAGTACACCACAGTACAGCTATAACAGACATTTTGGCCAGAGCTTCAGCATCCCTTCCAAGCATCTGTGTTAAATCTTAAGTGCCGACCTGAGGGTCAGCGTCCTTGAATCATTAAGTGCTCGAGAGGAAAATCTGCAAAACTAGCATCGAGGTGCAACTTTGCCTTAGACCTGTCAGTAATTGTTGAATGCACGATAATGTATGATGTATCTTATCTTCTTCTATCCTGTATAACTACAGTTTCAGTAGAGCTTTAGAGACAATAAGCAAACCACGCTAGATAGTCTGTCTACAAAACACTATCCTACAGATGGGAGGAGACAGAGGGGGGGAGGAGAGGGAGGTTAACTACAGGTCGTGTGTGTGTCACTTCAGTCAGTGTGTGTGTGTGTATTAATGAAAGGGCTGGGTCAGGGGTTTTATATTCTAAAAAAAAAAAAATCACTTATTTTACCTTTGCTGGCTACGCCGCTTTGTTGACCTGTGCTTTCTGATGTAAGCAGTTGTTTTATGTATTATACTGAGGTAGGACTGTGTATTTGATATATTGAACATGTATGTTGAGATTCCAGTGGGGCAACTGCCGTCTAAATACTATACCTTGCTAGCTGAGGATAAAGTTTGATGAGAAATATTGAAAAAGCTTTTTATAAAAAAAAAGAAAAATTGTTATACCAAAACAGAATGTTGTTACTTAGAGAAAATACAAGTCAAGCCTAAGCTTTTAGGTCTATTTAAGAAGTACTGATTATGTGCGCATGGCATTACACTCCTCTCCTTACCTGAGACAAGCACACAACAAGCAGCAAAAAGAAGGCAACAGACTATCAGTACAACAGGCCGAACAGACTTCTGTTCACCTCTACGTCACTAACATACTGAAAGTTGGGGTTGTCTGTTTTTTTTTTACTGTATATATTGTGAGCTTTTGATTTCGCAGGATTACGTGATTTTCTGTTTTGTTAAACTACGGGCAATACAGGCCTCTGTGATTTTGACGATACTGTGGACCGTCCAGGTGTTAGGAAACAAGGTTCAGCTTCAAAATGAACTAATGAACACTAAACGTGCTGCGGACACGGTCGGATTAATCCAAGGAGGCCTACAGGAGTGTCATGAGATGAGAACTGAAAGTAGAGATGTAGAGAACGGTGTTTCTGAACCACTTTAACTGAAAAGTAGCTAAATTATTCTACCTTTTAGTCTTTTATTTTGAAGCCTTTGAGATTTTATCCAGCATTTAGGATATCAGGAGGTTGGTTGTTCTCTGTAAAAAAAAAAAACCAAAGCTTACAGTTGCGATCACCAGTGTGTCCTGTCCAAGTGTCCTTCAGTGAGGCGCCGACCTCTGCGTCTGCTCACACACTGAATAAGAAAAAAAACCCTCAGACAAAAACGCCTGAAACACAAAACATACACTGAGGTAAACTTGCACAAAATATGAAAACAGAAATTGACGGGGCACATGCTAACCCCCTGAGAATAAATCACCTGTGTTGTATTCATTAGGACAGCCCTGTGCACGAGGTCAAATTCCTCTTGGCTGGGAATGTCATGCCAGCAACACCACCAACCAACCAGAAGTGAAATCCAAGGACTCTTGTCTCCGATGTGCCCATTTCCCCTCGGAAACTAAAAGGAAAAAACTCACAGTGATTCAACAGAATCATCCTTGTTCTTGTTTTTTACACTTTTAATAATAATATATATGAAAATGGAAAAAAAAAAGTATTTAAAAGACTGGTATAGAGTGAGAAATACAAAACAAAGTGTCACTGATACTGATTTGACAATAATTTTTGCCACAAAAAAAAAGAAAAGAAGAATCAATCAGACAATGGTGTTCATGATTTCCCGACAACAAGGACAAATCCAGATCCTTAGTGATGAGTGATTGTTTTACAGTGGCCTATGGTGTATCTGAGCTTTACTCACAGCACAATTTGAGTTTTCAATAGCAAGAGGCGATGTTTACTGTAGCTGCTGCAGCACACTGTAAACCTGTGTCACCGCACACAGACACACATGTGTATGCTTTAAAGGACGCCATTAACCCCCCCCCCCCCCCCCCCCCAAAAAAAAAAAAAAAAAACCTGTTGGAGTTCTCATTTAGTAACACTTTTGGAAAGATTACACTCATCATGCACACTCAGAGGAGTTACAATTGTGTGATTTATTATTATGGTTCTTATGATGATTATTATTATACATATTATTATTATTTGTTGTTTGAACTGATGGTGCAGAGATGATTTATTTATCATTTTAAATGCTGGTAGCTTGTATTCACCCTGCAGAAGCAGCCGGGCTTCAGTGTCACACTGTCTGTGTGTGTGACAAAGCAATCTTATCATACAGTATATAACCTCTGTCCCTATGTTAACCACTTGTATGCTCATACTCTGCTTTGTTATTTTATAGCACATGTAAGGCTCACAGTTATTAGACACGTACTATACATATTATGAATATTTTCTCATTAAAAACAAAACATGCAGATGTTGGATTCCTGAGTGGTTCTTTATTCTTTTCTTCTTCTTTTTTTTTTTTTTTTTTTACACGTTCTTTCACTTTTGAAGTCACTGCACTGGCACTGACGCTCTTTACTGTCTGCCATGTGGTAACATACCAGTGTGCAGCATCCTTTGTGAAAGCAAACTGCGGTTTAGTGCATTAATACAGTCAGTGGCCCTGAGAATTCAACCCACTGTACCTGAAGGAACCACATGCAAAGACACAAACACGAACAACAAATTTGACAGCACACACTGCTAAAACTTGGGGATACAAACAGTGATGTACTGTGGGGTGCAGTTTTGTTCAATGCTTCTTGACTTTGATACCGTTGAAGAAAGAATAAAGGTCCAAAACAGGTCCGAAAAATACTCAACAAAATGTCTAAATAACTTTAAAAATCTTTAAAATGACTGGGATGGACAGAGTTTGGTGCAGTAGAGTTTACCACCCCAAGAAAATGGAGCCAGTTCTAAATCAGACTGACGGTTTCCTCCCCTTCCTCTTTCATATCCAATAAAAATAATGACATAAACTTTCTTTTATGCAAACTCCGCCCTGGCCGGTGAGTCCTTCCTTTGATTCTGTGTCATGGGCAGGATTCAAATTAAAGCAGATATCAGCTTCACGGCCGTTTCGGCTAATGCTGCGTTCAAGGCAGGCTTTTGAAACCGTAAGTTACAGCTTCAAGTCACAACTACGACTTGGTAGCGTTCCAGGTAACCCGTAGCTCGTGTTTTTACCATCCTGTTGTCTGTGAAAGTTCCCTATAACGGCCACTCGTAACTTCCGACCCGTGAACTCGTACCAGATCGAACTGGTATGACTTCACAGGAAGGAAAAACACAAAGTACGAGTTTCTTTGAACGCACCATGAGTTAGCAGCCCCCGCCCTTGTCAGGCATCAATTGGTCCTCGTGCTACGTCACCACATTCACGCGCATCCCTTGGCTGCACACACAGCCCTTCATGCCATTCTCTCTCCTCATTGGATAACACTTGTATCCCACAAGGAAAATTTTCTCCTCGGGTTACAGCAGAGCAGAGTGACGGAGAGACTCGTGTTTAGGCTGAAATACTTCATGTAAGTGATTGCTGACGGAAAATAGGACTATTTAGGACTTATATTAACAAAAACATTCCACTGATATCTGCTTTAAGTAGCGTTGTTTATTTGTGCTGACTCCATGAGTCTCTAGCCACCCATAGCTGTATTATTAGAAATTTCATCTAACTGTCAGTTTGAGATACAGCTGGGGCAACCATTTTGGTGAATGCACACGGTAATCTTTGGTGCTTTGGTGTTTTTTACAAGCTCTGTGCAGGTTTGCATAATGCTTTGATGGTTTTCAGCCTTATGGCAGATTTATAATTCTACTTGGCCTACATTTTCGACCGCCTGGTGAGTTGTGTGTTTTCTTTGGCTAGAGTTCTAGGTGCTTCCCTACCGCCTGGTGGTGCATTACGTGCTCTCCCACTGGTGCTTAAAAATGAGGTTAGTTCTTTGGTTTATTATAACATCTATCAGAAAATACAAATATAACTGCAGATATTTATGTAAGGTTTGCCTCTTTAGCAAATTTTTGTGTGTCCAGAAACACTCAATACATATTCATAAACACATAGCCTAAACATGTGTTTTCTTATGTTCCAGTGCACTGAGCTCTCAGGGCCACACATTTGAGTGTGTCCTGGACATGGATGTATTATGGTCCTGGATTAGCCTACTTTTTTCAGCTCAAACATCAGAAAGATCATCCCTCAAAAACAACTAATACTCAACTAATCTCCATTTCTGCTGACGCAATTTCGACAACTTCCCCTTTTCTGTTAGAGTTCAGCCATGTGTTTGATCAACATGTAAAAACTCGATCCAGATGAACATGTTAACGCCACAGGGGCTGGGTGTGACCATGTATTATATTATGGTGTGACTGCGGTGCTTTCCCAAATCTCAAACACACACACACAACTTTCAGTTTCATCCCTCCTCATCTTCCACGAGCCAGTTGAGCACGTGAGGAGGAGGGGGAAGTGGGCGTGGCACACGTTTTCTTCTTCCTCAGTGATGCCTACAACTACGCAGTGATCCACAATGACTTCTTCAGTCCTGCTCATTCAGTGTGATTAGTCCAGTGTCAGTAAACCCTGCAGCTCACCGTGAGGAGCCTGACAGCAGAGATCATGGTGCTGCCTGCTTTGTGTCAAGCTGCCTTCACGGTGCTCCGGCAGGTAGGGCCCATCATAGTGCTGGAGGAGCTGGGCAGCTCTCTGTACGACACCGCCCTGCAGATGGTGGTCAAGGACCGGTCTACTAACGCCACATACCCCGATATGTCCAGAGAGGCCAGCCAGCAGAAAGCCATGACGGACTTCTACATGACCTACAACCTCGTCATCCGCCTGGTCCCGATCATCCCCGCGCTGGTCCTGGCCAAGCTCAGCGACCGGGGCTGGAGGAAAGCCCCCATCGTGGTGCCCCTGGCCGGGTACCTGCTGCCCAGGCTCGCCCTCCTCCTGGTGGTCAGCTGCCGGCTGCCGCTGGAGGTCATGTACGGCGCCGCGGTTCTGTTCGGGCTCTCCGGCGGCTACTGCGCCTACTGGCCCGGCGTCATGACGCTGGCGTCGCTCGGCTCCACGGCGGCTGACCGCTCCAAGGTCAGTGCTGATGTGGGAGAAAACAGTGTCACTTTCAGCATCAGTAGGCTAAAAAGTAACAACATATCCAGCATCAAGGCTGCAGCATATGAGTAAACTGGTAGTTGTGTGTTAAACAGTGTTAAACTTTGTGTCAAACTTTAGTGATAGGCCAATAAAATATCACTAAAGCTATAATAATTAAACTATGTAAATCATGAAAAATAAATTAATTATTATATAGACCAAAATAAAGTCCAGTGGATAATGTGTTAGATTGTTTGGTAACGCTTACAATAAGGGTCCCTTAATTAACGTTAGTTAGTAGCCTACATTATTAAGCATTATATAGCCTAAACCATTGTGTTAATTAATGCTGAGTAATGCATACATAACTAATTACATTATTCAACTTTTATTATTAGAATAATTTATTAACTAACTTTGAGTAGTAAACATTAATTAACTGCTTACTAATAGGCTACATTAATTAATGTGTTTCCTAATCCTAATACATAATAATGATTGTTAATATATCTGTAAACAGTTAATTAATGCTTAATAATGTCTAACGTTAATTAAGGGACCCTTATTGTAAAGTGTTACCGATTGTTTAATATCTTGCTACCTTGAAACACAAACCGTTTTCATTATTGTCTGATGTATGCCAGTCTTCTGCTAATATTTAGCAGTAACAATGATAACGATAATAAGAATATTGTTTATTTGTTATTGGTATTATTGTGTCATTATCCATCAGTAATATCATCATCATCTTGAATTTTACAGAGTATGACAAAATTAGGGGTTGAAAGTCACTGCCTGTTTTACTGTGGTTAGTCCACTCCTGGGAACAAAATTTGCTTTTGCACTGTCTGCCCTCTGTTATAGAAAAAAAATCTATGGGACATTTAAAACCAGCACATCATTCACTCACCTTGACAAATTTGTTCCCATTTTTTGGCCTAAAATAACACAAACCCTCTCAAACTCCAGTGACATTAAACGTCACATAGAAGTTGGGGACATAAGATGTAGGTAACCTTTCTGCTGTGTCTGTGTCCTCTGCAGGTGATGATGAGAGTGGAGCTGCTGTATGGGGCAGCAGGTCTGGTGGGCAGCCTGGTGTCAGGTCATCTGTTCCTGCTCTACAGCTCCAGTCTGGGACATGGGATCATCCTACTCATTGTGAGCCTGCTGATCAACCTGCTCTGCTTCATATTCTCCATATTCCTGCTGCAGGTTAGTCAGTGTGTAATATTATAAACAGTATCCTGTATGGACATTTCATGTACATGTTTTCATTGTTGTGTCTCTATGAGCCAAAACTGCATTGATTTCTGTAATTTTTTCATTGTATCAGGATTAAACACCCCTGAATGCATTTTTTCTTTTGTATTGAAATGTGTGTAATTGTGTGTGTGTCCATCTTAATTCAAGGTGAAACAAGTGTCCACCAACGAGCCTGATGAGGACAGCCACGCTCTGTCCGACTCCTCTGACACTGCTGCTGTCTCTGGGGCTCCTGCTGGGATCGACATAGTGAACGTGGTTCTGCTGTTTGTAGCTGCCGTCCTCTACGACTTTGCAGTGGGTGGAGCTGTGGAGATACTGGGCGCCTTTGTGTTGAAAAAGCCGCTCAGCTGGACCGCCACTCAGGTGATACTGCATCATGTGTATCTTTACATACAGTACTGTGTATATTCTATAGATTTTGTCTCAATCGAACTTTCTTTCATTTTCCTCTTCACTGTCTCTGTCTCCCTCTTCATGTTTCTGTGCGTCTCTCCGCAGGTTGGTTATGGGAGCGCAGCGGGATGTGTGATCTTCTTCACCAGTTTTCTCGGTGTCATTGTGTTCCGTCGCTGTTTCAGTGACGTCGTGCTCATCCTGATCGGCATGCTGTCCTTCGCCTCAGGAATCTACTTCATGACCTTTGTCACAACAACCGCCACCTTCTACCTGGGTAAGACTGAGGCACCGTTTGTGAAGGATATTCAATTTGTCCCATTCGATTGTAATATCAGGATAATATTGGACCAAAAATTCCACTTTTTTTTTCTTTTTTTTTACACACTTAATTTTTTTCTCAATTTACATTATTCTCTAACTCCAAAACCCAAAGGTATATCATATACTTTGATTTATATAAGTAAAACACATAAAAAGAGATCAATCTCATCACATCTTACAGTAAGCTGGATTCTGAGTTTTTGCCTGATAGATTACTTAAAAATAAAACAGTTGGCAACTTATTTTTTTGCTATTTAATTAAATGATTAATTACAGTATTGTAACCTATATGCAGCACTGTGAGTAGTAAGTCACAACCCAGCCATGTTGTCGTTGGTGACAGACTGCATTGTCCTGTACAGGAAAACATGACAGTATCTCACATGGGGCCTGGTGGTTTCACAGGTTGTTCTTTAAATAAAACATAAGGTCCAGTTTTTATTTCCCACAAGCCCAGCTGTGCCTCTGCAGGAAAAAGAAACTTTTCTGTTCCGTTGTTGTTCTCTCTTTCTTTTCTTTTTTGACTCAGCAAAAGTAAGAAAGGGGAACAGCATTCCCACAATCTGAGTCAACCTCCACTTGGCCTACATTTAAGAAGCACAGGTCTAACAGGATTGTTTCACACAGATGTAGGTTGTCATTGTAAATCATGAGAAAGGAACCAAAATAAAGAACTAATAGTGAGTAGAAACAATAAAGCTCCTATATAGATAGACAGTCTCTATAGCTGCTCTGTCTGTGTTCAACATCTGTTATACGCTGTGCTGATAAAGCCGATCAGAGCCAGAGAGATCAAAAAAATCTTTCAAAGTACTGTATGTCAAAGCCTTAAATCTGGTGTCTATGGTGACATGCTGGAGCAATGGTAACGAAGCCTTTTAGGTCAACCAACAATGATAAGGTTGCCGGAGCAACCATAGCAATAGACTACAGCAGCATGTGTTACCACTTGTGGCAGCTCCTCCACAGAGAGTGTTGTGTTTTGTGGCTGTTGTTTACACTGCGTTTACATTAATACTGGTGGTAGAACATTAACTTAACCTCATCAGCAAGTCTTTGGACTGTGGGAAGAAGCGACAGTGTTAACCACAGTTCCACTGAGCCACACAACACAACACAACAACAACAACACATGGGGGAAAAAATCCCCTAGAGAAACTGAGATGATGTTTAACCAGATGTGCTTGTTGGAAACAAATCCGAAAGCTCCAGATCCACAGATCTATTAGTCACGCATACCTACTGAATACAAAGCACTTGTGTAAAATAATGAATGAACGTTCATTCCTTCACAGCTCGCTCACTCAACCTGTTTGCTCTCATCCCGATGCCAACAATCAGATCTCTGCTCTCACAGCAGGTTCCAGCATCATCATGGGGTGAGTAATGCAACCTGTGTGTATGTGTGAGCACTAACAGATGAGTATTAAAAAGAGTACAGATCATTGAACAGTTAAAAAAAGTTATTAATATTATTACATCGCTGTGGCTGTAATGGTTAGAAATATAAATATTTTTGTCACTGCACAACGTGTCATTTACACCATGTTTACAGTTTTAAAGGGACACTTCTTCTCAATTACAAAAAAAACAACAACATACTTTCTCAGTTACCTTTAGATTTTAAGAGAGAGAAAGTAGATCCAAAAGTATTCATAGTAAATGACAGTAACGTGGACATGGCAAAAAACTATATAAGCTGTAATTGAGCAGGTGCCCCATATGCAGAGGCTATAATCCTCGCTGCAGTCACCCGGTTCGAACCCAGCATCGGGCGGCCCTTTAATGCATGTCATTCCCCCTCTCTCTGCCTCCCCATTTCCTGTCTCTCTCAACTATGCTATCAAATAAAGGCAAAAAAAAGAGAGAGATTCAGATAAGGTGAAACGGCAGAGGAAGTTATGGAGGACAGATTCCTGAAAATTGAGTTTGCACAGAAATAAACTCAATGGTCAATTAATCTGTAACAAGATGTAGCTGTGTGATGAGAGTGATGTTATATGTCTTTAAATAAATGGCATTACATTGCTAAGCAGAATATAGAAAATATTTAACCACAGAAAACAACAGCTTGTGACTCCTGACTTAGCAGACAGCTATATCAATACACACCCTGAATATGGAAAAGACGCCATTTCAATAAAGTACAATATGTTTTCCTCTGACCTCTGGTTAATGTTCTCTAGTTCATTGATTTTCATTGGCTTTGATCAAGCTGCCATTGTTTTTACTCTGTAGGTTTTGTTTTTAGAATGTGCACAGCAGCGTTCAGCAGATTTTTCGACGGACATGCACACAGAGAGGGATGGTGTCTATACTGGAAACAGTGAGACTAGTTTATATTGAAAAAGATCCTGTCAGTGTGTTAGCTCCTCTCTGACACAGTTACTGATGACCAGGGAACAGGGGTCATTCATTATCAGTGGTTTGCCTTGTGTGTTTGCTCTGACGTGATGTCAGCCTGAGAAGTGTGAGCAGTGCAAACACAAACCCCAGCAACACCCACCTCTTTCTGGTCAACACACAGATACAAGGAAATAAAAAAATAAAAAAACACTGCAACATCATGCAAGTATTTCAGGCTCAAATACAGAATGAGGAAGTTATTTTTAATTAAAGCAACACATACTGTAGTATTTCATTTACAGAAAGTAAAAGACAGAGAAGGAAATGAATGAATATTTGGTGTGAGCAGTGTTTTGTATTTAAAACAGCACCACTTCTCATCATTGAACTTCCGCACAATTTGTCACGGTACTTTGCAGAGAGGATGTTCCTAAAGCATCGTGGTGAAATTGTGAATAGTTGTGCACAATGGCAGCTGATTGATTGTATTCAAAACGCTGTGAGAATAACCTAAAATAGACTAGACTAGATTTCTCTCCACTCACATGAATTAAGTGAGAAAACATTTAAAGTAAGTTACCTGTGAAGAAAAATTAAATTAAAGGCTCAAAATCTGGAAAAAATAAGAAAGCAAACATTAGCGGCTGCATAAAACAAAATCATTAATGACATGCACTTTATGAGATAATTAGAACTGTTTCCTCCTTCCTTCCCATCAGGCACCACTCTCACCTCCCTGCAGTTGGCTCTGAAGTTCGCCGGTCTGGCCTATATCCCTGCCTTCACTAAGATCTATCAGGGAACCCTGGACTCGTTCCCAGGCTTCGTCTTCTTGCTCTCCAGCATCTTCACCGTACTGGGAATGATCCCCATCAGGTACTCCTCTTAGCCTGCTCCACATCAGCATATTAAGTTTTAGTAGGCACCACAACAAATGTCCTAAAAACGTATCATAAAATCAAATACATGGCAGTATTATCAGACACACTTCTTCACACACTTTCCCCGTTTCCTCCCTCCAGTATCGTGGGCTGCAGGTCGCCTCAGAGGAGACAGTACGAGAGGATTTAGGGAGACTGACTCGGCAGCTGAGTGTGCACTGGTGCTGTACACACACCAGTGAAGGAGCTGCTGCATTTTAGCTGTTACTGGAGGTACAAACAGAGGTTTTATGTTTACAAATATTTTGTGATTAAGTCTTTATATAAGGGCTGAGTGTGAGGGATACTGGAAGAAAATATTTCTTACAATCTGACAAAAATGTGAGAACTGTTCAACTTGTGACCGGGACACAGGCAGATGTCGTCAGCCGATGGATTTCATCATCCAGTCTCACATCCACAACAACACACCCACGGTGATTTCGACATAATGTGAACTTTTCAGTGACTGTGTCAGACATGAAAAGTCCCCTACGAGCACTGCCTTCAGGGTTGTTTTTGTGAACAAGCCAAGCATTATTTTACACTATTTCAGTTGTAAATATTTTATATATTTGATTCAAATGATGACTTTGTAAGACATCTCAGGGCCAAAGCCTTGCACACCAGAGCTGGATGGATACAGAGATTTCAGGAATTTTCATACACATTATTCAAAGTGAGATTTCCATCTCTGCTGAGATAGTGTCTGTAATCCTATGAGGTTTTAAATATACATACAGCTCTGGGAAAAAATAATAATATAATCAGTGCCTCATTAAGTAGAATGAGGTGTGCTTCTGTGCTTCTGTTGAAATTCAATGGACATGAGAATGGCGGCTATACATGTAAAGATGCTGATTTATTGAGGAAAAATGGTCTCTTATTTTTTTCCTGTACAGACGTGTTTACTCTTTGTTGTGAATGGTACAGTAGATTTGGTAAAGACACTGATTAAGGATCACAATGTACTTGTGTAGATTCCAGTCACACGTTTTAATGGCTGCAGATGTTTAGATTAAATGAATCTCACATCATTTAAAGGTCCCTCAGGTCCCTCTGCTGACTCATCTGTAAAACAGAAAGTCTGTAAATAGACCAAATCTGAACCTGCAGGTCAGGAAATGCTGACACGTCCCAGGAAAAAAATCATATCTTTTACATTGGTGGGATTTTGATTTTTTTTTTTTTTTTTTTTTTTTTTTTTTACTTCTCATTCGTTTGTAAAGTCATTTGAACTGCACTCACCTATTTGAAAGGTACTATACAGTTTGAGAATATAAGTTTTAGACTGGGTCTGGTTCAAGGCCAGAATATCTTTCTTAAAAAGCAAGAAACACAATAATGTAATTTCCAAATATCATATTCTTATAAAAACTGTTCATATCCAGCATAATTATGCCTGAAGTGACTTTGTCTCCATGAGAAGAGGTTTGTATATTTCAGTGCTTGTCCTGTCATCTTGTCTCATGTTTTTTTTAAAGGTACAGCTAAAGGCAAGATAAAAATGCAGCTTGTATTTTAAACTTTGAAAGTGGGTTTTGTTACACTCATACAACTGGGTTACAGTAAGGTACATTTTATATTACAGTAAGTATATATTTTTCCCCCACATTTCTCATTTTTTGAGACATTTAACTTGCTTTTGTAAGGAACTGACTAAATGCAATGTATTGTGAAATTTATAAATTCCTCAAAGTTATTCAGAAAGTTTTTAATTTATTCTTATTAGTAGTGTTGCATTTTAAGAGTCACTGGGTTAAGAGTTTTCCAGATTTATATTTTGTTACATCTTTGTAAGATCAATATTTTCAATATTAAATGCATTTTCACCAAATTATCACAGTTTTTTTTTGCACATGTACTTGTTAATAAAATGAAAATAAAAAATGAATAAAATGCCATTATTGAATAAAGAAAAATCAAACCAGAGCAAGAAAATATCAAATGAATTCGTTCTTTTTATTATTGGTCCGATATATTCAAAAAATCGTTTGAGGTAAAGATAAATTGCATCAAAAACAACATCAATATACAAGCTTATTTATAATTACAACAAGATGTTATTCACATCCAAATGTACAATAAGGACTCTGAACGTAAACAGTACACACTGGGGAGGAACAGAAATAAAAAGACTGGAGCTTGAGATTCACACGTTTGTTTAGTCGTCTGACTTTTGACCTTTTGTCCACGTTTGATTGGCCGGTTTATCCTGTGCTGCAGATCAGATTCTCACTTCATGTGTGAATGTTTGTGAGGAAGACAGGGACATTTGGCTTAGAAACATTTGATTTTAACACACACGCGCTTACACACACACACGCGCACACACACACACAATTCTTTATAGGCTTGTACAATGGCAGCTGTCATAGTCGTCCCTGTTTGGTGCGTTAACCTGAATCAGCTATGCTTTCTTAACATTACAGATTATTATCAGCTGAAACACAAAATATGTCTCAACTAAACTTAGTATTCTGTTAATTCTTTTTTTTTTTCAAATCAGACATTCCTGCCAGAGAAGTGAAGCTACGTTTATAGTGCAACAATAAATCAGCAGGCACACAGTATAAGATGGGGTTTTTACAATGGCTATGATTAAGGAGAATTATATACAGCAGAAAAATGTCGTTGGGGTTCCACTGAGCATCAAGAGTAAAAAAAAAAACCAATCCCATTTTTTATGCCTCATATTTTGGCAATACAAGATTTACATTATCAGCACCTATCTCCAAAGCCCCTTCTGAAATGTATTCATCCTCACACACTCAGTGGAAACCCAACAATGATCTTCCTCTTATACAAAAATAGACTCAGCTGTACCGTATATAACTCAGCTGTACATAGGACTATATCGAATATACAGAATATTGCCATTAGAGCAAAGAGAAATTTTAATCAAATCTCAGTGACCTCAGAAGTCGTGCATGCTCAAAATCACTTCATCAGTACAGTTACTTCATTTACACCAGAGAGCAAGAAAGTCTACAGATGCACCGATGCCTCTTTTTTTTTTTAAATCACTGCCTCATTGGCAACAATTCACAGTGCTCAGCTGTAAAAAAACAAAAAACAAAACTGATAGCAGAACCAAAAAAACAAAGAAAGAAAGAACAACAAAAGGAAAAGCTTCTTTTTACACCCTGTCAGATCACGTTTAAACTTTCATGTTTGCTACATTTCCTCTTCCTCACTTGTCTATACGATATCGTACCTGGGTTATAGAGAACAGTTTGTTTTTGCTGGAAAGACGTAGAAATCAAGTCTGATCCCGTCTGCTGTTGCATTTCTTACAGTCACCACTGCAGCGCGCTGGTACAAAATGAACCGATTTTGAAATGTGGAACTTTACAGTGTGATGTAAATCACTCTGCGCTGTGGTTTTCTTGTGAACTGAATAATTTCTGTTTACATTTTTCAAACTTCATACTTTCTGTTTCCTTGGGACACATAAGGGGTGTGTTCACAAACACTCTGCTCTGCAGCACAACTAGTGGTCAAAAACTCAACAGGACACCTTTAACTTGGCTTCATTTCAGTGCATTAGCTTTCCTGAATCCCTCCTGTTTAGAATTGAATTGGATAAACTTTTTATATATATATATAAAATATTTAATTGTGCTGCATGTTTGGATACTTTGTGACAATTAACATCAAAAGAAAAAAAAAAGGAAAATGTAGAAACTTAGCAAATCCTTAAAAATGATGGTGCATCTGTGCTTTAAAGGTCTTTTTCTACAGTATATGTGAAACACTTCTAACACTCACGCTTTGTACAGGATTGTAATATTTTGGTATTTGAATATACAAATACAATAATTTAGCCTTTTAGCATCAGTGCATCGATAGTACTGTCTGCTGTAGCCGCCTCAACACTGGACCACAGCTTCCCTTCACACCCTGTCCAACTGGCTGCATTAGCATGCACAATTAAAAATACAAAATTCCTTATGAGTCACTTCCCTGACTTCTGGCAGTAAGAGGAAGCAGCGGCTGCTTCATGCTTTTAAAGCTCAAGGGGAATGATGGACGTAAAATTAAAAACAAGAGAACTGACCAAATACTTCAGCAAAGTGGACGCAGTCACTTCATCTCTTGTGTCTTACAGCACTTGTACACATTTGGCTACGCCGAGGGACACTGAAGGGGCCTCAGGTAAATGAATAAAAAAAGAAAACAAATGAAAATTGTCTGTTTTAGTGAAACTGCTACGTCAATGCCAATAATCAGCACCTTTCAGAAAATCCTGACTTTGATCTGATGAAAAATAAATATGCCCTGGTATCATTGGTCATGTTTTTGCTACTTTATGCTGAATGTAATAATGAAGCAGAACAGCTGAGGACGGAGGGAAGAAAAAGGATTTACATATAGGAGGGAATTACTCTAAACAGTACCTGTCTGGATGGTCAAAAGCCATTTTACACTGAAAAAAAGGAGCAATTACTAGATAAACTGAGTTTAACAGTTTATGCATTGAAGTATCAGAAAATCTCAGAATGATTTTTTTCCTTCAAGGCCAGTCCACATTAGTAACAATTTCAGTCCCCCACCCCCCAAAAAAGAGGAAACCAGTGTGACGCAAAAAAATAAAAATCTGTTGGTCATACATGCTGCTGCTACACCCAGCGAAAATGTTTCCTATGAATCACAGCTAAGTCATCATTTTCTCCTACAAAACCAAACTTTGAAAAAAAGATGTTAACACGTCTGAGTCCTTTTGATTCATACCAGGAGAAATAAATCATTGACTTAAAGCAGGTAACATTAACTCAACTACAGGCTTCATCTCTCTGAATGTAGATGTCTGGCTCTGAACTGAGTATAGCCTTCAGGAAACAACACCACTTTATCCAAGTCCTCAAGTGTTTAAACTTATGCTGTGTTTGTTAAGTGAGCCACATTAACATGTTTAAGTATTCAAGATGAACTTTTAACAACTGTATTATTGGGGAGTGATAATGCCATAAGCTCCCAGTGTTTTTGTTTTAGAGATATTGTGAAGATTACTGCAAGAAAATGACATTCAACTTGAAATTGTTCTTCAGAAACACAAACACCTGATCGCTTACTTACTTAAAGCGATTAAAACAAACAAGAGTCTTCACCTTCCACTCCGTCTATGTCGCTGCCTGGGTAAATCTGCCTGCTGTGCTATTTAGTACCCCCCCCCCCCCAACTGAGTTAAAGCCTTTGCATCTAGAAAAGAGCTTAAATCACTTTACTGTATTGTAGCTCACTGTCCAGCCACCAGTTAAACTCTTAGCACTTTGACCAGAAGAGGGCGCTGCTGCACTGTGCTCAAAAACACAAAACGCTGAAGTCAAGCTCAACGTTCAACTCGGACACCCACACCTGTGTCGTCACTGTCAAACGCTGCTGTTAGCTGTAACTGTGTGGAACAAAACAAGTTTCCCTTTGTAGAACTGACAAAGACTTTTACAGGGGTCTCCTGACGACATCTGTCGCCATGGCAACACGACTCGAACCTTAAGATACCCCGGCACATTCAAGTCTCTGTGAGCTGATTTTCTTAATAACAATGGAAAAGTAGGAAAAATGTAAAGCTTATTAACTTTTGGAAAAATGGTCAACCGTAAATACAAATGCAAAACATGCAAAATAAAATAAAACAAATATGGTTGTTAAGTATAAAATATTTCTTATTTACAGCCAATGTGATGCTTTTAAGAAATGTAGAAGTTTTGCCGTTACCATTTTCACAAGGTTTCACAACCCGAGAGAGAAAGAAATCTTGGGGATGCTCCAATAGTTTTATTTTAATTTAAGATACTTCACACCCACTCATCATATCTGCATCTGCCCTCCAAAAATGTTTTTTGCAAGGCCGAGGAGTTATCCTTCAAAATTGGCTCAATGTGAACACGGAGGGAAAAGAACGAACAAGCGCCTCTCTGAGACTGCAGTTAATTTAACACAAATAGAATTGGCCACCGACTGTTAATTGGAAATATGAAGTAGAAAAAAGTCAATAAGAACAAAAAGAAAAAAGAAGAAGTCTGTACATGGTGAGTCTCTCTCCTCTTTCCCTGCTGTCCTTGAACGCACCGTTCGTTACCTCTTTCGCAGGTCAGATCACAGAGAGAGACGACTCCCCCTCCGTACGATCATCTCAAGAGAGAACAGGGGCAAAAGTCCAGCAGTTCCAGTCTGCTGCCCCGGCTGCTCCTTTTCCTTGGCGTGAGTGTGAGCGTGATACAGAGAGGGGGAGAGGGAGAGAGAGAGAGAGAGACAGAGAGAGAGATAAGGGGCAGAGACATGAGGTGATGTTTCAGTTCGTCTCGCTCGTTTTGTCCTCAGTCTGTTTGTCCTGGAGGAGAGTGATGAGCGACTCCCACGCCGCCTGGCACTGCAGAAGGTGGAGACAGGAGAGAGAAGTCAGCGGATGGAGGGAGAGAAGAAAGGTGAAAGGGGGAAGACGGATGAAAGAGGCAGATTTGTATAAGATTGACATTTTGTGTTCATCTTCACATTCACATTCACTATCGGTGATGTTAAAGACACCATCTTTCAGCAGACAGTGAAATATCAGCTCACATTTTCCCCCTAATGTCCCCACTCAAGTGCTTTTGAGCAAAATGATTTGCACTGTTGTATCGGGCCGTTTCCAGGTGAGTGGAACTGCCTCATTCTGCTGAGGAGGATTCATCTTCAGTAAATAAAGGTCAACAACTCAGCTGGAGCTCTGTTGGATCTGCTACAGATACTGGATTATTATTATTATTTTTTTTTTTTAAGTATATTTTTTTGGCGTTTTTGCCTTTATTTGACAGCTCATAGTGAGATAGACAGGAAAGGGGGAGGCAGAGAGAGGGGGAATGACATGCAGGAAAGGTCTGCCCGACGCGGGATTCGAACCGGGGACGCCTGCGTTGAGGACTGTAGCCTCTACATGGGGCGGCCGCCTTAACCACTGCGCCACGCACCGCCCCGATTCTGGATTATTTAATACTATAGACTTGTTGCTATGTGTTTGGTATGGATGTGTAGTCTGAACTAAAATAACCTAATTGACAGTGACTGGGGACGACATCAAACATGAGCACTTTTTGAATTTTGAACAGCGTTGAGCATGAAAACATTTCTTAAGGCTGAGTAATGATGCTTTTAATTCCATTTAAATAGTTGGTAGAAAGCTTTTGCACCCCCACCCTCCTCCTCCAGCCTTCAATTTGGAACAAGGATCTTATACATCTTTTAACTCTGGAGGAAACTCAATACACCACAACAGGGTGTGCTCAGAAATGTTATGCCCTTTTTAACTTGTATAGAAAAGGGGGACTATTTTAAAACATATTTTTATCATTTCTTTTACGTACCTTTTTCCTTTACTTGTATTATCGATATTTGTTTTATAGTTTACTCTTTTACTGCTTGTGTTTATTTTTTTTCTGCTATTATTTGTCTTTTTTTGTGACACTGAACTTATTTTTCTGTGTATATGATCAATCCAAAATCAAATCTGATATTTTTGTTGTTCAATTCTGTAAATCGTGGTTCCATCTTGTATGACTGACTCTAAATACAAAAAAGGACAGAGCAAATAAATTGTTGTGAGAAATGTGACTTCTGTGAGAGAAACTCAGCCCTCACAATCGAAACTTCTACGCCGACAATTATCTATTTTTAGTGTGACTGTGGGAAACGTGTAAACTGGCATCTTTGTCATAATTTGCTGTTGGTGGGTGTGAGGCTTCGAAACTCTCCTGTGTGAACACATTTTAACACGACACCTGTTATAGAAGACCACGTTCTGTTTCTGTTCTCGCTATAAAATTATTTCTGTTGGTGATTACAATGTCCACATCTCTGCGGTGTTTTCAACACATTATTGCTCCACAGCAGCCGGCGTTACCTTTTCGTAGTAGTTGATGTTTTTGTCGGCCATGCCTGTGAGCAGCTGTTTGAAGTCTTGTCTCTTGTTTCTCTGCCAGCGCTCCCAGTCCGCCTTCAGGTCGGCGTTGAAACACTCCACTTTGTCCTGGCATTTCTCCACCTCGATTGGTATCTATAGGCAGAGAAAGCTACAGCTACAGGGGCCTTGAGGGGACATTATACAAGACTACAGTTTATAGGGGGAGGGTGGGGGGGATTCAGCTGGAAACTACCCAGATACATTTCTGTGTTAATCCAACAACAACTGTGCCTTAATTCCAGGGAATCCTTATTTCTGCAGACATATAGTCCCTTTATTGTGTTATTCAAAGAACAACAAGCTCCATTTTTGGGATGAGAAATAACGAGGTAAACGATTAACTTCTAAATCTCACTACATACTTTCAACAGGGACAGAGCAAAGTACAGACTCTCCCGGAAATGTGAAACAGTGAACGCAGCATTTTTGTTCACAGCTTCCATGTCGGAGAGGAGGATGCTTACAGGCGTTCTGTCCTCCTGTTTGCGCAACACGGCTGCTTCTAGTCGTCCCTCGTACTCCGCCTGGCTCTGGTCTCGCTTCCTCAAAACGTTCTGTAAAGAAAATCAAAGGGCAAACATGTCGACGCGTTAGGGTTAAGGGTTATAAGGTTATTCTATGAGACAACTTGTGAAAATGATGAACAGAAAAATACATGCTGAGTCAGGGGCTTAGTTAGGACAGGATGTGACAAGCAGAAATACAGATGCGACTTCCTTTATTCAGGGTCAAAGGTGACGCAGCAGAACGCAGCATCTATTTCGAAACAACGTTTTTTGAGTGTTTATGGCTTCAAGGCAACTATTACTTGCCTTTACTGATTTTATTGAACCAAGAACTAACATTTTATCAAGATAACAGAATGATATAATGTCAAAAAACATGAAACAGATTCATCAGGCTGCTATGTGGTATTTGTATTTATTGTGTACTGACCAAGGTTTTGATCCTTCTCTCAGGGTTTACTTTCTTTTTTTTCTCTTTTTTTTTGTGTGTGTGTGTTCGTCTTTTGTTTTGTTTTGTTTTGTTTCTGTCATGAGACAGAAAGAACTGGACTAATTTGGTTTTTGTGTATATCCGCATATAGGCTATATGATCCTATATGATCATATCCTTTTTATTACTTCAATTACTTCATTTAACAATGTCAGGTGCTGTATACCCATTTTGTATGTAGATTTTATTCTATTTTTGTAAAAAATAAATAAATACATTTAAAAAGTGAAAAAAGTTAAAAAGAAAAACGAAAAACATGGAACAGGAAAGTCAACAGTTTCTGCTCACTGAGCGCTCATGACCCTCTCACCTTCATGGACTCGATGTAGAGGACGTATTCTCTGAGCACTGGCAGAAAGTCCTGGCTCATGTTGTCACTCAGCTCCTCCAGCGCTCCGCTGCACGTGGTCACGCTGCCGGCCACGCCCTCCAGCGGCCGCTGCAGCTCCTCCTCGGACGCCGCCCAGCTGGAGTACACGGTGCCGTACTCCCGCAGCTCTGTTAGATACTCTGGATGGACAGAGACAAGCAGAGTTATGGTCTTTGTTCTTCTATGTAAAACACATTTCTGCTGACTTTTTCATACTTGACAGGCTGATGCCTTCTCTCTTTCCTAACAGGTGATACTGAGGGACTGTCATGTTCAACTGTATTGTAAATATTTATAAATTACACATGAGAGAAACTGATGGCCAAATGCCAGGCTGCTGAGTCAAGCGTGCGTGGCATTTGCTTTTTCACACACACACACCGTGTCAGCTCATAAACCTCCATTATCTCCAGTTTCCGTCCTCCCTCACTTTCCATCTTATCTCCTCCAAAATGGAAACAATCACTTTTCCTTTTACGCCTCAGATTTTCAGAGCCACAGACTGCAACGCATTTAAAACCCGGGCAGATGGTGACAGCGAGGATTTCACACGGCAGAATCGCTCGTCATCACTTTTTAGGGCTGTGGTCATCAAGCGTGCAGCCTCAAGGCCCAAAGGTCTGTGGGTTTCTCTCCACGCAAACACAACGCCACTGAAAAAGTCAATACTGCAGATAAACCTGTACAGGTTAATGTAAACCACCCATGACAGCGGAGTGAGCACAAGTACAATGTAGCATGTACATAGAGCTGGGAGTAAGTAGGAGAAAAAGCAGTCATCTTCCAGTTAACTTAAGCTACGAAATAAAGTATTGCCAATATACATAGAAGAAGAAAATAAAATAAAAGATATGACAAATCAACTGTACTATACTGTCTACAGCAGGGGTATTCAATTAAAATTCAATGAGGTCCAGTTGCTAAACTTTCCTCCAAGTAAAATGTCCGAACCTCATAAAGTCCAAATTGTGTCTTATAGCCTAGCCCTATGTCCATTAAATAGAATCAACAACGTGCATCTTCATATTTATTTAATCAAACTTCATATTCATTTTCAACGCAGGAAACCCTTAACATAGTGCACTTGTATGGTACTTGTATAGTAAACAACTATCTATTTTACTATAAATAAAAGTAGTCCCAGGCGAATGAATGAATGGCCTGCATTTCAACTTCAAGAGAACAACCTCAGAATAAAATAAATAACCAAGTGCCTCTAAAAAAAAGTACAAACAGAGCTTTGTTTTCTCATCTCCTGTGTTTTCTCTAGATAATGAGCTAGTCTTAATATTTCATATGTAAGTAGTCTATTTAATCTTTGTGTATACATATGTACGGTCATATATCAGTCTCTGCTTTTATTTGACTAAAGTAAACCCTGTGCAATTCCACATACACTAGAAAATAAAATTAAACTCATTTCCTATATCAGCCGAATGGCACATGTGACAAATATGCTTTTTTTTTTAAAACTCTGAATTCTCATTTCATCAAGTTTCATCATTTTCAATTAGTTAGCAAATCAAAGTTCAAAGACAAAGGCAACTTGTCAGTGGAAAAACTGAAATGAAAACTACTTTTACTACTAAAAACCTTTTTTATCAAAATCATTTGTTTTGCATATTTTATTTCTATATTCCAACGGATTTCTGACCTAACTAATCTGGTTTTATTTGTTGTATTATGTTGTACAACATACTCCAGCCTAATTTTCTTATTAGTAAAATCTCTTATGATATTCGCTTTGCACCACGAAAATTTCTTAAGCAATCACAACACTGCTAGATCCTCTGCTAGAGTGTGAAACCAGAATTTAAAATCTCAGAGACACCTCCATGCGATACCTGACTGCTCTTTGAGGATCCTCTGTGCGATGCGGTCGATGGTTCCCAGTTTCTGGGTGAAGGTGTCCAGGTATTCTCCCATGGCGCAGAACTCCGCCGGCCGCGCCCGGAGCTTGTAGCCCCCGGCAACGTGTTTCACCGACTCGCCCACTTTGGTCAGCAGAGCCAGACCCTGACGCTTGTTCAGGTCCTGCAGACACACAGCAATAACAACACACGGTGATGTCAGCTGTCACTTCTCTGCTATTTTATTACCTTTAGTGTTTTATCATCCATTTGTCACGATGGTGGATTTCTATACTTGTCTTGATACGGGTTTGCTCTATTTTCTTCTTCTGAATCCAATTATTTTACTGCTGCTACAACCTCATTTCACCTGAGGGATCAATAAAATCTTGTTTTGTGTCTCAGCTACTTAGAAGCAACATTTGTGACTGATGGGAGTCGTGAAGCATGCACACGCACACACACAGTTAGGAGCAGAGAGTCTGCATTCTCTGCTGAGATGAAGTTTATGATGTACTTTGGAAATGCATCAATATTTATGCATTCTCCATTTTGAATTTATTGAACCCTCTGTGCAGCATTTTGTTGACAAAATTA
Organism: Trachurus trachurus; assembly: GCF_905171665.1. Lineage (NCBI taxonomy): Eukaryota > Metazoa > Chordata > Actinopteri > Carangiformes > Carangidae > Trachurus > Trachurus trachurus. The sequence continues at coordinate 19,058,300 of NC_139908.1, read as the reverse complement.
AACTATTTTGAACCAAAAACACGCCTGTGTTTGGAGTCGAGGAGTGATTATCGGCATAAAAGAACAAAATCTGATGAAAAAGCTTCACAAAAAAAAGCCGGTGGAGAAAAAAAAACTTCTCATGCTCGTGCTGTTTTACCTTGGCAGACAGGAAAGCGTTTAGATGCGGGTTGAAGGAGAGGACGGGGTGATCGGCGACTCGCTTCAGGAACTTGTCCAGAGCTTTCATCCTCGTCTCCACAAACTCCTCCGAAAAGCGGTCCACCACGCCTTTCATCACGAACTTCTCTGGCAGCGGCTGGAGGGGAGAGGACGTGGGGGAGGGAGGAGGGGAGAGGAGGACAGAGAGAGGGAGAGAGAGTCCAAATGAAGCGTGTCTCATTGGGAAACAGGGCAGTGGGCTGCGTCGTGCCTCATTTGACCTACTGGGATGAGGTGGGTCGGCTGGCTGTCCTCCAGCTTGATCCTCAGCCAGTCGAAGTCCTGGTAGCGCCGTCGCACGCAGTATTCTGGCAGGTCAAACTCTATCCGTGATGTCTGAGGAAAAAAACACAAACACACACACACTTTGTTGTGTTACCATGGAGGATATACACCGTTTCAATTACACACTAAAGCCCCCGATACACAGCCGTAATTTATCACATCCCCGAAGAGGAACAAATGTATTTATCTTCTCTAACTGGTGACTCAGTATGTGTCTGGGCTTTAAGCTCATTGTGTACAAGTTTATAAATAGGGTTGAAAAATTCTGGGAATTTTCAAAGTTAGAAACTTTCCATGGGAATTAACAGGAATATACGGGAATAAACAGGAATAAATCCGAAATTTACAAAATTGAAGGTTGGCCCTTAATAAGTAATATTTTACTCAACATTAATGTTTTGTTGTTCTGTAAAATAATTGATTTTTCATACAATAATTAAAACTTGATAAAGTTCTACTCACAAATAAATCTGTTGAAATGTCATGTTTTTAATTGTATTATTTTGCATGGATGTCTGCTTATCACAAAACAAAATTTACATTTATGTTTGGATATGATACAGTTTGTTTAAATTACCCCCAATTTCCATTTAATTCCCATAAATTCCCAATAATTCCTATAAATTCCCACAATTCCCATGAGAAGTTTCCAATTAGGAATATTTCCAAAATTCCCCACCTTAACTTCCCATGGAAAGTTTCTGGAAATGTTCCGCCCCTTTGCAACCCTGTTTATAAATGTAGGCACAGTAGGATTCGTGTCTACACATGATGGCCATCTCTCTGCTCATCTCAGCTCATGACTGGATTTATGGCTGCTGCTTACTGACCATGAGAAACAGCTGACACGCTGCTGTGCAAATGCGCGCAAACACACCACACACTCGCTCTCTCCGACAATCCAGCGTTAAAAGACACCCCCACACGCTCTCAATTAACACCCAGTGTTCATGTCGGGTTGTGATATTTGTCGGAGGCCTCTGAGCTGAGTCACCACAGTCAGTGGTGCACGGTGTAATGGTGCAAGGCTACATTGCTACCGAGTATGCTCTTGTTCTCCTGACCTGCTGCTCTAGTCAACACTGAACAAAATAGAAAAAAAAAACTTTAACATTCAGGATTTCACAATCATAACCACAAGTATTCATATTGCACAAGAGCAGATCGAATGTAACAGAGGTCTGACATGATAACTGGCTATCATTCTGTGGTTTGGCCGATTAGCACGAACAGGTTGTAGACTAGAGACTGAGCTAAGTTATGGGACATTCCTTTAAAACTGACCCCTTGACAGTTATGTAAAATGAATTATGTTGCAACTGCGTTACATATCAGCCTGTTATCGGGCACTGAGGGTTTAGATTTTGGTTGCTGTATATTACTGCTAAAAGAAAAGCAAACAGAGCAGTGGTGAAAAGAAATAAATAAACACAACACTTTTTTGCCTGAAGGTGGCACCAGTTTTAAATCTACAACTGCTGCTCTTTTCTTTGCCTGAAGGTGGCGACACTGGTATGTTGCTGATTCCATTACTATCTACTATATTAGAGCAGAGTGAAACATTGTGCATCCGATGGGTGTTCTTAACATACAGAGGCCTTTACCCTAGATATACACACTTACAGGATTTTCTTCTCTTAATACTCGGTAGGTTTTTGCACTGGTACACCTTAAAGGGATAGTTCACCCAAAATTCAAATTTCACTCATTATCTACTCACCCTCATGTCAACTAAGAGCTGTGAGAATTTTCAGAGTCCTCCGTTCCTTCTCTGAGTTACGGGGGGGTCTGCGCAGCAGTATTTGTCCATATAATGGTTGTGAATGGACACCAGAGCTCTTCGTCCAAAAAGACACACCAAAAAACATCCAAATACCTCCATACTGCTCGTCTGTAATGTCCCTCTTGTATTGAAGCCCCGACATGAGAAATTGTTCCGAAAAAAATTAAATAAGTCTATATTTTAAGCTTGTTTGTAGCGGAAGCTCCCAGTGTCTCAGTTCACTGCTCTGCCTGTGTAAGTGCAAATCTCACGTGATTTGCACTGACCGGCGGAACAATTTCTCATGTCGGGGCTTCAATACAAGAGGGACATTACAGACGAGCAGTATGGAGGTATTTGGATGTTTTTTGGTGTGTCTTTTTGGACGAAGAGCTCTGGTGTCCATTCACAACCATTATATGGACAAATACTGCTGCGCAGACCCCCCCGTAACTCAGAGAAGGAACGGAGGACTCTGAAAATTCTCACAGCTCTTAGTTGACATGAGGGTGAGTAGATAATGAGTGAAATTTGAATTTTGGGTGAACTATCCCTTTAATCTACAAGGCTATTTTAGGCAAGCTGCCATACTACATCTGTTCTAAGTTTATTGCTGTCCAGATGACCCACAATCTTAGAGCCAACAGTTGGCTGCGATTTAACTTTCCCCTTATGAGGACCGAGTTAGGGATGAAGACCCTCTCTTACTCTGGGCCATGGTTGTGGAATGACCTACAAGTCAGGATGAGATTGGGCTCTAGTCTCATCCCTCTTTCTGGCTTCAAACATACAATCTCAGAACTATTAGTCACCAGCTGCACCTGTGACAATCAATTTAAATCTGTAATTGTGCTGCTCATTTGACGTTTGATGTCTCTTGTCATCTTGATCTTGCTGTGTATGTTTGCTTGTATTTGTACTACTGCTTCCCCTGACCAGGACATCCTTGAAAAAGAGATTGTTAAATCTCAATGGATCCTTCCTGGGATAAATAGAGGTTAAATAAATTAAAAAGATCTTCTAATGTGATTGTCATCAAACATGGTTTCTTGCCAGGAGTGAGTGGTGGTGATTGTGGCTTGATAAGAGCTTTGGCCAAAGTTTTATTTCTAACACATGAGGTCATAATAATAATAAACCCTCTCCATCACTATCAGAAAGTAAGGCACTGGCTAGGGACAGCTCTTCGTGAGTAAAGCCATGAAGTTTTTTTTGTTTTGTTTCTTCTTTCTTTAAAATTAAGCACAAAACACAAAAATGAATGTTGTGAACAAAGATGGATGGGGTTTTTTTTTTCAGTATTTGAAACTCCGGGATCTCAAACTTGCCCTTAAATGCACCATCAAAGAAAAAATCAAACACTACAAAATATGACAAATGAGAGATTTAGATGTTCACTGTGATAAATTATCCGTCTTCAACCTTTGGAAATTGTTTACAGTGACACTATATAAAAAGTGATTGTTAAGAGATGAAAAACAACATGTGACCTCAGCAGACAGAGGGTTAATGCAGCGACCCTCAACCACACCACACCATGGAGACTGTTAACACAATTAGCAGACCTTGGTGGACACTCTGTAGGTGATGTAGGTCTCCATGGTGGAAACGTGCTTCTTGGGGTCGTCCACCGTCACGAAAAGGTCGCGCGTTTCCATGGAGGCGTAAGGGTCCCGGCCGTCTGCTTCCGGGTCATCGTCCAGCTGCAGCCTGTTGAACAGCGAGGACGCCGAGGCGGGGCTCGACGTCTCCACCGGCGTGCCGTTGGTCAGCACCGCCGCTTCCTGCATGGACGGACGGACACATATGACACCATTGGTGGGGGGGGGGGGGTGACATCTAATTTGGATGCTGCAGTGGGAAAAGGCTGCAAACAAAGAGGTGATAGATTGATGCTGACGGTGATGCAGTTGTTTCTGCCTGTCAATGGAGCTCTTGTTGCTGCTGCTGCTGCTGCTGCTGCTGCTGCACGCATACCCTCCATCATCTGACACTGCTCTCGTCTTTCTAATTGAATGATGGACGAGAGGAGAGAAATGGTGCATTTGTGGAATCGGGATACATCGCCACGGTCTTTACACTAAGTGTGTGAGAACTGGTGGCTGTGTGGCACCAAGAGACCAGATTTAACTCATTTTATTTGATATCGAGTGCTGCTAAAAGATGATGTATGAGTTATTTTAGAGAAGGGGTTTCCTGTGGTGTGCCCTTGATGACTTCCTCTTGTTTTCTGGCTCAGAGAGATGTTTACTGCACCTAGAAATCAGCATCCGTGTCTACAAAAACATCCCCACACAGCACGAGTGCTAAAAAGAGTAAACTGTCTCCTTAAATGATTTGACAACCTGTGGATTACTATTCAATACAGAATTATGGATTGTCTTCATCTATTTGCTATTTAATTTAATTTCCAAAAAACACATTACTTTCGCAGAAAACATCACAATAAGCGTGATAAAACACAAGGATGAATGGGTTCATTCGTTGCTCCACATTCAGAGGAGACTCCAAAGATCTCGACAAGCAGCAGAAGCAGCAGCAGCAAGGCGACACAATGTTAGATATAAACACGGAGAAAAATGTAAACACTGCAACAGGAAGGTTGGAATAACACTGAGGCGGCAGGAATACATCGTAAAAACTAATTCTGCCAAGTGAGACGTTCAATTTCATCTGGATTCTTGGCATCTCACGGCCTAATCTCCTCTGAGGTCACGGCTCCACACACACACACACAGAGAGAGAGACAGGTTGAGTTACGTGTGTGGGGATGGCTGATTTTTTTTGACTCACACTTGTTTTGTGCGCACGTGGGAGACTTCCCAAAGAAATCAGTGTCAAAAACAGTGCTACAGCTCTGTCTCTCACACACACTGACCACACACACATTTTCTTCACACCACGCTCTCTCTGCTACACACACACACACACACAGAGGGTGCTGACTTCGTAACTGCTCTTTTCTACACGGTGGTGCTATAACCTGCACTGGTAATCACAGTACAGATAATTGCATTGCATTGCATCACTACATCACCGTGAATGAACGACCGGGCTACGGCCAACACAGCCACGCTCACACACACACACACACTGAGGACGCATCTGAGAATATTACACCGGGAGAAGCAGATCTGTGTTTAAACACACCACAGAGCTCAGAGACATATCATCAGTATTGTGCTAGAGGAATGGATATAATGTGGGGTTGTGCTCATGGTAGAAAAAAAAAACACCATAGAGTTTAAATGTTGCGTTTCAGGGCTTTACGGTTATTTTTGAAATTTCTGGATTCATTTAACTTCATTTTAACTGAGAGAGATGCTGGAGGGTGAAAACTCTGTATGTGGCTGATCATCTAACTAATGATGTAGCCTAGCGTTTGTGTGACAGGATCTGATTTTGCAAATCATCTTAACAAAAATGCTACAAATTATATTACATGGAGTCATGAGACAGTTTTAAATCAAACCAAAGCTGTCTAAATTGGCACTACATATATTCAGTGTATTGTATTTGGGATGAAATTAGCATTTTAAAATATTATTGAACAAATACTGAAAATGCAACAAAACATGTCATGGCTTAATGATATTCAGACAAAAAACTAGCTATACTGTATATTCATAAGCAATCTGTGTTTTTGAAATTCAGGCATTACAATTCTGCTGTTGTCTAATTCTTCCAAAAGAATAACTTATTTTCTTACAACATGGACAATGAACAATTTTAATTTGCATGCGAAGTCTTTGATTCTTTGATTTCTGCCTCTTGACTCTTAATTTATGGAAGGAAAAAAAAAAAGAAAAACAGAAAGGTAATAATCAGCCTTGAACTGCAAAGAAGCCTTATTGGGACTGAGCATCTATCTACTGCCATTGGTTGCTAAGGTTGTCAGCAGCAGGAGGGATCAAAGCCCTGACATTTGTTTGCATGCTCTATCTCTGTTTGCACAGCACACCTGAGCTCGTATGATGTCAGGTATCTTAATGAAGGTGGACTGAAGGGGATTCATGTGTGATGGTGTAAACATTTTACTCATAGTGGGACCTTTCGTGTGTTTGTGTGTGCATTTGGCTGCAATAGTAAAATCACTCCTCCCTTTTTTTTTTTTTTTTCTGTAGCGGTTTTGTTGCACTGTAAAAAGAAAAAAGAAAGAAAAAAAGTAGGCTATGTATTTTATAAGTTATGGTTGACTCAGGTAGCCTGCTACTGATTTGACATTTTTCTCTCATCCAGTGATTCAGTGGAAAACAGGCTCAAGTTTAATCTTCAGTCATGTGCAATAAAATCCTACATTTTAACCATAAAACCCGTTCATTTGTGTTTTCCCCTGGCTTCTCTATTAAACTTCAGTTTGCTATTACTTGTAGGCTACTGATGGGTGGATTTAAAAGTCTGATAGTAAACAGAGTATGTGTAGGTTAACCATGGTTCCTCCATCCCCCTCCCCCAGGTTGCTATCAAACCACCACCGACCCAGTCTCAGCTCAGCCCCGTGCAGCAGCGGACCCTCACCCTCACCCACCTTGTCCCCTCCAGCGGTGACGGTGACATCTGGCCCCGGGGAGAGCGGCTCCTCGGCGGCGGACAGCGGGTGGAGGATCTCCGTGATGGGCTTCTGCCCCGAGCTGGCCAGGCCTCTCGGAGCGCCGACGCTCATCATGCGGGAGGCGGGGAAGTCGTGGTCGGGTACCGGGGGGGGAGATGGAGGGAGGGAGAGGGGGGTAACGGTGGTCCGGTTCTCCGCGGTTGACACGGCGAAGCGGAGACGGAGTCAGTGAGTCTTCAGTGGGGATGTTAACATCCGTTGGCTGCTCGGGACTGTCAGCTGACTCTCACTGCGCAGCTGCGGACGTTAAACCTGAAAAACCCGGATGTAAACATACGCGTCACGTGACAACAAAGAAACTCTAAAGATCGTCTATTGGCAAGATGCGTGAAATGTTAACCCTGTTTATTAAATATCACACATAAAAGCAAAAAAAAACAAGATATTTCATTTGTTTCATACCTAGGATTGGGAAGGAGCAGGATGAAGAAAACTTATAATACCTGCCCCTTTACTACCTTCCATCACAACATGTTTCTATATTCCCCGCCTTGTTCTTACCCTCTTAAACTGAAAAACATTTAACTTGGTCCTTGCCATTTGATGACATTACATTTCCTTCTATGACTGACATCTTGTGAAACTAAAACAAAATAGCATAGGCGTTGGTAAATTTGCAGGTAAAGATGAAGCTAACTTCATCTTAAAAATGCATTTAGCCTACTTGTGTATTCATTGATTGATTTATTTTGTGTTTCAAACTGCTGTCGACCTTTTTTTTTATAGGCTACTATGCTCTTGAAGAAACACGTATACCTAACTTTAGATCTGAGAACTTCAACTACATATGGGTCCTTGATTCCCACTTTTTTTCTGACACATGATATTGTAATTGATTGTAAAGAAAAATCAGCGAAGTGAGATCTCGTCTGTTTGGCTACTATCACACTACCGGTACTCGGAAGGAGATAGAATACAACGCACAGTCCACACGCTATCGATGATTGTATGGTTATTTTAAACTTTCAGCTGCTGTAACATTGGCGTACAACAGCAGGAACTGTATCACGCATCCAGATCAGCTTTCATTGACATTCATCACCCAGGGGCTCTTTTATCATTGCCCGTTCACGTCCACCAGCGCAACATTAGCCGCCGGGCGGAGGAAACACACTGATAAAACTTAGCTAAACCACCAATAGAAACACTTCTGTAGTTTGTTATCTTCAACAGCGTCTTTCTATCCGCGCAGGCAATGGCTGCTAACCCTCCAGGACAAGGTAATCATTTCTGTTTTGGACTAAACGACACAAGCATTGAACTTCTTTGTCTTTATCGGTGAGTGGGTATCCGCGCCTGACTTCACGGCCCGAAACTACAAAAAATTGTGTTCCCTGAACGCATCACAGACTCTGAGGTGAATGGTATGTGATGATGTTGGAAAGCTAAATGAAATGTATGGCTCATTTCAAAACTGTGGTTAAAGCTGTAGATATAGTTAAGAGAGAACACAAATCTCCAAATTAGATATCAGTCTTATTTTTCACTATTTCAAATTTCTTTCTTTTTTTGTTTTTTGTTAATTTAATATCCATTGGGCCTTGCTTTTACCTAGATATATTTGTTTGACGTAACATGAGTAAAATGATGTAAGCTGTACTGCAACCCACTGTTTTCTTTCAGTTTTCCTCTATATATATATTTTTTTTACTTCCAGCTTTCCCAAACAAAACACGGGTGGCGATCCTGGCTGAGCTGGAGAAAGAGAGGAAGCGGCTGATACAGAACTCATCCATGAACACTCCTGGAGCCAGGTACAGACAGTATACAGCCATGTGGGATAACAGGAGTTTTGTGTCAGTCAAAACCTTGCAAAAAAATTTCTGAGAGGACATTTAATTAAGTAGTGATATAGTCTGCTAAACAATCAAAATTGGATGTATCCAAAGTGGGAGGGCAGTGGGAGGCAGAGGACACTAGATTAATGTCACTGTGTTGGGTTTTCCAAAAGTTAACTGAGCTGATGGAAACTTTGGAGGTTAATATTATTCATGTCTCTTTGCATTCTTACCCTGTAGCATCTCACTGTCCAGGCCAAGTCTCAAAGAGTTCAGGGACAACGCAGAACAGCAGCACATCGCTGCTCAGCAGAAGGCCGCTCTACAGGTGAGATACACAGAAACACAAATTGTTATTTATGGAAGATTTAACCCTTAACAAGTACATACACAGGTTACCCATCCACACACCAAATATTTCTTCTTTATGTTGATTTGATTATTGTGTGATTGTATTCAAAACACAATTATACACAAAGAAAATATCAAATTATGTTGCATGATCAGTGTTGTTTGGTCTGATTGGCATGTTCTTGGTGATTTGAGACTTGAGATTTGAGGACCTAATTGTGCTGCATCTCTGTAAAAGGCTTCATTCTGAGTCATGTTTGAATACCAGCCTGCCACCAGTTACCAGTATTAATTCAGGTCTGAAAATCACTATTTTTAAAATGAGCTGTCATGGCAACATCAGACCTATTACAGACTAAAGCTCACTAATCAGTGGTTATATCTCGCTTGATTTCTCTTTCCAGAAACACATAACAGAATGTAAAAAACAAAAAAGTTACGCTAAAAGTATTTATATTAGAAATGAAAATATTTCATTCTTTGAATCAACAAGCTTTAGAGTCTGGTTCTCTTCCTTTCAATTGTGTAACTGTGTCCTCTCTTGCAGCATGCACACGCACACTCGTCCGGCTTCTTCATCACTCAGGACTCCTCGTTTGGAAACCTCATCCTCCCTGTCCTTCCACGCCTGGAGCCCGAGTCGTGACCTTTCACCCCCGATCTCCCTCCACGCTGCCTGAGACAAAGCTTTGAAGCAAAACACGTGCACATTGGACCCCTGTCTCCTCCCCAGTTTCCTTTTTTTCAGCCTGTGATTAACGGACAGTTGTTTGTCATGTTGTAAACAATCTCAGGGGGGAAAGTGAATCCACGATTTCAACATTTTCCAGACTATCAAGCTGCTGATGTTAAGAGAGCTTTCAAAACAGTCGGATTACACATTCATTATCACGATGAAACATCCTGTCAAGCTGATGCTAAAAACAACCTCTAAAGACTGTAAATGTTATCCTGCTCCACTGCCTTTCACATGGCTTTCCACAACATGTGCATTTTGTCAGGTTTATACATTTGTTATTGATTTGTTTTAATATTTGGATAATAAAGTTGTTACATTCAGTTGCGTATGCATTGGATTTCAGCTTCCATTGCTGCAAATATTTAAAAAAAGAGGGAAGAAGACCTTAAAGTACATAAGTAAATAGTCTATGACTGTTCATATTATGTTTTTTGATCAGTTTATTGTAAAAGTAGGTGGTCAGCAGCACACAAAAGGACACAGCAGGGTAAATACTGTATATTTCCACGCATAAAACCACATACAAACCCTCACAGATCAGACAATTTACTGCAACAGATGATTTCTAAACTGGTTTGAGAGACTGCTACAGATTACTTCATGATGTTGCTGCAGAGAGAACCAACCACACTGGAACCACAGTTATTAAAAAATAATATTCTGTTGTCATGATGGCAGTATAAAATAATGGTTCTGATGACTGTCCTACAGGATCTGAGACCGCAAGCTGATCCTTTCCAGAGTCACAGTTTTTCACGGCTGTTTCATGACTATACGAGAAGGAATCCGCTGGACAGGAGGAGGCAGAAAAAACCTGTAGTATAGTAGAGACTTCATGTAATACAGCCACAAAACATGATAAGTACATGAGATTATGAAAAAAAGGAGTTAGAGTAATCATGTCATGAGCAATACAGTGTGAGTAGTGGGGAATGGTGTTTCCTTTGACACAGCGATTTATTTCCGTGATGGATTTTCTTTTAATTTGTACAAGATTGTGCATTGTAGGCGTCTGGTTCAGGCAGAGGGAGTGGGTCCACCGCATTTCTGTAACCATTTGTCACTTGACACAATTGGCAGCACTTCTCCTTTGGCCTTCATCGTTTTGATCTTGGCCTTAATGGTGTCATCCATCGCCTGTCGACAGCGGTGAGAGTAATGCGCCAACGTCTCCTCCTTCTCGTCCCACGGCGCCAACGCGTGGAACACCTCCGGCGCGGCCAGGCTGAGCTCGGCTATGGCCGCCGTGCGCGAGATGGTGTTGCGGTCCACCCCGACCCGGTCGAAGGCCACCTTCATGGAGACGCCGCGCCGGAACTCCTGGAGGGCGGCCATGTAGCGGGCTATCACGCCCACCACGTTTTTCACTGGGAGATGGGGGAGATGAAGGGTCAATCAAACCGGGCACATCAGCGTTATTAGTGCAATATTCAATAATAAACTGTCCTGTCCTCACTCCTGACTCTGGTGTTTTCTCCGTCCCGGCTCCTCTTGCTCCTCAGCGTCCTGGGCAGCTCCAGAGGGTGAAGCTCCATTTCCTCGAAAGAATCAAACAGCGTTGACGAATCAAACCCCGCCACATCATCAGAGGAGGTCATGTGCGAACTTCCCGGGTCGCTCTGAATAGAGCAACGAGACCTCTTCTCTAGAATTAAAAACAGAAACAAAAGCGGGATTCTAAATTGGAGGACATGAAAGCATCAATTGTGAATTAGTCGTTACTTTTTTTAATCTAGATTGTAGTTTACTAACAAGAAGGCTATGTGGTTTCAAAATAACTTTAAAATTCCATTTGGCAGCTTGTGCACCACGTACTCCTAACACAAAACACATAAAAACAGAGAGAAAGAAAGAAAGAAAAGAAAAAGTTGGCAGCTGTGTGCAAAATCTGCTAGCTCTAATAATACGTAACATGTACTAATTGCAATAAATATCTTTGTACAAATGTGTAAAATTATTGTGCTGAAAAACAGAGTAGTTGTGTGCACATCCAGTGCCTATTTTAGGCCAGGTGCCGGATAGTCATAGGATCATTGAAAAAGAAAAAAGGGGAATATCCGCACACTGGATTAAAGCTCCCATTTAATGGACAATTGCAACGTTTCGACCCAACAACCAAACTGAGGAAGACCACGATTGGTTGAAACGTTGCAATTGTCCAATAAATGGGAGTTTTAATCCAGTGTGCGGATATTCCCCTTTTTTCTTTTTCTAAAATTATTGTGCTGCCATTATGGATCTGATTATATTGTGCTAACAACATGCTGTTATTTTAAAAGCACTGCACATTGTGGGTGAGTTTTCAGAGTGTAGTACAGTATAGTGCCGCGCACTTATACCAGTGTGATGAGGCTGGAGCAGAGTGAAGTATGTGCGGCCGGAAGTCTAGGTTAGTAGCATGAACGTGAAGCTAGACTAGGCTGTATGCAGTGTCATGTATACAGTGTCATGCTGTATGAGTCAACAATGAAGCCTGCTGTTGTTAAACCAGAGCCTGGAGTTACGGCGTCCAGATATACACCACCCGATCATCATAAGGTTATTACAAGAGTAAGCTCCACCTGGCCGCAGTTTGTCCTGCAGGAAGTCACAGATGAGTTCGGCCTTCTTGGTGAGTTTGTGCTGCAGCAGCTCTTTGTCCTGCTTCAGACTGGAGATCATCTCTGTCATCTGCAGGTTACGGCTGCGCTCCGCACAAAGTAACGCTCGCAGCCTCTCCAGCTCACTCTGGCTGCCTGCAGCTTCACACACAAAGAAACACACAGATACATTAGACAGTTAAAACACACACATACACATAAACAGAGTCGGAATCACTTTGATTCTTTTCTAAATGTTCCAACCCTGGACAGACGTGTACCTGCAGTCTTCTCCATAGTCTCTGTGACGGAGCTGCATCTCTCAGCTTGCTCTGTAGTCCCTCTCATGCAGCTGCCTCCAGCCAGCAGCTCCACCTCTGGCCCCACTGACCCCTCACAGGCCAGATTGTGTCCATGCTCGAATGTGGAATAGAGTGGGAGAGGCTTGTCGGGCAACAGCATGTTAGAGTGTGTGTTTGTTGTTTGACAAGCCAGTGAAATATTGACAGCATCTGTCTCCGTGACAGCCAGAGTGTCATAATCCTCTATAGAGGTCGCCTCCTGCTTGATCTTCTTCCCCACCAAGCCTCCTCCTCCTCCTCCTGGTGCACAGTCTCTTTTTCTGGATGGGCGGGGCTCGTAGTCAGTATCCTCATCTGTGGCCGATGAATCGCACCCAGTCACGTCAAACAGCCGGCTACTGGACTCCTCCCCCTCCGAGGCGGCGTCACTGCAGGAGAGGTCACATGGCGTCCTCACTGCCACCTGGAACGGCATGTGTTTTTAAATGGTTTTTAAAATGGTTTTTTTAGCTTTAGAAATGGCTTTCTAACACTTTCCAGACTGATAGATGTCAATGATTTTGTTCTTTCATCTTTTCTTGATTTCTCAGCATGATGTATTGCTTTTTGAGATCTTAGCCTCCTTGTGACTTTGTCAGAGTGAAATTCAACTCAGCTTTCCAAAAAAAAAGGTTTATCACAGTTAGTTCATGATTTAACAAGGGGGGAAGGAGGGGGGTTACTTTTTCACATAGAGCCAGGTAGGTTTGGATAGCTTTTTTCCCCTTAATAGATGAAATCATCATCCAAAAACGGAATTTTTTATTAACTTGGATTATCTTTGTCTAATATTAAAATTTGTTTGATGATCTTAAACATTTAAGTGCGACAAATATGCAAAATAAAGTAAGAAATCAGGAAGAGGGCAAATACTTTTTCACAGCACTGTATTTTCCTGTTGAAACAGGATGGTTTCTTCTTTACCTTATTTGGTAGATGCCCTCCGACAAATCTCTGTCCCTGGCCAGTATCTGCTGAGTCTCCTCCACGACCGTTGCCATGGTCACTGAGGGGCCAGTGGTAGGCGTGTCCGGCGCTACAGCCCCAAATGGCGACAGGAACCGTGCTGCCCTGGGGACCGGGCTCTGGTGACAGTAGGTTACCATGAGAACCGCGGGCGAGGTGCTGCAGACTGGGGATGAGGCTGCAGATGGTGCCGTGGCTGTGGGCCCAGCTGACCAGTTTACACAGACTGTCAGAGGAGGTCTGGACCAGGTCAGACATGTTGGAAACCTGGAACAGAAAGAGAGGACAAAGTGTCTACATCTACTTGATACTTCCACTAGTGCTAATAATGATTCAACAAAAACAAATTAAGAACAAAATCTGATAATCTGAATAATAGATGGAGATTTCAGCCACCTCACTCTAATGATCACTGACACGTAGGCTATAACCCCTAAACTGTATGCAGATCACAGTGATGATGATGATAACTGAAATTATTTGGTTTGTTTATTTATTCATGTTTTAAAATGTACAGTTTTTATTAGGCTTTTAGACGGTACTCTTGTGCAAGTTAGGAGATGTAAAATTGTAGCTCTTATTTTAAGTCAATTGAGATACGTACTAGCCTTATCTCTTTGGTATGAATGCACATCTATAATAAATTGGCATCTCAACAATTTTAATTAAAAGAAGAATTCTTACATTTATTTTAGAATAATTAGTGTAAATGAATTTGAGTGTAGGTGCATAAAGGCAAGACAATTTGCAACCATAATAATAATAATGATGATTATTTAAAAAATCATATTGCAACTACAAATCTAGTCATTGATTATAGTGTCGTGCAATGTGCATATGTGAAATAAGTAGGCCTACAAGTAGCCCATACAGAAAAAAAAAATCATGTCATCACAATCACAATTCACACTTGAAACATTAATACTATAGATTATTTTCTAAAACTATCTCTCTATCACGCATGTGCACGCACTGGTGAAGTGGGTGTAGCCTACATGCTGCAACTCTCACTGTAAACTACACAATCAAACCATCATAGAGGACAAACAGTGATAGTCCCTCATCAGACATGTCTCTCATTTTCACAGACAATCACCCCCCGAGTCACCAGACACGAGAACAAAGCCCCCACAGCCCATTAACATGCCTCATATTTACCTTGTGTTAATACTACAAATCAAAAGCTCTCAGCTGTGAAGTCAGATCGGGTTTCACATCATCACACCGTCCTCCTTTTTCCTCTGTGACTCTACAAACTGAAGCGACTATTAATGTCGTTATGATATTTACGCCATACGAATTAATACCATGGATATCTCATCATATGTCCTGCAGCTTTTTAATTATACAACATTCGTTGTCTTGAAGGTTTAACAACACCAGAATCCAACCAGGAAGTAGCATACTGCCATCAGGGAGACAGGAGGAAGAACTGCAGCCTCCTCTCACTGTGTGTGATATACACCGACCCCTAGTGGTTAGAACGGAGAAATACATCAATAAAATAAAATAAAATAAAATAAAATAAAATAAAATAAAATAAAATAAAATAAAATAAAATAAAATAAAATAAAATAAAATAAAATATAATATAATATAATATAATAATAGTGGTGAGAATGGAGAAATACACCACACCATATGATATGATATGATGATATGATGATATGATATGATATGATATGATATGATATGATATGATATTATATTATATTATATTATATTATATTAGATTATAGGGAGATGATATAGTAATAATGAATGTATTATTATCATCCATTTACTAGCATAATTATATCACATTGTCCTTTTTATATATACTGTAGGAGCTGTTTAATCTGCAGCCTTGTTATGGTCTCTTGTTAATTTTATGGACTATGGACAATCTATGGTGGACATTCATCTGCTGAAGTGGGAACTCTATATGCTTACCTTAACTCATAACCCAACATGATGCAATTTACATGTTATACGGAAATTTCAAACCTCCCAATTAATAATGGTCACTGTGGTAGGAAAGAATCTTGAGCTCAGACGTCATAATCTTAACTGGCATATTCATAGACTGGATTCTTCAGTGAAGAGGTAGAACCAAATGTGCTATTGTAATTAAGAATTTATAAATAGTTCATTGAACCTTTTTCCAGTGTGTTAAAACTATGATTCTTGACACATGAATAAACTTCACCTTTGCACAACAATTTATTGTTGCTTTAATAAATAAATTATTATTATTATTTTTTAATTCTGCTATAGTTCCTCATTGAAAAACCCAGAATCTGAATGTGCAAATATGTCAGAAGCAGCTGGAAACACGTCCTCTGCTTTATTTATCTTCTCACAGTGTGGGCTATAATAGCCTACACATCACACTTATAAAACTTGTGTATAGGATCATAAGTGCCCTATGCGCTATAGGCCTTTTATCAGATTTAAGAGGAGCACATAGAAACCCTCTGTTCTTCAGATGAATGTAGCCTATTCTGACAGACTGTGCATGCACCTCATTTGCATCTTCCTGCACATAGAAACATCCAAGTAAGAAAGAGTAGTACACGTATTTTTGAATGGACTGTTAAACAAATACTATTTTTATTTCTCATGAAAGAAACTTCAACTGTTATATTTAGGCTATAGTAGGCTACTAAGATGGGGATACAATTAAGTACCATTCAGACACAGTTTTGTGGTACATTAACTATCCAGTTAATAAGCCTTTATAAACAGGATGATGTACTTCAAACACAGTGTTAAAGTGTGTCTCATGGGCCTGTAAAATGGGGTCAGTGTAAGATTTTTCCATGTATGAGTTCAGTGACTTGACTGAACTTGCTCCTGGCTCCACCCTCCATTAGTCAGCCAGTCTACTACGTGTTAGGACTGGTGCCTTTAACTTCCAAGCATCTCGGGGAGAGGAGGAAAAAACAGAACTTTACCCCTGGTCCTTATCTGCAGCTTTAAAGCCGCCGCACAGACCTCACAAGCCCGTCAGTCTGAAACTGGAACCGGCGTCTGATCCTGCAGAGAAACCCTCCCGGTAAAGGCAGGTTTCATCTGCGTTTCGCGACTTGGATTAAGTTCTGGATGGAAACAAATGATATTTGAACCCGCAGAGCGGAGCGGAGAGAGAGACAGAGACAGAGGAGGTGGGTGTCGGATACAAGACATTGTGTTTCTGTTCTTGTTCTTTCGCATACGGATCTCGGATACAGGCTTGTTTTTGGAACAAAATAGTCCGTTTTCTGCTGTCGATGCGCGATCTCACACCAGTCAAGCTCCACAGAGTTCATAAAGGTTTAATCCGGGAAGAAGAAGTAAAGTCTTGAGGCAAGTTTGCAGCGAAAAACAGGAGAGAGAGACATAAAAAAAAAAAGACACAAGTATTGTTAAAGTTATGGCGTTGAAAGCCAGAGTGTTGTACGACTTCCACTCAGAGAACCCTGGGGAGATCTCCATATCAGAGAATGAGCTGGTGACTCTGTTCAGTGAGGAGGAGCTGGAGGGCTGGCTGGAGGGGGAGAACAGCAAGGGGGAGGCTGGCCTCTTCCCTGCATCCTATGTGGAAATCGTCAGGGACCACATCACCTCCAACACCAACAACAATGGCTTCTCCTCACCCAAAAGCAAAGCCATGCCACCTACCCAGACCTCCTTCACATCCACTGACTCCCACTCTCAGAGCAGACTCGGGGCCAGCAGCAGTGGCAGTGGCGGAGGCAGCTTCCATACGAGTCAGGGCAGCGATGACGACTGGGACGACGACTGGGATGACGCCTCTCCTGCCACTGATGCTCCTCCGGCCCTCGGCAGCACTCCCCCCTTGTACCCGGTGACCACCTCCTTGCCCGGACGGTGTGGCAGCAGCGCCCCCCAGCACCACCAGCAGCACGCCAAGAGCTCGGCCACGGTTGGGAGGAACCTCAACAGGTTCTCCACCTTCGTCAAGTCCGGAGGGGAGGCCTTCCTGCTCGGCGAGGCCTCGGCCTTCGTGAAGGACGGGGACAGGATCTGTGTGGTGATGGGGAAGCACGGGCCGGAGTGGCAGGAGGATCCGTACCCGTTCATGTGCACCATTGATGACCCAACCAAACAGACCAAGTTCAAAGGCATGAAGAGCTACATGTCCTACGGGCTGACCCCATCACACACAAATATACAAGTCAACCGCAGGTACAAGCTTTCTACCTCCTCCCTCTCCTCTATAGGGGTTTTATTTCCTCACCGGATCCTCCAGCCCACCATACTCTTAAAACAATGTTTCTATGGTTCTTCTTCCTGTGGCCACAGTTTTCCCCCCACAAAATAGCAAAAACAGAGCGGACTGGCGCTTTGCCCATACGAGTCCTCAGAAATCTCCCCTTTCCTCTTACAGAATCCCTCTGCACCTTTCACATTGTTTCCCTGTCAGTACGTCTGACATTGAAAACCAACACTTGCTCTCTTACATTTCAGTATCCCCTTGGCTCCACTTGTCTCCTATCCTTACTTTTCCTCTTTTTACTTACACCTAATAATCTCTTATGCAGCACTTTCATCCCTCCAACCTGTCCGCTCTTCCTCCATCCCCCTGCAGGTACAAACACTTCGACTGGCTGTACGCTCGGCTCGTGGAGCGTTTCCCCGTCATCTCGGTCCCCCACCTGCCGGAGAAGCAGGCCACCGGGCGCTTCGAGGAGGACTTCATCTCCAAGAGGAGGAAGGGTCTGATCTGGTGGATGAACCACATGATCAGCCATCCTGTGTTGGCACGTTGTGACGTTTTCCAACATTTCCTAACATGTGGGGCAGACGAGAAGGCATGGAAACAGGGCAAGAGGAAGGCAGAGAGGGACGAGCTGGTCGGTGCCAATTTCTTCCTCACGATCAGGTAGGTGTGCGGGAGGGTGTGGGTTTCCAGTCCTGGATTTGATTGCAAACTTATAAAAAGCATTGGTTGCACTGGAAACCATTGACATGCTGGGTGTTGAAATTAACTCAATTTTACAGATGTTTAATTGATTTAAAACATTTCCACTCCATTACAAGCAAATAGAGCAGAACTCAGTGCTGCTGAAGATATAGATTATCTCACTGTTCATTCAGCTTTATCATCTTAACATAGCTCTAATCTCATCACTGTTTCGCCATATACTGTACTGTATACCTTGGTACAGGGGGCATCGCTGGAGATCGTAAAAAGGCATGCTGGGAAATGTACGCAATCACTAGCTGAAGTTGAGGTTATGTCATGTATTCCTGCAGAGAAAGACCATATTTGTGCAGCTTTAAATGTCATATTTTGGTTTTATGACAAATAAGTATAAGTCAGGTTTGTGGTGGTGAATCACATCATTGTTTTACGTCACTTATTCATCCTCCCGCTTTATGATGTTACAAAAGTAAACTCTTAATAATTGACCTCTAGAAAAACATGTTATCAGTTTTCCTTGTTTCATGTGCTGTAACTGAAGGCTTTCATCACTGGGAGTGTCTGATTGTAGAAGTGAGATAAGAACAGGGGAATCATTTTCTCTCAAAAGATGATGTAATGTGTGAATTAAACGGAAATCACAAAGGACTTTCAGAAATAAAACCACCAAGTCTAAACTGATTGTCTTTTCCCCCTCAGTACACCCACTGTCCCTCTGGACCTTCAGGAAGTGGAGAGCAAAATCGAAGGCTTCAAAACCTTCACCAAGAAGATGGACGAGAACATTGTTGTCGTGAACACCTCCATCAACGAGTTCGCCCGCAAACAGATAACAGGGTTCAAGAAGGAGTACCAGAAAGTGGGACAGTCCTTCAAACTCCTGGCGCAGTCATTCGAGCTGGACCAGCAGGCCTACTCGGTGGGCCTGAACAAGGCCATTTCCTACACCGGAGAGGCCTATGAGGCGATAGGAGAATACTTTGCTGAGCAGCCGCGCCAGGACCTGGATCCCATCTCTGACCTGCTGGACCTCTACAGAGGACACCTGGCCAATTTCCCTGACATCATCCATGTACAGAAAGGTGAGAAAGTGTGTGTGTGTGTGTTACTGCATGTGGAATCCACACTGTTACTACTTGAGTTACAGCAAGCACATTTACATATTAAAGGGATAGTTCAACATTTTTGCAAATTGGCCCATTGCCATAATCAATAATAGTCCTATCAGTAGGTTCGTCTCGTAATGTTCCATTATTATCTCATAGTGTGGTGAATGTGCAGGTCACAACTTGTCCACGAAAGCGTTTTGGAAGTTTTGGATTGTGTGTTTAATGAGATAGATGAGGGAAACCAAGAAATCCCATTAGCCTCCGTAGCGTAGCTCTGAGCAGCTCGCGGCTCGGCCCAGCTGTTCTAAAAATAGCTTGCACCGACGAAAAACTAACCTACTGCTATTTCTATAGGGATTATGGAAATGGGCCAATTTGCCAAAATGTTGAACTATCCCTTTAAAACCTGGGAGACAAAAAGAAGCTCTGCATTGTTGAGTTCAAGTAATGGCAGACATACAGTATGCTAGATGGGTTACATACTGGCAAAACAATACAATAAACTCTAACACCGGTCTAACACCCTAAGTAATGAATCAGATGCAGGACCTAGCATACTCCCTTTCATAGGGAGGTTAACTACAAGTGGAGGTGGTAGGGACTGAGTGGTCAGGACTCAGACTCATGGATGCCTCTGTAGGGTGGAGGGTTGGAGACATGAAGGGATTGAATCCAGGCCTCTTGCCATCAGTTCACCATTCAGCAGACAGTAAAAGTTTGTGAAACAGGAGACTCTGCAGTTTTATTTATTTAACTTGCACTAAAAAAAAAAATAATTAATGATGCTTCTAAAAGTCATCTAGCCCACAGCCTCCCTATCTATTTATCATGTCACTATAAAGGCAGAGAATGTACAAAGACCCAGATTCGGAGTGTTTCCTAACCAAGGGCAACATCTGTTTTCAGTTACTTAACTGCAATGTCAATCTGGGTCGAAAACTGAAACCCACGGCCGGTCCATTGTAACGCTCCGGGTACTGTGAGAGCTTGTACTCGCTCATTTGAAAACACACAGAAACACACACTCACACGGTCATGCACAAAGGACTTGTAGACGAGTTAGCTTGTTAGTTCCCTGCAGGTTGGGAGGAGGGAGTTGCTCCTGGCACGCAAAGTCCTGACGTTTGCCAAACCTAGAGGCACTGTTTCTATAGTCCGCTGAGCTCTGTTCTCTAGATACAATCACAGCTCTGAACTATGGAAACACTGCCTGAATCCCAATGGTCTCTGAGAGTGACATGACTTCACCCACTTTCTGATTGACAAACAGCACACTGTTTTATGTCCCCGGCCGAGAGCACAAACCTCTGGGAACATGAATGTAGAAAACGTTTACTGTGATTTCTGCAAATTGCATCGTATGCATCTCTGTGAAACACGATCTCATGGTAAAATCGTGCTGATGTGTCATGTTAGTGTCAGTAAATGAGACATGATGTACAGTAAATGTAACTCGAGCCTTTGCCAAACTACCTCATCACAACTTCATCTTTATCTTGAAAACTGACATCAAGTGTAACAAAGGTAATCCCAAGGGAATTCAGAGCAATTTGACATGATACCGCCATTTCTGCTTTCATTAGATATCACAATATCAATTGTCATCATTCTTGGGTACAATGTGGTTTTCATTTCAGGGAACCTCAGCTACTTGTGCTATATGAGAAAACAAATTTTGTTCTCAGCAGGGAGGGGAACTGTGGTCGTCCTTACTGGTTTTTTATTACAAAAATACCATATGCCAACAAAAAAAAGAAAATAAATATTCTCAGTCCACACCCAAAGCTATAATCGATCGATCATATGTCAGCCCAGCTCTCTGCCAAATTCCGTCTGTCAAAAAGACAGAGACTGCTGTCTCTTAAATAAAAACATGTTATGATTGTAGATATACTGATAAAAAACCTTATAAATGACACAAAAAGACTTGTTGCCTGAGTTTTTAGTCCTGGCTGAAAGCACGCAGACTCTGACTAATCCATCTCTGCTGTCATCAGAGAGTCTGCTGAGTAACACCCATGAACACATCGCCGCAATGCAAAGTCTGCAAACACGGTCATGGTTGTAAAAAAAAAAAAGCTATGTTTAACACAAGACGGCCGGTTTAGTCACAGTTTCCATGACATTTGATTCGATGAAAGAGCCTCATTAAGACGAAGCCTAGCTTTAAATAAACCTTAAGGGTTTCATTTCACTCATTGACTCGGCACATCAAATGAAACGAGGCTCCAGAGGGTTTACATTTTCAGAGACATTAACCTTCATTCCTCCCTCAGCAGCTCCACATTCCTCAAATATCCATCTGTCTCACTTTCTCAACCTGATTGAAAAGGCACGGTAACATGTCAGTTGCAAAAAAGGCTATGAGTACATCTCCTGGGCACACGAGGCAGACAGCTTTGTTGACCTAAATATCCCTGTACAGTATCGTCCGTCTTTGATAGTTCTGTCTGTGAGGTCCAGAGTGTAGGCTACATATGATCTGAATGAGTGGAGATTCCTGGGCCTCATGTCCTGTGTTGCCCTGGGACTGCAGGAATGCAAAATGGAGCGGGTTCAGGATTAGTTTCCCCTCCTCCTCTTTTCTTCTCCCTCTTTTCCTCCTTCCTCCTGGTGGTTGAAGAGAAGACGAAGAAGAGGGGAGGGGTGTGTGTGTGTGTGTGTGTGTGTGTGTGAATGTGTGTGAATGTGTGTTTGGGGGTGGGGGGTGGGGTTAAGATAGCTACAGAGCTGTACAAGTTTCCCACCAGCCAACAGTACAGTTCAGTTCAGATTACAGTTCCATAATCATCTTGGCAGCAAGGAGAGCAAAGTCCAAGTTGATTTTAGTTCGCTTGTGCCCGTTTGTGTGTTCTCCACGTGTGTGTAAGATGGTCAGAGATCTAGAGGTCGACAAGATGAGGAAGGACGAGTTGAACCAAAGTCCATATAGGCTAGAACGTCTGTGGTTGTACCAGGCGACCGGCTCGTCATTTCCTCCAGACGCTGCTATGTCACTAGAAGCATTCTACACTAAGTTCCTCTCCATCTGTTTTTCATGGGCTGTGTCTGTGCTAACTGCTACTTCCTCCAAAGGTTTAGTCACATTAGCAAGACATGTTGACTCACCACTGGGTGCTGCGAAAACTTCAGGCATAGCCTACTTTGAAAAGGTTTGAAAATCAGCACATTTTTGTAGCATGAACAGAAATGTCAATTCTGAGGTCATCTTGGAGAAGTTAGAGATCAAAACCTTCATCTTCTTCTATCTTTAACAGCTTTACATTAAAACTTAAACAAACCAACAAAAAACATGCCCCTTTCATTTCCTCTTTCCTTTGAATTTTGTTCCTGCCATCACTTGTGGGTTAGCCACTAGCTGTAAATGCTCTCTTAGCATTATTTTTTCAACTAAGGAAAAAGTTTAATTGTGCTTTACTTTCTTACTTACTCAAGTCTCAAGTGTTACAAAAGGTACATTCTCACCTAACCATTAAAAAAGTTAAACAACATAGGCTATTGTTCAAAAAGCTGTGTAGCGTCCAGCTAGAACAAAGCTGAATTTGCTGTTCTTTACAATGTTTCTTCTAGAAACAGTGACACTTACATAATTCCAGATGGCTCATATCTGCAATAAAGCCACAGCCAGCAGATGATTAGCTAAGCATAAAGATTTGAAGTAGGCTAGGTGAAACAGCTAGCCTTATGCTGTCAAAAGCACTCCTCTGTTGCTCACCCTGAGGTTTCTCCGATTTTTCCCTGTTAAAAGGGTTTTCTATGAAGTTTTTCCTCAGTCGATGTGAGGGTCTAAGGGCAGAGGATGTTGTTATGATGCCATGTAAAGCCCTTTGAGACAAACTGTTTGTAAAAACGGGCTATACAAATAAAATTGCCTTGCCTAAAGCTAAAGAAAACCCTAAAAGTCACACGTTAATTCTTATGAAAATCTTGATGTGAAACGAGGTTGTTGTGCTCAATTTTATCGCTATATTTCCACCATGGAAGAACCTACCGCTTTTGTCCACAGGGGTCGCCAAAATCAACAGAAAATGAAAGTTCTTTGTAGTTGCTTTAAATACCGTTTTTTTTTTAACGAAAATAAATGACATAATTTCATTAAGGAATATTGTACACTTGCTGCACTCTCTCAGTCCTCTCCTTGTCTTTCCTCCCTCCAGGTGCTCTGACTAAAGTGAAAGACTGTCCAAAGCAGGAGGGTGAGCTCCACGACCGCTGCAACATCATTTCCTGCGCCACGCTGGCAGAGATTCAACACTTCCACCGCACACGTGTACGGGACTTCCGCTCGCAGATGCAGCATCATCTCCGTCAGCAGATCGGCTTCTTCCAGAAGATCACGGCCAAGCTGGAGGACGCCCTTCAGAGATATGACGACGGCCAGTAGGAAGAAGAG
The DNA here is from genome assembly GCF_905171665.1 of Trachurus trachurus. Classification (NCBI taxonomy): domain Eukaryota; kingdom Metazoa; phylum Chordata; class Actinopteri; order Carangiformes; family Carangidae; genus Trachurus; species Trachurus trachurus. The sequence goes on along the minus strand of NC_139908.1, from coordinate 19,034,275 downwards.
GGAGAAGCTGGACTACAAAGGCCTGTAGGAAGACGGGTGGGAGGCCTGAAGAGGGAAACAGACAGGGCTGATTGATGGATTCATCCTCCAGTAATGGAGAACATCTTACCGACCTGTAAGAGAGAAAACCTTTGAGACTGGCGTTGTCATGGATACTGGGCATGGTATAAGTGTTGGAAGAAGAAGTATACCACTCTGTAGATAAATATAGTCCACTGGACTGTGGAATGATGACAACTTCTTGTATTATCTGAACAGCTCTGATGAATGTACCAGTAACAGGGATTTTACTGGCGCTCCAGGCCCGTCCTGCAACTCAGCAGGACTGTTCAGATATTAAAAACAGCTGCTCAATATGACAGGGCTGCCTCGCGTTTCCCGGTTTGAGGGCCATGTGATCCCTCTCCATGTCTCCACTGCCTCACCACTTTGTGGAAACCCTCCATCCGGGAACATGGCAACCCAACACATTAAAACATAGATATGAAACTCCCTAAATCGCTTAAACTGGATCTTTTAATGATTGAAGACTGGACTCGCTGAATTTAATCCGTTATCTCTAAATGTCGATGTTTTTACTTGAATTACCTGTTCAGTATTGTTTTGATGACATGACTTAATTGTGAATATGGAAAGTGGGAATATTCCTTTTCAATGATTCAGTTTAGCTGATTTTTTTATTACAGCTTGAAATCTGGACTACTTCTGATGTCTAACATCTCTCACGCAACCCAGATACTGTCACATCTTTACTACAAACTCAATCCCTTTGTGCCTTACTTCACCTAAACAAGAGTTGATTGAGTTCAGTTTGATTTATTTTTCTTACTCAATGTCTTGTTGTTTTGAGAAGAAGCTCCTAAATACTTTTTTTTTTACTAGAGTCATCTGTCTTTTTGCTTTCCCCCAGAGGTCAGAGGTCAGGCTCAGGGCACGGATACTTCAATGTTTCCTTGCATGGGAGCTTTGAAGCCCTGTCTTCCAGTTTAAAGCCACTCTGTGTTGACTTTTTATGCAATTATAGTATCATAACAGTATAATCTCACACTTAGATTTTTGTAACTAATGTAAAACAGTCACAGTGAAAAATGAGGGCAGTCAGGTGTCTAGCGTTTAGCCCATTTACGTCAGTGTCTCTTCAGTGGAGTGGGGGCAGATATTCCTCTGTATTCTACCACAGTGCCTTTTTTTTTTATTCTCCCAATTGTGGGCGCCAAAGTCAGATTTTTTTTGTCTACATATAGTGGCTTTAAGCTTTGTTTTCCTACTGTTTATGCTGTTCAAAATAATATTTTAAACCAACCAATAACTAAATAAGCTCACAGAACTCCCCAGTTGATAACATTGTTGTTGTGAGAGGATACCCCTCTTCTCTGCGGTTTGCGTCATTTCTGCTGCCAGAAACCTTTTCAATAAAGGATGATATTCAGAATACTTTCAACAGACAACATCCTGTACTGATTTAATGAGCGTCACTCCTTAAAATAATCAGCATAGCAGTTTCAGGATGAGCTTTTATCAGAGAGTCAGAGGGAAGTTTATGATCTGGTCAATTTAACTGACATGCTATGACAAGAAATGGGGGGGAAACAATGAGCATTGGTATCTCATAGACAATACCTGTTCAAATGACTGCATCACAGTGATTTACAGTGTAAACTAAACTACATTATGTAGAGCTGTCAGATTTCCACTCACATAGTGTTTCTGAAACATGTTTTAATCTCAGGTCTGCCTTGACATTCCTCTCCTGGGAGCCTGGGTCTTGTTCTCACCAACTTTTTTCCTTCTTTCTGTTTTTTTCCCCCAGTCGCTCAATTTACTATGATGAAAATGTTTCTTAATGCTTTTAATGTAACACAGTGGGACAGCACTTCAGTAAATACATGAATGTAGAATGTGTGTCAATCATTTATTTCCACTCAGAATCATTATTGACTGTTTTTACGAAAATATAACTCATAGTTTCACTTCACCTGTTTTGTGTCTTTGATTTAGTTTTAGTGATGTTGCATTATATTCTAGGATATTCTTTATTTGTTGCTGTCCATGTAAATTAGGAAACATCTCGATCAGTCACTTTTACTACTATTGAAACCCAGAACACCATGAAATCCTAATAACATTTCTAACTTTTTTTTTTAATGAATCAATTAGTGTAAGAATAAGTACAGAAAAATACAGCATTCAAAATAAAACGTGTTGTATCTAAAAGGCTGCTTTTGCACTAGGCAATAAAACTAATAGCATCATGTTACTAAGGGCCTAACAGTGCCAAACAAATCCTGCTGCAGTGAAGTTCTGATAAAGTTTGACATATGAAACTGGATGAATCTGCAGTGGTGAAGAGCCTGTCATCTTTTATTACCAGGATTAACAATGTCAGGTCTTAAAGTCACCTGGAGTGCCATCCATATAGAGTAGAAATACAACATATTTTTTAGTGAAGTGTAAAGAACTTTTATGCTATATTCTGTGTTATTGCAGAGAGAAGCATGTTATCACTTGCTCTTCCTGTGGAGGAAGCAGCAGTGGGATCCTTGATACCTGACACCATAGTTCACAGACTGCAGGTCAGGTTACTGCAGCCGCAGGCCCTCCATTATTTAGACTTGCCTCTTTCTCCACTCCTCTTTGTTTCCAGTTTCTTCTTCTTATGTCTTTGACTGTTGTGTCTCTCTGCTGGCTGAGGGCTCCTTATGCAAGTTACTAACAAACAAGAAGTGGGTTTATATGACTGTCGTACATTCGTTTTTTGGGTTCAAGTGCTCAGATTTGACTATATGTTCATTGGCAGATTTACAACTTGGTGCTGTTGGTCATTAAGAAAGCAAAGAACACACACAAATTAGGTTTTCTGTCTCAGTTATGTGTTTCAAGTGAGCACACATTTTTTCTTAATTAAGTAGATTTTCACACATTCACACAGAAAACAATACAAAACAAAGAGGGCGGTGCTGCTGTTTGTTCCATTTTGCTACAAGGTTGCAATCCGCCTACATTCAGCTCAATATGTTTCCATTTTATTTGATACTCTGGAGAGCACCAATGAACAAAGAGTCTCATCTGAGCAGCATAGTAATTGTTGTTTCATGTTTGGCGGGGCTGGACCTCCTTGTCCTTTATCAATATGATGTGATTTGAATCTTATACTTGTCTTTGCATTTGCCCAAGTAAACGTGAATATAACACGCATATTTCTTTAAGAAATATCTTTATTAAAAATAAATCTTTCACAGTGCATGGCAAACAGATGCAGGCATAAAAAGGTATAGAAGTCAATCCAGAGCAGAGAAAGTTACCATGTCTGTACATCTCACCATGAATTATTAATACTGTGCGGTTTCTCAGGAACAGTTATGTGTCAGCTCGCAGCCTCCAGCTGTAACAAAATCAGACAATGAAAAGGGAAAAGTGCAGAATATTGAACGACACCGGTACATGAGCAGTAAATGTTATAAAAAATAGATCAGACTTTGAAGCTGACAGCACCTTGAAGTTGCATGTACAAACAATCTATCTACTGGCTGACATACAAGGTTTCAACGTTAAAGTAACACACCAAGTCTTTACAGTTAAAAGTCACAATATTATAGGTGATGTTAATTACCAGTTATACTACTATTTCACATTTGAGCTGACTCAAAACTGATCTACACTTAATCTGATCATTTGCAGAAACTGATAAAAAAAACCTCAGACTGTTTCACTTCTTTGCTTTGCAACACTTCCACAAATATTACACTATCTTCATCTCTTAAGAAGTTTAAAACTAGTGTTTTGAGGAATCGCTACAAGACTGTGGTTACAAAATAATATTTTTTTGCATGAAGGAACTGATGGTGGCCATACTTGTGTGTCACACCATGGGAATAAATTTGTGCAAAAACAGAAATGCATTGAAATGACAATGGCAAACAGCAGCCTAAGCAGTGAGACTGTTTACCTTACACCTCTTACATACATAGCTGGGTGATGTCTTACAGATTAATTTTGTCAGAAGGTTGTTAATTACATTTAAAATGTGTTCAGTTCAAGTGGGTTTCTACAAAATAGTGAACAGTTTCTTCTACAAGTGTGCAGATTTGTATAAAAAAGATCATAGCAGATGTATAGATGTATCTTATGACCACAGATGTCCCCTGGAGAGTAGACATGTGCCATTTACAGCCTTTACACCAAGAATACACCTCTAAGGCACAGTTTGTTCTTTGAATCACCTCCATCAAACCCAGTACTGGTTGTTTTTCAGAGATGTAGTAGGAGACTTGGATCCAGCAGAAGTCTTGAATCCTGCAGTAACAGCTTGGAACGCATTACCGCATGTTACATTATCTGTTTCAATGCTTTGAACACCTCTATAATTCCCATCACCACCTGCTCCATCGCCCTCAATTGGCCCCCAGAAGGTCATCCCGGGGGCCAGACTCCTCCTCCTGGGACTTATGGGTAGACGGGGGGAGGTGGGGCAGCTTGCGGGGCCGAGGGGGGTGACCACCACAGATGGCATCGCCACGCTCCGCTCCGGCCGCCCCAGGTAAGGACTGCCGGCCTCAGCGAGTAACGGTAACGGTAACTGCACCGCCGCCAGCTCCCGGATGAGCCGCATACGGGCCTTTTCCTTGCGGTGGCGGAACACTACGATCAAAACTACGAGAATAATGATGAGGAGCAGACAGGCCAGAAGTGGCAGGATAATGAGGAGGGGGTCTGAGGCGGGGCGAGGGAGGACCTCTACGTGAACCAGGTGGGGGTCAGGAGGGTTTGCTGGACCGTTGCTGTCTAAGACAGGAGGAGAGTGGGGATGTGCACCGTGGCTGTGACCCCCTCCAGCTCCCTCGGCAACGCTCCCCGGTCTCACTCCGTGACTCCCACCGCGCGACTGGTTCCCCCAGCGGCCGTGAGGTCTCATCCTGTGCTGTGTCCTGTTGTGGTTTTTATGTAACAAAATGTGGGGGTGAAAACCGTTCTCGATCCTGCTGTGAGTCGTCGATCCCCCTCGTCCGCCTCCTCTTCCTCCTCCAGTCGTGGTCCTGTTGTTGTGTGTCGGCAGGCGGGTTGTGGTGTGTTCCCGACTCGCGCCATCTGCTTTAGTTATACCACCTGCGCTGTGATGCATCTGGTGGTGGGGTAAGATGGTGAAGTGAAGCTCACCCTTCGCCGGCTGGACGTGACCGGCCCTCACCAGGAAGATGAATGAATCATTGAGTGGTGTGGCGGGGGTGTGGCCTCGAGCTGTTGTCAGCACTGATTTGTTATCATGGAGCTGGTTATCGCCATCACTGAGAGTCTCCTCAATGGCGACTCGGCCTTGCACCACATCTCTGAAGGTGAACGACTTCAGGACCTCTGAGGCTTGGTTGGGGTCATAGGTTATCTGCATACATTCACACACAGGCACAAACACACAGCAGAGGGGAGAGTGAACAAAAATTATTATTATTATTAAAATGTCACACTCATAAACCACTAGCAACACATCAACATCAATATATTAAAGTGACTTTAAATCAGATACAGAAGACCTGAACAGCAACAAGATGGGTTAAAGGTCCAGTTTGTAATATTATATACCGGTACTACCCATGAATATATTTGTATAAGTGTATAAAATAAATAGTTTTTGTTTGGTTTTCATAGCCTTATAATTGTTCTTTTAAATATACATATAGCAAGGGTCTTGCTTTAGAGAGTGTTGCCATCTTGCACTGGGCCGAACGAAAAATTCCGCCAGCTAGAGAGTGCGTTTCGCGAGTTTCACGCACATAAATAAACAACAAAGAATAAGCTGGAAGGAAAGAAGAAGGAGTAGGAAACAGCAGACATATCGTAATATGGTTTAGATCTTCCCCTCATCGCTCCATGCTCCTGAAATACTCCCAGTCGTCCTAGTCGCGGAAAACAAGTTTTTTGTCCTTGGAGGGGTGAGTGTGAGTGAGTGATCGCTGCAATCTAGAATCTGAACACTAGATGTCACGGTTTTCCCCCCATTTTACAAACTGGACCTTTAATTTCTTGTTTTGTGGCAGTTGTATAAGTGTACCCCAAGGTGTGTCAAAGCATTATGACCTCACCAGTGGGTGTGATTACAGGTGTTTACAGACTTCTGACTGAGTGTTCTCAAGTATATTGGTAAGTATGTTTTCATATTATTACAAAATGAATGTGAAAACAGCAGAATGTTCCTTTACACTTCATCAAAGGATTTTACCTTAACCAGTTTCCCATGTTTCGGTGGCGATAGAACCTCAAAGACCGGGTCGACATGGCTGATTTTCGCCAGCTCGGAGGCGTCCATCATGGCTTTCCCCAGTTTCACAGGGACGCCACTGGGAACTCGGACCGGCTCCCTCAGGTAGATCAGAGGCCGCACTGTGACCTTCACCGTCTGTGCCGTTAAATTTCCGAAATCAACGCCGGCTGAAGAGGCTGACACGGAGATTTGGAAGCTGTCGTCCGATTCGCTGAGATCAGTCATGTGATAGACGACGCGATGAAACTGCAGGTCCTCGTGGCTGAAGGTCATGACCTCCTGGTCGTCAATAGCGATGCGTCCGTGGCGAGGGTGTGTGGTGACCTTGTAGGTCATGTTGGCCGGGCCCTGACCATTGGTCTGAGCTGCGAGTTCGTTGGTTGTCAGGACTATAGCACTCCGGCCTTGAACCAATGATAGGCCAGTATTGTTCACCATGGAGACAGAGGGCTTAATCACCTCTAAACTAAACAGTTTGTAGAGTGGACGATGGTAACCGTCGGTTACATTGAAGTAGAAAACTCCTGTCAAGGGCTCACCCTGATGAAGGGAACAGAGGAACCAGAATACACAGGTTTAAAAGGTGATTTTCACACCACAGGAATATGAATGAAAATTAATGGCTACTTGAAAGTGAAGGCAAATTAATTAAAAAATTACTGATTGACTTTAAGAATCATACATTTTGAGTTGGTGGTCAATGATGTATAGGGATACAGTAGGCCTACGAGTAGCATTTGAACACGTTTGTCTATGGTGACCTCTGGAGGCCGTATCAAAACACACAGTGACAGACTGCTGGACTCTCTGATTAAATACATCACAATAATTTGATGTATAGAGTCACTCTTCACCTGTTGTGTAAAGTGAAGCCGGCCATGGTTGACATCATACTGGGTAAAAGAGGTCACTGGTTCTGGTCTTTCCCCCAGTGTCAGGTAGCCATTGTTGGGCTTACTGAGCACAAGGTAGTGCAGCTCCTCTGGAGGAGTGTCATGATCCTCAACCTGGACATGTACATTCCCAAAGATGAAATGCAATTTAGTTTGTTGATGTGTTTATAGAAAACACTATTCGATGAACAGTGTCTACCCACGTTTACACCTGTCCACTTTGCACTTGCTCACCTGCAGATAGTCTGAACCGAGCACGACTCTCTCTCCTACTACCACCTTCATGCTCGGGGATCTGCTCCTGATGAGCGGCGGCTGGTCGTTGACTGGTGTCACTGTGATGTTGAACATCTCAGTCACGGCCAGGCTGTCTGTGCCTCTGCGTTGAGACACTGTGTCTAACGATGAAATGGAGGATGATGAAGCTGAGTAGAGCGGGGAAACGGAGGAGGGGGAGGATGAGGAGGATGAGGAGGAGGAAGCTGAGGAATCAGAGGAAAAAGCAGAGAAGGAAGAGGAAGAGGAGAGATTCATAGGAGCCACCCAAGCCTGGAAAGTGAAGCTGTCGCTCATCGTCTCGGAGTCGTCGTGGATGTAAGTGATGCCGAATTTATTCAGGGTGACCTGTGAGAAATCAGGGTGGTCTCTGGTGGAAGGACAAACATGAAAAGACAAGTTAAGAACAGTTTAAACAAAGTTTGGTTTTTTATAACCTATAGATACTTATTGGTAGAAATACTATCTACAATCTTTACAAAACTAAAATATACAGGAGAACTATGGTTGTAATGTGGGCAGACCACCATCGCCACTAAACACGTTTAATATTGGATTCAAAGGGCTAGTAACCCTCTTCCTTCCTGAGCCCACATGGTTGTCAAGGTACTTGCAGGCTCTATGACAAAATTATCTTGAGATACAAAAGTAATTGTTTTTTTGACCAAGGGTCTGTTTTGTTTAATGCATGTACTATTGCTTTGTATAAAAGATGGACAACTCAAAAATTCAATGAGCAAAAGCAAAGTGTTACAACGGCCCCTGGTCTTCCATATATTATGCATTTCGGATTTATTATAGTTCTGCACACTTTAATTGCAATGTTTTATGATATATATAAAGACACAGAGAAATAAACCAGCACCTCGTGAGATTATGACCTCGGATAGACAGAGCCCCGTGACGTGGCAGAGAAAGCACACGGTAAAGGATGTGATGGTCTTTCCGTTGGGGCACTGGGACTTTCCCCAGGAGATTGGTGGCATCAAGTTTAGAACTGTCAATCATAACTCTGCCTCCCTCTCTCACAACAGCTCCTGAATGACAGAAACAAACATTGCACTTATATGTTCTTCCTGATGACAGAGAAATGAGATTCAGTGTAAATGAGACAGCAAATATTTCTACTGCTTAAATTACAATAATCCTCTGTAAGTGTCAGACATGAGACATCTACAGAAGCCCTAAGAGACAAAACTGCTTCATAGATGAAAAAGAAAATATGAACTAAAACTGGATCAATGGAGTGTTTCTGATATTATTTAATAGTACCTGCATTGTTTAGTAGTCTAGTCTTGTGAGGGTGGTCATGATGTTCGTTGGCCTGGTAGGAGATTAAGATGGTGAAGGTGTGTGGAGGAAGGAAAGCAGGAGGAGAGGACACAGTGAAAGAGAAATAGTCTGCAGTCGACCATCCCACTGACTCCGGCTTGTTCTGATCGTAGAGGACGACTCCATCGTTCACCTGAGAGACAGTGAGATGATGAGATCTGAGAAACTAAACAACACTCTGCCTTTGGCACAGAAACAGATACAGTATATCATGCGTAATGCAATACGTGAGCCCCCTACCATGCTTTGTGTAAACTGAGAAATGTTTTGTGTCGTGTTGTCGGGCATACGTCGAACCAGGCGGCCAAGTTTAGGAGGAGCAGTCATTGTGAACACCACAGAGTTGTTTCTTCTGATATCGCTGACGTCGTTGGTGACCACCTGAAGTTCCTGATCAGAGATTGGTGTCACAGAGCCTTTAAGGAAACATTGAGAGGAGGCAGTGAATCTCCACACTTGCAAACGGCCCTAATTTGCTCTCTGAGTAGAACAGAGGTTACATGACCTACTATAAAGTGCAGTGTTTAGCTGGTTAGCATGCTAACTTCAATCGAAAAAAATAAATGACAGATAGGTTTCCTCTTCTAGTTTCATTTGATGAATAACCAGGAGGAGTGAGGTTAAGCAGCAAATAAATGATCTCATGACCCTAGTGGATAACCAGGGATTTGAACCAGGGATTTGAACCAGGGAGCTTTAGTAGCTGTAGTTGTTGGGGCCATTGTACCTGGATAGACCTCCATTGGATGGTTTTTCTGGATGGTGAGAACCAGAGAGTTGGCGGTTGTACTGAAGATTTGACGAGGGGCAAAGTTAACACCATCATTCACCTGGAAGTGAAAGCCACCAGATGATGCACCTACACAAGAAGAGAGCCACAAGCCAAGTCATTCTTCCTTTCAACCATTATTTATTTATTCTAGACTATCCAGACTACATATTCTATAAAAAAAAATGACAGAATTAGCTAATCAGTGCTGTGTTGTACAACTAACTACAATCCCCCAGGTTTAGCTTTGCTCACCACTGTGCACAAACACCAGCTGTCCACTCTGTATGTGATTCTGGGTGAAGTTCAGGATGTGTCTGGAGGGGGCGCTCTTCAGAGCCAGGTGGCCGTTGCTGGGTGGTGTGACAATGAACTCCAGCAATTCAGTTGGAGTGTCAGAGTCCTCTGCACGGAGATCACCTGTTGTGATTTCTGTCACTGAACCAACCCACACCTGAGGAACCATATATATAACCAAGAGATAGTTAGCGTAGCAGTTACCCTAATAATGATAAAAAAAATAGTAAAGAATACCAACTTAACACCTAAAAAAAACAATCAGGTAGGAAAAAGAGTTGTGACCACAATGCTTTGTTAATTAACAGCAAGAATATACAATAATACTCATTAATTTGCAATCCAACAGTATAGACACATGCTGTATCAGTATATATATTGTATGTGTGCTGTGTGTTCAGAGTTCTCTTCATTCCCACCTTCAGTCCCCGGTTGATTGTAACGACAGGAGTCTCATCGTTGACCGGTGTGACACTGATGTGAACAGTGCAGGGCAAACTGTGCTTCCTGATTTCTGTCTGATTGGCCACGATAGTGAAGTTATCTCTGTGAGTGTCACTGCCATCGTGGATGTAGGAGATGTACTCACGTTCCACCTGGAAATAAACATAGGGTGGAGGACATTCATGTCTGAAGGGTGAAAGAATTCTATACAATTATGCCATTCCTTCCTTGAGATAACCAGGTTTTATTTTTTACATTCAAACATTAATTGATGTGTTTTCAAAAGTCCACGTCAAAATATCTGACATAGTTTACATACACAGTATTTATGTATGTGTTCAGTCATACCTCAGTGTGTGTGAAAGCAGTGATGGGCATCCCCGGGATCCGGCTGTGTTCCAGATGTCCGTGTCGTGGTGGATCGATGACTTGATACAGGAAGTTCATGTCCGAGAAGTGATGATTGGCGACCTTGATGATGTCAGTGGTCAATGGCAGGGATGACCCCTCATCAAGGGACAAGTCAGATACCTGCAGAAACAAGGAATGGAAGAAAGAACCGATTGCTTGCTGGTGGGCCTCTAAGTTATATGACTGCAAACGTTGCCTTTCATGGAAGTTCATCCACCATCCAGGCACAGATGCTGTACCTGCAGAGGGAGCAGGATAGGAATGATATCGATCTCCAGCCTGATAGGTCCGACCTTTGTGACCCCGTTGGTTGCTTCTAACAGAACAGAGTCGTTGGTGCTTCCTGTTTCCCGCTGATGGTAGACGATCAATTCCTGGTTCAGGTCGTCCTGGGTGAAGGAGGTTGTCTGCTGCTCTCTGATGCCCTACAGGAAGGAACAGAGAGTAGGACAGACACATCAAATGGTGTTTGTGTCAATCTTGCTGATTAAATGCTTAGGAGTACAACCACTCCAGTGATATGCAACTTTTATCACCTTTTAAAAAACGTTTAGCACCAAAATCTTTATTTTCATTCAACTAATGAATATGAAAAGGGGTCATCCAATCACCTAATATGATCCAACTCTGCATTTCTACTGTTCAGCTTTGTATAGACAGTCCCTATTGTCCTGTATCAGCACAACAAATAAAGTCAGCTGTACCTGATAGAGGTGTCGCTGTTCTCCATTGTCGTTCGGGAGCTTATTGATAGAGGAGATCCTACGAAGAAAACCCAGGGTGGGAGGACTTTGCACAGTAAAAACAATCTCTGAGGGCTGGCTGTCCTCATGGACCACCTGGTGAAAAGAGAACATAATTATGTATCTGCAAATACTATGGAAGTATGAAATTATTATACAACAGGAAGATGATAACGCAGAAGATGCAAAGGAGAAAATATACAAATGCAGAACTATAACAGCAGTTATAGGCTATAGTGGATGACCCTGCATAGAAAGTGAGTTTTGAAAGTTTGCATATCTCAATCTGTTAGACAATTGATGGATGCGTCTTATATCTTATATACTATGATTACAGACTTGCCTCTAAATGCTTCCTGGTAATTGAGACATTCTCTCCTTCTGCAACCACCACTGGAAGGTTAGTTATGACTGTGGGTGGCCTCTGGTGGCTCTCCAGGTAGATTTTTACTGGCACACCGATGTCCAGATGGACCTCTCTCCTCCCTCTCTCTGGTTGCCTCTCTGTGTTTTTCTCCTTTGCCCTTGCCGTCACATTAAACCCATCTGACAATTCATGGCTGCCGTCGTGTTGATACATCAGGCGTCCTGCCACCAGATGCTGCTGGGTGAATGTTGAAACTGGCTCTCCTTCTTTTACAGTGTCTTCATCACCATCTGTAAATCTGAGCACACCGTGTTTAGGTGGAAGGAAGACCTCGAATGTCACTTCCTGTGGGTCACGTATGTCAAGGTTGCTGAAGACGCTGAGGTTAGTGGAGGTGACGTTGGTGATTCCACCTCGCTGGACTATAAGGCCGGTGTTGTTTTCTACCTGCAGGTAAGGATCCTGGGCCATCACCTGTATCAGCAAGTTACACAACAGAGACAGATATTAATAATAACAGCAGTTCGTGAATGCATAACATCATACATTACATTATAGGGTTACTTCTTAAATTCCTTTTGATATGTAATTACTAGGAAATAATCTGTAGAGGAGGAAATAACCAACACACACATTTTATACTGCTAAAAAAATGAAAATATAAACTGATAACAACGCTGAGAATGTCATTTTACTGTAACTGGCCATGTTTTCAGTGATGATGATGATTATGGGGTTTTACCACTAAAGCATAAATCGGTAAATAATCCTTGAAATAATAATGAATATGACGACATAATCACCTCCAGAAGTGTGGAAACATAATGCTTGCCATCCGACACAAACAGCACAAAACGGCCAAAACTCACTCCTCGATGGACAAACAACACCTTTTTCTGAGAGAAGAGAAGAGAAGAGAAGAGAAGAGAAGAGAAGAGAAGAGAAGAGAAGAGAAGAGAAGATTGATTTAGTGATTATGAATATCATATCACCTGGATGATGGAGAACCTTCACAGATGCTACTCACCTGTTCGATATCCCGCTGTGTGAACTCATACAGCTTGTGATTGGGATCGGTGGCCAGCACCAGCTCTCCCATGGGAATCCCTCTCCGTGTGTAGACCAACCAACTGTCTTCAAAGTCAGAGTCATCATCCCGGTAGCGAAGGTCATTCAGTGTCACCAACCTCTGGCCTTCACGGGCCACATGGAAAACCTTATCGACAACCCTGACAGGTCTCTGATCATTGACGAGCTGCACGGAGATATTGAAGGTGTGTTCAGATGTGTTTCTCTCCTCCTTCTTGCTGTTGAGTTTATGTGGTTTCTGAACCACGATTTGAAATGTGAAAGAATCATGTTTAGTCTCGCTGTCATCGTGAACATACATAATCCGCTCCTCCATGATATCCTGATTTGTGAAGGTTACAATGTTGTCATTAATGGACGTTGAGTTGGAAAGATTGATCTTTCTTATGTGCCCATGCCTGGGGCTCACTGTGATGCTGTACTGGACCTCCCGGTTGCTTACTGTCTGAGTGAACAAGATGTCTTTGGTAATGACTTTGGTCCCCCCTTCCAGCATCGAAAGGCCTTTGTTTACAACGGTAAAGGCCATTGACTCACTTTTGATGTTGATTCTGAAGTCGTAACTTGTCGAGCTGGCGTGTGTTGAAAAGACCTGAAAGCTTAATGTGTCTCTTGTGTCATCGAGTAGCCTGTTAAACAGCTCATACTTCAGCAAACCATCTGTGATGTTCTTCTGGCTGAAGGTTGAGTTTTTCTGTAGAACTTTGCTGTCAAGCAACAGCTGCCCTTTCTTTGGTACGCTGCGGATCCTGAAAAAGAGGTTGCTCTCATTGAGTTTGGCGCCCTTTGAAACTGCATGAAGGTCCTCAGGAGTGACAACGGCCGACTGAACACCGCTGACCTCCATTTTGCTCCGTGTGACCTTGAAGTAGATCCAGCGAACCACGATGGGGAAAACAACCTCCCCAGTAGCCAAAGAATTGATGCTGATTTTACACCTGAACTGATCAGTGATATTGTTCTGAGTCTGAAGGCCACGGTAAGTGCTGAGGTATCGGATCCGTTCCTTTTCTAAGAGCTTCTGGGAAAATGAGGTTGTGAGTTTCCAGTCGCCGCTTGAGTGCAACCGCTGGAGCTCACCATATTGTGGTGGCTCTGTAATGTCGTATCGGATTTCTGCCGCTTGATCAGCCACGTTTACTTGTACTGCGAGATGATTGGTGGTGATGATGAAAGCCTCGCCTTGGTTCACCTCCAATCCTGTGTTATTTGCCAGATTATGTTCAAGTTCCACTGCCATGATCCGCAAAACTACTGTGTTGCTTAACTATAGAAGGAAAAGTGAGAAGGAGAAAGACAGGATGTGGGATAATAAAGGAGAAGAGAGCTCAGCAAAAGAAGATATATAAAAGAAAATGACAAATAGAGGAAGGGTCAAGTAATCAATTCTTACCTTCTGCCCATCACTGACCCTTAGCGGTAGCCTGGAGGTGGACACCCCAGTGTGGACAAAGTTGATCTTACCCTCCTCCAGATCATGCAGGGAGAACAGGTTAATGGCCCTGAAAGATAGACATAATCCTATAAACGTCTATGATCTGTTCTGTTTGAACTGTCAAATCCTTCAGCTTCTCTAATAGACCTCAATGACTGGTTTAAAGAAGACCAGTGAGGCACTTTAAAGCCTCCCAAGTCATAGCAACAACCTGCCGGGGTAATCCTGATGTTCAAGGTATCCGGCCTCAGTGTTGAGGTTTCCGAGGGAACTGAACACCAGCTCTACAGGACTGCTGTCAGGGTCTGATACTCTCAGCACATCTGTTGTCAGCTGGGGACATTGGAGATGTAAAAGCATTTTCATGTTCTTATGCTTAATTAATACACACAAAAATATCAAATTCATACCAACCAGGTATGCTGCTGTGCCTACCTGTCTTTTGGACTTATCCAGCAGGGTAAAAAGGTTTCCCTCTGGGAGGCTCAGTACAGGAGCATCATTAACAGGACTGATGTCAATATCAAATCGGTAAAGACGGTTGCTCCTCAGGAACACAGGGAGCTCCTTCATATTGTTGGAGAAAGGTGAAAACATGAAGAAGTCACTCTGGTCTTCTGACCCACTGTGAACGTACATCACCCGACCCTGCCATAGGTCCAGCATACTGAAAGTCCGGTCCTTCTCCTCATTTCCTATTGTGATAGTTCTTTCTTGGTCCTCATCGAGAATCCCGTCAGGGTCTGGCCTGAGGTCCAGCCGGAGCTGGCCATGAACAGGCTGCTCCTCAATGCGGAACATCAGCTGGGATGGATGGACACCCAGTTTCTGGAAATCCAGATTCACCTGCAAGGGAGTACACACAGGAATAGGTTTATACTACATTGCTCCATTTATTTTAAATTTTATGTTGAAGAAGCCTGTTGAATAACTAGAAGTAAAATCTATAAGAAGGGGTCAGCAGGACCTTGAAGTCCTACCTTGATGTGTTTGGGCTCCAGCGGTGCCCGGCCTCCTTCTGCTACCTCCAGCGTTCTCAGCAGTAAGAAGTTAGGGTTCTTCTTATTGTTGCTCATTGGTTGTGAGGTTGTGAAATAAAAGTCAGGGTGGTCCGTTGGATTGGTGGTGGACACTGTCACAGGGGCTTGCCCCATCCTACAGCCGACAGTGATGTCCTTGGTGATAGTGGCCTGAGGGAGGCCCGTTGTTTGAGTGTTCACCCTAATATCTCGAAGGCAGCCTTTAAAGGAGCCTCCTCCTCCAAATGAGGCAGAAAACAACCCAGCTCTCCGAGCCTCTCCTAAAGCTTCTTTGTTCAGCCCTCCCAGGAGGAGAGGCCCTTTGAGCTGGATGACTTGGAGCTCCAGACTCAGGTCAGACTTGATTAACTCCTTGTCTACCTTCAGCTGGATGCTGTTGGGTAGCAGGTGCAGCTGGATGGGGTACCAGGTGTCATTGCTGTGAACATGCGTTAGAGAACGTAACTCAGATTTAGTCCCTTCTCCATTTCCTATTGTCGCCACCAGGTAGCCATCTATGATCTCTATGGCAACAAACTCTCCCTGGTTGCCAGAGCTGTACAGGATAATGCCATCTTCTTCTCTCTCAGAGGGGTGAAGCTCACATTCAAACAGTCCCTCCTGTGGCACCTCCCATGCTGGCAGTGAGACGAAGGCTTTCGAGCTGAAAAAACTGATGGGATCTTCCTCTGTTGCGGAAAACTGTGGACTACAGCCCAGTGATACTTCATGGACACGCTTATACCCAGAGTACGGCCTTAGACTGGACAGAAGATTGTGTTCGTTGAAGACAAGTTCATCCACACAACCTCTAAAACCAGTAGAGGTGTTGAGAAGGTAAGGGTGATCCAGACCGGCTGCTCCGCCAACAAATAGTCCATCTTCTACACTGAGTTCCAGGTCTGGTCCTGGCATACGGAGGCTGGTGTGAGAATTTCGATCCACGGTCATGTTGACATTATGGCGGTCATGGGTCAGCTCCATAGAGTGCCACCCCAGGTCGCTGAGGTGGATTCCTTTTTCGGAGCGGATTGATCGCTCACCTGAACCAAGGTCTAAACGTACCTAAGAAGTCAAAATCACA
This sequence comes from Trachurus trachurus, assembly GCF_905171665.1. Taxonomy (NCBI): domain Eukaryota; kingdom Metazoa; phylum Chordata; class Actinopteri; order Carangiformes; family Carangidae; genus Trachurus; species Trachurus trachurus. Next base: position 19,017,863 of record NC_139908.1, on the reverse strand, counting down.
GGAAAGGAGGGATAAAAGGTGATAACCAAGAAACAGGGCATCAAAGTCTTTCTCATTCCTGTTCAAATTTATAAGACAAGTTGCAACAAAAGTGAAACACATATAAACTTTATAGATTTTAAAACAAACAAATGTATTATTCTACAGGTTACTGGCTATAGATTCAAAAATCAGAAAACATGAGTATCTCTCCTGCCTTAGAGCTTTCATTAAACTATTTTGGTCTTCTCTCTTAACCTGGTCATGAAGGAACTTGCCCTGAAATGCAGCCATTGCCAAAGGGTTTATTTTCTTTTCTCTTTGTGAGCAATCTGACACCAAGCTGTGCCTTCTCTTGGGTTCTCCTCAGGATAGTAAAAGCCGACATATATGAGTTAAAATGGCCAGAGGGACAAATATTTTCCTCTTGTTTTGAAGGCATGAGGCATCTTTATATGAGTGCCTGGAGACAATATGGCCATATCAGTAAAATCTAAATGATTTTTGCCTTGCAAAAGCAATAACTACATTTCATTTAATCTCGTAATATATTTGTCCTTGTAACACATCTGTCAAGTTATACCCATGACTAGATTCCTGGAAAAACTTTGCTATTACTCGAACACGTGCTATGGCCTACCTGCAGACGCCCAGAGATCAGCTCCAGCAGCAAGTAGTCTCTCTGCCCTGCTGCCAAAAACAGCAGCCCTGTCTGACTGGAGGTTCGAAATCGGACATGGAGCAAAGTTTGGACGGATGCCTCCAAAGTCCGCAGGTGGATGTAGCCATCACCATAGAAGGACACTGTGACAACAAAAGAGTAGGCAGATGAGAAATTGAAAGTTTTTATGTGGGATTTCATAGTGAGGTTGATGAGTGGCACAGAGTTTGACTTTCACACTCATAATCTGTTTCAATCTGTCCTGGTGCCACTAAACAAACGAGGCAATAAAGTGCTTAAATGCAATTGATTCAACACTAATGTGTTACAGTTAGGTGTTCGATACGTGCTAATGAACTCATAGCCTTGTCAGAATCGTCTTAATTATTATCATTTCAACATTTATTTATATTCAGACTATATCTGATTCATGGCACATTATGGTAAATGCCAAATCAAAGGCTATTCAGTTAATCTGCATCGACTGTTTTGTCAATGTGGTCAACTCTGCACTTTACACCTGCTATCTGAATTCAATTAATGACGGCTAATGCATCCTGGAGTGGGTCATCCTGAAATGTTCGGATGCTAAATAGACTTCACTGCTGACCTAGATGACGAAACGGAACTACTTGTACAAACATTTTGTCAATGGCAGAGCTGCTCAGCAAGCACAAATCACCACCCACCATCATTAACTGGGTGCCATGGTCCAAATGTAAATTAAACATTCATGATACAGCATTCGTCATGTACCTTCATGTCAGATCTCAAAATGATATGTCTAGTCTTGACTTAAACCTATATACCTAATGTTAAAACTAGACTAAAAATCTATAGCCATGCTTATATTTTGTAATCATGTCAATATTTAACCACAATGTATTGTATTTTATTTATTAGTGAGGCCAGTGTACCGCCCACATCTCTGAGTGACAAAAAGTAAAGCAGTTTTTGTTTTGATTGATTTGACATACAAAGCCACAGCACTGGAGCCCCATTCATTGAAACCGTAACATTCAATGAATAGAGGTCAGGAAAGTGTGTGTGTGTGCGAGAGCCAGAGTGTGGTGGGGATGGGTGGGTGGCACTCTAAAAACTCTCCACAGTGCTCTCAAAATAAACAGAAGTGTGCAGGTTTGAATGAAAAAATAAAATAGTTTTGGCCTCTTACACACTCAACTTATCTAAATAACAATGATTTAAAAAATAATATAGGACTGGATAGCCTATGGCCAATGTGGAAAAGTGAGAATGCACTTGAAAACGTTAATGGACCATCATGTCCTGTCTCTCCTCACTGTGCTCCCATGTATAGTATTTTAATACAGCTGTGTTCCAGTTTCTCAATTATTATATTTTTCTGTTTCTGTTGTCAGACAACAATGGGATATCAACAATGTATCTATTTTATTGTGTCTCTCAGAGAGTCTTTGTCCAGGATCCACAGCAATTTTATATTGTATCATTTGACCTTTGTCCTCAACTTCAGAAGACACCAGGCCTTTATCTGAGGCAGGTCTTTAATTAAATTCTTCTGTACCGGTATTTTTGAAAATCTTTTTCTGAGATATAGTATTATTTGGCAAAATAGCTTTCATACTTTATTATTGTGTTATATGCTTTGAAACTATGGATCAGACACTCTGGATCAGAAATGCATTGTGTGCAAAAAGTAAATTTGATTATCAAGGAAATTATGAGGTGTTAAAAGACAGGTCCCAAAGAGAAGTCCTCAGTCAGCAGACTGGCCCAGCATGCCGCTCTGCATAAAGCCTATAAGCCCACTGTCAGTGTAACCCATGTCTGTCCATCTATCTCTAATCTGCCTCTATGATAGCAGTGAACACTGGATTATTAGTAATCTTCCTACAGTCACATACACACATATGAATGCAGGTCTTTTACGCACTCTCATGAGCAGGTGTAAGGGTGATATAGAGGTGTGCAATTCTATGAGACATTCCTGCCAGCTATTAAAGATTTTTACTGTTCAACTAAAATTTGAACAGCCTAGGAGTGTATCAGGCATCAGGTCAGGTAATTATGTCCTGCTGCATAACATAAGTATCTGCAAACACCCAATCAAAATATAATCCAGTATCCAGCAGTGTGCTGCCATATGTCTATAGACAATATTAGAATGGATTAGGAATATACTTCAGGACAACAACCACGCATCTATGTTAAGATATTTAACTAACAACTAACACAAATGGTATTTCTTAGACATGGGGGAAACATTTTTTGCAGTTTTACCAATTGTACTATAGCAAAGCAACATACAGTATCATTCAGCGATAATACTGCAGCATATCAGTTCTCAGTTGTTACCTCTGACAGTTAGGAGGAGTGATTTCCTCACCTCTGCAGAACCTTACCTCCGTAAACTTGTCCTGTGGAAATCAGCAGGAGCACAAACAGATCAGCCACAAAACTCCCCATCGCTGGTTAGGCCTTTACTTTCTTACTTGCATTCAGTTAAGAGCAACATCTGGCTGCCTAACTACGCCATCCATTGTCTTCTCCACCACTGCCAACTTCCAGGCAGCCTCTGCTTGCTTTGCTGGTTTTGGATTACAGCCTTTTAAAAAAATGTACCTGCGCTGGTGAGCTAAGAAGAGTGAGGTGGAGCTCCACCCTGTGATCCTCCCCTCAGCCCTCATACACAGAGGAGCCGGCTGATGTAGTGCTCAGTACCAAACATCAACACATGGGGGAGGTGTGTCCCAACATGAACAGAGACACAGAGGGAGATAAATTAGTGCTGCATAGCCATCAAGTACAGCACAATTGTGTGAATTTTCATTGAAGATACAGCTGAAACAGATACAGCCTATTTTGAAAAAAAATATTGTAGCAATAATAAATAATCCATCCTTAGTTTAAGTAGGCCTAATATTAACCTCTCTTACTATCTTTGCTGAGAAAAACTTGGCACCAGCTGCTGTTACACACAAACATCAAACTGAGTTGCACTGATAAAAGATCACTGAGAATGTTTCAATTTTTCTTTTATAAATTTAGTGTGATTATGATAACAATGTTATTCCCTTGTAGCCAAGTGCGTAGGCTATGTTGCAAATGACTCTACAGCTATGAGCTAATTAAAGCGACCGTACGCCTTTTAGTTATCCCTTAAAAAAAAAAAAAACATTTACTCAATAAACTATTATCATCCCTTTGTGTTGTTTTAAATTCAAACTGCGTAAGTTATAACTGAGAAGTAATGCACTTTAAAGATCTTTTGAAATGTCGCTGTATCTCCAAACAACTAGGCTACATCAGAGTTTTCAATAAACCATTAACACGCTGCTTCTCTTCAGGAGTCGCTGGTTAGCCTACAAAGGGAAAAGAGGCTCAAAGCAAATTAAATGAAAAGTCTCCCACATGGGCTATGACAGTAAAAACTCTCTCTGATCACTCTAATCATTGCTTCTCCAAAATGGGTTGAACACATTTGCTTTGAGTGCAAAAAACACGTCTCTTGACCAAAATATGAATAACATTGACTAAAATTCTGATCTGTGCAGTCCAGGTTGAGGTGGACTGAGATCACTATGTTTTCTGCCCATTCACCTCACCTCAACGCTAGCTAGCACTGGGGAACTCAGTGCTAGCTAGGATGTTAGCAGGTTTAGTAATACATTTAATGTTAGTGCAGTGAAATACTTGAACTTAAAGAGGCTTAAATATAGACAGGCAAACAAAGAGGTAGTTCAAATTTACAATACTGATACTGAGACATAGCGACAAAGAAAACTGAAAGATGTCTAACAATTTGTCTACATTCTGGGAGAACTTATAGAAACACAAGGGGGAAACAGGTGTGTGGGTAGATGGTAGATGTCCCACTGATTGGGAAGAGGAAACAGGGGAGCAGGTGGGTCTGGGGAGCAGGAGGTAAGTCAGAGGACACCTAGTGGCCAGATGGGGTATGACAGGAGACAGAGGCAGAACAACATAAACAGGACTAAGACAGGAATCATGACAAAAGTGAATTAAAAAATGTTCATAAAAAAGTAGAAATGGGGGAAGAAATGGGTGTTGGTTGCATTAACAAGTGTCTGAGGTCAGTTTCTATGCAGTGAATTAGCTAAGTGACATGAATTGCCTAGGGTTAGGGGGGTTAGGTTTAGGGTTAGGATAGGAGAGAAAGAAAAGGAAAAAATAAAGATGAGGAAAAAATGAAAATGAAAACACTGATGTGAAGATTGAAAAGGAAAAGCGAGTGTGCAAAATTGCTACAACAGAAGGGAGAGAGAGGAAGTAAAAGGGAATGAAAGGTTAAAGGCGGGAAGTAGGTGGTGGCTGATTGAAGTGAAGTGGAAGTTTGGGTGTGATTGTTCAAACTGCAGAAACACACTCCCAAGTCTGTATCCTGAACCCCCCCCCCCCTCTAACCTACCACCTCTACACACACACACACACACACTACACACTAGTGTGCTTTTAAGCTGCAGCTCGAGAGTTTTCTGTCCATTAAAAAAAGAAAGAACACACGAAGGCTTTTATTCAGCTGCTGATTCAAGCTCGGCTTCTCGGCTTGGCTCGCACATGAGAGGAGTGCTGTTTAGGTTTAGTTCCCAGGAACCTGAATAATAGACTCTGTAGCCTGGTTTCTTAAACCAAGGGGTCGCACCCAAAATGGGTCACAGTTCAGCTGGTGACGGGCCCTCTCATGATGAGGAGAGTGGTGTTTTTAATGAGGCTGGATCCCACGCTGAGAGGATTACCGTCTTGTCTTTTAGGCCGCAGAAGTCTCTAAAGCAGACCAGGGACACAAGCCATGTTTATATTGAGGCCTGATTTATAAATTTCACTCTTACTGATCTTTTTTCTTCATGAGGGCAGTTTTGCAGGGGGGCATTCTGATGCTAATAAAGGAAAACTATTCTCCATGCTGACAAATAAAAGCAAATTAAACACAGATAAGAAACTATGCATGGAGTGCACCAACCCTATGACCTCCTGATATTCTGTGCTATTTGTTCCAATGAAAATTATAGTGTCTCGCTGCAATTCATGAATACTTACCTTCCTTAAGTCTTAAGACACCTCCATACAATGTATAATATCTTGTAAGAACATTTTTACATAAATGTTTTTATAGGCGTTTATTATGAAACTGTCATTTATCTAATATCTGTGATCCTTTTCAACGTATTTCAGTTTGGATAACCACATGAGTGACTTTGTGTGCCGTTTTACACTGCGAATGGATGATTATAAAAAGTGTGACATGTGTGAGGACAGTGGGGGCTTGTCTTAATGACAAACTGTCCATCTCATTGCTTGTTTTCCTTTTGCCTTATTGCACTTAATTAAAAGCTCTGACTAACTGAGCTGCTGTAGTATAGGAAAAATGTTATTGTAACTGACAGGATGATTGTCAAAGTGAGACGCCCACCCTTGCTGTCAAAGAAAGTAAACAATATTTTTTGTTAAATCACAACATGTCAGCTTGCAACCTTTTTTAGCAAGAAAAACTGAGCTTTCTGAAAACTAACTGGCATGTCCGTGTATCTAAAACAGAACTATGATGAATCCTGTACTACTGCATAAAGTAAAAGAGGCTGCATGCATATTTACCAGAGAGCATTTTATAGGCTTTGACAATGGGTGCTGCTGGCTTTCTGGGAGCATACAAAGTGGAGAACAGGAACCACCTGGCTGAGGATAAGGCAGACAGCATAGACCAGGAAGAGATGCAGGAATGGGACTGATTTAACTATAGCAGCAGCTAAAACAACAAAAACACATTGCACAGCTGGATGGACGGGCCTCAAAAGGTCCCAGCTCCTTACCCTGTCACTAACACTAATGTTGTATGTTTAACTGAACATGTAAAGAAAAAAAAAACAGAGAGCCAATCCAGCATTGCTCTTGGAAAAATAATGGATGGCAATCTCCCTTCGCTTCCACTTCTTCCTTCCCCACATTTGAATCCGAGATACATTTTCCTGAGGAGTATGATAGAGATCTATTGATTTGTGACTTGCTAAATAAACTGTTAAAAGAACAAAAAGCGCCCACCACATCAGCCACCTGTGCAGCTCAGATGACTGAGTCATTGTGTTATAATACTTAAGCAAAGAAAAAAAAGTTAATGGAAGAAAGCTTAAAATCCTGCGTGGGCTCTAGTGCAGACCTTGGCCTGAGACGTTAGTCCATTTCCAGTATAAATACAGTAATTAACTGATACATTCACTTTCTATTTGCAAATTTGTTGCATAAGAACAGAGAGAGAGAGAGAGAGAGAGAACGAGGCCATAGCGAGGGGCTGGAGTTGGAGACAGAGAGAAAATGAGATAAAGAAGAACAGACAGAAGAAGTAGCCTATAGAGAGAAGCTGTCAGAGAGATTTAAAAGGTCAAGATCCACTGATAGACATTCACTTGGAAAGGATACAGATGATTAACAAGCTGTTGTTTTTCTTTGCTCTGGGCATCTTTAGCATTTAGCTTAAATATCATGACATTTTTAATAAAACTCAACAAAGAGCAACTCAGGACATTTGATCCTGTCATGTGGGCGAGTGCATGTTTGTGCGTGTCTGTGTGTAAGGGAGGCCCGCGCTCGATCAGCCATCAGTCATTAGGTATAGTCTTTCCATCCACGGCAACTACAAGTCACATTAAGACGTAACGCACACCGCGCCACTTTGTTCTCCGTGTGTATGTGGTTGTGAGTGTCTGTGTGTGTTTGGTGTGTGTGGGTAACCCATCTCTGGAGGCACCTCTTCAAATGTTTAGGGGAACTTTTCAGATATTTGATATTTCTCTGTTAACACACGCAACGTGATTCTGGGAACAGCTGCTACCTTTGCTTTAGGGACACCTCGGCGTCTTTGTTTGCAAGTGTGTGTGTGTGGATGTTCGTGTGTTTGTGTGTGTGAGCCCCCTATAGTCCATGGGCCAGAGGCCAAAATTTGACTTTTTGGTACCACTCAGAGTGGCAAAGTCTAGTAACATTTTTTGAAAAGGTACATGTCCATAGATGATATTTTGGTATGATAACCCATCCTAAGTGGTAGCTTTTTGACAGTTATCAGCTCATAAAGTTATCAACCCCCTGCAAAAAATAGGCCTCTAAACGCAGGGGGCATATCTTGTTTTGTGCTCATTTTCAGACCTTTACTCATATGTTATGAGGGCATGTTTGGTAGCATTTTAAAGTGTACAATCCCAGCTTTCATTTAGACCTAGTTTTGGGCCTATCTACAAAATATAAAGGTCACATGGTCAAAGGTCAATCTGTCTCAACAACTATTTTTCCACTATTTTCGCCTAAACTGTAGTCTTTCTTTTAACACTGTGAAATGTAGGAACAGCACTGACACAAATAACAAAAACTGAAATACTCACAGGACTGTAACAATTCAGGAAATGCATAATCTTCCCATAATTTCCTACTATGAGGGATGATTATGGGTCTTAAAGTGGAGCATGGGCCCAGGCGAGAATTGTCAATAACTGCTAATTCCTCTGTATTTCTCAAAGAGTTTTTGTGTTTTCTATACATCTTTGTCCTAGTTATAATCATCATCATCATTATAGTCCAGAGTGAAGGCAACTTCTTCATCCTCCTCCACCCTCTGATTTGTGCATGTTTGCAGTTTGCACATTTCCGTGCACTTTTTACTCTCTACATCTTTACCCTAATCATCATCATCACCAGTCCAAAGTATGTAGCTTTGTAGGTTTGAGCGTCCTAGCTCTTTAAATAATAATTGATAGATGAGTTATAAATAGCCTTTTCTAGACATATCTGTTTTTAATACATATTGGGATTGCCTCCATCAGATACAGTATGATGTAATTTATTTGCTTAGCTAACTTTGTTCATACTTTCTAGGTGGCTCAATTAACCTTATAGTGGGACGGCATAGGTAGACAATTGTTCATTTTGTGATAATAGCATCAAATTTGGTACACTGATTGCTGAATGAATCTGGATATTGGGCCACTGCAAATTTTAATTCTGATGACTGTGGCAGCCATTTAAAAAAATGACCGCCAGTGGTTAGTGGTTACTAGCATGGAATGCTCTTTCCACCCTACAGCTGCTGCTTCATCTTTTCAGCACCACAAAATAATTTAGAGACATTATAACTTGGGAAAAGCCTTATTACAATGTAACAGAATAGAACATAAACTCTCTATAACTCTTTCTTGGCTCTCACATTCCCCCTTCATAGTCTTTTTATCAGGGTTTTCAATTAATAACATATAGCTACGCAGTACGCACAGTACAAAAACAAGACCAAAGTTTCTGACACAAGCATGTCTAAATATAAACAACTCCCAAAAAAATTTGAAAAAGTTATTTCAGTCAATCATTTCACATACAGTTAGTGTTGTATTTTATATTGGGATGACAGTGGCTAAGGAGGTGGAGTGGGTCGTCCAATAACCAGAGATTCGAATCCCACCCCATCCCAGTCGCTGTTGTAACGTAGATATCTTATCCACCTTGCCTCGTGTGATGTGTATGCATGTTTGGTGGTGGTCAGGGGGGCTGTTGGTGCACATTGGCAGCCACACATCTGTCAGTCTGCCCCAGGACAGCTGTGGCTACAATTGTAGCTTACCACCACCATTACTGTGTAAAAGTGCTTTGAGTGCCAAAAAGCGATAGGCCTATATAAATTCAAGCAATTATTGTTGGAAAGCCTGATTAGTCACCTTTATGACAAGGTTGGACTGGGATTGAGTATCACAGCTAAATAGCTAATAATAATAATACATTTTATTTTGAAGTGCTTCAAAGACTTTGATAAGGGTCTTAAAGGTGGACAGGTCGGTACAGTTGCAGATGGATTTGGGGAGAGAGTTCCAGAGGGAGGGGGCAGCGACGCTGAAGGCTCTGTCGTCCCAGGTCCAATGCTTGGTCATGGGGGGTAGTACAGGAGGTTGGCATTGAAACTGTATACGGTAAGAAACAGGATGCCAGTGAAGGTTTTGGAGGACGGGGGTGATGTGGCCATGGGGACAAGTATGAGTGAGCAGGTAGGCAGCAGAATTCTGGATATACTGGAGTTTATTGAGGGTTCTGGATGAGAGACCATAAAAGATGCTGTTGCAGTAAACAAGTCTGGTGGTGACGAAGGCGTATAAAGGTTTCAGCAGCAGAGAGGGTTAGGACGAAGGGAGGGACGAAATCAGGCAATAAGTGAAAGAAGGCAGTCCGGGCTATCTGAGCGATGTAACGATCATAGGAGAGGGTGCTGTCAAAGGAAATTCCAACGTTATGGATGTGGGAGGAAGGGAGTTAGGGAGATGTTGTCAATGGAAAGGGTGAAGTTGTCTGTAGATTTAGTGAGAGATTTGGGATCAATGAAGAATATCAGATTTGTCATAGTTAAGTTTCAGAAAGTTGTGTTGCATTCATGATTTAATATTATTGAGGCAGGAGATGAGAGTGGTGTGGCTGGTAGTAGTGATGGATTTTGTAGAAATGTAAAGCTGGATGTCATTGGCGCAACAGTGAAACTGGAGACCTTGACGATGGATGATGTTAGTACAGGATGAAGAGGAGGGGACCAAGCCCCGAACTTTGGGCGACACCTTGGGACAGGGGGACAGTGGAGGAGCAGATATGACTGAATTCAAGAGAGTGCAGTTCCAGTGGGGTGGAGGAAAGACAGGAGAGGAGGATGGAGTGACTGATGGTGTCCAAGGCTGCGGTGAGGTCGAGAAGGATGAGGATGGTGAGGTGGTCGGAGTCTGAGGCGAGGAGGATGTCATTGGTGCTTTTAAAGAGCTGTCTGTATTGTCTATGGAATCCAAATTGAAATGGTCCAAATAGGTTCTTAGCTGAGATGGGCTTTCAGTTGGGCATAAATGACACGTTCACGTATTTTAGAGAAAAATGGAAGGTTTGAAATTGACCAGAAATTGTTCATGATGTTGGGACTGAGACCAGGTTTCTTCAGGATGGGGGTGACAACAGCTTCATTAAAGAAGGGAGAAAACCCGAGGTGAGGGAGGTGTTGATAATTGAAGTGATGAGAGGAGTGATGATGGAGAGACAGTTATTCATGAAGCTAGATGGAATGGGATCAAGCACACAGGTTGAAGTTAATTCTTTAAGAAGAGCTGGGATGCCAGGATGAGTGGGTAGTGCCTCCCAAAAACGCCAAAATCCCCTGCAATATCCTCCCGTGGGTAGCCTATTCACTCTTGTACTGAGCTCCAAGTGCTGCCATGTGTGTGTCAGTCACAGGTGTATGACTGGTACCTGATTGGCGTCCAGACCTCAACCCAATTGAACTCTTGTGGGATCAGCTTTGGAGTTGCTGTACATGCTACAGTGACCAACACAACCACACCCACAACAACTCCCGGTTGATAGATAGATAGTTAGATACTGTAGATATATACTTTACTGTCCCCTGGGGGTAAATTTGGCCTGGACTCAGCACCGTCAGACCCTTCAACCACATACAAAGACCTGTAGGCTTCCAGACTTGTCCTTCCTCACCCAGGGGCGGGTCTGCCATGGTGGCATGGAGGGGCACCTGCCCCCCTTGTGGGGGTCAGGTGCCCATAAATGGTCAATGACTCGTGGTCAATCACTGTGAAATGCTCTTAACCACTCCTATGTTCAGTGTACAGACCCACTCATATCTGACCATAGGGCCAGATCTACTAAAGGTTTGTGTGTATAAAACCGCAAACTTGATTGCACACGCAAACACATGCTGGAGCTGATCTACTAAGCGGGCGCACCGAGGATTGCATCTCTCAAATGGTCAAAATTGCACGTGCAATCCATTTAGCGTGTTTGCCTCAATGAATATGCAAATATGGGCGTTTCTGCCAGAATGTGCAAAATATTGGGAGGAGTAGATGCAAATAGATTTATCTAGCACACGCATCCCTCTGGTCAGTGCGTTTAGACCCGAGTTGACACCTGCTGCCCAACACTGATCACAGCAGTTCTTCCTCGTTTGCAGAGGTTTTATGATGAACCACATTTTTCTTTTGTTCTTTGCCTTATAGGCCTTTCTCTTCATCTTCTCTGTACTTCATCTGTTCTCTTCTTGTTTTACCAATCACATATAATCTCCCTTGTTTCTTCTGCTGCAGCTCGACAATATGTTTATTTGTCCCTCTATTAATCCATCAGATCAAATTTTCATTCTGCGTTTGTGGCCATCCAGATCTCTGTCCACACTCTCCATGGAAACCCCCATTTAAATACTGCGGTTTGTGCGTGTCGTCATTTAGCGGGTTACTCTTAGTAGATCGCCTATTTTGCTTGCGCTAACCAAACACGCAAAATTGTACTACGAGCATGCAATTTAGCACCCCTTATCTGGGATCTTAGTAGATTCGGCCCTAAGGCCGCTAATAAACGTTGTAGGCTATACAGCAAACTTCCCAGTGTTCTGTCTACTAAATAAAGAAAATGGTGTAAGATTGTTATTGTTGTCAATTTCAATATTTGAGAAATACTTGTTCTGGTTATTCTGTATGTTGACTGTTACACAAAACACTGAGATGTTTATTCTCCAGAGCTGAGCTCTAACTACTGGGTAAGAGTATAAGATATTGTTCACTGAGAATTTATGTTGCTTATTCAGCTTTTTGTTAAAGGTGTACAGAAAAGAAAATTGAATTTGAGCCCACTCTGGGTCATAAAATTAGTGTAAGAACTCATCTATCAGACGATGTAGGCCAAACTTTGTGCAAAATTCTATTTTTGAGTAAATCCGGGATGAAAGTGTGATAATTTTTTTCCGCATTGGATAATTCAGGCGCACGGATTATACGTCAGCGTGTACACGATTCATCAGCCACTGATATTGGATCCGTAATCCGTCAATCAAACGTCTGACACATACACACACACGGAGCTTGGTCTCGCCCCAAGCTTTGAATATCCCGCCCGCTCCATAACGACCAATCAAATTCGTTTTCCTTACTCGGGTAAACTCGTGTTGCAGCTTGTGACAACTCGGCGCGACAAACAGGACAAACGCCCATTTCTGTACACCTTTAATAACATAGAGTTGATTAGTAATTGATTGATTATAATCTTAATGTTGACACTGCCAACGGAAAATGAAAAGGTCATAGGCATCGTAGGCATAGGCATTAAAGCAGAAGTGAGTGATATATATACATATAAGTCTTAAATAGTTATATCTTCCGACAGCAATCACTTATATAGAGTGTTTGGTCTGAAACACGGGTCTGTCAGTCACTCTGCTCTGCTCTGAGTCAGAGGAGAAAACATTTATCGTATCCTACAGTTTTTATCCAATGAGGAGAGAGAACGGCATGCAGGGCTGTGTGTGCAGCCAAGGAACGCCGTGAATGTGGCGACGTAGGGACGAGGACTGTTATGGTGCGTTCAAGGAAACTTGTTTTTTTCCGACCTGTGACGTCGTACCAGTTCGATCTGGTACATAGACTGTACAAAAAGACGTACTGGTACGATTTCACGGGTCAGAAGTTACGAGTGGCCGTTATAGTGACTTTCACCGGTAAAACAGGTCGGAAAAACACGAGTGGGTTGCCTGGAATGCTACAAAGTCGTAAGTTGTGACTTGAAGCTGTAATTTATGATTTCAAAAGCCTGCCTGGAACGCAGCATTAGCGAAAACGACCGGATCACTCACTTCTGCTTTAATGCTGCAAGACATACTATAAATAGTGTGTAACTGTACAATATAAATATTGAAGAGAGCGATCAGTGGTAGCTTTCATTTTTGTTACTTGGGTGTTACTTGGGTGCCCACCCCCCCACGCCCCCGGATTCACTGTTGCTACCCCCTGTGCCCCCCACCAGAAAATACTCTGGACATGCCCCTGTCCTCACCAACAATCTCGAGTGTACAGAAATGAACAAATGAACAAATCAGAGGGTGGAGGAGGATGAAGAAGTTGCCTTCACTCTGGACTATAATGATGATGATGATTATAACTAGGACAAAGATGTATAGAAAACATAAAAACTCTTTGAGAAATACAGAGGAATTAGCAGTTATTGACAATTCTCGCCTGGGCCCATGTTCCACTTTAAGACCCATAATCATTCCTCATAGTAGGAAATTATGGGAAGATTATGCATTTCCTGAATTGTTACAGTCCTGTGAGTATTTCAGTTTTTGTTATTTGTGTCAGTGCTGTACCTACATTTCACAGTGTTAAAAGAAAGACTACAGTTTAGGCGAAAATAGTGGAAAAATAGTTGTTGAGACAGATTGACCTTTGACCATGTGACCTTTATATTTTGTAGATAGGCCCAAAACTAGGTCTAAATGAAAGCTGGGATTGTACACTTTAAAATGCTACCAAACATGCCCTCATAACATATGAGTAAAGGTCTGAAAATGAGCACAAAACAAGATATGCCCCCTGCGTTTAGAGGCCTATTTTTTGCAGGGGGTTGATAACTTTATGAGCTGATAACTGTCAAAAAGCTACCACTTAGGATGGGTTATCATACCAAAATATCATCTATGGACATGTACCTTTTCAAAAAATGTTACTAGACTTTGCCACTCTGAGTGGTACCAAAATCTGGTCTGGCCCATGGACTACTATTGCAGGAAAGTGACCAAGGTGTGAGTCACTTTGAGTCACAGATACTTTATTTAGCTCATTTGATGAAAGAGAGGACATAATAAAACATCAAAAGAGAATGAAAAAGCCTAAGAGATAGATGGATAAAATTGAATGATTTGCCAAAGAATAAAAATAGAAATTGTAGCCACAACAGCCATACAAAAAAAAATCACCATAGCCACCTTTAACTTAGGAGTTTTATCTGTAAACAACTGAAACCCAGACTCTTACTCGTCTACAGCCACACTTTTGTTAAGCTAATGCTAATGTAAGCATGCTAACATGCCTTCTCTAACACAATAGCCTAAATGAGCTAAATTCAAAGCATGAAAAGCATGTGTAATCTTTTGCCTTTATGAAAAACATGACATTACTATGAAATTTCTAGGCTATTTCTTGACATAACTACGCAATTACTTGTTATTTCTTGATTATTTCTTGACATTATCACGTAATTATCACATAATTAGCGGCCTGTAAATGAAAGGGTTACCAATTTGTGTTTTTGTGGGTTTTTACTTGCATGTAACCTCGAGTGGTAGTGTGTTCGCAGAGCTGCTCTGCAGTTTCATCAGAAATTCCTCATATTTGTCACTCAGGATGATAAATTAGAGGCCAACATGAATGTGTTTTTTTAAATATAAATTTTATAATGTTTGCCCTGTTCATCATCACAATATAGTGTGTTAGAATATTGTTCACGTAACGAAGCAGGCACAACTGAGGCTGATGGGAATAACATTAGTTTTTGCCTGTGAACTAAAATTTATGAGGGATAGTAAAAGAGAAGGGAAAGTGTTAGTACAAACATCCTCAGGGAAAACAGGAGACATATTTCACAGCAAATGCTTTGACTTGTCATTGCAGGAAAGGCACAGGTGGAACTAGTATCATTAACAATGGCTCAGCACCATCGAGGGGCCCTGAAACAGACAAAACTATAAGCACAGCCATCATTTATGTTATTATCAACATGTTGCAGCTGCGCTTTTCCAAAGTCTACCAAGACCAATAGTGGCTCTGACATTACATATTTAGATTTACAAAGATCCAGCTTTATTATCAGACTAACTGGCTCAGATCCCTTTCAGCTACATTCATTTTCCTCTCCTCCTTATCAACTCGTAAAGCATGGATAGTTCTGGACAAACAAACACAGGCAACTTCTGCAATATCAGCACCCACACTGAGGATCAACGGGAAGGGAAAGTGCTAAGAAGGAAGGATGGGAAGGGATGAGAGGAAACAACCTTAGCATTTTTTTTCCCAAAACGGTAAGAAGGTTGAAGAAATGGAAGAAATCTGATCACAAGTCATGGGATTGTGGTCTTTAATGTTATGTTTTTTTTTCTTTCCATATTAAGCTCCATAAACACACTCATCAGAGTGAGTGTCTTTTCAAAACATCAAAAGTTCATAAGGAGACTACTTGTAATGTTTTGAATACACACTAAAAGACGCTTACAAGGACACATACACATTTTCAAAACAAATGCATGCGTGCAGATATTCACATGAAGTCCTTGAAAGTTGCACGTACCATTTTGCTTTCTCTTTTGCACACACACACACACACACACACACACACACACACACACACACACACACACACACACACACACACACACACACACACACACACACACACACACACACACACACACACACACACTGCTCCCCTGACACAACACCATGCTTTCAGCTGAGGATTGTTTTTCTCCCATTTCAACTTTTCCCTCTGTATCTCGGTGACAAAGTTCAGTCCCTAAACACAATGGCTGCCAGCAGCTGTTGGACTGACTCACTGCCAAACCATTTGACTGTGCAGCTTATCGGATAATTTAACATCCTCAAAGACTTGCAAGCAAAACATCATCTGAGTCACCACTTCTGTCTTGCACATAACAACACAAGCTCTAACCATGCAAAAAGAAATGACAGTCTCCGTTCATCAGTCAATCATTCGCCAGTCACTAAGCTGGACTTCTAAATGCTTATTGATTGATGCTTATTGTGATCAATGACACACATAGGACATGGTCGTTAAGCTGTGTGACGCGCAGTCACAACTTTGCGGCTGTTTTGCGTCCAAATATTCCACTCTTCTTATCCTTGTGTTCTTGCCAGTGGGGCTACAAAACAGTCAAGAGTTGTTTGTGAGTTTAAAAACAGGAAATACGTTAAATATCATGTGCTGCACCCAAAGCTAATATCTGGTCTCTTTCTATGAAGCTTCTCTGTGATCCATCCCATGCAGCATCTAACTGGATTAACTATGGTGATACAATTTCCCAATGTACGATTTACTTGCCAAAAGCTATTTTGGTAGGAGGGGTGGATACCTTTTATGATTCCTGGAACAACAAATGCTAACAAAAACAGCATGGTGTTGAAGACATGATCAAAAATCAAACCTAATGAAAGTGAATCTAAAACACTGTTGGTTCTTGGCAAAACAAACAAAGTGGAAATTCCCCTGAGAGCCAGTTACACTGACTAAACCCACTCTAAATGACACATTTAATGAGCAAATATTGACAATGTGAAAAGTGTATCACTATAGTCAATATGCACAGATGAAATATAGAAAAATTAACTTGATTGATAAATGATCTATTAGGCATTAAGTAATTAAATACTGCGAGTTGTCGATGGCTAAATGGAATGAATGAGTGTACCAGTTCTTTATTTTTGCTCTTTATGCCCTTTTATAAATATATAATTACATATTTAGATGCAAAAATCCCACCATCGAGACAAACTCAACCCCCACTGCTCTCAAACCTGGATTTCAGAGATTCCTTCCACTGGTACAACTGGTACAACAACTCCATGCTGTCTTGTCTTTTTTTTTTTAAAACAACAGCATGCCTGGGAAGACAGGCAGTGCTTCAGTGATATATGAAAGAACCAATTGTGAAGTTGAACTAATTAAGAGGGCACAATTGAGAGTCACAGACAAAAACTTGGGTCAGAAGGTCAAACTGCAACCTGGTCATTAAGTGAGAGGGATATAAATCAGCTATTGTTGTCTCCCATACTGTCTAACGTTGGGCTTATGACTGAGTTTTGCTTTAACACAAAAAAATCGTTCATGGTATAAGCGTATTCCCATGAGCCATGTTGATGCTCCACTCTAAATTGCTGTGTGAATTTTCCTCCGTCTTGTTACATCTGTTCCTCAGTGAACTGAAAGACACTCTGCACCTCAAACTGTGATGTGATTACGGCTGCTGCAGAAGCCAGTGGTCTATTAAAGCATGTCTGCTTGTTCTGTCAGAAGATTTCGATACAAGCTTGGTTCATGTGTTGATACATACAAAAAAGACCTTTTCTCCCATTGCATAAGGATTATGGTACAAAAACACAACTTGAGCACAATATTTTCACTTGTTTGTCACGTAGAAGCTAATTGTTACCCGTACTTAGCAATTGGTACCCATAAGGAGGAAGAAAGTCTCCAAAGATAGACTTCTGCTCTGGTTTGGTTAACCAAATGCTGGTGGCCTGCTGTTTCTGCTTTGGTTCTTTCTTAAGCCACTCATTTACTTAGTCTGTTCCCACTGGGCAGTGACTACAGCTGCCTACAGTTTTAATATGGGGGGAGCAAGTGAGAGCTACAAGGACTCAATTGCACAAAAGTAACTGACCAAAGAAATTAGCACAAAACGTCTCATAGGTAAATAAAACTGCAGACTGAGCTGATTCTCAGTGGGCTCTGCAATACTAACAACACTTTTATCTTCCAGGAAGTCTTTAATTGAGTGTTATTGTCAAGAATATCTCCCCAGGACAGCAGACCTGTTCCTGGCTCCATCACTCATGTTTGGGATTGAATTTCTCTTACTTTTCCTCATTTCCTCATTTCCAATTGTACACTTCCAATTTTATGTTCATTGTCTGCCAAATCAAACAGGACACTTGTTTGTCTATGCCCCCTAGAACATCACATACTTTTGAAGCACTTTTTCATCTGACGCCTCTGTCGACAGGACATTATTTGTCTGGCCCATCCAAAATACGGTTATAAAGCACTGTTGAAAAATGTATTTTATGATGTGAGAAGGCTATGGTTTCAATTTGGAAAGGATCATGGTTAAAATAATTACTTTGGTAAGGTCAGGGAAACATTGCGGTTAGGGTTAAAATAACAGTATTAATAGGTGGGGACCTTCCTGGTTGTTATTACAAAACAAAACTTACTTAATTTTACGGTTAAAGAGAAAGTTCATTGTTGGGCTGAAACTGGAAACAACAAACTCCCCCATTAAAAAAAAAACATGTTCTTGACCGTTTAACCCTGTTCAACTTTTACAGTGATGTCACCTGATTCCCTCATGCGTTTCCATCATAATTATTGTGACATCGAACAAGCTTTGTCACTTGCAAACACATGCGTCATTTTGGAGTGTCGCTTAAATGATTTAGCAAAAATAACACAATAAACAATAAATGATGAACCAACCGTAGGTGTGAATATTAACTAGTTGTGGTAATGGAGTTACCAGTAACAACACCTCATGAAAACCTCCCTGTTCTCTCTCTCTCTTTCTATGAATCACTCCCATGAGAGGAGCTGGAGTGGCACTTCACTCTAAAAACAAACTCTTCCCTCCCTTTTGGCTCTGGTGTTTATAGAAGAGCTGTCTGTGGCCCAGATTCAGGTCGCAAATCGCTGTCGTTATATGAAAAACTCATGTTCCATTGTCCTAGTATTCATGTGAAAATCGTTTAATCCAACTGCAGGATTGCATAGTCATCTAAGAACTGAGCCCATCTTCAGTCTTATGAAACACATTTGAATTAAGTTGAATAAACTCAGAAACCCCTGGCAGTCTGGCTGGAATTAAGGCTGATTTATTTATTTTTTTTCTGTTTCACTTCCTGAAAACTTGACATTTTCAGAGCTGCAATGTTTCCACCAGAAACTGGATGATATGTGGCTATTATAAAACAACCACTTCTAAAAAAAAATTGTTTTAGTCAAACTGAACTATTGCTTAACCCAGAATGTGGCACAAAATTGTGGTGGTATCAGTTACTTCAGGGGATTACACAAATCATCTGCAAAAGCAACATTTTCCAGGTCAAATGGAGGGGAGAAAGGGATTCTATAATAGCTGGATCACAACAAACACAATTGTGCAAAACTGTCTGAACTGTTTGGGAAAAGGACATAGAGGGCCCCTCCCATAACAATGTGTCTGTTGCAAAACACATTTCAAATCTTGCACGAAGTGGCGGGAATGAAAAGGGACGACGTGAGAACAACGCAGACATACAGGAATGTTTGCCGTGACTCGTTAGTGACGCACTATTTGTTGTTGTGTCATGCTGCTGTGCAGTTATTGTTGGGGAGGGGACACTTCGCACTTGTTTGGCAGCGTGGGGGAGGGGTGGGGGGGAAGGGAGGGAGGGGTTTGTTGTGAGAATGAAAATTCGAGGGTGTTCTCCTCTCGTTTCCTTCTTTCCCTGAAGCCCCCCCACCCACCCACCCACCCCCCACCCACACCTCCCATGGTCTGTCTCCCTCTCCCCCAAGAGTGTTCCTAATGTCTTTCCTGTACAGGGCAAGGACCTGTTCCCACACCATGTAGGACATCCCTCTGACCCACACACAAGGGAAATACACCCTGCTCCTAGAACATGAAGACCTACATGCTGTGGCTATCTGGCCAAATACTTCATGCATAGAATAAACTTAGAGGTTTGAAGGATGGTGCATTGTCTTTGGCATTTTGTTCTGTTGTTGGCATGTGTGGGGGAAACAGTTTTATTACTTCAGGCTGGGTATTTGTTTGTTTGTTTTAGGATCAAATGACTTACATTGATCCTGCTCAGAACATGAGAAGGTATCTGGTCAAAAAGCACAGTTCAGCCCAAGGAGGACACTTGTCCCATATGTGAGCAAGAACAAATGAGAACAAAAGAAGAGAAAAAAAGGGACTCATTTTGCCGTCACTTTTTTCCCCCCAATTCAAAAGCCATTTCCTGAACTAACAATCGTATTTTGCCCAAACTGGACTTTGTCCCATAAAAGTCTGGATGAAGACAGAAATATGGTCATTGAGAGATTTGAAAAATAGTAGAGAAGAATTTATTTGGCTAATATCTTTCAACATTGCCTGTTATGTAAGCTCCTGGCAAAGCATATTGTGTTAGATAAGTCTGCAAAATAGCCTGCACAAGGGCAAAGTTTGGGATAAAAAACTCCATGTACACCACTTAGCAGTAGGGAACAGAAAGCTTGTTTCCTGTTTGTGTCGCGTTCAAACCGCTCCCCTCCATTTCCTTCCCTGGGGTTTTGATTGTGCACCTGCACCTAAAGGCCAACATAAACACTTTCAGCTGCACAACGCTCCAGTAGGAGCTTTATTCATCAGCTGCACAACAACACATGTGGAGAAACAATGCACCTCCTGGGTGAAAACAAGTTTGTTTTTCACTGATTCTTGACAGTATGAATAGAAAGTCCAGGATGCCCTCGGATTCCTTTGCATTCGTCTTGTTTTGTGTTGACTGTTTACATGGTCAGTGGGATGAATATAGATGTTATATCCACAATCATGTAGAGGAATGTAAGGCATGTGAGCAGCTGCTGTACCCATTGTAGTCGTCTTTCTGGGTCATAGTAGCTAATGTAGTAAAAATTTACAGGAGAAGGGATGTAGGAAATGAGCTAGTTAGGAACTTTATTGTGAAAAATTGTCTTTCACATCACCACAGATGAAAGGACCAGGTCCAAACAAAGAAGGCCAGTCTATCCTCTGCAAAGACACAAGTAAGTCATGAAGTTATTGAAAAGTAACAGAGGAATATCAAGGTAAATTCCCTTATTTCCAAAAATAATAAGGTCACTTATGTGTGCAGTTTTAAGGTTGAGTAAAGATTATGACATCATGGGCACTAATTCAATTTAGCACTAATTAAAACGCTGACCATAAACTAGTCAAGAGTTATCATCAACAAGTCACTTGGTACAGGATGCCAAGTATTATTGCATTAGTCACAGGACTTACTGTAAGTTGGCAGGGCAACAACACCTTGACAGTCGGGTTCTGTGTATTGTAGAATTTGATTACACATTTGGCCTTTGGAAACTACAGAGAAGGGTTGACATTTTTTAGCTGCAGGTGCCTAAAACTTTAACCAAAGTGGGGTATAAGTGGGTTATTTAAACCTGCTAATAAAAGCCACTGCCAGTCAAGTTGGCCTTTCTCTTAGGACTGAAGACACACAGAGAAGCATTGGGGGGAAGCTGCTAACTGCTGTGCAAGAACGGTAAAATGGATCCGTCACATCTAATCCCCGGGGTGGTGCTTCTGTAAAAGCGTCTGATCCTCCCCGTGATGCATTTACATCAGCGATCGCGTGTCTTAGAGACTTATTTTGAAACAGGTGTTTGCACTTCCACTGCCATGTGTATCTGTAGCTGTAGTCTTGTAGTCTTTCTGGTTTAACAACATTGTGCTTTAAAAAGACTTACAATAGGAGAAGGCATGGAAATGATTGTGTTGTGTTTACGTCAATACCAAGTGAAGCCAATCAGAGCAAGAGCCAATGAATACCCATGTCGACTGCAGTGTTTTCCATTGCAGACAACAAGCATGATATCAGCAGGTCTTGGAAGTTGTTTTGACCAATGGAAAATGGGCTTTATGCAACACCACTCACACACAACAAATACACACAAATGTTGATTTTAGCAGCTTTATCATTCATACGTAAACCTTCACTAATCATACCTTCTTGCAATCTGTGTTTTCCCTCAGCCAACAGGATTTTTCCATCGTTATAAAAAGTCTGCTGGATGTTTACACCACTAATGAGAGCAGAACTAAGTCACTGTGAAGAGGAGCAACTGTTTTGAATGAAAACCAGTGGATTAAATATTCTCTGTAGTGACGTCCAGTTGCTTTGAAACCAACAGAATTCCTCAGAAAGAATCTGATTCAGTTTTTGGTCTTGTATAGGAGCACACACACACACACACACACACACACACACACACACACACACACACACACACACACACACACACACACACACACACACACACACACACACACACGCACTCGCCTCGCATACATTCCCTCCCACAAAATTCAGTGCCACATCTGCAGACAGTGTAGGAGTGGTTTACAGTAAAACCACCGGAGCTACAGTGAAATTACAGAAGTAAATCAAAACACTCGCAGTCTGCACTCGCTCCCAGATGTATCTTTACTTTTGTTTTTAGTAAGAACGTGGGCAGCTCACATCCCACCTCAGACCTCTTTCAGGTTTAACGCTTTATTGGGAGGATTTGGAGGCAGTTGAGTGGGTGCTTCATACAGATATAGAGCTGGAAGGAAAGCAAGGGTGCCTACGCTGTGTCTTTAAAAACATGAATATGTGTTTCACTCACTCCCTTTAAATATTTACTTTTCATGGGTCGTCAGCCTTAATTAGACAGTAAATAGAGGGATGAGAGGAGGGATAATTGAGACCAAGAGAGAGAGAGAGTTGCCAGAGAGTGAGATGTGAACTGATAGTAAACCAGATCTTTGTAAAGTCACAGAAGGGGCCACATCTGCATGGATATGCATCTTTTTTCTTTTTTTTTCTAAGAAAAGCAGAACAAACAGACTAAAAGTCAAACCATGGTTTAAATTGCCCAGTTTCATATAAAAGAAACAGGAAAAGAAAATAGATTACAGTGCATCATGTAAATGAACACATGACTGATCATTGATGACCTTCTGACCCCATGACTCTGACTCATGCAAAGATAAAATTGTTTTGAAAAGTAGAAACTTCCTGTCATTAATAACCAAAGGGTCATTCTATCGGTTCCACAAAAATAATTTCAGATTCAAGCTAAATATTCAGTTATTGATTAATGTCCTGAACTATCTCTGTCCATACAGGGAATGTTGGCAACTCTTAATGCAGCCGTTTCATGGATATTCCTCTTTAAATTCACCACTGCTTGCATTTGTAATAAACATCTGTTTAGCTTCTTGAGCCCACTTGGCATGTTTTGCTTATATAACACTAAAATCAAGATCAATTTCTGACATTAATTTTGACCATGAAAAAGCAAACACAAATCTGGGTTAACCATATTCACTGGCAACAGCAACCCACCTATACTTTGCAAATGTTTTATTGGTTCATTGTTTAAAGAGAACCAGAGGAGTTTGCTTTTGGTTATAAAAGAGTCTCATATTAATGTGGATGAATCTATGTTACCCACACTTGTTAATGGGTCCATTTTGGATAAATATATAGTTTTGTCTTTATAGTTATTTTGATATTATTATTTAGCGGTCGACTCGCCCAGCATTTCCTAGTTTCGGTTTCCCAGACGCTGCCCGGCGGGTTATGGGAATAACGCTGCCGGATCGCCGTTTATAGTCAGAACTACGATGGTATCTGATCATCTTCGAACCTCCGACTTTCATTCTTGATCAATAAAAACATTCTTGGCAAATGTTTTGCTTTCGTCTGTCTTGTCCAAGAATTTCACCGTGCTAGCAGAGGCTCATGGGAAATTTGGTGTAAAAACACTTCACTTTCCGAAACTCCTCGTAGTCCCTTTAAAAGTAGGAGTTTGGTATGTAAATCTCACTTGTTGAGCCAAAGTCTTTGAGTGGATACATTAATTTAGCCAAACTTATCCTCGCATCATAAAGGGTCACAAGAATGTCATCTGCATACAAACAAAAATTCATATTTGCATCATCACTTGTCCCTCACACGTCTTCTCTTATTGCCTATGCCAGTGATTCAGCTCTGAGTGAATACTGTCACACTCTTGTCAACACACCTTCTCTGGAAATACTGTTTTGCATAAATTCCCATTTTTTCTAATCCTGACTGTTGGGGAATAACACAGAGACTTCACACCTTGAACTAACTAGTTGTTACTGACAAAATGCTGACATCACACAGACCTAAAAGCCTTCCCATCATCATGACTAGTAAGGCTCCAAGTTACTTTTATTATTATGGTCAATGAGCTCACCATGTCCACAGTGCAAACCACTGCACCACCGTGCCACCCTTACATTGCCACATTATGATATAATATGTGTTTTAAACAGATACAGAGCAGATCATGCAGTCCTATCCATCTTCAAAAACAAATCAAAAAGACCAAAACAATTATTTCTAAGTCATTCAGAAATCTAGACAGATGTGGTTGTAGAAACTTCACCCACACAAGATTATGTAAGTTTCCAAAGAAGTGCAAGTCATGGCTGTGACGGTAACATTTTTATTTTCCATATGGGAGGAATTAAGGAGTGAATTCTGAGGAGTGTTATTGATGACTTGTGTTCTCAGTGTCTCAAAGCCCAGAATGGAAAGAAAAAGCTAAAATTACAAAACATCTAATATGACATGAAGCTTTCTGCTGCGTTTTATATTTTCTTTACAGATGAGTAATTGAGTTCTACATAGTAAAAACACAATACGTTATAGCAGTTGCCTTACTTCTGGAGTGGCAAAACACAGTCCAAGAGCATGTTGCTTATCTTGGACTTGAGTACACTATAGTATGACTGAGGTTAAGACTTTCTGAAATTCTCTGTGCAGTGATTCACATGTTGTTCATGAATTCGTTGGAAGCCAGTTTATAGTTTTTGGCAGAACGTTTAGACTGCTGATGGTCTAGGTGCATTCTGTCTTTTCACAGGTACTTATCATATTTCATGGTTTCACTGCAGTGTAATATGACTTGAGAATATCTTAAATATCTTAAAACGTCTCTAGCATCAGGAAATAGAGAGACAAAAAAATCTAATTAATCAACATTTGACCCACAGCTACTCAAAAGTTGATCTTTAGGCGGTATACAATAATCTAAAGCAGATGTCAGTGTAAGGAATGTGAGGTCTGTCTACCCACAGAGGATGTAAGGTGTTTGAGTGTCTGTGCATGTGAAAGTGGGTCATTTATGTAAATGTGTGTGTGTGTGTGTGCGTGTGTGTACCTCCCATCCTCAGAGGATATCTGTGTGTTTGACATGGAAGTTAAGGGCACGTCCAGGAAACAGGCCCTCTGTCCGACTGTCATCCATCACCAGAAAACCAACCACAAGAGTCCCACACTCGGTTGCGGAGGCTCAAACCTGGAGGAAGAAGAGGATGAGGATGAGTGGGCGTCTTTTTGGCTTCAGTCAGAGAGCAGGCTAATCCAAATTTTCCCTCAAACTTGCAGCATTGCTCAACAGTTATTTTTAAGTGCAAGCAACTTGAGTCACTTAGAAAGCTGATTCTCACTTAGGGTGTGATTATTTGAGTTGTGTATGTTTCATCTTTTAGTGTGAGTTATATAACCAGGTGACAGGAGAGAGAACACTATCCACACACAGCAAGCGCATAAAAACACTGAAAGCTTTATTGGTGTAGGGACATTTGTTTTACATGTGATAGGCAACAATCCGTCTCCTCTTGGTTTGATGCCTCTTCATGTTCATATCTGTCGGCAACAGAAGGACAAAGCTCACACAAACAACTGACAACTGTTCAAACCTTAGTCACCAATTACGTAATCAAACACCTGCAGCTTCCCTTTTGTTTCATCAGATCCAAGCCAAAACAAAGATTAAAAACCAAAAGAAAGGGACATTTTACGCGCCGTGGAAGTTGGCATTATATCCACACATCAGCTGCCTGCAAGCCTGAATCATTATGCAGACTCTGATTGGCAGTTCCTGTTGTTACATGGGTGCTGTTGCCGTGGGCGAAAATGGTCGCCTTTTTCCCATCTGAGCATCGCTATAGGAACGCTATTCATAGGTCATAAGGTTTAAAAGTGAGATGGATCACTTATAGGAAAGAGGAGTGATTGAAAACAATGAACGCATAAGTGGGTGGGGGTATAGTGTGCATTAGGGTGATGATAAAGGGGCCACATGTAGGTGACTCATGCACTGTGTTTCTGAAGAACTAAAGTGTCTTAAAAACAAGTTTTAGCCCCCCCCCCCCCCCCCCCTTGCATCCTGTAAATAAGCTGTCATGAGGGTCTGAGACTCTGGTGACAAATACTGAAACCTAGAAAACACATAATATATGCATAAAGTATGCACCTACTCTGTATCATTTAAACAGTAATAGCTGTTGCTTACAAATTCCCTTGCTGCAGTGTTTTTTTCCACATTTTATAACCTTTGGGTCTCCTTTCTCCAGCACAGTGAAAAGCACAGATTATTGGCCACATATTGTCTCCAGACAGGGTCAGGGGGCTTCCAGTAGCTGACTCAGACCTCTTCCTGGAAGCCCATGCGTCACCCCGTCTGTTTCCCCCTCCCTAATCCACCCCTCACCCCCCCCCTATTCATATGTCCCCCATATCAACTACTCAACTGCTCCTCTCAGTCTGGCCTGTCTTCATGTTTGTCTTTCGCTCCAGGTCCTCCAAACATGTGAACATAAATAAATAAAGAGGGGTACATATGCATGTTAGGATTTGCTCTGAGCTTGATTGTTTTTTTTCTAGTTGCCAAACTCTTTAATGGTGAAATTTTTCCTACATACGGGCACACGCATTCCTCAGGGAAAAGAATGTCACCATAAAAGCCTCTCGCCCCTCTGCCCCCAACCCATTATACCCCCATGTCCTCCCCTCCCCCGATTCTCGGGCTCCCCCCCTTTCTTACCCGAACTGTAATGATCTCACCCAGCTGTCACTGTGTAATCCCACCCACACTCGGTGCGGCACACAGGCCTGTTGCTGCTGCTGCTGCTGCTGCTGCTGGTGGCGGTGGTGGCTGACATCATTTGTTTTGTCCGTGTCACCATTTCCCTGAAATCCAAAACACGCTGCCAGTCAGAGGCTTCAGAACATTTTGGTTTGATCTTAAGCACTGCTCTTATTGTAAAAAATAGGTATAAGGAGTAGCTTTCAGACAGTTTTATTTTTGACTATAGAGTCGGAAGCAGGATTATATAGTATTGTGCCACTGAGGTTTCAAGTGGAAAGTAATGGATTCCTTTGATTTTTGTAAAGGACAAAGTCTCCTGGATTACTTGTTTGGATAAATGGTACTAATAGGGACAAAGTATTAGAAACAACATCAATTACTAGTATAATTATTACTTAAAAACATAAAACTGAGTTGATCTTTTCTGGTAACAAACTTTGAATGAAAACTAACCGTCCCCCTACGTTAACAAATTTGACAATTATCTGGATCCTCAGCTGCAAGATGCTCCATGAGTTAAAGCCGGCTTTAACTTTGTTGTGTGTTTGGCGCTGAGATGGTACCTTCAGAGTATTTGGAGCTTTATCTTTACCATTAGCTGCCTGCTGTTGCCAAAAATAGCGCTTTGAGAGTGGTGAGAGTCAATCAAAACACTTGAGTCAGGCCCTCCAAACCCAAACAAAGAACTGAAACAATGTGTTTTTGGTTGAGAAGAACTGTAGAATTAAATGAAAATGCTGTGGGTCCATCACCATGAGTAATCCCTTTCATACACAAGTACTCAGAGTGTTTGTAGCTACCTAAATATGATAACTATGATAATGCTGGTGTGGATTGAACTGGATTGCACACGTAAAAGGAACTGGTGATTCACTGCCAGTAGTGGTGCTCTTTATTCCATCTACTCAATACAGTCTACATATCTGTTAATTGAATACACTGCGTGCCTTATTTTAAAAAATCCTGCCATTGTCACACAAAACAGTTGGATTGTGACATTGAATTTAGTGTCATAGAGGTCATAGAAATAATGCTTATACGTTAACATCCATCATAAAAAATTACTAATTTCACTTACATTCATTCCTAAGTAAGCTTTAATAGCTGTGGATGATTGAAAGTGAATTTGTGTTACATCACACTTCACCATTTAACCTGTCAGTGTTGGAATGATGACTAAGAATTAAGGTCAAGACTTCTTCTTTCTCTGTTCCCCCTAATTATACCTCCAGCGTCATTGCATGTGTAGTTTTCATAAATAATGTGAAAATGAGTTCAACCCTTTGCGTTACATCTGTCTGTATATGAGAGAGATGTGTAGGCAAGATGATGAGTGTTTCTCCCACAGTTACAAAACAACGCACACAAAGTGACCTTTATGCTTAATGCCTGCACATCACTCTCTGTTCAATTACACAGGAATACAGATGAGGTTTTCGTCTCTTCTCTAAGTATCATACTACCGTCTCATTAAACCAATTTATAAGTTTGAATCCTACAGGATGTTCCCATCCAGTTTCTCCATGATTACATTCTGTCATGCTGTAAAACAATTAAGCAATTAAAGACAGTGTGCTAGGACACCATTAAAAGCATGAGAAAATGTTGATGATTATGAGTTTTTTTGTATATTACATGACATGAGTGAAAAAAACATGTTTATTTTCACCCTGGAACTATACAGTGATACAATGATAGTCTCAAAAGTTATGGATTCAAACTGCAGAGGATTCATGTGTCATATACCTAAAGAACAGAATAAATAAACAATAAACCCTGCATTGCATAGTATTGGATAGTATTATTCACGTTTCCTACACTAACAATCTTCATACGTAGTGCATTTTCACGCATTTCAAGTAGGCTACTGACAGCAAGAGTTTGCATTATCACACTCGCCACAAACTGGCAAACCAAATAAACAAATAACTATCCGTACCGTGTGAATGTCTTCCACTTTCTCTGGAAGAATGTCTCCTTCGCTAACCATCTTTATATGCTTTGGTCCTTTGACTGTCAAACTGTAAAATACAAAACATATAGATTATACAAAATATGAACCATATGCAGCACATTCTTTCCCCATAGTTTTAAGTATGTCTAAGGAGGAACATATAGTAACATAAAATAAAAGTAGCCTAACTATACGATATCCATAGTAAATATTTTGGGTCATAGTAGGAGTGAGTGGTTACTGTATACTTGCCTCCAGTTGGGCTTAATCTTATTAACATTGGCATTCTTGAATTCATAATGCCATTCTGGAGGGAGGTTGTCTACAACAGCGCTCTGGTGGTTGTGGGCGTTCTGAATCCAATCGAAAATCCCATAAGGGCCCTAACTGAGCGTCGCCATGGTCAAGTGCCACCGGAAGAAGAGGCATGTGCGTGTGTGTGCACGGCATACTTTTGTCTCAGTGTGCATTGGTGATCCACACACAGCTGATAGTAGCCGGAAGCTATGCGCTCGTATGCGTGGTGTAGGAGTTGGGTTGTTGAAATGAGAAAACCCCGCAGCCTGAAAGATACAGAGATCAGCTATTCTCGCCTGAACGGTGATGTGTCAGAATGTAAGAGGCGTCAGTGATCAAAAAATGAGCGCCGCCCACAACCCCGGGGCCCGGCTGTACTGTAAATCTAACGCTGTGTTTATGTAATTTGATGTTTACGCAATAAAAAGGGACTGGACTGGGCTGAGGTGGATGGCAGCAGTGCAGTGGTAGTTGAGGGGGTGGGTATGGTGTGCACCCACCTTACTTTAATTACCATATTTCAGGGGAAATTAGACTGTTGGAGGCAGCATAGTATATATATTTAGAGTATATTCCAAACATTTGGAAAAAGGGGATTTAGAAAGCAGGTGTGTTTTCATACTTTGACAACGTAAAAAAGAAAAAAGGGATTTCTGTTTTAACCCTCCCAGTGTCTAAAAACAGCCTAAACCAACAGACTTCATGCAAACAAAACAGGATTCACTCCACACAGTCCTATTGTCACTTCAAAGCCTAATTTAGTTTTCATATTTTCACTTCGATTTAAGAATATCTTATGGGTTGTTCGTTGTTAGGTTCATTAAAAATCTTGTGAAATCCTTTCAAAACCCCATAAAGAAAATCACTGTCATTGAGGCTAATTCCTGGAAAAGGGTTAATGCAACAACATGCAATTAATGCAGTTCCAACAATAAGGATGAAATCCTGTTACCACTTTGCCCTTCCTGTGTTCACTGTAATAGTGTACACACTGAGAGTCAATGTGTGTTTATAGATTCACTCAGGTACAGTTTCAGGTCTAGTTTTAGCATGACCAGCTGTCTTTACCTGAGCAACAGTCTGTGTGAATGGTAGCCTACATGTTTTAACATTTGTATAATCTACTAGTGGCATTAAGTAGCTTACTGTAGCAGGGATGTAAACAGAAATCTTTTATGTAGGAGCTTATCATCAGAACATGAGCACACCAACAAAACCAACAACGAACCAAACTTTTTTAACTTATCACAAAACAAAAACACAATCACAATACCAGTGACTGTATTATGAAAGCAGTTACTTGCATTGTCAGATCCACATGAACTGTCATTGCAGGTACAATTAAACCTAAATGTAGTTTTGGCTCCCTGGCTGCTGGGTATTTGGACACTTGTTTCCTAACACATTATTCATCATAAAATTGATTCTATGTCAGATGTGTTTTCAGTTTGTGCAGCTGAACCTAGAGAGTAAATAACTAAATGAGTCAATGCAGCTTTAAGCCAAAAAACATTCAAGAAAATGTTTGGGAAAGTTTCAAGATGAATTCTGGTTATGACTGGCAGAAAATCACTCATAGCCGTGTGTGACCATGCTTAATACTGCTATGTTATGCCTTTGCACTATTTCCATCACTCTTTAAAAAATAACCAATATAACTGTAGGCTACAAAAGCTGATAACTTCTGATGGAGGGTTCATCTGTTTGTTGCCATGGATGTCTTGAATCCCATCAGCCACTCTCACTTCATGACGAAATGAACCGTGTAAAACTCTCTGCAACAGCTTTTAAGCTTCTACTTTTACAAACTCTTGACTTTATGTGACTGAGAACAACTTGCAGACACACTCACACAATCGCATTCCCGGAGGAAACCTTACACCTTCCACATTTCAGCTCTCCAACAAAAACAGTCCCTGCTCCTGGCTGCGGTTGAAAAGAAAGAACTCGACGGATGGCGAACCAGCCAATCAGCGTCGGCAACGATTTCGATTTTGCGACTCCTCCCCCACGATTGGTCGGAGCGATCCCTCGAGGCTCCCGCCCCCGCGCAGCGATTGGTTGATTTTCCCGGCTCTATGTAAGTCATTTGAATACGCCTCGCTTTGTGGCTCATTACAGCGCTGCTGGTTCAAATTGACTCAAATATCAAGACGGGCGACACACAATGGAGCTGAGCACAGCACGGACACACTGCTGAAAGACTTATCGGTGTGTTCTGCACCGTGCATCTCTATCCTGGTGCGGGAACAGATTCAAACAGCGGAATTAACAAATAGTTTGGATAGTCTGTTTCCTTTTTTCTTCTTTTTCAACTGTTCCTGTCAGTGAAACATTGCAATCGGAAACACAGATCTGCATCACAGAAGAGGTGAGTTGTTCATGTTGCATGATGTTATTAAAAATAGAAACAATAACTTTATTATTTTTTTTAGAAATTTTACAGGAAACTGTAAAAAAAAAAAGAAATTGCCAAGGAACGTCTAACTGGGTTAAAGTCTGTTATGTAACTCCGGGAAATGTGTAACAAGGTCACAATAATTCACTTTACAACCCAATAGCCTCTGTTCAGTCTTGATAAGTTGACTAACCAATGCAAGAATTATTCTTTAAATCTCCCTGACAGCAACATTTGTTGTTGTTATTGTTTACCACCCTCATGAGTTATAATTAAACTCACTGTCGGACACAAACAAACAATTACTCACCAGCACCTGTGATGGGACTGTGGTTGCACAGCATGGCTTTTTCACAGTAAGCTTTTACTTTTATTGTGTTATGACTCAGTTAGAAGCCCATAATGTAGACCAGGCATGGTGTGTGTCTGTGTGTGTCTGTGTGTGTGTATGAGAGAGAATAACAGATTGTGTGTGCGTCAGTACAGGGAAGAGAAAAAAGCATCAGAGAAAGTGTGTGTACTTCTGCCCAAACAGACTTTAAAAAGCTTGAATCATCTCTTTGTCCGTCCAAACACCTTTTAAAATAGACCAACCGTCCCCTAAACTGCTTAAATGAATGCCTCAATTTGCTCCACCAGTGAGGCAGCTTAAATCAAAGTCAAATGAAATGGTTAAACCAATTTAACAATTAACAACAAATGCAGAGTGAGAAGCACACACAAACAACATTTTGTCTAAAAGCAGTGAAATCCAGATGATTTACTGCTTAAAGCTACTTATTCCACCTTTAATCCTAATGTGAAATGATTCTATTGCGCTGTGAGGCAGAGGTTTATGAGATCCCTGATTAATAGACATAGAAAAATGTAAAAAAAAAAAAAAAAAAAAAAATGTGTGAGAGAGATAAAATCCCTTACACAAGCTTAGGTTTATAGCAGCAGGGGAGATAATGTGTCTTTATCCTTTCTGACTCTAGGTTAATACTGTACTAGCCTACCAGATCATACAGGGGACAGGTGTGTGTATGTGTGTGTGCTAGTGTGCCTCCATGCACTTATAACCCTGTTTGTTTGGAGCCTCTGCACAAGGAAATGCATACTTGATGAGTGTGCGTGTGTGTCTGTGGAGAAAACAGGTCCAGCAGTGGGTGAATTGTGTTCCTCATAATCTCTGCAGTCAATCTGAGTGTGGTGTCTGTCTGTATCCGGCTCTGTTTGCCTGTTTATCAGATTTAGGTGCAGGTGCAGGTTTTTTTTTTTTTTTTTTTACGCTGGTCAGCGTGTCCCAGTGCCTGGTGTTTTGACAGCGGCCGCAGGCCTAATCTGACCCTTACGCTTCCCTGAGCGTGAGTGGAGCACTTTGTCTGAGCTCTGTGGTGTTTCCTCCTGCTTTGGTTTGGGCTGTTAGGTCAATTAATGATGACGCTTGAAGTCTGGTGGTCATGATGCCAAGAGGATGAAACCTAGGATGCAGTTAGAGAGCAAAGAACAAGATAACAACCCCAAAACACCATGAACTATGGGTGTAACAAGATGGAAACAGATTACCGCCAAGTGGAACAGAATAACATCTGGACTGATGCTCATTCATTCTCAGCAACTTATCCATATATCTGTAACTGGTATGAACCCAACAGAGGAAAACTAGCCCATTAAGGGAGTGGACAGAGCCTGATTTGTTGCCTTATTTCTGCTAGTGGGACACCCCAAAACTCAAATGGCAGAAAAAGCCTCAGACTCACTCTCAACAGGAATTTGGCCATTATAAAAGAAAAAGAAAATATAGAAAAAACCAAGGCTCAAACTGTACTACACACCCACGTTTGACCCCAGAAACCTTTTAGACTCATGTCATGTCTTTGATTTGACAGGGAAATTCAAGGGTTTTCTGGCAAAGGGCATTTTAAAACATCTTGGTTGAATTCTGTGTCGTGTTTAGGGACTGTACAGAAGTTATTAGGATGGTGGGTGGGATCGATAAAAGGAGAGGGGTGTGCACTTTTGCTTTTTGGTGAATGCACGCCAGTGTGAGAGGGGCAGGGACAGCTTTTGGCTCTTTATTATGGATTTGCCATTTATTTTGGCCATGTCTATGTGAGATCTTTTGTATTTGGACATTAAATAGCTCAGTCCTACAGGCGTCTGTGCATGACTGGTAATAAATAAAGATGCCTTTGAAGGTGTAATTTGGCTAACCTTTTAAAATTAGAATTCAATATAAGCCTTAGTACAATCATTTTTGTACAGGACCTACATGACGATGTACACAACACAACAATTAATTAGGCCGGATAAAAAAGGGGTTTCAGTGGGCCACTTTTGAAGCATTAAATGAGAAAATTAAGAGCAGACTGTCCTAACAACATTGACTGCATTTCATCTCCTTTTGTGTCTGGTATTCTGAGGTCAAGTATAGTCACTTCTCCTCCCACAGGAAGCAACAAATCAATGTTTGAGAGTGAAATCGTTTTAAATAGCAGTGAGGGAGCCCTCCCTCTAGAGAAAACTGGACTCAAAACTGTTATTTTCCACCACAGACGAGCCAGGATGATAAAAATAAGATGTGTGGTGTCGCTGTACAAGGGGTTAACTTCTCTACAAGTAAAACTGTTTAGTTAGCAGCTTTGACAAAACCACAAGTAAGTGATATGAACACAGTCTGGACTTTAACCTCATGCATTGTGAGTAATAAGACTGACTGTGTGAAGGTTCCCCTCCAATTAGCACGTTGCTATGTCTTATTAGTGTCAAAGGTACAGAGATAGTGCCCATTACATCAGCCTTTTACCACTTTGAAATCGTTTTACAGGACCTGTTATCAGACGCTGGCTGTTCCTTCAGCCTGACTGACTGCTTCGCTCCACAACTCTTCTCTCATGCCATGTGTCTGGCGCGCATTGTGTTAACCTACGTGCTGAACTTTACACGAGTCAGTCCGATGGCTTCGAGGGGAGTGGCACCTTCATTGTGAACTCAGATTATGGCGCGTGTTACATGCGGCCTTAAACGAGGCGATTGCTGATAGAAAAATCCAACTGTGGCAAATTAGTCAAATGACCTCATGGGTAAATCCGCAGCAACACGACTGTCGAAGTGCAATAACACTGAATTATCTTGTAGCCACTGGCCGCGCTTGGAGTCGTCAAATTTGATTAGACATCACAAAAAACAGAAGTCTTTGCAAACAAATCTTCCACTTGTTTCTTTTAAGCTGACTGTTGTAGTTAACCATCAGGGGGTTTCAGCACTCACTATTATTAGGCCGGTGAGTATGTAGATGCTCACACGGGTCAACTGGCTTTCAATAAAGACAATTTAGAGTGATTAAGTTAGCTGTACACTCACACAGCTTTGCGTGATCACACTCTTGTGTATATATACATAATAGTCCTTTTAAGTCTATGCTGTGCCACATTTGAGCCGCTGCCGTCCTTGAGCCACATGCAGTAAAATCTGCTTATGTCAATATGTGAGTTTCGATATGCTCCTTTATCAGTGTCACGAAGACAGATTCCTGTGCGTTTATAGCGCTCCTAAATAAAAGGGCAGATTTGTGATGCATGACCTCACAGTACATGTAGTCCGACAACACATAATAAGAGTTCACACACACCTTAAACAGAGAATGAGAGAAGTCTGCTTTACTGGTTTGGCTGTTGTGAAAACGATCCCAGCCACGGTTCACGCAGAGGCAGTGCGTCATACGGCCTGACGGTGGAGAACAGAGTGTGTGAAAGCTGCTGTGTGTGTCTGATCTGCTGTGATCTGCTCTGATCTCTTCCTGGGGGTCTTTGTGCGGTTGTTAATGCCATGACAGGATAGATAATACCTCTATTGTTGAAGACCTCCCCCTCCCCTCGCTCTCCCCCTCCTGTTATAGCTGGCTTCAGAATAGCTTGGTGTACCTTTAAAAACCACATTATGTGATTTAGAAAAAAAAACTAGTCTGCCTAAGGTTGAATAGATTTTAGGCTGCTTCCAGCTCTGGAACCAACTGGAGTGGAAGTTTTGTCTTGCCATTGGTGCTTCTGCAAAACCTGCAGGGATCTAAGAGTGAAAGTTGTCCAGCTGCAAAACAAATGGATGAACACCAATGCTGCCCCCAAATTCATTTTTGCCGCATTAAAAAAAGAAACTTCTGAGGAAGCGTTCAAATTTTCATTGGACAAAAATCAGACAAAGGCTGCATTCACAAACAGTGTGACATCAATCCCACCATATTTGCCTGCAGCTCCATCAAAAGTTCAATTAGTTGTAACCTTTTGATAAACTGGATTATGTCATTTTAGACACATTACAATCTGCGCCATTTGTCA
Source organism: Trachurus trachurus (assembly GCF_905171665.1). Lineage (NCBI taxonomy): Eukaryota > Metazoa > Chordata > Actinopteri > Carangiformes > Carangidae > Trachurus > Trachurus trachurus. Next base: position 18,981,987 of record NC_139908.1, on the reverse strand, counting down.
GCAGAGGATATATTATCTTTTTCTTTTTTTTTATCACATTACAGAAATGATTCGGGTTAAAGGAAAGTGCCATGTTTCTTTAGTTCTATAAAAAAAAGTTCAGTACAAGAGAAATCCTGCATGTAAAGGCCTTTACCCTCATGGTTTTGTATACAACTATACATTTTTGCCTTTTTCCTGTGTTTGTGTCACCACATCAAACCTTCTCATAAGGATGCAGTCTTCAAAGTTTACAAACAAGAGAATGTAAACAATGCTTTCAATATGAAATTATGCCCCCCCCCCCCCCAACGTAGTTATTAAATTGCCCACAGAGAGTCCAACCTATGATTTAGAAAGAGTAAAATTTCAGTGCTGCAGCTTGGAAGCCACAACTATCCGAAGGGTCAACTTTTCAGGAAGTCAGTCTGGAAAAACCACGATTGGTTTTAGATTTCTAGACGTGTTTTCCCTCTTGTGTAAGGTCACCTCTCAATGCAAACAGAAGCCCGGATAAAGAAAAGAAGGCATCCACACACTAGGTAAATATTTCTCAGCGAATGCTTATCTCAGCTTGAACACCAGAGATTTGCTTTTCCAGATTACATATCGTAACTGGAGGAAGGTAAAGCCACTGTAATCTTTTAACCAAGTTAGAAGGAGAGCAGCAGGCTGAGATCACAGGGTTCAGAAGACGGGCTGGCACTGGACCGGCTTACATTGGCACGAGGCCAGGCGCTGTGGTATACAAGAGTGTACGTGTGTGTTGCTCAAACCATCATTTGTTTACGTGTGACATGTGTGTGTGTTTGGATTATACCGGCATGGGGCTAGGCGCCATGGTGGACAAGGGTGTGTGTGTGTGTGTATAAGATGTTGGCTCGGGCAGACACTCCTCTGTCGGCGCTGTGATGGACAAACAAAAGTCTGCAGGATTCCTGCAGGGTTTTGTTTTCTGGCACAGTGGACGTGGATGTGTAATATACGTCGCTGTGTGTGGTGTGTGTGTGCGCGTGTGTGTGTGAGAGTATGCGGCTAGATTTACACTGGCATGTGGTTCCTAGACAGACAACAGTAGCAGGATAAAGATGGCTCCAGAGTTAAAGCACGCCTTGGTGGTGATCTGGGATCAGCTTACCAACCTCAGATCCAATTATCTCAACCATTAAGACAAAAATTCATTGCCGTCTTGAGATCATCCATCTGTTGGCATGTTTTATTTTTCCTCCACTCCTCATTACAGCGCTTGTTTCCAACAAGCTAGCTTCAAGAATGTGACAAAAGATACAATAAAGCAGACAGTATATTAAAAAAAAGTTGTAAAAAAAATAAAATAATGTAACCAACAAATAACTTTTTCAAGAAAGTGGTTTTCACGAGGTGTATCTTTCAACAGTTCAAAGCCAAAACAGTAAACAGAGGAGGGGTAACATTATGTGATTAAGTGTAATTACTTTCACAGACACGTCTAAGTCTCTGCTTTGGGTAATGTAGAGGGAGGGACGGGAGGTTACAACACTTAGCCTACACTGTTGTAAAACAGCACAGCAGTTAATTTACAGTGAAGCGTGCATTCCTAATATAGTAGTAATTAGCACAATCATTTTTCACTTAGCTACTAGTGAAATATGGTATTATCTGTGTGAGAAAACATTCATCAATTCAACCATTTATCATTATTTGCTGACTTCAGCTTCTTGAATGTGTAAATCTGCTGCTTTTTAGCAAATGCACATGCTTGTCAAAGGAATACAAACTAGTGGGCTACATATTCTTTTCTCTTTTTCTTCATCTTCTTCGTCTTCCTCTCTTTATGCTGAGGTTAGTGTATCTTGATATGTGGGTAATACTGCATAAAACAGGTTAAAGCTGAGGTCCTTACCAACAATGTTGCCAAAGGCAATCAGTTAGCATAACTGCTGCGTGTTACATCTTTTATGACTTTTGCACCAACTGAGGAACATCGGCATGTCAGGTCGTGCTGAATCAGCCATAAACAGACATTCATGCCAAGTTGTTTTCTCTTTTCTTTGACATGATACTATTCTATAAAATCATAGATGCTGTGTTTAGCCTCTCACAATTACCTGTTTAAGATTGACTTTTCCCTCTGACTGTTTTAATTGCACTGTCTAATTTTAACTTGTTTTTAATCTTGTGTACTTCTTGTGGTTTTTATCGTTTATTTTGCACTTCTTTTATTCATTGTAAGGTGTCCTTGAGTGACAGAAATAATATGAAATTAAAGCCGCAAGCGGCGATGGCGGGCCCTCGCTCGCCCATGCCAACGCGGGGCCTGAGGCACGCCGGGGCCGTGGCGTGGAGCAGAAATGGAGAAAAAACCTGGAAGGAGGCCAAAAATGCAATGTTTCGTTCATCCACCAGGGGGCAGTCACCGCGTGTGGTCTGGTGCGTTCAGGGGCCGCCCCTCATCAGTCGTGTGAAGTTTGGAGTGAATCGGACAAAGCATGAGGGAGTTATGAGCAGTTAAAGGTTCGTCCACTAGGGGCAGTAATGGGATGCGTGCAGGTGTGTTCAGGGTCAGTCCCTCATCACACATGTGAAGTTTCGTGGAAATCGGACAAAGCATGAGGGAGTTATGAGCAGTTAAAGGTTTGTCCACTAGGGGGCAGTAATGGGATGCGTGCAGGTGTGTTCAGGGTCAGTCCCTCATCACACATGTGAAGTTTCGTGGAAATCGGACAAAGCATGAGGGAGTTATGAGCAGTTAAAGGTTTGTCCACTAGGGGGCAGTAATGGGATGCGTGCAGGTGTGTTCAGGGTCAGTCCCTCATCACACATGTGAAGTTTCGTGGAAATCGGACAATGTTGATGTAAAATATGCCACTTCCTGTTTCCACTAGGGGGCAACATGAGTGAGATCGCCTATGAGCATATGGAGACGTTGAGGTCGTGACCCTGGACCTGTGTACCAATTTTCATGTTGATACGAGTTCATTAAAGCCATCATAAAGCCAAACGTATTGTCATGGCGAGGAATGGTCGCGGCGTCGCCACACGGACGCCATTACTCGTAGCTTCACAGTCTTCATGATGTAGCTTCACCAACTGGTTCTGCATGTTTTATAAGTGGAATGAAGTTGATGGGATAAAGTATGTACATTTTCCAAATTTTAGTACACTTCCTGTTACCACCGGGGGGCGCTATGAGTTACGTGGGAAGTTAATATATCGGGACGTTCAGGGCGGAGCCGTCATCATGTCCAGCAAGTTTGAAGTTGATTGGATGAAGTATGTGGGCGTGAGAGCCACTCGTATGGACATGGCGAGCACGCCAAAGTGAATTGAGCGCTGGCAGCCACGCCCTTTGACCTACGGACTCACGGAGCACAAGATAAGCTCAGGTAGGTCTGGAGATGTGGTGTACCTAATTTGAACTTGATCGGGCGAACGCTGTGGGAGGAGTTCGTTTTGAGCGGGAAAAATCAAAACCAAAATGGCCGACTTCCTGTTGTGTTGAGGTCATGAGGTCAAGAGGATTTTTTGTATATCTGGGTATAATACATATGTGTACCGAATTTTGTGTGTGTATGACAAAGTAAGACGATGGCGATGCCATTGACACGTGTTTGTAGGGGGCGCTATTCAGCCATTTGGCCACGCCCATTTCCAACGACTTTAAAATATCAAATTTTTCGCGAGGCCTGATGTGCATGCCAAAATTCACGCGTTTTGGGGCATGTTGAGGCCCCCAAAAATGCGATTTTAGGGAGAATATAATAATAAACATAGCAATTACAATAGGGCTTTCGCTGGGCGACTTGCAGTCGCCGCTCGGGCCCTAATAAAATGTATTTTATTTTATGTATGTATTATTATTATAATCAGTATTATTGCCCACTCTGAGTCTCACACTGCTTGTGTCTTCTCTGCAGGCCATCATGCCCCCCACTACTCCCTACGCTGGAAAGTTCAGCTCTTGCGCTCTGTACAGTAACAACAACAACCATCCCCAGCCTCACAGCCCGTACCGCAGCGGCACCGGCCCCAAACCTGCCAAGGAGAACGTCTACAACAACGGTGCCTACTCGGTCACAGAGAACCCCTACGACATACCGCAGCCTCACAGCTCGTACCGCAGCTCCTCCGTCTCCTCCGTGACGGCGAAGGAGCACCACTACAACGGCAGCTGCGTGGTTTCCGAGAACCCCTACTCGTCGCCTCAGCCCTGCAGCCCTCGACAGCACAGCACTTCCTGTCCGGGCCGCGCGTACCGCCACACCACACCCACCACCACCAACAGCAACAGCAACACCACCAACACCACCAACACCACCAGCAGCAGCAGCGGCGGCAGCGGCAGCGAGCAGTCCTCCTGTCGCAACAACAACAATGCTGTGGCCAAAGCTCGACTCTACGGACACGGCATCACCGCTAGCTATGGGGAGATGTGTTACCATGACAACAGCTTGGTTTCAGCATCTCTTGAGGCTTTGATTCAGCACCTGGTGCCCACAGTGGACTACTACCCTGATGTAAGTAGCGAAATACACTCTCTTGAGTAGGAACATGGCCTGTTCCAGTTGATGGATTAGTTCCACGTTGTTGTTTTCTGAGAGCTGTTTTGTGTCTTCGTCATCAGAGGTCATATGTGTTCACCTTCCTGCTGAGTTCACGCCTTTTCCTCCACCCGTACGAGCTCATGACGAGGGTTTGTCACCTGTGTGTGGAGCAGCAGCGGTCGGGAGACGCCCTGCTGGATAAGGTGGGAGGATTACTCACACACACACAGGGTTATAATTATTTCTTGGTCTCTCCCACACAAGCTTACACCCACTCTAACACTGTCACACTTTTTTCACCCACAGAAAAGCGCACACATGAGCTTCTCTAATTCTTTTTTTGAGGGAGGGAATATTTATCGACTCTTTCATAAGCAAAGAAATTCCAGAGAATAAGAGAAGTGCTTCAAACTGACAGTGATAATGAAAGTGAAAGGAACATACAGTAATTTAATTGAGAACAATGAAGTAAACAACTAAAGAAATAACAGCAGCATTTGGTTTCACAAAGACATACAGCACTGAATAGGATGGGAGGTTTGCTCATAAATGCTATTAAACCATTTAATGTGTCATTCAGTGACACTAAACATGACACCTGATTGTTGTTTAGATCCGTTTCCGTGAGGTGGCGCCTAAGCTGGTGCAGCTGCTGACTGAATGGACAGAGACGTTTCCATACGACTTCAGGGACGAGAGGATGATGCGCTGCCTCAAGGACATGACGCACCACGTGGCCAGAGGCGATGAGGTCAGTGTACAAGTACAAAACGATCCGATAAATAAAGTGTGGAGTAGAGAACGTAGGCTAATACAGTTCTGTAACAGCGTCTGTAACTTCTTTTAAGCTTCTAAGACTTTTGGCTTTGAAATAAAACTTCTTTATATATGGTGGTCTTATTTAAGACGGAGCAAGTTTCTTTCTAGCAGTACCTCATCATAGTTGCCAGCAGCATTTCACATTTTTAGCAGTGTGGTGTTAGTTGTGTGGTGTTAGTTGGTCCAGAATCTTGGTCGATCCAGACTTTTCCATCCAGCAACAGTATATCACCTACACCTACAAAACTGATTTTCACACCAACCTGAGTCTCTACTTTGAGTTGGTCAAGGAAGGAATTCTACATTTGTGACTTTTCTGGTCTGTTTAACTGTTATATCTGATTTTTTGTGTTTGTGCAGTATTCTTGGCGAGCCATGCAGCAGATGACCCAGAGGCTGATCAAACGCCTGTCGGCGCTCGGCCAGTATGAGGAGGCCGTGGCTGCGCTCAACGCTGTGGCGGCGGAGCGGCCCGCTTCGCTGAAAAGCAAACAGGCTTCAGGTCAGAGAAGCGACGTACTGAGCGTGTGCGACGACCCCTTTGTGCTCGCTCAGCAGCTCACGCACATCGAACTGGTAAGAACCTGTTTATTGGAGCAGTGGTTCACATTTACTGTGTGACTTCGAGGACGATACGTCTATGTGTCTCTTATTAAAAACGTTGTAAAGGTTTTATAAGTCTTAGCTTGTGGTAACTAAGGCTTCTTTTCACTGAGCTAAATTTAGTAAGTTAATTGTTTGCGTTATGCACAGACAATGTTAAAGAACACTTTTATAGTCTTATATATATATGGATAGGGTTAGGGTTAGGGTTATTCTCATAAACTGCTGTTTCCTGCTTGTGTGTTGATATTAAAGTTTCCTTATTTTATTCTTTTCTCCAAAAAGTGTGTTTACATCATGAATAAGGATAAATTGCTTTTAGTCTTTTTTGTCCTTGTATTCATCTTTTATATTACTGTTGTTATCGTCCTGATTGTTTTCTGTTCCTGTTCTCTGCCTCCAGGACAGACTGAGTTTTATTGGTCCTGAGGAGTTCATCCAGACATTCGCCATGAAGGATCCTCTGGAGAACCATAAGGTACGATTGGGTCTGAACGCAACATGTATTCGCAGCTCACAGCATTTCTGTTTTGCACAATCCCAATCACAACCCTATGAAACACCTACACAACATGCTGCTGATTAAAAGCTTCTCTAAATGATTAAAGCTGGAGTGATTTCACCCAGTGTTCGAAATTTAATTATCTAATTCAATTTAACATAGTCAAAATAAGAAGACGGATCAATCCAACCGCCACAGCTTGCAGCATATAGTTCTTATGTGGAAAGACAGATAACGCAAGATGACCTGTTTACAATTATCCACAGAAGAGGAATGATCCAGGCTGGACTCATTTTTAAGTCATTCTATATTATTTTGACGAAGCGCCTTCGTTTAAGATCTGCTTTGAGTGTAATTTGCGGTCGGCTTCACTTCAAGTTCAATTGCTTTAGAAACCACATGAAAGATCCTTCTGGCAGATAACATGTGAATTTGTGCAGCGTTTTTTTTTAATGTAGCTTTTCAAAATGTATCAAACACAGTATGAAAGGCCCATTCTACGTATGTCTAAGTGTAGCTGAAGGGCTCTCTCTCTCCTAAGTGGTTCAGTGAGTCAGCTGAAGGGTCGTTTTCAATCAGCGCCGCTGAGAATAAGCTTTCCGCCGTCGCATCTCGGCTTTCACCGGTGCTGCACCCGTTATATAAGACCCACTTTGTATAAAAGGGCGGCTGAGTCAGCGTAAGGGGTCCTGAAGTGTAGAGGGGAAGTTTGGAGTGGAGTGGGCTGCTTGGTGTTGTGTAAGCATTTAATAGAGCCATGAATCTCCGGGATTACATCATCACAGCCAAGTCAAGTTTATTTATACAGAGCTTTTATAATGTTTATTTATATAAAAGCGCCTCTGGCAAACAGGTTCACCACCACAGTGTTTCACAAAAAAAAAAAAACCAAGGCCCAAAAGCAGATGTAAATGAGGTGACAATTACAGACTCGTCAGAGACACCAGCGCGATGTCCAGAGGTTGTGTAGGTGTGAGGGCTGTCAGGATCCATTTGCAAAGGAAACCACACAGTAGCAACAGTCTGTTACCACGCATTTCTTTTATAACATTATTTATCACAGATATTTATAGAGCTGATTTATCTTTTTGTTTGGTTATGTCCTAGAAAGCTGCTTAAAAGGAAAATTACAATGTGCTACAAAAAAAAATCTGAAGGATATTTGTTTATAGGTTTAATGGAAATAATTATTTTCTCAGTACTCTCTGCTCGTGAAGTCTGTGATATGTTGTTGAACGGTCCAGAAAAAAACTTGAATGGCCATTTTATGCAAGATAGTTCCTTTTTGCTTCTATATCAGGTGCACAGCTCTTGTGTGAGACATTATTCCCACTTTTGAGAGATGAAGTAGAAATACTGATCAGGAACATTTAAAAAAAAAAAAAATCTGTGGATTGACGTTTGTTTTGATCTTGTCGTCTCCCTCTTTTTGTTTCTTAGGGTTTCTTCCGGAAGCGTAAAACCAGCAACTTGGAGGCCTACGTCAACTGGTTCAACAGACTGAGTTACCTGGTGGCCACTGAGATCTGCATGGTAGGTTGTTGTTCACACACAGATGTCTACTTTACCTTTTCAGCCATTCCATCTGAAATACATGGCTGTAGTTTGCCATTTATCTAACCACCCCTACATGACAAAAAACATCTCTAATATCTGTTTCTATGCTCAGTTTGTCTCAAAGACCTGTGTTTGAATTTGTATTGAAGCTAAAACTTGCCTATTCAGTATGTTACATGATGGCTTCCATTCACTTCCTGTCATTTTGTCTTTTTACAGCCAGTGAAGAAGAAACACAGAGCACGGATCATAGAGTTCTTCATCGATGTGGCTCAGGAATGTTTCAACATTGGCAACTTCAACTCCCTCATGGCCATCATCAGTGAGTACTCAACAGAAAACACATGATTAAAAGCAGACAACATAACTCCACCTCCACACTATTTGAATGATTTGTGGGAAATACAGTGTAGGATCACCACAGAAAAAGTTATATCCTGCTGCATCACATGGTACTTCGCCTAAATTTCACAAACCACTTTGTCACAGCTTGTTGTTGGAGTAAGAGATGCTCTATTAAATTGTAGTTTCCTTCATTTCTTTGTTGAATGGCCAGTAATCAAATCAGCAAATACAGTACCAGCTGGAGTTTTTGGCTAATCAGTTCAAGGATGTTATTGAAGCAGAGCAGCCTGCTCACTTTAATAGGTTTCTGTCTGTAAATACTTTGTTTACTCACACAATCTCTGTCTTTTCAGCTGGGATGAACATGAGTCCTGTTTCCAGACTGAAGAAAACCTGGAGTAAAGTCAACACTGACAAATTTGAAATCCTGGAGGTGAGAAAACCCAGAATGCATCACTGATGCAGCGGTGTATGTATTGTGTATCAGTGGTGTGAACATTTTCAGTTGTAACTCGACTTGTTTTTCAAATGACGCACTCCATTAAAATGTTGTTTTCCCAACTGTTTGTGTGTGCAAACTTTGTCCATCCCCGTGTAATTGAGTTTTGGTCAATGTCTCCTTTGTGTGATCTCATTCAGCACCAGATGGATCCCTCCAGTAACTTCAGTAACTATCGCACCGCACTCCGTGGCGCCACCCAGAGGTCGGAGACTGCACACAGCAGCCAGGAGAAGGTCAGAGAAAAACAAAACCCTGATCCATAAAGAAACAGTGTCATGTCCCTATAATGGATTTTGATTGTAAAACAACCGTTGTCTTCTTTTCCTCTAGATTGTGATTCCTTTCTTCAGTCTCCTCATTAAAGACATCTACTTCCTGAATGAAGGCTGTGCCAGCAGGCTGGCTAATGGACACATCAACTTTGAGGTCAGTCAGTAATTGAAGAGATTTTTTTCAAAATCCCATGTTGATTGATTGAATTGACTTCTTTGTTAGATATAAACAGATGAAATTTGATCGATTTGAACATTCACTGTGAACTGCCCCAGAGTAATAATTGAGGTCCTGAGAAGAGACTTTCTCATGTACATGTAGTGTCGCCCCCTTGTGTATGAAAAGACTAATGTTCCCTCTCTGTTCCTCATGCACTCTTTGCTAAACTGGCAACAATATTAATTAGGTCTGTCTTCACTGTGTCTCAACAGAAACTGTGGGAGCTGGCAAAGCAAGTGAGTGAGTTCCTGGTTTGGCGTCAGGTGGTCTGTCCGTTCGACAGAGACAGACGGATCCTCCAGTACCTCGTCACCACGCCAGTCTTCAGTGAAGATGGTCAGTGCACGGTCTTCTCTGCATGTATCTCTGAATATAAAAAAAATCACACAGCTGTTTGGTGTGGCCTGACACCAGGTCAAAGTCATTCAAACTCATGAGGCTTTATCTTGATTTATTGCTGCAGAGCTGCATCTGGCCTCATATGAGAGTGAAGGACCAGAGAACCACATGGAGAAAGACAGCCGTAGGTCGCTCAGGTGGGTTTGGACACACATCCATGCAGCCAAATCAGTCAAACAACCTTAGAATATAACATAAAATAAATACATTAGTATACTGACTCTGGTTATTTATGTTCTGTTTTGCAGATCTTCCCTTCTGCACCGTGAGAACCGGTCCTAAGAGAAAGACCTCCTCCGCACTACAGACTGTCAAAGAACAAGGATTTTTTATAAAGCTACAGACTCCTTCATATTATCTTACTGACGCCTTTTTACATTCCCATGGCCAAATTTTAGGTCTTGGACAAACATTGATCTACACATGCAGCTGGCTCCATAATCTTAAAGACAAACAGAAGACTATTGTCTGGGCTTTGAGATCACAAGGAGCATAAATGATTAATAAATCAAATACTGTAACAGTCCTTGATGAAATTCATCCAGTGCCAAAGGACCCCAGTGCTGCAGTCCCTTTTATGACCCTCTATGTTGAGAGACTTCATGACCTGGGATCGAATGGTTCCCAAGAAGAGCTAAGATTACTGATTGGATTATTCATCATCAACCCTCTCTGAGGCACTTACCAGGATATTGAATCACTACAGAGGCTGGAATCTGTTTATATCTACATTGGACCTTCATCATGGCAACAACAGCCTCATAACTGCAGCGGCCTGAAGTGACGGTCTCTTCTTTGAACCCCATTGGCTACAGCTGATCAGCTCGGTCAACAACCACAGAAAGAGGAGAGATCCACTCTGCATCAATCTGTATTATAAATAATGGGTTAACAACTGCTTCTAGAAGTGTTGTTGCTGCTTGTTGTCTTGTTGAGTGCTTGGTTTAATGCCAATGTATGAAGCAGAGCCTGCAACGCATCTAGTCCATTTACTCCCACTTTGCATACAGCACCAGCTCCTGGCTGTTATACAGTGCTTCAAGCCTGTCGTTCTAACTCGAACACATAATGCAAGCCAATGCATCAACCACATAACTGTATTTCCTGACACTATTTTCATCAATCACACGCTATTTGGTTCTAGACATGTTGTGAGGTGTGCACTTTGACTGCGTATTGGTGATGCAAAGTTGTGCAGGTGACAGCAACATCATGCTAATCATGCAAGTTAAATCAAATGCACTTCGGTGGCGTCCTGTGTATTGTATTGTATAATTTGGTGACTCCTATTTTAAGGCGTCTTTCTGTTCAGTATTAAGTTGTATTTTGCATCAGATGTTTTTTTTCTTCATGTGTTTTCTCTGAAGTTTCACTATGAGCTTGTTGCTGGTTGGCTGGCTCTGTGTTTCTAAGCTATTTTGTTCATGCACCAGATCATGTATGATAAAGAAGTGTTTTGGGTCTGAATAAGGCACCAAACTTACGTGTATATGTGCTGCTTAAGTACAAACAGGAAGCTCATCCTCCCCTTCATCTCACCTGTGATGATGTGCGAATGTGATGTGGTCCTTTAAAATTTGCCTACAAGTGAAAAATGATGCTACAGTACATTTTTATGTTTTAAAAAAGCTCAGTTTATGTTTTGTATGTTTTATAAAGTGTTTCTCACATTATGCTTTTTCAATCTTTTTTGTGTATCGTTTGTGTCACCGGTCAGGGTACTTGTACTGAAGGCCTTTGTGTAAAGAGAATTATATTTTTTCTTTCAAATAAACAGAATAACTGAAAACAATGTGCGAACTGGTTTTTATGCAGAAAAACAAGTTAGCAGGAAAAAAACGCAACAGAACATAATCAAAAGCATTTATTTACAATACACACTAAAAACTCAACATTCATCTCTGAGGGTACATATAAGTCATCTTTGGCCAAAAACTGGAATACAATTAAAAAGTGTTTATCCTCATGTCCAAACATCAGTGACTCTGAACTCTGGTGAAGTTAATGCAGCGGCCCTGGAGACGAAACAAAAGAGATCACTGACAAATGTACATAAAGTGGAAGTGGCACCTTTTGAGTTTTTAAACAATAATATGATACGATATGATATCAAACCAGAGGTGATGCTTGGTATTTGTCACCTGATCAAGATTTGCATAGATGCAAACTATCAGCAGTCTTCAAATCAAGTAAAACTTTTGAATATAAAATAAAAATATAAAGAATATACACATGTCTATACAGCGTACAACTGTATTATGCAACTATGTAAATACATACAGAAAAATCCCATCAAAAATATGTGTATTATATCAAAAGAAGAAAGAAAAGAGAAAATTAGATGAATAAATGAATAAGGCATAAGAAATGAAGGACAGTGCCTTCTGGGAGCAGATGAGTCACAGTCTCTGTTCCTTCATCTTTTCAGAGGCAGGGTTAAAAATACGAAGATAGATCACTGGCATTAGATCAGTAAATCTGGTGAGAATGAAACAGTCCTAACAGGGTGGAGGTCTGTCTGTTTGAGTTGTGTTTGACGATGCCCATCCACATTCAGACTGTTATTTACAACAACTGAGTTGATGCAGGAAGCTGTTGGGTGGATAATTAGAGAGGGACAAACTGGGCCGTGTTATTTTCTTGACCAAATTAGCTGTTGATGCTTTATTGTTAAAATACAATCACTGGTTGGTGGCTGCAGGCAGTGCAAATGAAAAGTAGTCTCTATGGTGGTAAACACTGCAGCAGTGTTTTCTGTCATCTGACATGATGAAGCATCATTGTTTTTAGGTTAAAATCTTGCAGACATTTCTTACCTTGTCCTGAGGTGTTGGCCTCATGATTGCCACTCTGTCGTACTGTCTCCTCAGTAATGCCAGCAACGCATCAAAACGCCCCTGAAGGTCAAATCAAATCAGGTCGGGTCGATCAAAGACAGACTATAAATAATCAGAGGGTCTTTTAATCTCAACAGCCTCACCTTGATGGGGGTGTACCATTTGGACTCTGCTGGGGGGGTGTAGACTGGAGGAGGTCTTGGTGGGGGTCGGGGTATGATGGGCTCCTCCACTTCCTCTGGCATAGTGACAACCGCATTTTTGGCTTTCTCCAGGCGTGACCCCTCCTCTGTGGAGCCCTTCTCCCCCCAGCGCACCTGAAATAAACACACAGGTACAAATGACACAGCTCAGTTTCATGGCAGCAGCATGGCAGCCAAATGGTTAGAGTCAGTAAATGTGCAGAGGCTTGATCTCCATAGTAACCAATGTGTGTGTTTTCAGCATTTGGTGTTAGTCATTAAAATTATGAAATCTGCTGTTATGAAAGACTGTAAACGTATAATAATGACTAGAAGGATGAACTATGGATGTTTATATGATTACCTCCATGCGTTTGATTCCTCCAGGGCCTCTACCTCCATAGTATGAAGCGTCCACTGTGGGCCACCTGTGTTTGGGAGATAGATCCTCTGGCTCCTTAAACACAATGGTTAATTAATTAGTTAATTAAAACAACTTTATGGTAATGCTCCAAGAAAGAATTGTTACAAGTCCAGTGTGTTGTGAGCATTTTACGCTTATTCTTGTATAATTCTTACACTAAATCATACACTAGCAGTTTAACGAGTCCACATGAGTCCATTTTTTTCCCCCCATGGCATCGTCTAAATAGGTCATTCGACTTTTTGTTTAGAGGCTTGATGGAGGAAAACATTGTTTAGTTAAATAGAAAGATGATTTAATATGCTTAGACCTCCTCAGACATTTTTCAGTTCTCCAGGCACTTTGGAGGTCGGTGAAATCCCAGTTCTGCATCCCAGTCACTGCCAAGATGGCAACTTACTGTAGTAAAACCAAAACCCCAGATTCAAAAACTACCACTGATGAAACAGAAACACGTTTTCAAAGTGTCTACTCACAATGACCGGAGGTGGAGGAGGAGGAGGAGGGGGCCGAGATGGGGGCGGGTCTCTGATGACCTGTGAGAAACAAGTGGGACTGTTACTGCAGAAAACACGGGCCGAACTGCCACACTTCAAAAACAAACACAAAAAACTCAATGGCTACTTCCATAAACAACAATAGCACTGAATTATGGTTCGTGCTTCCACAAGGGCTAAATTTGAGTTATACTAGCACATGCATAGACTCACCACAGTGCAGCAAAGAGGCCAGAACCACCACAGCAAACCCAGAACCAATAACAGCAACACAGCCAACAGCAGCCAGAACACCCAGGTCCCATCAGACTGCAAAGAACAAACACTATAAATCACCTACAAACGCTCAGCTTTTGGTAGCTTCGCTCATACCATATTATTGATACTTACGCATGTTGTTGCATAGATGGTGATGGGACTGGAGATGTAAGATTCTCCATTGTTCAGACTGACCAGCACCTCAATCGATCTGAAATGATCAAAACAGAATAAGCATAAGAAATAGAAAAGGTTGTTGCACAGCCATTAACATACACTTCTCACAAAAAGTTAGGGATATTTGACTTTCAGGTGAATTTATGGAAAATGTAAAAAGTTAATGCCACACTTATATTATGTCATGAAAGTAGGGCATTTAAGTAGAAGTATGGAATGGTAATTGGAACTTTCTTTCTTTCTTCCTTCTTGTCATGTGGCCAAAAGGACGTCCAGTTCTCTGCCTTTCTGTGACTCTTCCAGTCTCTCTGTGTCTCTGTTGCAACCTGCTGATGACACTCTGTGACACTCTGAGCTCAGTGGACACCTCCCTCTGAGAACATCCCATTTGAAGCCTCGACATGTCCAGGTACTGTTGATGGATTGTTATGTGATGTCAGAATGTGAGCAGCATGATCAGAGAAGAGGAGGACTGTCTCAATAGAAAACTGTCATTAAACCAGAACATTTAGGGGTTAGGGTTAGGGTTAGGTCAATGGTCAATATTTTCACCTTTAAAGGTTATAGTGCATTTTAGGTACATTCTGAAATTTCATCCAAAAGCCAAATATCCCTAACTTTTTGTGAGTAGTGTATCATGTATATGACATTCACTAAGGCTTCAGGGTAGAATCACAGAGATACGGTGTGAGTGTGTGGACAGTGCCATCAAGAGGGTGAACTGTTTCAGCAGCAGCTGCCTTTGACCCGTTCCCCACTGCTTCATCTTAAGGGACATTGTCAACTTCCCTGCCGACCTTGAGGACAATTAGTGCCAAGAACTGTGACTCACTGAAAAAGGAAGTCACTGCCATTCATGTTCTTATCATATTTTGTCCACATTTCCTTTTTTTAACTTTAAGTTTGCAGTTTGTTTGTAACTGCAGCTGGGATTTGCTTCTGGTATGTCGCAGAGAAATTATACGATCAAACTGAGAGTTTCAGCGCGGAGCGAGCGTTAGGGAGTGGGTGAGGCAGGATGGAAAGTGAGAGGTGACTGGAGACGAGAGAGAGAGCGAGTGAGAGAGACAGAGCGCAGTTTGAAGTGGGTGATGTTAAATCAGTTTTGGCTCGCTCTCTAAATGTCACAGAGATATTCTGGTCCGACTGGCTTCTGTTCATCCAACGCTTCAAGCTGCTCGAGCTGTTCACAGATTTTTTACTGTAAACATTGTTCTCGCTTCTCTCTACGTTTAAACACACAACACATTTCTAGTTGCTAATTTCAGCCTGCTGGAGAAATGTTGACAGCTTGAACTGATGATCTACCAATATTATTCTATTTGCTCTTAACATACTTTGGTAAATGTCAATATGTGTAATTTTCTTTTGCAGTGTTTATTAACAACAAGCTAAGGATTGCTTTCCTGGCTTAATTCCATTTCTCACTGGTTTACCTCAGTAATACGCCTGAGTAAAAGCTGGTGTTGTCAGAGAAATGCCAGGGTAATGATTTAATGACAATATAATGCAAAATAACCTATGACAATACAATAATCTCTCTCTCTTTCTCTCTCTGTCTCTCTGTGTGTGTGTGTGTGTGTGTGGACTTACTGTCCGACCTCATGCAGAACAGGGGCTGGACACAACAAATAGCCGTCTCTAACTACTGTGGGTTTCTGGTCTGAGAAAAAAACAGACAGACACACAAACTCTGAGAACCATTTCTGTCTACAAAGTTACAACAACGTTAAAAATATATACAAAAATTATAAGATTTAACCCTTATGTGGTGTTCGGGTCAAATTGACCCGTTTCAAATGTTTACTAAAAGAAAAAATATACAAGGATACGACTTTTCGACCTGAAAATCCATGGCCTTGGCTTATTTTATGTGAAGAACGTGTGAAAGAAAAAAAATATATTGACATGATATGCTACAATACCCCTACGCATTTATGTCCTTCATAGGATGTTCGGGTCAATTTGACCCGGATGAAATACATTGACTGACAGACAGGCAGGCAGACACACACACACACACACACACACACACACACACACACACACACACACACACACACACACACACACACACACACACACACACACACACACACACACACACTTACATGGATGCAGACACACACAAACACACACACATATACAAACACACACACGCACACATAAACACACAGAGACACACACACACTTACATGGACACAGACACACAAACACATGCAAGCACATAGAGACACACACACACTTACATGGACACAGACATACACAAACACACAGAGACACACACACACACACGTGCACAGAGACACACACACACACACTTACATGGACACACAGACACACAAACGCACACACAGAGACACACACACACACACACACTTACATGGACACAAACGCACGCACAGACACACAGAGACACACACACACACTTACATGGACACACACACAAACACACGCACACACACACAGAGACACACACACACACTTACATGGACACAGACACACAAACACACACACACGCACGCACACACAGAGACACACACACACACAGACACACTTACATGGACACACACACAAACACACGCACACACAGAGACTCACAAACTTACATGGACATAGACACACACAGACACACAAACACACGCACACACAGAGGCACACACACACTTATATGGACACAGACACACACACACTTACAGACACAGACACACAAACATGCACACACAGAGACACACACGGACACAGACACACACACGCACAGACACAGACAAACTTACATGGACATAGACACACACAAACACACACGCACACACAGAGACACACACACACTTACATGGACACAGACACACAAAGACACACACATGGACGCAGACACACACACGCACAGACACACACAAACTTACATGGACATAGACACACAGAGACAAACAAACACACGCACACACACACACACACACACACACTTATATGGACACAGACACACACACACTTACAGACACAGACACACAAACACGCACACACAGAGACACACACGGACACAGACACACACAGACACAGAGACACACACAAACTTACATGGACACAGACACACACAAACACCCCAAGGCTTTACTATAGTGGATTTTTTACATACATTATAACTTTATCACAAAAAACGAATGACACTTCCATTGTTAAATGTGATCTAGCAGAGATTAATTGCAAACATGATTCATGTATATTATCTATATTGTTTGGAACTGAGATAAAGAAAATATATGTTGGAGTTTTTTTATGTAAATATTTAGTTCTATATTTCTTTTAAAACCAACAATAATGTTCCGGGTCAATTTGACCCGAACAGTTCCAAAGGGTCCAAAATGTGAACATAACACAAGGGTTAAAATAAAAACATTTTAACAACATGTATAATGACTGGCTACACAGAAGACATGTTGTTTATGATGTTTTGACTGTCACATCATCTCATTTTACATACTAGGAGTTATAAAATGAGATATGACCATCATGATGTTACATTTGGGTTTATCATAAAATTACCAAAAGAAAAACTTCTTAAACCTTTGTTTGTTAGTGTTTCTATCTCCAGAGTCTATTTTAACAAAAATCAGTTCTTGATATCAGTTTTCTTTATTTTTCCATCATAAAAAATATTCTAAATATAGATTTAAGAAACAGAGTGATAGCTTGAGGAAGAATTAAAAAGAAAACTCCAGCAGGAAAAGCTGAAAACAAGCAGTAAGATGAGGGACGACTGGATACAGTCATGTGTTATCCCTGTATGTCCTCTCAGCGACACAGCTCCCCCACCCTCCCCTCCATCGATCCTTTAATAGACTAATGACAGTGAGCATGTCCTCCCTCCCTCTGCTCAGTCTCATAATGTCTCCTCTGTTCTCCAGCTGAGGTCAATAAAAAGCAGCCACTGTTTGTCTCTGGACATCATGTCCCTGATTTTCCACTGCAGCCCAGAGATCTGCACGTTCTGCCACATTGCAGTTAATACATGATGTTATCAAAATGTCCACTATGGTACAATGTGCCAGGCTGGCAGCACAATTTAACATTAGTTTTAAGTAAAACTGATCAGCTGATCCTTAAAGCTGTAAAAGTTATGAGTGTGATTACTGACTGTATGTGTTTTGATTGACAGTAAGGAAGCAGAGTACGCTGTCGGCCCTCTTGGATCCACTGAAGCCGCTGCCCCTCAGCACCACACTGAAGGACTCTGGAAAACATTAGGCACATTACACAACTACGACACTGCAAGAAAATACAATGATTGAGACAGTTCAATTGAATGCTCTACGACCATGCTTCTGCCTGTGTGAGGCTGCACAATTGTTCTTGGAGCGAAATGTTAAAATGATGCTAATGTACTGATGTTTATCAGGGATAATGTTCACCAAGTTCAGTTCACCGTCTCAGTTTAGTACACCAGAATGCTGACTTTCATTAAACACAAAGTTCAGCTGAGGCCAATGGGAATATCATTAGTTTTTGATAGTGTTGGTAACAAGTTTGACCTAATGAATGAGTCAGGAGATCACAAAAGTTATTCAAATTAATCCTGAGGGGAACAAGAATGTCTTTCTAAATAATTTATGAAAATCTATTTATTATTTCTTGAGATAGTTTATTTAAAATATGAAAATGAAAAAGGGTAAAATTTCGGGGGGAAAAAGCAGAAGACCAACAAGTTTTGTGGCAACCTTTCAAATCAATGTTGAAATATTTCTAGTGAAAACTTTGACCTGGTGACACCAGAGGAACTTACCAAAGTTTGTCATTTGGACAAAATGTCACAGTTAATTACATAATTATTTTACACCATAATCACAGCTACATTAATAAAATTCAAACATTACAGAGATAACAAACTTACCATTCACACAGACACTTGACGGTTCAATCGTGAACACATCTGTGCACGACTGCTTCAGGATCTGTGGAGATACAGTACAGCCCCAGTGAGAGCTCTCTATTTACACTGCATTATGTCACACTTAAACTGTCCGGCCACTGAGGTTTTTGTGCACGGTTATATGTGACCTCACCGAGTTGACGATGTCTTTGAGGGCATGAAAGCCGGATAAAACTGGGAAGACTTGCTCTGTGCCATCTGCTATTTCAGCAAGCTGTGTCAAAAACAAAAAGAACTACAGTTACTACCCGTCTTTGCATTCACTTCATATCAAGACATTTCTACTGGTCTTGGTTCAGTGCTTCAGCATCATTTAGGGAGGAAAAGCCTGTTTCTGGGAGATGAAAGCGCTGGACAGATGGTTACAGCTTTCATCTCCTGCTTTGGTGATAGCAGAACAGGAAGCTTGTCTGGCATTATTTAATTTAGGAGAGTGAGGTAATTGCTTCCTCCTCAGACCACAGAGTAGGCTCGGTCAGTGACCAGGCAGAAGATCATTTGCACCCGTTGACTACATAAGACTCCCTGCTCATGAGTTATGCAGTTTTGAAGCCATATAGTTGTGCTTATTGATACATGATGATGTGATTTCGGCCACAGCAGCAGCAAAACAAACAACACTAATGCAATATTGATTCAGGGCAGGGTTTATGTAATTGTGGATGTCACTTTAGATGAAATATTGCTGTATTATTTTTCTCAATAAATATAATTACTGTTTTCTAAGGATAAAGATAATTTATGACCTGATAGATCACATAACATAGCAAATGCCACAGACC
This sequence comes from Trachurus trachurus, assembly GCF_905171665.1. Lineage (NCBI taxonomy): Eukaryota > Metazoa > Chordata > Actinopteri > Carangiformes > Carangidae > Trachurus > Trachurus trachurus. Next base: position 18,962,185 of record NC_139908.1, on the reverse strand, counting down.
AATTGTTCTTAATCATCTTGACGTTTATAGGATAATACTACTTATTTCATACTCTATTTTTTTTCTATTTCTCACAGGCAACACATTCAACAGAAAACATTTGAATGTGTTCTTATTCTGCATGAAAAACAACTTTAGAGATAATACACCCACTTGAAATCAAAGTTTTCTTTACTAACACAATGCCCCCTTTCATCAACATGATACCTGCACAGGATGAAATCAAATTCTCTCCAAGGAACTGATAACTCAACATACTGTATGCGGCCTGTCAAAATGTATTCCATGTTTTTACATAAACCAAATGCAGCAGAAAGAAATCATGAAGTAGAAATCTTTACCAGGTGCCTGCCTGAACTCAAATACACCCAGCAACAAGGTCATGATGTGTGAATAAATCTGAGTCAACCACAGCAGACTGTTGAAGTTCTGACCATGACCCAATACCCCCCCCCCCCCCCCCGCCCCAACACACACGCACACACACAGAAAGACAAATAAAAACCACAGCCAACAGCATCAGAGACAGAGAGAAAGCGTTCTTTCTCACAGTAGAAACCACCAACAAGACAAAGTAAAGAGAGAAGAGAAAAAAAAAGAAGTCCTCCTACCTGTTTGTGATCAAAGTCCATGACCCCGACACAGTACACTCTGGCTCCAAACCCTCTGGCTTTGTCAGCCTTGGAAGCATTATGCAAAAAGAGCAGCGAGTGAAGCTTTTGCTGCTACTGATAAACAGTAAACTCATGTTTATGAGGATTAAAGTCATTTATAACAGACATGAGTGTTTTTGTTTTGTTATAATCTATGTATGTAAATCAAATCATGTATATTTCATACAAAGGCCTTCAATTGTCCTAAGGTTATGATAAGGTTTTAGAGTGATAACTGTTTTGCTTCTTCCATGCTGTTTCGCTCCATGCAACATGATACAAAAATCAACACTCTTGCACTCTTGAAACATTTATTAGTGTGTGGAAACTCAGTAAGACAACAGACTAGAGAGATATGAGAAGACTGAGAATGTGTCAAAAAAAAAAGGGAAAGTGAAGTTAAACTGGAAACTAGTGGTTGTTTGTAAGATGTAATAAAAGAAGAAAACTTTTGGTGCCCCTTCTTCTCTCACAAGCATGTAGGTGTGTGTCTATGTGATACCTCTTGTACACTTAGTTCATAGGGGTAGATCTCCAACTTGCCATCAGTCAGAATGATGACGATGGTGGACGATGGTGAAGTTTGTGCCCTCATCTGCTCCGACACCTGATGAGTGAAAGTTGGCGCACATTCAGATGAGGAAACTCTTCAGGTTACACAAATACTGTGCACAATGTGTCACTCATTTATTGTTGTCAGACTTCACGGGACCTACCGCTCTCAGGCCTTCGTGCATGTAAGTTTCACCAGCAGGTTTGATTTGACTCAGCTTCTTCAGACCCTCATCTATGTTTGACCTTCACAACCAGATCACAATACAGGGACAGCACAGTGTAAATAGTTTCTCTATGAGCTGGTTACCTGTGTTGCTGTCTTTCCAAGAGAATGATAATGGTGTACATGGATCAGGGAGAACTACAGAGGACGAGAAAGAAAGAGAAAGAAGAAGAAAACTGAGGACTGTACCTGTCTCCAGTTAGTGGAAGTATTACAACTGCTTTGGCTGAGAAGACGATGTAGGAAACTCTCATCCTGGGACTGAAACACACAAACAAAAATGCAAACACAAACACACAGACATACATAAAATCAAGCTATTCAATTCCAAAATTACCAGTAGTTTTGTGTCAACAAAAAGGATTGGAGAGAAAAATGTAATGTTCTGCTAGGGTGCTGGCACTAAGTGCAGTAGGACTGAATAAAATAAGATGAGATAAAGTGAGTGATACATAACATTGACGTACATTACATAATTACATTTTTGGAAATGTGTTGTATGTAGTATAGCTAGTTTATGCATCAACTAGTGAAATGCTACACTGTAATTCACTGTTATGTCACGCCATACAAGTGTAGCACATGACAATAATACATGTCATAGCATCACATATTGGTATGTACAACAACAGTGTAAACTCACACCATACACAGCATTGACAAACAGTATAACATAACCTAACATATAATGACGTGTACTGTAATGTAATGAAAATCATAGCAATACTGTACATGTAACTGACAAGACTTGACTCAGCAGAACATAATTAAATATGACAGCAATTTACACCATGCTGCAAAACATAAATTAACAAACCACAAAATTAACATGACAATTACATTACACTCTCTAACCTTTTCAGTTGTACTTCCCTGGTCTACCCCTCCAGCTGTAAAAGTTGGTCAGCACCAGCTTCAACGTCTGGCTGGATGTTTTGCTCTCATATTTAGCAACCAACTATTAAACCTAAAGATATCACACACACCCTCTGCACCATTACCCAGCGGGATTTTGGAGCAGTTGGTGGCCTTGTATGAGGTATGCTGCCTGAAATAGCTTTGCCCTACTTTTCCACTCGCTACTACTGTTTTGTATTTGTAAATGAAAACCTATACTGACTCCTCGCTGTGATAATCTTTTATTCACTACTTAAATTTCTGTTTTCCTATTGCATAAATACCCCGGAGGTTTAGGGTGGAGGGGTGAAAGGGGCAAAAACAGAGAGATTGTTGTCACAAAAGTTAAAAACACTCTAAATGTACTTACCTGACAAACCTGTTGGTGAGCTGCTCCGCAAATCCATAGATCTCATCCCAGTGTCCCGACACACTGCCTGACCTGCAGAAACAAGACAGTGATAGATAACAGAGAATCAGAAAACCCACTATGTGATTTTCCCAAAATTTTGATGACAGAATTATTTAAAATCAGGCAAACGTCTATAACATGGTCAGTTACAGGTGCATATTTTTGTATAAGCTTTGTGAAAAAAGTTTAGATTAAAAAAAAAAAGAAGGAATATCAGGTTTCCCAAACTTTGAGTGCAGATCTGAAGCAGGACAGCCCAACAGCAAAAACCAATTCACACCCAGAATGACAGCATGAAGACAGAATAGGTGTTGGAAAGTTTATATTTTGATTGTCACCTTACTTGAACAAGTAAAAAAAAAAAGATAACAGACAAACATTATGTATTCTGTTACTGATAGAAAAATAATAAACATAATAGACGAGCAGGACTTTGGAAGTAAAGTTTCTCCCAGTGACTACACTCTCCAAACACTTACCTCAGGACAGAAAAGATTAAAATAAACTTGTCAAAGCTGCAGTGAAGCAGCAGAGGGACATGTTAACTAAACACAGCCATACATGGAGTTAATCAAAGACGTCTTCTGCACTGAGGTGACACAGTGGATTGATGAGCATGTTCCTTTGCTTCCTTCTGCTCCAAACACATGAACACAGACACACTCTGCAGGCGACCCACAACTCACCTGTCCAGAACAAAATAGACATCAAACGCCCCATCGCAGGAAGCTTCGTCCTCACCATGTGGCGATGCGTTAACAAAAACACTAACAACAAGAAGTAGGATCTGGCAACATATCCATATTCCATCCATAATCCATGTGTTTCATATCAGCGGGGGACTGTTTAAAAAGGCGCTATATCCTTAAAGCAGCAGGCGCAGATACGAGTCCGTCATCTTCACAGCGTCAGCGGTCCACATGCTGAACCACTGTGTGTGTGTCTCGGGAGGCACTGTGTGCTTGTGTGTGTGAGAGAGTGTGTTCACTGACAGCAGCAGGCTGACAATGAAATAAACGGGGCAGGGCACACAGCTGCTGCACATAGTGACGTCAACACAGCGGTAACATCAGAGCCAGACTTCCCTCAGGATTTTTCACATTAAAGAACAGGCATGAACCTAGCAGAACATTAAGAAAGTAATACACACATCAACAATTTTATACTAATCCAAATAGGCTTTGTATTTAACATCTAGGCTATAAAATAGCAGTCATTATTACACATTTTTGAGTTAGTTATTGAAACAGTTACTGAAATAAAAATAATGAAACCAGCATTGATTATTATTATATTTCAAAGCTGCAAACAGTACAGCCTATATTGTTACACACATAGAGAACATGTATTATAAATCATTATACAGTAGGCTAGCCTATATTAGTATCAAGCTAAATTTAATTCAGAAATATGATCTAATGCAGGCTAGTAAATGTTGTAAAAAAAAAAAAAAAAAACCTGAGCAGTAATAATGTGCAAAAACAATCTTAAAGCATTTTATTTCCATTCGTAACCAGTTTTCCTTCATTGTGCTTTATTTTGAAGGTCAAGGACCTCCCTGTTGCTGTTATCAGACTTGACATCCACTTAGAGCTGTTGGCAGAGGGATGTAAATAGTTGACTAAACAAAAATAAACCACGTGTATTCTTTCATTTGCTAATCAAATTTGAGGTGTCCAGTTTGAAAAGGCTTTATTTTATTTTTCATTTGGATTATGACCAATTCATCAGTATATTATTACAATGCATGTCTAACCCACAAACCACACTCACAATAATTATCCACATGCTGTTTTTTTTTTTCCTGATGATGCATTGAGGACAAACAAGTGTATCATGTTCCTGCAAATCTATTGCAGATGGACAAAAGAATTGAAAAGGCTATAACACTACGCCCTTGGTATGTCAGAGATCTGCTCCCTTGCATGACTCCCATCTAGAAAGTTGCCTCCCAAGAGCAATTAAGCCTCTGCTTCATCTCTAGAGAAACATTGGTTTGACAGTGTAATGAAACCCATTTTTTATTGTTGCAATTGTTGGGTCTCCAATGCTAGAGCATGCCCTCAAAAGTTAACCTCAACCACATTCAAAAAGCTTTATACTGTAATTATCATCCATCTGAGGCAGTCAACACACTGCAGGAGTCCCTACATCATTGCAGGGACATGAAGCACTGATTGACTGTGGCTCCTTAAAGAAGACTTAAGTCATGACAGCAAACAACCCAAATAATAAAATACCAAAGTCATTGGGTCAGCGAATGGCATGCATGTCTTCTGTTTAATCGTGCACTAGGCAGGGATTCCCCTTGGACATTTCATGGATAGCTGTTATGAATTATGTAATCAGTATTGAGGGTGTATTTGGACTGGAGGAGAGAGGTGCTTTGTTTCCACTCCAACTGTCCAATCTGTGTTTCCTCTATTCCAAAGACAAAAATCATTTTGTTTAGCAAGAGAAACCATCAGGTAATCATCAATATGGACATCAGGAACATCCACATTCACATTCACTCCCACAGGCACCGATCACAGACCCCAAAGCCAGAAGCATCATGTGTATGTATTAGAGTTTGTCATGGTCAACCTTTTTAGTCCAATTGGCATGCAAAATAGTAAACTGTGCAGCCAAACATTGTTCACACCCACATAAGATTTTTCAAATTCCCACAATGAGAATCCAAATTTTTTCTTAAAAATCATCTCTGAAGCTGAACTTCAGGTTAGTTGTAGGCTATAACATGATGAAACTGAAGGTCAACATCACAGGTTAAAATGGGAGAAGCTTCCTATCAGAGCAGCAAGTGAATGGACATCTGTTTGCCAGAGGGAGGAGGCTGACTCTGTGTCATCCACATTATGTCTAAGATGCACTTCTTTCACCTTAGTGAAAAAAACAAAACAAAAGAAAAAACTGAAGACTATGTGACTGACAACATATATCATCATATCCAAGACAAATTAATCGTTTAGGCTGTGGCCACGAGTTCAGATCATCAAATAAAAAAGAGCAATTATACTGTCAGGGAACAATCTGCATTACAATTAAACTGACCTCAAAAGCATGGGCGTGATTTCCCTTCAGTTAGGTGGAGTTGTCTTCTGGGAACTGCTCAATCAAACCACCACATTAAAATCCATATGTAACATTTACAGAGGAAAATAAACATAAATCTGAGCCCGTAACCATGGAGTCAACATTGGGGGGGACCAAATCTCTCTCTTTATATACAGTGGCGTTTTTATATGTAAAAAAGTGGTGGGGCACCATGTAGAACCGATAATGTAATAACCCCAATAATGTATTAAAAAAGTTCACTTGAGTGGATTGAAAATGTAATAAAACCTGATAATGTAATAACTTCCCAATAATGTAATAAAGTGCATTTCCCAATAATGTAATACACTCTTAAACAATAATGTAATAAAGTAGGCCTATTAGCCTACATTAACAGGAGGCTATTACATTATCAGGTTAGCCTTCCATTTCAAGGGACCTGATAATGTAATAATACTCGAATAATGTAATAATTTAACAGGAGATCACCCATTACTTGGTTTCAAGTGGTGTGTTCAAGGTTATATTTCTGTGTAAGCAACACAAAGTATACGGTGGTTACGCCCTTGCTCTAAATTAATTGATTGAAGAGTCAAGAGATATTCCCTGCAGCAGATTGTCTTTGAGTCAATGTAAATGTAAAGCGGTGCGCCGCTCCTGCCAGCAGGTGGCAGCGACGTGCCGCTTCATTGAACTCAACAACAACAAAGAGAAGAAGACACAGGTTTGCTGCTGGTTTTGTTCGGGACCTGACTATTGCATGTTATTTTATTTCACTAAAATGTCGTTTTTTTAACGTCATGTTGGCCTGCTAGCCATCTGGATATGGCTCAGTTGCTCGGACAAGGCCGTCGACAGTCGGACTGGGACTAATGGTGAGCTTCGTAACGCTGTTTCTTTAAACCAGTTTGGCTGGTTACCCCTAAAAATAACGCCAGTCAAGGTTAGCTGCACTGTAAGCTAGCCGGGGTCTAGCCTGCTGACATTTCGCAGTAACTGAGCGGTCTGATATACAGTTAAAAGAAGTGATAATGTCTGTTGAGCTTTTGTCTCAAAGCCAAGGAGGCACTGGTAAAATGCTGCGAGTGTGTTTCATAGCGCAAAACAAACCTTCAAACTTATGGAGGACAGACAGGAGGCAGCATCTTTAGCTAATGACATGTCAACACTCATTGACTCCCATTGTTAGATATGTGTAACTTAAGCAACATTGGCCTTTGTTTTTTCAAGGTTATCAGTCCAGTGGCAACAGCCTGACCGCTTGTTTCTCTCCTCCTCTCTCCAAACTCAGCCCTGACCTCCCTCCTTTTGCCTTGAGCCAGAAGAGCAGAGACCAAGATGCTGCTGAAGATGCCCCAGAAGCTGCTGAAGACTGCCCACTACATAGAGCTGGGCAGCTACCAGCACTGGCCCGTGCTCATACCCCAGAGGATAAGACTGTACACCTACGAGCAAATCCCCCTCTTCCTCAAAGAAAACCCCTACATCACAGACGGCTACAGGGCTCACCTGCCCTCCAAGCTCTGCCTTAAGAGGTGGGAGAGGGGCTGTGTGAAATGCAGAAAACATTACATTGGGATGATTACATGGCCTGATACTGCCATTTCAGTTGGGAGGAGCATTCTTGCCTTTTATTTTCACTTCAATACATATTATTTAAAATATGCAGCTCCTGCAGTTTGAATATTGTGCTTGGCCATTTCGCATATTCCATTACTTTGCAATTTACTGTAGCTCTAGGTGGGAGCAGGTCTATTTTTTCTCATATGTACATCGTTGTTTCTTCTTGTCTCTTGCAGTATTTTTATTCTGTCCAATGAGACGGTGAATATCTGGAGCCACCTGCTGGGTTTCCTGCTCTTCTTCTCTCTGGGGGTCAATGACCTTTCCACAGTACTGCCAGCCTCTGGTGCTAACAGAGAAGACTACGTCATCTATGCTATTGGGCTGTTCTGCTTCCAGGTAAATCATCATTTGACTGTGTATGTAGCGAAAGATGGAAAACCTATTCTTTCAACTGACTTTCTTTACAGTATCTTCTTCCTGGTCTTATGTGGCTTTGACATGAATGATTGCAAAGATGTTGTTAAATAAAAGATGCTTTGCATGTAGGGATTTGATTTCCCTTACTACTGTGAGAGACATTGCTCACTAACACAAGGTGAATGATCTCTTTGTGTCTCTCTCCTTAACTGACTAACAGCATATTTTGCATATTTGTTATTTCATTTTTGTCCGCAATTCTTAAACGCCGGTAATTTATTGTGAACATCTTCAACAGTCCAGCACCTGTATGTTAATAGTATAGTAGTGTATGCAGTGTTCTGTATTAAAGTGTATTGATGTGGCTTAACAAACTGATTCATGTAGGTTTACATTTCCTGCCACAGGTGCATTAAAGTTCACCTCGACCTGCCCAGATGTGTAAGCTATTTCATAAGGTTGCTGCAGAGTCTTGTGTTATAAACATTAGGAATGGTGATGTAGTTCATAGTGCCTCTGGCAGCTGGTGACTTGTTCAATATGGAGACAGTTGTACTGTTTGCGTGTTAGCTGTATTGTATTTTGAGCAGCTGGTAATGGGATAGTACATTTGTGATGGCAAGTCAGTGTGAATCCCTGTTACAGTGAGTATGTAGTTTAGCCATCCCCTCAACTTCCTTGTGAAATCCTCGTCTGTCCACATAATTGCATGTTCGTGGATCATTATTTCTTGAGGTAAGTTCATGTATTTTAGTTGATAACTTCAAATCAAAATATATGTGTATATATGTAAAGAAACTGTGTGTGTTTTCATCCCAGGTGTGCATGTTGTGTTCAGTGGGATATCACCTGTTTTCATGCCACCGGTCAGAGAAGACGTGCCGTCGCTGGCTGGCATTAGACTACGCTGGCATCTCTGTTGGCATCCTGGGCTGCTATGTACCTGGGATCTTCTACGCCTTCTACTGTAATGCTGTAGGTGTGAATACTCAAGATAGAGGTTTCTACTACGGTGATAGCATGCAGCATGTTTGACTTGATTTTGTTGATTAGATGAAGTTGGAAAATAATTAAATCCAAAATTTCCATTGGATTGTTTTTTCTTTTTCTCATGATTCTTTACAACACTGACAAAGAAACTGTTGCTCCAGCTTTGCAATATCTACTCTGATTGGTCACTCTCTTGTCTTGTAGTTTTGGCGACAGATCTACTTGCTGACAGTGCTCTCCCTGATCCTGGCCGTCTTCTGCGCTCAGGTCCACCCTCGTTACCTCAGTAACGACTGGCGACGGATACGCACGGTCATCTTCTGCTGTGTGGCTGGCATAAGTGTGATTCCTGCATGTCACTGGGTCTTGCTCACTGGTGGATTCACCTCTGATGTCGTACAGGTCAGGGAAATGCAGTCACGGTAGAAAACAAGCAGTTAGAGCATGATATGTATGCTTGCGGGTTTTTTTTACACCTTGGTGTTCACTATTTTGCAGCTTCTCTAGGGGAAATCTACTCAAGTGGTTGTTCTATTTAATGTTGCCCTTATTCTAGCCCTAATTTGTATGAATCCCCTCTCTCCTGATTTAATCTTTAGTCATGCAAATTTTGTTCTTCTCGTCTGCACAGTTGTTTCTGCCTCGCGTGATGGTGATGTACATGATAGCTGGATCTGCCTTCTTGTTCTACGTCACCAAAATCCCTGAACGTTACTTCCCTGGTGAGTCCCTGTTTCTGTCTGGTCAAATAATTTAGTATTTATGCAGATTTCTAGGGTTAATACGATGTTCTTAGCTGTATAAATGCAGTTATCAAGACCAATTCTGAAAGAAAAATCATGTAAGCTTACGTATATTCATTATTGATACTACAGTGTAACAGTGTATGTAAGGAGACTGTTATTATTCCAGGTTGCAGAGCAAAATGTGTCAGCATTATAATACATTATAAGATGGAAAGATGAATGGAGTAATTTAAGTGTTTTTTTTTACCTGTAAATCTGCTGATGCGTAACTTATTTAGGAAATATTTTTGTGCAGAATACTGAAAAAAACATCTCCCAGTAACAGTTGACAAAACAATCTCATCTCAAGCTCCATTAGTAGCTGATGCAGAGCTTTGGTTCGCCATATCACATGTTGATGGAGTTTGTCAGCTGCAGATATTAAAATCTGCACTGTTTTTCTCTGCACTTGAAGAACTTATCTAATCCATATTGGTTTTAAAGAATGAACTGTGTTCACAGTGGCAGTTTATCTTTAGCCTTTGTTATTTCTTCCTGAAATGTGATTTGTTCTTTGTACATTTTGAAGAAAATATAAAACCTGGATGCATAAATCAGTTTTTAGAGCTTTTTTTTTTTTAATCTCTCCCATCCTAGGACAGCTGAACTACCTGGGCGCCAGCCACCAGTTGTGGCACGTACTTGTGGTTGTGATGTTTTACTGGTGGCACCAGACCGCTGTACACATCATGCACTTCAGACACACTCAGCCCTGCCCGAGCCGCTCCAGCAGCAGCTAAGTAAAACTGATCGAATACTGTTGTTTAAAACCCGAATCAGTCGTAGGTTAATAACCAATTAAATTAAAATTCAACATCTTCCCCACATCAGCTGCTGGTTAGAAGTTACTACCTAAAGTTCTGCCAACCACTAACCACCAGGAGCTCCTGACTATTAGCCGCTAAAGCTGAGTGTGAAAGTGATGAGTAGCTCGTAGCCTTTACTGAGCTGCTGGTTACTGTTTTGTTTGTGGACCGAGCTGCTGTTAAAGGCCAGTAACCTCTCTGAAGGTCTCTTTGAATTATCCTGATAAAAAGGGCAACAGACCAGAGCCTGTGATGCTTCGTATTTCTAGGCTGTTGGCTAGTAGTCAGGAGACTTAAGTGTACCCTTCAGGGACTATAAACCGATGTCAAAAGTAATGCAGCTGCGCCACAACTAACTCCCCTGATGGACAGGAGACACAGCATGTAACTCCTGTTGGATCAATGCATGAAGCAACAATTTGTATTTATTTGTAGAACAACCAGAGCTTTGATGTTTTTAACTGATAATCATGTTCCCTTAGTTTAGGTTGTGATTTTTATACATCAGGAAAGACAATAGCCAGTGTTAACAATGACTTTTTTTTTTTTTTTTTGCCTGTAATTTAGTTTTATCTGTCAGTTTGTTCAAGATTAGTCTGCATAAAAGGTCCTGATAAAAGCTGGGAAGCACAGAAAGGATCATGACCACTGGGCATTCAACATGTGAACATTGAACTGATTGTTTTGAGAGAAACAGTGTCTCAATGCCTCAAGTATTAAGAGCTTTTGAACAAATAGTTAAAGGTCAGTGAACAACAGTCTGCAATCTGATGAGGTGCAGAACTGAAAAAGTGAAAATGTGTTTTCTCTTTGGAACAAATGAGGTGGCACTTTAACAGCTCAACAGCATAACACTTAGGGAATCACTAAACATTCATTTTTAATTTGTGTGAAATGACCCCTTGAACTCTACAGTAAAGACAATGAAATAACATTTTTTGCTGATAATACGATCAGCAGTAGCATTCACTGAGTGGTTAGTTACCTACCATATCAGTCATAGGGATTATCGTGTATCAGCTGTAGTGGCTATCAGTTGTCACTTATCAGTTGTTATAATAAAGTTATCCATTAAGGCTGGATATATGAGAAAATGAAATCTACTTGATGCTGTTGTTCGAATAAGGCCAGTGTAAAGAAGTCTGGGTAATTTTTTTTGGTGTTAGTTACATTTCCTCAGTACACTTTGGGAAAGTTTCATTTCATTAATGTTATGTTTGTGTTTGTCTCCACATGATTCCAACTGTGTAGTGTGTACTTTATTTGCCTTATAATGTTTGAGTATTTGTACTGTAGACACACTTTCTGTTACAATCTGTTTTTGGTCACAAGGTGAACTTCAATCAGAACAAAATGATCAAATTCAGACCGACATCATCTTTGCTGTTACACCACAAGGCCAGTATTTTTCTTTCTAATGGTGTGATTTGATATGTAGAGCAAGTTATGAATTCAGACCTGGGAAATGCACTGTACAGGTGCTAAAAGAAGTGACTTCATTTTGCCTTTTAGTGTGATGTTTTTATTTGAACTGCCCTCTGATTACTGCAAACTGCTTGATCTTTTCATGATTGATTATTTCACCACTTATTTGTGCGTTTGCTGAATATCATTTGTACGACGGCACTGACTTTCAAGATGTATAATATTTATTTCAGTGCCTCTGTGAAAATATATTTTTAAACATTTTAAATGAATAAAGAATGCTGGAAAAATATTTTAAAAAATGTGTATTAGATTTATTAGCAGGGAACCATTGGCATCTGAATTGTGTTTAAATCTCACACCTCTTGGTCACGTTCTAACATAATAATCACATGAAGTCAGTGAGGGATCATCATGTGTTTGGTATAAACTGTTTTCTGCTATTGACACTATTAAACAATAGAGGGCAGCACTGATACAAATATCTGCCATTTGAAGGAGAAGCCGACAAAGAGAAAATGTAGTTGAACATTTGTGGTTCACCTATTTTTCTCAGTTGTCTTCTATTAAACTGAATATTAGGTATTTAACAGTGGAGCGTTTTCTGTTCAGTCTCAAGTGATACTTAAACAACAGTTTGGCAATTGCATGGTCGTTGAACACAAGGACCTCCTGATGACTCAGCAGATCAGAGGTCACGTCACATGCTTATATTGTCAGTGGCAGGAGCATAAAGTATAAAGCTTTCGCTGTCCATCTTTATTATTGTGAAAAATGCATAATTATTGTCTGATGACAGTGTTGTCATCTATAATTACCAGCTTTGGAATTATAGTAATTATATCAGAAAATTATACAGTTTACCATCATACCATTGGAATATTTGTGCAAATGTTAATGATGTGATGATGATCAGATGCACCATAATAATGGAAAATCATCCTGATGGTTTCTGTTGAAATTTCACTGATCATCCAGGATGGAGACTGTAGATGTTTAAACACTATGTGCTCATTTTTGACAACAAAAGCTTAACTGGACAGTCCTTTTCTGAGTCTTGTTTCTGCAGCTAAGGAACCATGAAGATTTGAGAATGTGCCTTACAAAGCATACGTTCAACTATTCTATAAAAATAAACAAATAAATATATAGTTTGACATGTTGAGAAATGAGCTCATTTGCCTTCTTGTTGATAGTTAGATGTTATATCCAGTAGCCAGCTATCATAGCCTGTATTATTTTGCTTGTCTTAGATTATGTTTAGATTAGAAACTGCTAATCTATGTTCGCAGCTAACAATATCTGACAACACATTCCTCAGAAGCTCAGCAATAAACGTGTTTGTTACGTCCAGGGTCTAGGAGAAGCCTGCATGCAACATAAGGTGAGCTCTCCACCTATCTCACTGATAACCAATAATGCCAGGACCACAGGAATCACAGATACGAAGCAGTTTTATTGTACGTCAGAGATGAGCACTTCCAACACAATAAACAAAAAACACTCGGTGCCCTGGTTTTGCCTCACAAACGGATAAAGAAAAGACAGGCAGCTTACCTATACTCCTGCATTTAAACATCAGAAAAGGGATTCTCCCTCCTATGTGCAAGGATCAAGAAGAAAGGCCAGAATGAGGGGCACAGAGCAGGCCACAAGTTACAGTATAGCATGGTAAACAATTCAACAATGGAAGTAATGGGAACACATGGTGGGTGCTGGCAGTGCTGTCAGGAGACAAAGTGGAGAGGCCATCTTGGAAGGCGGCGTAGCTTATAAAGCCTGGCTGCTCCTGAAGTGACCAATCAGGGCCGGGACCATCAGCCGGCAACTCCACCTACACATTCAATACACACACACATACACGAAAACACCATGCACAAACACAGCACAACACACCTCCATAACAGTGTTATATCTCAAAGGTTAAATCCATACTAAAATTAAGAGTGTAAAAACACTTGTTAATAGGCAACATGTGTCCTTATTCCCAGCAATGAAATGAGCTAGACATTGTGTGGTTGTCGTGAAATGTGTGTGACTACATTTTAATACACATTAACTTAAGTAATTATTGACAATCTTGGTTAATGCAAATAGCTTACCTTTACCATGTTTACAGTTAATAAGTAAGAGAAAGGTCCTGGAAATATACCTGAAGGTGCTAAAAGCATGTGTCTGTTTTTGTCAGGGGAGCAACCAACTGATGATACAGGAAGACAGAGTCATTCTTTGAAAGTATTATTATGTTAGAAAATAATAGCCATGAACGCATCACCTCACACACCAATGGATAGTTACGTGAAGCCTGACACAGCAGCATAGTGTTGCCCGTTAAAGCTGCTCAGGTCATCCACGTAATCATCACTTTAGGAAATGTATTTGAGAGACGAGACCCAGTGGCAAAAAAGTATATTACATTCACTAAAAAATGTTCCCCATATTCATTGTCAGTCTGTCCTACTGCTAAACGCTATTGTCAGTATTTATTTCAGTGAAAACTGCTCACCCTGAGGTCTTATCCAACAAACTACAACATTCTATCATTTCAAACAAACACAGTAAGGTTGCGGGCTTTAAAACCAAAACAATGAATGAGCACTTGCTGAATGGTGATAATTTTGGCAAGATGACAAGATCTGTAATATATATTAGATATTCTTTTGCAAAATAAAGTCCCAGATGCAAATGCTTCATTAGAAAATGTTTTAGTTTAATTCAAGTATTGAACATTAAGGCAGTAGGTATTTGTATGTAGATGTTGAATGTCAACACAATGTCTAAAATGAAAGTCAAAGAGACTTCACTTAAACGTAATCACAACCATGATTCGAGTTAAATTAACACATGCAAAAGTCTGATGATGAAACAAGTGTATGAAAATACAAAAGAATTAACGCTATAAACGTACAAACAACTAAGGACATTATTACTTAAGTTAGTGTATATACATGAAACTGTTATTATTTTTATCTAGATTTTACACTCCTCACCAACATCATGAAACACGGAAAAACAGTGATTCAACAGAAAGACAGTGTCTGCTCTTATTTTTTTATCACAAAATATTTGATTTAACAAACCAGTGGCAGTGAAGCATTTTGCCCAAATATGTGGCATCACCTGCTGCCAAAAGTTAGCAAAAATATACTTTACAGAAGCACCAGTGGGTACTTCCTTTCACTCAGTATCTGAGAGGAGATCTCAGATGTGTGTAAATCCTTTATTTTTTATGAGAACATATCATAAAGCTGTCCCCATTTTAAGACCGGAGAACAGGGCAAGAGTGCAAGTATGTTGTAATGAGCCCCGGTGTGAAAAGCTCCCTCAGTGTATGATTGAGACAGGAAAGCAGCCTTGCCGTCCCAGTGAGTCAAGTTAACTTTTCTTTTTGCCATGCACATACGCTTCTTTAAGTCAGGAAGAGTTTAACTAACCTTTTAGAAATGATTACGAGGTCCAGGGTAATAGTTTGCACCTTAGGAAATACCACTGAAAGCCTCTGGACTCTGGACTCCAGGATTAGAGCTGTTATGGACTTTGACAATGGTCTGAACTGAAGTGATATAAAATGATGAAACAGCTTTAGTGACACAGTGACACAAATGTTTGAAAAACCCAGATAAACCTAGATATTCATCAGAAATGGAATGGGACCTAAACTGGAATTTGAAGAAAACACACCGTGTCCACTAACAATTATCCAGACAATGCTAAAATCTAGCACTAAACTAACAAGAGGGTATGCATTGAAGTTATATTACATATTTTATGCCTCATTTATTGATGTTACTCTTGCTATGGAGCAGGGCCAGGGTTAGACTGTGTCTGTGTTTCCTGCATCTACATTACAGACACTAGGATGTACAAAACCATGGACGTGTTCCTTTGTCTTTCCTACTTCACTTTTCTTTTTTTCTTTTACTTGCATTCAGCTTAGAAGTTATTTGGAGGAAACAAGGAAAATACAGGAGTAAGTCCAATAGGAGAAGGCAACTGAAGTGACCGCAATTGGCATAGTCCATTACAAATGAAATTAAGCAAATGATCATATAATTTGTCTTAGCTTGTATGTACATTTGAAATTCATAACCAATGTGTAACAAATCTGGTGAGTGAGTTGACCAAGAAACATGCATCCAGTTTGAAGGATATTCACACAAGCCATAAATTTGCTTGGCATTGAGAGCCATAGTAGTATTTTCTGATCAATTAATGTATTTGCTTCATCTATCTTGATCATTATTGTCAAAGATTTTCAAGTACATGATTTTGAGTTTATATCTATGTCTAATGCAGATTGCAGGGGTGTGATGCATTTAAGGGCTTTAAAACATAATTTGATGTGTTCCTGAACAAAGATCCTCAAATGGCAACCTCAACACTAATGCAGAACTGTTCCAGATGGCGGCAACATGTACCGAAATCTGTTTTAGGCTCAGATACAATAAGAACTCCCTTCTTCCTTCAACTGTTCTACACCATAGAGTCTTCTGACCTCTCCAATGCTGCAGATGTACTATTGGCATATAGAACGGCGGTATGAACTGTATGAAACAAAAGGCTGCTCATGTCTTTGTCATTCTTCCCAAAAAATTGTCCCTTCTGCAGGGTATCAATGACAGAGGTGTTACAGCAGGCAAGGAGTACGCTCACCCCTATTTCTTTATAGTCCTTAACCAGCCCTTTGAACGTCGCCATTCCTGTTGAGTCTATGAACGGAATGGCAGAGCAGTCTAAAACTATTGTGTGGAACTCCAGTTCTCTTTGGACAAGTCCAACAACAACTTCTCCATTGTTTTTATCCCCATTTGCCTTGGCCTGCTTTGAGGACATCTCTTTGGCCTTCTTCTCTGCCTTTTTCCTCTTGGTCATCTCCAAGAAAGGTTCCACTCCGATAGCTTTGTAGAGGGATTTGAGGAAGGGTTCGTTATTGGCGAAGTATAATGGAGCTTGGAAGCGGAAGACCTGAACCCGAGGCGGTGGCATGAGGTCCTTGTACTCCTCCACATCTTCGTAAAGGTCAGAGTTGCTGGCCCGGCCCAGCAAAGAGACCTGACATGGGATTAGATAAGGTTAAAAGATTACCAAAGGCCAATATTAGTTTTTAACTAAAGATTTACTATCAACAAGTCATTGTTTATATAGTGGAGCATCTAGTCTGTAAGATCCACAACAAGTGCAATCAAATACTAGTCTCAAGTAATTTGTCATTTACTCACCTTAGGGGTCTGGGTCTTATAGATGATGCAGGTAATGGAAAAGACGATTCCGACCAGGAGGCCCAGCTCTACACTGATCAGAGCAGTTGCTGACATGGCCACCAGCCAAACGATGGCATCATTCTTGCTGGCCCGCCACTTAGCAGGGACATCCTTGAACTTCCTCAGTGCTCCTCGAAGGCTGACAATGATGATGCAGGCAAGAACACATTTCTGAAGAGCATAGAAGAATGGTGCAAAGAAAAGGAGGACAAGAAGGACGACCAAGGCGCTGATCAAACTGGACACCTGATGAAGGTACAGAGAAATGTGGAAAGACAGAGATAAAGAAACAAAGAGATCATGAAATACTTTTCACAAAGTTAACAAACAGATCAAATACAGTATGTTTATGAGGTATGCTGAATCCATATAGCAGGTATGTTGGGAAATGAGAACTTGCAATAAACAAAGAGATTTAATGTAAACTGTAAACAACAAAGATCTATAGAGTAATTATGTGAATGTACGTGAAAATATCGCAAGAAAGCATTCCACGTATGAAGTGACAAAACTAAAAATTATTTAACCAGTCAGAAAAAATGGGTTTGACCTTTTTTGTAAGGTTTTAAATTTACCTGTGTTTGGCAGCCCGTTGAATCCTTCACCATGGTTTTTGCTAGTGCAGCACTGGTGGTGAAACAGTGGAAGAAGGAGGGGATGATGTTACAGCATCCGATAGCCAGCATCTCCTGGTTGGGACGAACTGTGTAGCCATTCTTCTTGGCAAACATCTCGGACAATGACACCGTGAAGGCAAAACTAGAAGATTAAATGAAAACAGTTAAAGCTGGGTTATTCTTTCCCCTCATAAAAGCATGTGATGGGCTCTCTAAACCTGACATGAAGAAACACTTCGCAACTGTACTGTAATTGGTTAGCAAAGAACATATTCACATAACATGTAGTTAAATTGATTGCACATTACTGTACCTAATAACAGCTAGAGGGATGGCATCCAGTGCCACTCTTGACATCAGACAAAACCTGGGCACTTGGGGAGAGATGAACCCTGTGGGAATGTGACCGGAAACACTGGAGTCATAAACACTGTTCAGCTCCCCAAAATGGCTGGCTAGTGTGGCTCCTGCCACTACTACCAGCTCAGTTGGCAGAGGGATCTTTAAGCGGTCCTTGTAGCGTTCCTGGATCTCTTTCCCGGCCACTGCAATTCAAAATTCATAGTGTTATATACCATATATAAAAGAAATTGAATTCAGATTTTACTCAAGGCCTTTACAAAAGTGCCATCAAAGGTCTGTGCAAATGAAAATGTATTAAGTGCCCCTTCCCATGCTATTTTAAGAAATGACTGAGAATCCAATGCAGAATATGAAAATATAGTTCTTTACCTAATATGGAGATACAGATGGCACTAGTGATTAAATCACACAGGTTGGTTTTGTGAATGTTAGCGAAAATATTGATCCAGGTGACGACAACTGTGCCATATCCCTGGTGACGGGGTATCTTCAGACCTAACAGGTATTTAGCCTGCACGGTCAGAATGGTAAAAGAGGCCCCAGTGGCAAAACCATCAAGCATGGGTGATGAAAGGTAGACGGAGACAAAGCCTAGCCGAAACACAGCCATCATGACCTGGTGAAGGGATCATAAGATAGACAGTTAAGCCAAACAAAACACGAGTTTTGGGACAGTAAGGATGGTATGCCACTGTTCCTTTACCTGGTAGATGCCAGCCAGGAACGTAACAGCAGCAGCGATACTAATAGCATAACACTCCTTCCCGCACTGAAGACCCATTAACTCCACAGTGTGCTGTGTGCCAGCTGTGAGGTTACCGTCCATCGAACCATTAAACACATCTAGACTGGATGTTTTGGAATCCTCATTGAGGTCAAAACCGGCCAGGAATACCTCCCTATCAACAACCTGCAGACAATCAAAAATAATCAACAACAAATTACTTTATGAGATAATTAAGTATCAGTTTTCAGTATGACTGTTGTGACTTGTGGTTCATTACCTGTCCAACCATGAGACTCATCAGGCTAAAAATTCCCACAGAAACATGTCGAGAAGTTCCCATGAGGAAGTAAATGATGTTAGCATAAAATGAGGTGTATAAGCCATAGATGGGCTCCACGCCTGCCAGCAGGCAGTAGGCAATGGCCTGTGGTACCAAGATGATACCCACAATCAACCCAGACATCACATCGCCCCAGACGTATTCTCGGAGCTTGTATTTAGGTAGCCACTTCACCACAGGGAAGAAACCTGTCAGGGTGGATCGGACTCTGGGAACAGAGCAGTCCAAGCCCTTCTTCAGCTTAGATTTGAGGACTGAAACTGTGGGCTGTCGCTGCCGATCCCGCCGTTTCAGGAGAGGAGGCAGGGCAGGTGAGGTTTCTGTGACGTCGGTGACATCTTCCATGGTCTTCAGGAGAAAGAGGAGGTAGCACGATAAAAGGGAGAGGGACGGGAGGTGGATAACGTGGTCAGCTGTGCTCCTGTAAGGACATCAAGGAAAAAAGGCATAGAGGACAGACAGGGAAAGACAAAATGGAAACAGAATCAGTGGAGATGAATCGATCAAGAGGCAAGATACTGTATCATCCCATTAGCTACATTGTTACAGCCTTGCTAGTTGTCTTCTCCCCTGTTTTGCAGGTGCATTGCTACACTCAACCCAATTTTCAAAATCAAACTGTTTACACTCCTGTTTGTTCTGTTAAACTTCAATGGATGGTTATGCAACAATACATTTGCATCGTCCTTGTTGAAGGTAATAGCCTAATGGTTGCATGGATGGGTTTCTAGAGCTCTGGTGAGTCCAGAGTAAAGCAAATGGGCAAAAAACCACATTAGACATGTACTGAAAAATCTGAACTATAATTTGCCCTGATTGGAAAAAACATGCATCAGATTCTAGTTCTTGTCCTTCATATCAACTTTCAACTGCTACTCTATGTTTTGCTTCCATTAACCATTCACTATACTGGTACCAGTGCACTCCTTGTTGATTACTGTATCTAATATGCTACTTATACTTTTCCATTGTGCTGTTTATGGAAAATTTAATTTAGACTTTGCTCATCCCTGTTTCTTCTCCTGTTGTTATACACACTTACCAGGGTCTAATAGAAGCAGGTGAGCATGTAATAATTCAGCCAAAGTGAATTCATATGCAGGTCTGAGTAAATTCAATCAATGTACACGTCAAAAAATGAATACAAGTGAACAACATATTCATGACAACAGTGAAGTTTGTGACTGGCAATTCAAGACCAGTTGTTTTCAGGGGTTTCTGTGTGCCAGCTATAGGCTCCAGGCCAAATAAACCATAAAGCACTTCAAATGTTATCAGCCTCTGCCATCACAACAACATTGGTATGTGCAGTGATTTTGACTTCCTGTGCAAGCCATGACAACTCTCATACAGGCCGATATGACAGAAGGATAAATGGGAGTCATTTCTTCTTTTTTTCTTTCATCAGATTGGTTGTTTTGCAGGAAATAGCTTGTTTTCTCTTGGTACAAGTCTTCTCATGCTTTCTACTTTTTTCGTGTTTTCTCACTCACTATTTCCAAGAAATGTTACTTGCAGGACAGAAATGGTCCACTTTGCATAGCAATGACGGACCAATACAGTGCCCAACCTGGGTTCTTGTGTACAGTATCTTATAAATCTCACCTGACTTTTTGCACCGATAAAAGCCACAGGAGATGAATAATGAACCCATTGCTTTGTGCTAAGAACAACCTTGTATGTGTTGAAAACTCCCTCATACAGATAAAGCTGCCGACCTGAAAGAGCTTTTCTTTTAAGCAGAGAAACAGACACCTGATTAACTGATGAACACGGCAGGAGTAACACTGAGAACCAAAACATTTCACATGTCAACCGTGTCAACTGATCAAAGCAGTTTCTCTAACCCGTTTCTAATCAATGTTGCCTGCCTTTAATCATGTGGTATAAAAGGCCCCCTTTGTGGCTAGTGTCCGCCTTTCATTTGTAGTTGACATCTTTTCAGATTTACAGTAATGCATAGAGGTCATGTTTCTTGATATTTTCATTAACAAATGAAAAATAATTAATTATTGTTTATTATGGCAGCATGTATACAGTAGCCTACATATATCTATCTCCCTGTAAAATGAAGCTACTGAATCCAAGACCACTGCCCCCAATAAAAACACCAGTAAAGATACAACATGATGTAATATTGTAATTTCCAGTAATTTCACCTTCCTCCCACTTTACTTTGTGCCTGATGTTTATTTAGAGAACAGGTACTTTTTCACATCATGCAAATGATTAGTTTAACTAACAGCTAACAGTCAAGGGACAGTTTCAGCTTTTGGATTCGCTAGAGTGAGAATGAGGGCTGGAAGCAGTGAGTAAAACTTGAATGCCATACTGAATTGCTTAATTATATAATAACTATTAAAATGATTCATACTAAAATACAGCGCATGATTAAAGGATTGCTGATAAAAATAAATACTATTAAACTAGTACATTCACAACCTTAAGGGTCTGCAGTCTATTCAGAACTCATACTGTGCATCTCATTTATATCATTCATTAACCTTTGAAACAACTGTGGAAAAACTGGGATGCAACACAATATTCAACTCTCCACCACTTAGTACATTAACATTAGTGCTTCCTTTAAATTATTTTCCATATTTCCAGGTGACATAGAAACCACATTTGAAAACATCAGTGGTTCTTTCGTAGGTAAATCCAAAGTTTAAGAACACATTGGTCTGGTCATTTAAGTGTGATAATACACTCACCTGCAGAGTCACCACCGCTGGGACAAACAGGACCACAAGTCTCTGATGAGTCAAGTAAAAAATCAGCTCTGTTGACTGCCTCACTGACTTCTCATTCTTTGCCTATGTCTCTCTCTCTCTCGTTCTCTCTATGTATGTCTTTCTCTCTCTGATGTCATTTGGCCATCAGACAACAGTGTGATCTCCAGTGGATAAATAGTAAGATAAGAGAAGCCCTTTGCTCACCCTCAGTGTCTCCTATTGGCTTGATCACTGGGAGTGGGTGGGACATATTCTCTCTCACACACACACTTTCTCTGTGTGTGTATGTGTGTGTGTAAGGGCAGCTCTATGAAGAGGTTAAATAAAGTCAGTTTCTCACTGGACCACAGTGTTAATGTATCCTGCTGATGGCCTGGGGCCTGTGATCATATTTGCAAAGTGAAAGTGAGACTTATACAGACTTGTATGTTAGCATACTGTTGAGAGATACATCGTGGGTAAAACGCAAACAGAAGATAAGGCACACATGAGGTGCAACAAGCAAAGAGGTGCCGCTGTTATCTGTATGACCTGCACTACAACAACCTGTAGTGTGACTTACATCAGTCGTTCTGCAAGTATTAGTCTAGTCTAGTTACTAGATCATGTGCTACAAACTGCTGACAATCATGCAGTTGTAAATTCAGATTTTTTTCATGACACATGCAGCTTCCAAATCATTTTAAATGACCACAAGAATAACACAACAGTGCCAAAAAATAAAAGGCGGGACATCTCCTTTCAGACAAATTAGGATTGATATATTTGTGTTACAGTTAATGACTGAAAACATGTAGCTTTTAATAGGGGAAAAAATGGTCAATCTGAAAAGCTACAGTAATACAATGATGAATACAGTCTGTCTAGATTATTTTACACACAGTCTGGGCATTACGGGAAGGGGTGTTATTTTGTGGTTAACAGCTAACTGAAAGAGCACGAGATGTTCATAAACAATAGTGTTTGCTGAGCTATTAACCATGTCAAAGGTGCCCCCGTGCTGTGTAGGAGTCTATACTGAATTTCCTGTTGTACTGAAGATAGAATCAGAGAGATGTGGCGATGCGTTCACTTTCTGTTCTATATAATGAATTACATTTGAATAGTAATGGATCACTTAGCTCAGGTGAAAAAGTGGACAAACTTAGAGAGGTGAGATTTAATTTCTCCCTCTAGTGGCCAGTTCAGTCAATTACAGAGGAAATTATAAAAAATAAGGTCTGTCTGGCTTTTCCAGACAGAGATATACAGAGTCTCAGAGCACAGGGCTTGATGATGGAAACATCATATTTCTGTCTAATAATGTCTGTTATGTTTGCTGTTATTTCACTTTTCTACTTGTTTAGATTATTTTCGAATAAATGGTGCAGGAGTATATCATTTAGTGAATAAATGCTGCCAATGTTAGGGGATACAGGTTTGAGTTTTTCTACTCTCAACCCATGTGAATCTGTCATACACATAATATGAAGTAAGGCTCTGACATGAACTGTGTGTCTGAAATTAAAGGTCCTGTGGTAAACAGACACATAAATAGGCTAATAATAGGATGAAATGGTTTGTGTGTTGTATGAAAGACACAATGTCTCTTATTCAGACATGCAGAGTGGTTGAGTGGGTGTTGTGTGTATTATATGTTAGACTGAATGGCATTATTGTCAGTGTTAGTATGAAGTTGTAGCAATTCACTTCTTCATCTTGCTCAGTTGCAGATGAGACCGGAGTCAGACTGTGTGTTTTGTGTGGTTAGGGTTGTACAATAACAACACAGTGTCACTTCCTGTTAACGCACATTTCACATTTGTAAGATTTGAATGGTTTTAACTCAGCCCATCACCTTTGATGGTCTTTCGGTGTAAAGTAAAAGAAAAAAAAACACTCATCCAGTTCCATCTGGGAGGATTACTGCACTGCCCCTTTAAATGCACCAGCAGCATCCATCTGTCTGTGCGACTGCAAGCTCCATCACATGTTCATCAACATTAATGGATGTTTTATGGTTAAAAATGAGTGGAATAGTGGATGACTCACCCAGAGAGAAGGAGCAGCTTGAATGGGACCTGCAGATAACATCAGCCATATTTCCCTGCCCACTGCCTCTCACCCACTATCGCACACTATTCCTCTATACTCCACTCTGCTGCTCACTGACTGCATCTTGCTTCTTCCTGTTTCCCTCTGCAAAGCATGATGGGAGCGGCGACCCACTCTCGTTCATGCCTGCCGAGAGCAGCTGAGCAGAGGGGGAGGGGAGAGAGGGGAAGAAGACATGGAGGGAGGGGGGACTGGCTGTGGGTGACGGTTACCATGGTCACTAAACCCCAGCTAATGTGTGTGTGTGTGTGTGTGTGTGTGTGTGTGTGTGTGTGTGTGTGTGTGTGTGTGTGTGTGTGTGTGTGTGTGTGTGTGTGTGTGCGCGCAATGCATAGATGATGTCCTCACAAGGTCAATTCAAAAATCCACTATTGCACACTTTATGCTCTCTTTCATTAAAGCAGAAGTAAGCGATATTTTTGTGTTAATATAAGTCTTAAATAGTTATATCTTCCGACAGCAATCACTTCTATAGAGTGTTTGGACCGAAACACGGGTCTGTCAGTCACTCTGCTCTGCTGTAAGCCGAGGAGAAAACTTTTCTTGTATCCTACAAGTTTTATCCAATGAGGAGAGAGAACGGCATGAAGGGCTGTGTGTGCAGCCAAGGGATGCGCGTGAATGTGGTGACATAGGGACGAGGACCAATTAGATCCATGACGAGGGCGGGGGCTGCTAACTCCATCGGCTGACAAGAAATTAGCCAAAACGACCGGATTGCTTACTTCTGCTTTAAATCATAGTAACAAACTATCACAACAACAATGATGCAACAACATAACAATGCCTCAGTGTACATAAACTGTAGGCCTATTATATGGTTAATTTGACCAGACTCTGCACTACACACAAAGTTGTTCCGAAAAGACAAAAAAAAAAAAATTATCAAATACAAATATACCAGAACATCTGGACCTGAACCGATTATAATTCATATAATATAAATCATAAAAATATTATATAAAAATATCAAATAATAATACTACTATGATATCTGACTGAAATAATCTAGGTGATGTGCAGTGATGACGTAGAGACTTGAAGAATCTTCTGGCCCAACATTTATCTTAATCATAAGCTTGAGTTTGGCCCAAGTGCTTCCACATCTAAGAAGATTCTGGCCCTTATCCTCTTGTGTTGACTAACAGCTGGAAGATTTTTGTCTGTGTGTGTCAGAATTGGTCCAGATGTGGAGGTAGCATCTGAGAGTCATGTTGTGCATGGGCCAGATTCAGGCAGTGGAACTGGGTGTAAGTATAAGAGAGCCATAAGAAAACAAGCACATTGGACTCAATCAGGGAGTGAGCAAAGGTACCTACGTCATTGTTTTTAAAGGCCTCATAAGGATAGATTTGGTTAACATTTACAGTATATATTGAGATCTCTCATTAATGGTTAAAAATATCACTCTGATTCAAGCTTGCATTTCCTAATTTTTAAGCACTTTATAGTGATTTTCCATATTCACGTTTGCTTGTAGCAGATGTTCAGCTAGTTAATAAAACATCCTCATATCTTCTGGTTCTTTTCCTCCTCTAATTTGTCAGACATTGTTAGCAGTCCTGATAACCCCCTAACATGCCGCCACTTAACCTTCTCTTCACCTACAACATATCTCAAGGATTACAAGGAATCTGCAGGAGACACTGTGTACGCAAGTTTATTCAGGGGGCACCATCCTTTACCTATTAACTGATTCAGTTGAGAGCAGACTTCTTGTCTGTCAGGAGGGTAAATGTTTAAAGAACATTACTTGTCACACAGGAGAAGTCATGCACAAAAAAAACACGTTTCCCGTTAAGATGTTACTCACTTGAGTCAGGTCATAGTTGAACCCATTTAAAGTGTATACATGAGGTCAGGTACAAAAAAAGCATCCTGCTGACTCAGAAGAACCAGTAAGTGAAGTGAAACAGCCAAAGTTTCTTTCTCAGAACACAACCTGCTTGAACCAAGTTTGAATTTAGTGATCCAGTCTTGTGTCCAAGACTTTGCATCAATGTTCATGTGGCCTGATCCAATGACTACCATCCTTCTCTCCTGCTTTATCCTCCATTGGATGATGCACCTGCAGGTGTCTTACATTCATGTTCGTCGCTTCAGATACAGTTCCACAGTCTCTCTTTGTCATGTTTTTGTATTTTCTTCCTTTCTAACAAAGCAGTCGCCAACTACCCATTCACGGATATCAATTGCACACTTTATGATCCTCTTTACTTCAGAAAATATGCGCAAGTACTGGAATTAGAAAGCCTCTGCTGTCATTGTAACCTCTGCAAGTCAGATTCCTGCTAATAATAAAATTAAGATATGTACATGCTAACATATGAAAATATGATCTTATGTGCATTGTATTGCGTAATAATTAAAACTCTGTCAATGTGAGTTTGAATTGGTGGTTGTTACAGTAGTGGCAGTATTGCACTAAAGTAAAAGTAGCCTAGTCTCTCAAAGTATATTTGCTTTGAGTGTTCTGTATGGCTTCGGGGCAGAAACTGTCTCTGAGTCTGGAGTTGTGGATTTCCACAGACCTGTAGTTCTTGCCAGAGGGCAACAGTTTAAACAGTTAGTAACCAGGATGTGTGGAGTCCTTAGTGAGTCCAAGTCTTTTCTAAATTGGCAATGACTGTGAAAATCGTGTAGTGTGTCCCCAGCGTTATGCAACATAAGTGTTAACTCCTGACGTTAAGATGCTAACTAGCCAGCACTGGCCAGTCCATCTCGTCATTTTCTGTTAGTGATTCACTGAAGCCTCCAATCTGCCCTGAAGACACAGCATTGCTCGAAGGATGTTTGAAAACCTCTTATCTTAATGGCACAATGGCTTTTCTTAAGTGACAATAAGGAGGCATGGGTTCACAGAGTAAACATACAAAAAGCCCCTCAGAGGATGTTCTGTTACCACTGACATAACCCACACTGTAAAACATACAAACAAACAAATAAAAGAAAAAAGAAGGTTATTTTAGGTTTGGTAATATTATAAAAAAAATTATTTATTTATTTATTTTACAGATTTTCTTTGTTTATTTACAAGAGACATGTCAATAGACAGCCTGTTCTTGTAACTTTAATGTGATTATTGTGTCAACTTAAAATTCAGGGGAAGAAAATGTTAGTTATTATTAAGAAAAACTTTTTTATAGTTGTTGGTTTTTTATGGTGCATTGTACAAATGCTCAGCTACTGAACAAGTGAAGCAGGTGATAGTGACACAATCTCAGATAATAAAGGAGTTATTCAACATTCAATTCAATTAGGAGTTCTGTCCGTTTTAGTGGAAATTAGCCTACTTTACCTGTGTGTCTGTCAGATGGTTTGCTCCCTGCATTAGTGTGATTACCCCTAACGTGTTACATCAGTGTCTCATTACCTGCCCCCCTTGTGTGTATTTAGTCTCTTGTTTGTCTCTGAATTATAGTGTTGTTTATCACTGTCTCTCAACCACTCAAAGTCCTTAACACTTAACACATACAAGCCACATTTGGCCTATTTATCCACACACCACATTTCCTATGCATTTGGTCCTAGTACACACAGCCACACACTGATGACACATTAAGGACAATTTGGGGCTATCTCTCCCAATTCATACATATTGTTTCACTGTTTTGAAGTGCAACCTAAACCGTCCTGTCACTTCTGCAAATGGTGAATACTGTACATAGGTCTTGTCTTAAACCAAAAATAGAAGAATAAAAGTCAATAGCTTGCAAGCATAACCAGCTCTGACTTCCCCTCCTTGTGACACTACAACATCAGACACAAGTAAACCTGATGTAGCTAAACCTCGGGGTAAAAGAGACAGTACGTTGCTATACAAAAATTGCAGTTGATTTACTGTAAGTTGAATGAGGGAATATCTCTCTCTCTCTCTCTCTCTCTCTCTCTCTCTCTCTCTCTCTCTCTCTCTCTCTCTCTCTCTCTCTCTCTCTCTCTCTCTCTCTCTCTCTCTCTCTTCTGTCTGTCTTTATAATGTTAAAAAAAGACCTGTTTCTGCAACTTTTGTCTCAACCTGAGAGCATCTAGAGGAGCAAAAACCTAATCCAATTTCTATAGATGCAGCTACATCTAGTGGTCGCATGTGGAAAAGCAGCTTGGTTGGAGCTGTTTTCTTTTACACACCAAAGTGTTGGTGTAATTGTGGATACATGTAGCATTACTGCTTTACTTTCAAAATTAACTTGAAACACATTAGATTTATGCTTTGTGTAGTTTTTGTACCTTTTTTTTTTAAATTGAGAGGGCTGTAAAGATGAAGTCATTGTTTTAGAAAATGCACATCCTGTCAGCTTAAACTCCAGTCAGAGCACAACTGCTTCCCAAAGCTCCTCTATGGGAGCCACCTTGGACGGTCTCTCACATAGTGGAGGAGACAGTCCTGAATGTGGCTTGGCTCAGGGAACTGCTCTGATGTTAAGGCTGACCTTTCACCTCTCTGGAAGAAATGATTTAACAAAACAAAAAACACACACATTTAAAATCTTCGAGCAAGTAGTTTCTTTCTTCTTCTTTTTTTTTGCACATATCTGTTGGAAAAGCAGATTAGGCTGGATATACGTGGAACAAAAAAACATCTCTTGCTGCAACTTGCATGACAAGTCTCTTGGAGCCCAGGGAAGGATAAAATAGTGTTCCTGTGGGCCATGGGGTAAAAATAACTTTATGTTCAGATTAGACTTGAGGCCAAGATGCTTTTAGAAAACCAGCAGGTCCGGTCCTGGCACTGCTGTGCTGTGAGACAATGCTTTGAGCTCTTCATGCTTTTCAGCAGGATGTAAGCCCAGAGAGATTGTGTTGGAGTCTGTGAGTTTTGAGAGGGCTCAAAGAATAATGAATTTCTCCTCTGGATTTCTCCTGATTGGTTAATGGCCCACAGACCTGATGTTCACGCCAATCAACCCAACAAATCAGCTCAAAGATCGTTTTCAGCGGGGGAGGGAATGATTGGGGATAATCGTGTTTGCCATTCCAAATAGGGTTCCTGATGAAGGGCTTTGTGTGTAATTGCGGCCTGCCACCGCCAACAATAATAAACGCTTGTTAAAAATGTTTTTCAGGCCCACACAGAATAATATTAGTCTGTGATCGATGCTCATGGTTGTCTTACAGCAGCACATCGCAGAGCCCAAGTTATGAATGTGTTAATTTTCAATAGAAGATGTGCAAAGGCAAATTGACAGTTCACTTACCTAAATTGGAGGAAATGTATTTGCTTAAAACAAAGATGTGCCTGTCCGCCATAATGTAACAGAGGCTGGGCAGGGGTGTTTTCACTGAGTAAATATATTGACGGATTATTTTGATATTAGTTTCAGTGTGGGAGTGGATTATTGGTAACAAAATGTTCTTTACCTCTTCATCTTTGAAGCTGGACTTTGAAGTTGTTTTTTGCACTGAAGGGGGGCTCTAATTTCATTATACCGCAAGTATAATGACAAATAAAGGCATTCTGATTCATTCTGATTCTGTGACTTGAACATAAAAACAAGGCAGAGATGCAGAAAGAAACTTAAGTGGACACCAGCAATGACAGAGTAGGTGGATGAGTCGTTTCACACCTCTGTATCAATCTCTTAAATGTGTTAAGATGGAGACTGAGGGTTCAGATATGTAAACTGAGCATGAAGGATGAAGGATTTGGATATATAAAGACATTTTTCCTCTGTATCTTTTGAATCAAATGACTGAGGTCAATCTAATTTGGAGAATTTACTCTTGACAGGGTAGTGAGGTCAAAAAGTATTGAAAGATGGACTGATGCATTTTTGGTTTTTATACTTTGATTATATATGGATCAATAATGAAAAACAGAACATTTTCATCCTTGTAGTTCTATATTGTTTAGATACTCGGAGGTTGAATATTTAAAATGAATCCAGAAAGATGTTGTGAATTTTCAGGAGAGAAAATTGCAAATTTAATTTTCTCATCTTAACTTAAATTTCATGGCATCTTCATAGTAGTATCATATGAAAATATGTTGCATCCAAAGACACTGCTCATTTCTCAGGCTTTTAATCAGACACATTCTGTATATTCCAATCATTCACCTCTTTCCCCTGCCGACATGCTGATGAAGACTTGATCATGCAATCACACGGTTGACTTGTGACTTTGCATATAATTAGCTATCTCAATGACATCGTTCACCTCCACGTGTGCAAGTGTTCCACCAAAACAATTTCCCCCTCTCTAAACTATAGCTCATTTTCCACTGGTTAGAGAAAAAAACAAAACAAACTCTAATACCAACTAACATCACGCTTTTGTCAGCAATGGCGACAGGTACAATCACACCTACAGTCACCTGCCCAGCACAGAAACACTGGGATACAAGAGTGAGCTGCCCTCCAAAATAAGTTAGTTTAACTGTAGCAGAACGATAATGAACACAGCCTGACCGAGCACTGTGGAGAGAGGTCAAAATCCACATTCACTACATTTTTAAATTTTTTTTATTGATTTTCTTTCTCACATTCTTGAGACATTTACCTTTTTTGACATATGGTAGTGAGTCTCTTTGATTGTACTTTCTTTGAGACTGTTAATTTAGTCTTCACTTTTTTTGTAAAGTAAAAATTCTGTGCTGCTGTTGCTCTTGCAGGATGATGATGGTGGTGGTGTTCATAAAAACTGATTGTAACACTGGAAATGAAATGATAATGTAGAACTGCGCTTCAATGTCGCCTCATGGAAATGGAAATGGTTGGAGATGCAGCAGATTTTTAAACTTAACTTGGTCCGCCATGGAAAGGTAAAGTCACCAAGTGTCTCATCACTGTTTAAACCAGTTTTAAACGCAGCTGTAATTGTCCATGGGGAAGTGAAATTAATTCCTGTTTCCACATGCTCAGTCTTTGGTGTTTTTTCAATTACACTTCCATTTGCAAAAAACTATAAACAGATACAAATGAAAGCATCAATTTTTGATGTTGAATCCTGCAGTGTCCGACAGCTGTCTTTGTTGAAGAGACCTACTCAAGACGACTGATGCTGGCAAAAGGTAAGCACACAATACAAAACTTTAACTTTAGCACCCACAGTTGTCTCTGTGGCCAGCTCCTTCCTTCATAGCACGGCACCAGAGGATGCCAGTTTTATGGTGCGATGATGCGTCTCCCATCATGTTGGCTACAGTTTGTCTTCTTAACATTCTAGTCCCCCTGACTTTGTAATCTGTAATCCAGGAGGGGAACTGCTCTTTCCTCCTCCTTAGAACGAGAGCAGAGAAACGTATTGCCAGTGTGCTTCACAGTACTCTCAGTACTTCTGCACCAATATTCTTTAACAGGGATCAGGTTTTTCTGTACTTGACTGACGACCAGCAGTGGTGCCAACCTTTGAGTTGCCCTGGACAGCATCAGCATACATTCATATGACGCGACATAAAATGATGCCGTGATAGATCACACATTGAACATCCAGGTAAGACAATATCCTCATATGGATCAGCATGGTTGGATCACAGCAGAAGCCAAGACGTCACACAGGTCTTCCACAGCAGCTCAATATTACAGCTCTGTCATTTTAAAGTCTTCTTCATAGTGTCCCCAGAGAGTCCTGGGACTCCTGCTCGTTGGCCAGTATCGTCCGCCCGTTGTCACTGTAGCTCCGGTTTGGCAGGAAGGACAATCTGGAAGAGAGAGACTTCTTAATATAAGTCACTGGCACAGAATAATGCCAAGACCATCAAAGTCACGTCTTTCATACATTTTAAATGCAATACACAGAGATACAGAATGTGTGTCAAACAGTTTTTGACATATTCACAATTTTAAAAGACTTATTGATAAAGGGTGGGGTGTTGGTTGATACATTATAATGCAGAGGCAGCTCAGGGATGCAGTACTTAGCACTTCTGCCTAAGAAAATAAAATTAGGTTTGATTGCAAGGTCTGTGACAGCAATACAATACATTTTACTGGTTTTGTTCTGTCTCGCACCACAACAAAGGACAAGGCACCGCACACTTACTAGATACACAATAACAACACAATACAAAAGATACCAGGACCTCAGAGTGCTTGGCTATCACACAGACTGGCCTGAGAATAAACAAAAAAAGAAAATAAAACCAAGATTTGATTAAAAGGTCCAGAGAAAAGGTTTGGGTCAAAGCAGACATGGTCATGCCATTGCTCTGCTGGCACAAACAAGCAGAGAAGAGGGTTTCTGTGGAATTGCCAGTGGGAATAGAGGAGAAAGAAAGCCTGGGAAATGAGAGTGACTGGGAACCACTGTCGAAATTCTTCTCAAAGTTGGTGGCAAAGTGTTCTGCAAAGAGGGAGGAGGAAACAAGGGGGAAAAAGATGACTCCCTCTGAAGGATCCAAGCAGATGATTAAGGCAAACTTGGAGAAAGGACAATTTAGTGCTTGTTTTTGCAGGGACGGTTTATTTAATCTACAAACTTTAAATATGAAAAACTCAGCAAAAATGAAAAAATATTTAGTCATTTAGCGAGTTTGTAGTATATTTTCACTGGTCTGTTTACAGCCAACAGTCTGAGCTCAAGAATACAGCTGCAAGGTCTATTTATTTATAATCCGACTACATGTTTGCTCAAGATGCTCCAGCATCTGCAGAAATACACACAAAAACATAACGACATGCCAAAACAATGCAGAAATTACATAATGAAATCATGTTACTATCATGGTGAATAGAACCACTTAAAGGGAATAACATAGCAAAAATCAATTTGGCTTTATGTACATGGAAGATTTTACAAAACCCTTAAAATCCTGAGGTTGAAATTCCTCACAAATGCAGGAACAATTTTTAACAAGGAGCCCCATTCACTCAATGTTTGTCTGTGTCTTGCTGTTGCAACCAATTTCAGTGTTCCAGTGAGAGCGTGCAGGTAATGAGTCTTTCCACCAGGGTGTCTTTGGTTAAACTGTAAATTAACAGTCACTCCAATTTACACTCCACATGCTGCAGCGGGAAGACTTTTACTCTAGAGGAGCTGCTCATCTTTCCTGCCGTGTGAAGATTGAAGCACCTCACGAGCAGTGACGGCTAGGAAATGCAAACAAGCACACGCACACGCACACTGAAGGGTGAAGTCCAGGTGGATCACTTCTGGTTAGTCCCTTTGATTGGTGAGTGTTATTAGACCATTTACTACAATGGACCCACACACACACACACACAATCCCATGCACAGGCACGTCCAGGCTGAGGCAGCAATGGGGGAAAGATAAACAGAAATGTTCTGTAACTTCTGCTCCTTTGTTTTGTGTGTTTTCTGTACTGGGAGTCTGTTTACTGTCCAAACACTGCTCTGCCTCTCTGTCCGTCCATCTGTCCGTCTGTCTCACAGTCATGGATGAGATTCCCAACATCCATCAACCATGGGAGGAATTCTTATCAGACAATACTAACCTAAAATACTAAGGAAGATACTGAGCGAAACTGGCATCTGCAATAGAAATAAACACGCAATGGTCTGAGGTCAGAGATCTCCTCAAGAATATCCAACAACAGCACTGTCCATCATATGAGTTACATTGAGAGATGAACAGGGAAATTAGGGAGAGAGGGGATATGCAGCAAAGGACCATGGGTTGGACTCAAACTCGGCCAGGTGAGCCATCAAGGCGCTACTCAATTAGACAGTGTGAAATGGAGACAGGAAAAATTCAGTGCACCCCACCCCGTGCTTCATGTTAGTGACGTCATTGTCTCACATTTGCTAGGAATTCCGGGCCCCCTTAAAGAATACTAAAGTGGACCCCTGCCTCCTGACTTTTCCACTTTTTTTTTCTTAGACTACTTATGTGTTATAATTTTTTATTTAGCCTACAGTGTTTTGATGCTATTGCAGCATTACTATGAGTATTAGTCAGGGTCTTATGCAGAATAAATCAGTCATACAAAGATTAGACTACTGGGGTTTTTTGTGGGCCCCACTGGGCACTGGGCGCCTAGAATTATCATCACCTTTCTCCCCTATACAACGGCCCTGCTATCACCTCACTCCTCTGACATTCAAATGCTTTGAGTTGATTAAACATAACCATAGAAAATGTAAATCATACTTTGAGTTTACTCAGTTGGAGATGCACTCACTTTTGACATGTTTGCACATCCAAATCACATAAACCCGGATACGTCCATGTCCTGGTTTTTTATGAACATAAGTCCGCTACAACACATCACATTGATAAACATCATTGTAAATTGGCCACAGTTAAACCAAATGCTGTTTAACATCTGTAATTGTGGGGTATGAAGAGTATGTCAATAAGCACTCTATAAACCCGGCTACTTTGTGATCTGAAAAACTCCAACAATAAAGCATTCTCATGTTAGCAGCAACAGCAGCTGCTCCTAGTTCCCTGAGGAAGATCATGAGTTTGAGAAAACAAAAGAAAAATTCCAAGGCACTCTCTTACCTTTAAAATGCCTTTATTAAATTATGGCATGGTCAACATGACAATTAAAAAACTCCGACGCGTTGACTCCCTGATGAAGGCTAGATCGCCGAAACGCGTCGGAGTTTTTTAATTGTCATGTTGACCATGCCATAATTTAATAAAGGCATTTTATAGGTAAGAGAGTGCCTTGGAATTTTTCTTTTGTTTTCTCACATCATTGATCCCTTTCCAAAGAGCACCTCTTTTTAAACAACGAGTCCACGAAGCGCTCCTTTGTTTGAAGATTTTTTGAAGATCATGAGTTTATTGAGTTTGTTTAGATTGAATTGCCATGCAGATATCCTTATCCAGATAGATCCTCGTCCAATGTGACACTTTTTTCACACTGCTCTTTATCATGTACAAAAGGAAAAGAAAAGCCCTGCCCTTTGACCCCTCTCTGATCTGACCCCATGGCCACGACGTCACTCTTGCATTCAGCATCATTAAATTAATACTTTTCTAAACATCAGTTGGATTTACTTTAATCCAGCATCTTGAGAATAATTCACATATTGAATTCACATGTTCAGCCAATGACCAAAACACTAGCATACCACTATGAGAGCAAAAATGGTGTTTATAATTCTTATCACCACAAATTCAACCACATTCAGTTGAGGTACGGGCCACTTTGCCCACTTACTGTACATATATGGTCGTGTTCATAATCAGAACAGGAACGTGTTATCCTTAAATCTTATCCATAAGGTCCAGGCAGATGTTTTGACTCCACATATCAGCTGATATACGACACTTAAATACATACAGACTAAATATATTAGTCCAAAAAATGGAACATATACAGTATCTATTCTTGGTCGTTGAGTGCAACAGTGCAGCCTCGATTTGGCAAGTCTCATCTATAGCATTAAAACATTGAAACAGCAGGTTTTTTCCCCATAAGAAACATCCCCAGAGCTTAAAAACAAAATGTGGGGGGAGGGAAGAGTTGGAACTTTCCCACAAGTTGAATCAAATCTTATAAGATCAGTTTGAAGGCACGGCAGGGCTGACACTTTGTCCAGAGAGAGACTTTAGTGGTCAGCTCCAACCAGAGCTTTCCCTCCGGTGTCTCCTCTAATCTGTCTCGCCGTCTGCTTTTTCACAGTCCCGCTAAAAACGGAGGAAAAGGTGAGAGGGATTTCTCTTTCAGCCCATGCACTGTGGTAATTTTCCATAATTGAGTGCATTTAGTGGGCAGCAAGACATTTTATGAAGTCGTGTCAGCTGTCAATTATGATTACAAAATTAAAACTTGTAGAGAACAGTGACGGCACATGGTCAGCCAGAGAGAGAGAGGGAGAAAGAGAGGAACATCTTGCAGTATTTTAGTAATTTGTCTCATGGGGAGGCTTAAATATGTGGAAAATGTTTGCTTCTATTCTGAGATAATAAGCAGCAACTGAACCTGAAGAGAACCAGTGAGCTGATACTGAAATTTTAGACTCTTTGTGTTGGATTGGGTCATGAACATCTGACATTATTTAGTTCATCCAGTTTTTGGCAACAGCCCTTCAATGTATTTACTTTTACCTCTGACACAGCACACTACTGTACAGTAGTTTTCACTGTGCCGCCTGGATTCAAATTAACTTCACACATACAAGGGAGTGGAAGAAAAACAAAGCAGCGTGCAGTTTAGTGCAACTGTATCCTAATTGATTTGCTATGCCCTTTCCCACAGCTGTATCGGTGTCAAATTACACCAACACAAACTGGACATTTCCTTCTGCTACCGAATTCGACTGGCAAATTTAAGGTGGCGTTTTACAGCTGAGCCGAAGTCATATTATTCAGTTTACTGGTCATGACGGCATCGTGTGTCTCCATGCTGCCAGATTTGATGTTTTCTGTCATTTATTTTGATCTGTGGCTGAATTCCAGAATGATAAACTGAAACAGTCAATCAAAATAGAAATAATAAAGCTACGTGCTCAGGAAAAGACTGAGAGTGAGGACGAAATTCAGACTCCTTGGTTAGAAACTTAGATTTAGTTCTTTTGGGGAAAAGGAGACATTTTCAATTTGAAAAACTTTAAATGTTACTGTATTACATTTTTAAAGCAGCTGTAACTTATCCTACAAGTTTTTGTCAATGACGTGTGAATACTTAATTTACATAATTTCATTTAAGCCACTGTAGTGGTCCTTGTTTAGGATTCACGCATAGTTCTGTTTCTAAATGCCTGTGAGGGTGAAATCTTAGCTATGATCCTATTGCAGTCATTTCATATTTCGCTCCGTTGCATTCCCTGACTCACAAAACAACTTCATGGTCCCCTAAGTGACTTGTGTGGAAACGTCAACTGATCCGTGACATGACCTCAACGGAGATCGGCACGAGATAGAAGAGAGATTTGTGTTCCTTTAATTTTACGCTATTATCTTTTTGAGGACATTCAACAATCAAATTTCACTCTTATCTCCTCACTTTCCGAACTGAAGTGGCGAGGAAAGATGTGAGAGGAAGATAAGGTGTGTTTTCCCACAAGAACGCAGAGGGACGTGGTGGCCAGACTGGCCTTAACGATACACTGACAGGAGGGTCATAGCTGTAAATGCTGACAGTGTGCAAACTTCTGTCTGGAGCTCTACACCAAATTTTTGTATGTATCTTGAGAACTTCAGTCAAGCTGATAAAGGTTAAACTAGTTTATTTGTATTTAATAATGAAGATTTTTCAATATTTGTCCATGTTTCCATGGCCACACACGGAAAGGGATCATGTACAGACTGAAGTGCTGAGCAGCTCCTGCACTTGAGGGAACTTCATGGGCTAATTAAGCTGAGTGAATTCATCAACACACCCTGAAAACTGGGCCAGTAGGCTTTAGTGTTTCTAGTTCCACATTTATGTTGGACAGGTCAAGTGGGAGTCGGAAGGATGCGGCATGGGACCTGCAGTCCAAGCACAACTTTGTGAATGATAACATTGTATATGAGTGGTTGTGATCATTTCGATCGAGTTGTTTGAATTTAGCAGCACCCTAAGCTCTTGCCATGTAAACAAAGAGATGTTTTACAAGGTATCACTCAGCCACATAGTCTGATTTGTTTTTATTTTGACTTATTAGATGTGGGCCACTTGACCTGACTAATAATACATTACAGGCAGTTTTTTTTAAATTTTCATTTACTCACTGCTATATACAAGGTCAGTTCATCTCCCCTCTTTGAAGGTTTGAGTTTCATGTTACTTCAGGACTAAACAGGGTCAGACACAACATAGTGAAACTTTGAGCAGCACAACAGGAAATCAACTTATAAATGTACACCGCACTATAATCAATCAATCAAAAGCTGTGGATAGACTGAGCTTTCACACAAAGCACAAACAAACAGTCACAGCCTGCCTCTTGGCTCCTCTCGGCCTCCTGTCTCCAGCCCCTGCTTACTGCTCCTGAGCCACGTTGATCCCCTCATCTTTCCTGGAGCTGCCATTCTCCATCCGCCCACCAGATGTCCCTGCACTTTCTTCCTGGCTCCAGTTCCACTTTGCAACTGATAATCACCTGAGCTTCTTTGTCCTCCCACACACCTGTTGAGTTTCGTCATCACCCCAGTCTCTATTTAAACCTGCCTTTGTCAATTTTACAATCTGCTGCCATCAATGAAATCCCACAAGAAGTGATTTTTAAATGGAATAATAATTCAGATTACAGTCCCTCCTGCCGAAATCTCATTAAATTGACATTTCAAAGGATGGTGACCAAGGTTTTGAACTAGATTAATTTTTCCTCTGACATCAAAATACATTCTGAGAGACCTAAGACGCTAACCTGGAGTGCCTTTGCTTCTCTGGAAATTGAAAAATACTGATCACACAGTGACAAATGTAAACACAGGTGTCCAAGTTTCGCTAAGATTACATTCACATTGCAAAAATGGCTTCAACAAAAAGTGCCTTTAAAATCAAACTGTGAGACTCACCAGCTGTGCCTCAAATGCCACACTGGTGTCCTGTGGCCCATTAATGAGCAGGAACTGGGTTTCTAGGACAGAAAATCCTCTGCATCGCATGTTTGGCCTTCTGGTGTTAAGCTGTAGGTGAATGTGCAGCCATTTTTGAAGAAGAAAATCTCATCAAGCAGTGAGCTGCAGCCAGGTTATATCTTATAATGAGCACATAATGAATTCATTACCGGCATAACCTGTCATTTTCACTAGCATCATATCAGGTGTTATTGACGTCCATGCATGAGGTCTCCTCAGCTGAATATCATTCAGCTGTACTAATCATAGCCTACTTAAATCAAAATAAAATACCAATTACAATGACACAAAAGTTGATAAAGTGGCTACACGGTTGGGAAGAGGTCGCTTTAACCATTTTTGTGGTTTTGCTGATGCTATAAACCAATATTGGAGTTCTTACAATGGATGTGACATAAATTTTCCCCATAGCACTCAGCCCCAGTGCTGTCTGTGTGTGTGTCAGCGCAGACTTCAATCATATGGCTTTAAGAAAACAAAATAAATCTTTCCATTTCTCAAAACAGAGCTTGTTTTATTAGAGACAAAGGGAAATGATTTAATCTGACAGAGTTTTGGGCCTGAACTCCCCCGTCCCACTGGCACTGAGTCACTTCCTGCTCAGAGATGGGCTACCTGGTCGTGAGATGCTCCTTCTATTTACAAGACTGTGTGCCTGTGTTTGTGTGTGTCATCAAAATGAAAGATTTTTTTTTCAAATGAAAGACTTATTTTCATATTTAAACATTTCTTTTTGTTAGAGTAAGTCTTGTTTACCCAGCAAACCTATCTTTATCTTGGCAAATTATTAGTGAATATAATACAGTGAAAATAAAAAAAAACAGCTGCATTTCTAACAAGTCTTCTGGACCAGTTTTTAGGAAACCATGTTTTAGTAATCCCATTGACAGAGGGCCAGAGGATTATGTTTTTAAATGGAAGTATTGGGTTTCAGTTTGGTTCAACAACTTAGGGCACTATTGTTAAAACCTCAGGTCCGAAAACCAAACGTGTGAAAATGCGTGAAGCTGCTAGGCTGGGAAGCTGCTAGGAGCTGCACTTTGCACTTTGGTTTGGCCTTCATGGTCTATGATGGCCACGAACTGGGCTGCAGGTTATCAATCTATATATGTGCATGAGTGCAAAGCTATTGTGTCTTTACCATGAAGTTCCTCCAGCTGAGAAGCTCAGATGTCAGCCTGTCTCAATGTTTCAGACATCCAATCGGTAGATACCCGAGTATGATGGTTGTTTTTATTTAATAAAACTCAATTAAAATAAAATAAAGCGGTCAACATGCAGTTTTATCTGGCTGTACCAGAAATGTTGGATCGAGCTCTAAGCACTGCAGAACCACTTCGTGACACCACAGACAAAAAAAGACTGCGCTATCTTTTTGTCAATCGAACACACACAATCACACTCAGACACAGAACAAACAGACTTGTCAGTCTCTATAACTTAAGAAAAACAGCAGAGTCCAGATTCAATCTTTTGGCAAAGGCTGAAACACAGCCGTTCGCAGCTAAACTCTGTCTGAAAAGCAGCAGAGGAAGAACATCAGCACAAATGGATGATGGCAGATCTGACAGGGACACAGAGGAGACACCTCGCTCTAAGCTGCCCCGTCATCTTTCATCGTCGGATCTCAGGATGCATTCACACTCCGTGCAGATAGTTTGTGTCTGATGCAATCCTGATCTACTCTGGGTTTCTACAGGTCACTGCTTCTGAAAGTGCAGTTTCAACAGGGAGAGAGAGAGTTGTGAATTGGTCACATTAACTTTCATTTTCAGTTTTGTCCCAGATTCTGACTTTTCTACACGAGGGAGACAGAGCAAAGAAAAAAATGGCATTTGGCATCCTTTGCAAAATGCCAGACACACAGCAGGTCCTCTCTTATCTGAGAGAAACATGATTAAAAGCTAATAAATCAAAAACATTTACAGAGACTGGAGACTGTGATTTGGCCTTAAACACAGAAACATTACAGGTTTCAAACCTTTATGTCTGAATTTAGAAACTGAATCTGTGAATGCCAGCAATAGCAGCTACAGATTTTAATACATACTATTTATTGAGTTTGCCATTATTTTGAAACTCCGGTAGAAAAACATGTCTATGTTAAAATAAAAAGACTGTTGGGATGATGATTTTGTTACAACAATTAACTCTTTACATTTCAGATGTCATATTAGTGTCAGTTTTCATTTTTCCTTCCAACGTATGGGCATTCTTCCCTAAAGACAGAACTAAAGGCTGTCAGATGTTATATTGTCTCATCTGTCAAGTACATTAGAGTGAAATCTGTATGTGGCCCAGTTGAAGACGAATCTGTGGGTTCAGAAAAACTGTTCATTATATTCTCCTGCTCGCTCGCTGTTGCTAAGGAAACACACATGAGCAAAACAATAATTTGCACAAACTTTTTAAATGCCTGGTTCATTTAAAGGCTGGAGGCACAGAGAAAACTGCAGAACGTCAGTTATGAGGAAGAAGGAAGTAAATATACAAATTAAGGAAAACCAAACACAAAAAAACAAAACAAAAAAAACCCCTGAACATTAGCTGGACAGTGTATGGACCCTCATCTGAGGTGGGGTAATGAAGGAAGTATGACACATGCTAATCAGATCTGCGAAGTAACCCAGTTTAGCCTCGTCCTCTGTTTATCTCACCTTATATAGGTCACTGTCAGCTTTGCGGCACAACATTCATCACGATTAAATCAAAGTTAACACTTAATATGGCAGGTCATCTCAACAATAACAGATATAGCCTACAGTATGGTTCATTTGAAGACATGTAATAACTTCCTACAGAAGCCAACCTATGGAATTATTTGAAATTTTAAATGGTTAAGACTTTTTTATACAGTCTATGGTTAAGACTTGAAGCAGACATCAACATTATTGCTTAAATATGCGGTAAATGAATTATAGCCAAGATTTGGGTATGATGAGAAAACACATTTAAATAACATCACTTATTGCATTATGGACTCTTACACCAACTTTTCATTGACTTGTACATTCATTACCTCACCACCTGTATTGGTCCCAACTGGTTTTCATAGACAGCTACACAGATAGGGATTCAGAACTAACTTTTTCTTGCTTTAAGCTAAATGCTACCATCAGCATGCCAATAAGGCAAATGTTTTGATGGTGATTCATCCTGACTGAACCAAATTACATAACAATTCATCCAATAACTTTGAGTCATGGACTGACAGAGCAGCCTCCTCAAAGTAAATGGAGCCACATGAAGATGTGCATAGATGCATAGAGGTCCAGGTCCACCCTTCAGCCAATCAATATCCGAGGTACGGACACTGAGGTGGTCCAAAAACAAATGTTTTTGCTTTTGGTACCAAATCTGCCTCTGCCCCTGCTCAGTTATGGTGTGCATTAGCGACTTCACTGCTGAAATGTCTTTGTAGCAGAACTCAAACACTTAATTGACATGTTAATAATTTCAAAAAATCTATATTTGGTCTAGGGGGTCTTTAAATATTTTTCCTGATGTCTTTATTTCCGGAAATTAATTTTTCGGCCATGCATGTACCTTTGATTGAGTTTCTATCATTCTAAGAACATGTCTTCCTGTACTATCTACCTAACTGTACAGTATACATACAAACTGTAAAACATAAGACAACAGGCTACCAGACATCCTCCCCACACACACACACACACACACACACACACACACACACACACACACACACACACACACACACACACACACACACACACACACACACACACACACACACACACACACACACACACACACACACACACACACACACACACAGCGAGAGAGAGAGTTTCTAGTCCATCAATCAACGACGGGCAGAAAAGTCATATTTAATGTTTGGCATGCAGGAAGAAGCTACTGACGCTTTAACTGAGGACACAATGTCTGAACTGTTTCCTAGAAAACACTTTAACTGAATTGAAGTGAATTAAATCTTTATTGCTCCTTTGGGGGAATTTGCTCTGTAAATGGAGTTTAAAGTAAGAACACATGATCAGCACAATGAAAACAAATGAACAAACAAATCCAATGAATGCCTGACTCTCTCATCCGCAAATTTAATATCGGCTGTACATGCCTTTATGTCGGATTTTAAATCAGGCCATTCAATCATCTATTGTCCATTGTTCATTCTCTCTTTCGAGCAAGCTGAGAAATAAAAAGTATGTGATTGACCTGGAGCTCAAGGCAAGACAATTTTATTTGTATAGCCCGTTTTTACAAACAGTTAGTCTCAAAGGGCTTTACATGGCATCATAACAACATCCTCTGTCCTTAGACCCTCACATCGACTGAGGAAAAACTCCATAGAAAACCCTTTTAACAGGGAAAAATCGGA
The DNA here is from genome assembly GCF_905171665.1 of Trachurus trachurus. NCBI lineage: Eukaryota > Metazoa > Chordata > Actinopteri > Carangiformes > Carangidae > Trachurus > Trachurus trachurus. The sequence continues at coordinate 18,919,483 of NC_139908.1, read as the reverse complement.
GAAACCTCAGGGTGAGCAACAGAGGAGGGATCCCTCACCCAGGACGGACAGACGTGCAATAGAGAGACTTCTGGTGACTACACTACAGTAACTCAATTGTACTATTAAAGTTGCACATGTACTCTAGGGTGACAGCATGGATCTATTATAATACACCCATGGGTGACATATGGAGTGAGTAATAAAAAGAAAAAAGAAGATGAGGGTTTATGAGCAGCAGATGATCGATACTAACATCTGACTGTCAGCAGGCACTCATGCTCAAGTGAAGCAGAAATAAAAGGAATTCCTGTCAGTTTCCATTGTCAACTCTGTCAAGTAAATAAACTGCTCACCACTCGTTTTTTTTCTCGCAAACGCAGCCAAATACAACAGAGACCCACATTTCCAGAATCATTTGGACAGTCTACAGGTGTGATCTTATACTGTTGGTGACATGAGCTGGAAAAGACGTCCAGTAAACGAGCTTCAGCAAATTCACAATGGAGATTGAGTGTGCTCGCACAGTGATGGGAAACGGTGATAGTGTGAGTGCTTTGAAGCCCCATCAGAGACCTGGCAGGAGATCTGATGTGAAGGTCCATCATGGGGTTTCAACGCTGAAATGAAGTTAAGGCTTATTTTCCTGCTCATTGTTGTTTTTTAGTGGTATCTCTGTCGGGCCGACAGTCATCTGAGGTCCTGCAGAAGAATTAGATCAGGGATCTCTGGAAACCGTGAAATCAAGACTGTGAAATCAAATATAAGTAATAAGCCTGTGCTGTTGCATTTGTCTGATGGGTGCTTCGTCGCTCCACAATGTGACTGACTGATGTGACTGACTTTTATGTGTGTGTGTGTGTGTGTGTGTGTGTGTGTGTGTGTGTCTGTCTCTGTGTGTGTAATAACACTAACAATGGCTGCATCTGGCATATTGAAAACAATAGAGGAGCGATCATTTTCATCCATCAGTTGTATTAATTAAAGCAGAAGTAAGCGGAATGTTTGTGTTAATATAAGTCTTAGTTATATCTTCCGACAGCAATCACTTACATAGAGTGTTTGGTCCGAAACACGGGTCTGTCAGTCACTCTGCTCTGCTGTACTTTCCTTGTATCCTACAACCTTTATCCAATGAGGAGAGAGAACGGCATAAAGGGGCGGTCCTCTCTGTGTGTGCAGCCAAGGGATGCGCGTGAATGTGGTGACGTAGGGACGAGGGCGGGGACTGCTAACTCCATCAGCTGACAAGAAGTTAGCCAAAACGACCGGATCGCTTACTTCTGCTTTAAACATCATTGCTTTTCCTGCTTAATATGTTTTCCATAAAAAAGGCAGTGCACTCCACCCTTTACTGACTTGTTTGACTATATTTGTTTGCACATCAAGGAGTTTTTCTTTTTCTTTTTTGATATGATATTCACTGATAGAGAGTGAGATAATATCACAATTTTAGTTCTAAAACAGATCCAGCTCTTACAGAGCCTGGTCTGTTTCACCCAGAGTGGCCACAGTCATATTTAAAGAAAATAAACAAAACAAGGCCTTTGTGTCTCTCAGAGAATAGACCACCCTTAATTGAATTTCAAAGAGCTGATTTACCCAGGTGGGTCCATTCTGTGGTCCAATTTGTCACCAAGGCAACTGTATTTCTATCACAGAGTAGAGTGAAGCAATGGGCGGATGGAGAGAGTGAGAGAGAGATGAGTTTTATTTAGAGTCACAGATGAGTTTAGGAAATCAAAAGTCGGAAAGTGAGGCGGATGAGGCACACCAGCAGCTAATGTCACCAAGTAGAACAGGAAGCAATGAGGACAAGAGTGACATTCAGAGCATTCATTATAATTTAGATGTGACAGTTTCTCATCTTTTATTTTCCAATTCCCCTTCCTTGCTCTAGCTGTTAATATGATAATCAACATTATTTCTGTTTCTTAAGAAAGGCAGAGACACCCTAGTGAGCCAGTGATCAATAGAGACGCACAACATTTTCTCACTTGGCAACAAAGGGGAAAAAAAGGGAGCTAGAAAAAAAGAAAGACGGCAAGTAGCAAGTAGCAGGCTATGAAGGGAGAGAAAATAGAGGTGATTATAGGCACAAGACAAACACTCCACACCACTGTTCAAGAAAAAAAAATTATAGAAACAAAAGATAAAAATCTTCTGTGGAAAAAAAAGACAGAGGGAGAGAACAGAGAGGAGCAGCTGGAGAAGTGTAGGTTTCAATCAAACAATAATAAATCATACAGGTCTCATGTAAATCACAGAATAGAGTGTTTACACTGCTCCAGCCTGTCTGTCTAAACTAAGTGTCTGTGGTCGATGAAACATACTCTCTTCCACCAGTGACCTGATTCTCATTCATACATTTACACGGATGCAGGACATGTTACAGCCTGAGTGACCATGTGATTGCCCTCTGGCATCTTGTGACAATCAGGATCAAACTCTCTGGATGATGACAGGTCATAATACTGTTCACCCTCGTCACAGATGGGCAGATAACACAAATGAGATGTGTTATTTTAATGACTAAGTATTAAAATATTAAAAGGGGACATATGGAAATATCACTTTTTGATGGCTCTTTAACATACATTTGGGTGTTTGGCTTGCCTTCCGGCCCCTAAATGTGCATGTGAATTCTTGAGTTATGGCCAAAAACGTGTTTTGTGAACTCACGATGACCACCAGCTAATTTTAAACTTTGATCGCCAAAACAGAATCAGTTCAGTGAGCGTTTGTGCCAAATTCCAATAAATCCCCTCATGTCATTATTGGGATTTCACATTCATGCCAAAAACATGTCTAGTAAGGTCACGCTGACCTTTGACCTGTAAGCATTATCATTCATCCTTGGGTCCAAGGGATCGTTTGTGCCAAATTTGAAGAATTTCCCTCAAGACGACATGAGATATTGAATTCACTAGACGGGGGCATAATAAATTGCCTTTAGTCACGCCTGTCACTGGCAGTGAGGAATAAAAAATGTAATTGTCCAAATCAAAGCAGCTGAGGACAACAAACTCCAGTTTTAGATCACAGTAAGGGTAAAGCTTCAAAACACCTTGATCCTACATTTCCTGTAATACAACTTGGTAGCACTGTCTTATTGGACACTCCCTACCTCCAATCTCTGCACCTTAAGTTTATAATTCATTTTTTCAACATCTATTATTTCTCCAAGCCAAAACTGAAACAACCCTGATGATATCATTATGATATAATCACTTAGACATTATACATCTGTTTTAATTGGCTGAGCAGTGCTCCCCTTGACTTGTGGAGAGGCCCCTTTAATTCAGCCCAAAAAAACAAAGTTTACTGGGTCACTGGTTTTATCACTTTAATACTTCAGTAGCACTGTTCATTTATCATTATCTCATTTTGAATCCTTATGCACTGACCTAATTCCCCTACATGGAGCTGAGACTTCCATCTTATCTCAACAATCAAAACCGAAACAGTGGGATGGAAAAGGAGAAGAGATGCATGCATCCATCGAACTCGGCAGCACCCGCTAAAACCGAAGAGACACCTACCACCGCAGACATTGCAAGTTCTGCTGGTGTCGGATCATTCGGCAGCTGTGCTTTGACTTGGCATTGATGACAGATAGTTGAACCGAATCACCACCACTTTGATTGTACACACATGATAACAGTGGCCGCTGCTCGGCTGTATTTAACAGGACTTGTGATCTCAGTGCCGAGCTGAAGGTGAACTCAGGACAGGTCACAGTGAGTCTGATTAACTGCTACAGGAACAGGAGTTGTAGCTTGTTATTTTTCTCACCAGACACCTAACTCTGGAGGATAACAAGTTTCAATATGAGCACTTTGGCTAAGAAAGAAAGAAAGAAAGAAAGAAAGAAAGAAAGAAAGAACGAAAAATAATGAATAGTTTTCTTATACAGATTTTTGCTTATTTGTAATCACTCTTGCATACCTTATTTTTGAATTCAAGCTCACACATTCAGCACACATTACTGAGGTGCTGGTGTCATATGCCAGAAAGATGTAAAGATGACAAAGATTACAGATAGTTGTTTGTATTAAAGCAGAAGCGGAATTTTTGTGTTAATATAAGTCTTAAATAGTTATATCTTCCGACGACAATCACTTACATAGAGTGTTTGGTCTGAAACACGGGTCTGTCAGTCACTCTGCTCTGCTGTGAGCCGAGGAGAAAACTTTCCTTGTATCCTACAAGCTTTATCCAATGAGGAGAGAGAACGGCATGAAGGGCTGTGTGTGCAGCCAAGGGATGCACGTGAATGTGGTGACGTAGGGACAAGGACCAATAGATCCATGACGAGGGCGGGGGCTGCTAACTCCATCGGCTGACAAGAAGTTATGGTGCGTTCAAGGCAACCCGTAACTCGTGTTTTTTCGACCTGTGAAGTCGTACCAGTTCGATCTGGTACGAGTTCATGGGTCGGAAGTTACGAGTGGTCGTTATAGTGCACTTTCACAACAGGTCGGAAAAACACGAGTTACGGGTTGCCTGGAACGCTACAAAGTCGTAAGTCGTGACTTGAAGCCGTAACTTACGGTTTCAAAAGCATGCCTGGAACGCAGCATTAGCCAAAACGACCAGATCGCTTACTTCTGCTTTAACTCAGTATTATCTTAAAGGACAACAGTTTATCTTGTTTACCTGTGATGTTTCACACTGGGTAAAGGTAATGGAAAAGAAAAACTTAACATTAATTCACTTATTTGCTGAGTATCAGATGAGAGGATGAATGTCTCAGGTCTCTTTGCCAAATATGAAGCTAAGCAGTCATTATACCATTATACCCAAACCAAGCCCAAATGTCCACAATCCTGAACCATGATTCTGAATGATGGACTGGTGAGGTCTGACTAATTTAATCGACTCAAGATTAATAATAAACTTGATATTACAAACCATCAACACACATTAATCACTTTGGTGGCTGCTGCTTGTGGTGCTGTTTGATTGTATTGCTGTTTGTTGTATTGACTGGAGTTTCTATTATTTTGTCCACTCCACTGATAAATATATTAGGGGACCTCAAAATTGCACCTCTGCTCTTTGCAGATGGCGTCCTTGTACTTGTTAGCTGTTATACAGATAAATATTATACAAATGCATTGGTATTGGCTCGGTACTGTGAATGCAACAGGGTCAGATTAAAGTTGCCATCATCACTACGTTTTTTTTCCTAATGCAATTGTGGCAACTATAACACCTGTTAATTAAGTCATTGGGTGTACATAGTTCACAAACAGGTTGGTCAATTGGTCAATGCAGCTATATGGTCTACTAGAGTACCAACAGTAAACAAAGACTAAAATGCTGTAAAACAGCACCGACACAAGGACATGAGGGACGGTATGACTGTATTTACTCAACAGCTTCAACCTGTTTTAGATCTAGTCTTTAGTGTCTTCTTTCTCTACCACTGGGCACAACACAAGGTCTTTGTTATTACTTTAATCACAAACAAGTGTCTACTATCCACTATGTATACGTGTGTGTGTGTGTGTGCGCGTGTGTTAGGACCACTCAGAAAAATGGCCTCAATGTAAAAGTCAATAATATGAACTTAAATATTCATATATTATTGGCCTACCGAGGAAGAGCAGCTTTGTATCCATTTTCATTTTATGGGACCATTCTAGTAATGTTTTTATGTTTGTATTTGCTAATTCATTCAAATATTGTATACTTCTCACACTTACACACAAAAGCCAAAAAAAGAAAGAAAGAGAGAAGCTGCTTCTCTTTGTAACTTAAAACAACACACATTCACATAGAGAAACACCCACACAAACACATACACCATCCGCCCACAGACAGTGCCTTGCCTAAATGCCTAGAGCTGTCTGACGAAATCACTCGACGGGATTCCTCCAGTAATTTTGGTTTCCAGTCTCCTGTCGGATGTAATCTGATTGTGTGAGTCTGTTTTCTGTCTGACAGATTTTTAGAGAGGATACCAGACACTGTTTGACCTCCTATTTCCTACACAGACAGACCATTCACACGTTACAAACTAAACCGATTGCAGGAAAGATACTGGACTGATACAGGCGCTCCAAAATACACATGCACATGCATTTATACATCACCACTGAGCAATTGTTGGTCACATAGGACCACAATGATGCACATTAGCACAAACAGTGTGAATGAAGTGCAAATGTGTGTGCTTTTGCACATACAATACATGAATGTGTGCAGTATATGAGCACAATCCAATTACATGGTATCAGAGTTTCACTCGCGAGCCTTAGCTTACACTTTCTATGTATTATTTTGTCGGCTGTTTGTATATCTGTGTGTGTGTGTGTGTGTGTGTGTGTGTGTGTGTGTGTGTGTGTGTGTGTGTGTGTGTGTGTGTGTGTGTGTGTGTGTGTGTGTGTGTGTGTGTGTGTGTGTGTGTGTACTGTATGTGAGTGCCTTTGTTTCTCTCGGGCAGTGAAGTATTTGTGTTAAAGTTAAACAGTGCAGACACAAGCAGGTCACCTCCTCCATCATCCTCCCCACTCAAAGGAGCTGAGAGCACAAACACAGACGTCAACTAAATCACCACCATTAACGTCAACAGATGCTCTGCTGTAACAAAAATCTGAAAAAGATTGTTGGACTCTTACGTGATGTTATACATTATCATTAAATATGACACTGTCTTTTCTCAGCATTTCAGATGAAGAACTACTCATTAGTGGAAATAGTGATAGGTTCACTTTTTACAGCAACACCAATTAAGGGAGGGAGGGAGGGATAATGCTGGGAAAAACACAGGATAATGGAATTTGAACTGAGATCAGATTTTTTACCATGAAAATGTGCAAATGTTAGCTTGCTTTCTGTGAGGCAACAGTGCTAACCACTAACCATAATCATCCCCCCTCTCAGGATACATTAGGTTGATTTATTTGATTTATTTAAAGAGGAACTATGCAGGATTTGGAGCTTAGCTATGCTACATTTCTTACCTTAATTAAACAGTTTTGGAGTAATTGTGATGGTTTGAAATGACTCAACTTGTTACGAGTGAGAATGGAGGCTCTCTGCCTTCCACATGCGTGTTACTTATTGCATCTCTTGGCTGAAAAACAAACTTTGCAAGCTCGGGGTGTCCCAGCTCTCATCTCTGCGCACCGCGACACAAACGTGCCCTGTAACCCGTAATCTCTTGTTTATGACGGATTAAAGTACACAAATATGTGAGTGAGTCATACTTTTAAATTTAAATATGTGGGTTTCATTTTAGTTCAACAACAGCAACTGACTGCTGGGGTCACGGCCTTAAAGCCTCAGGGTTTTGTGAGCCAAGGTTACATGTCACTGAGGTTGCTAGGCAGCAGGAGCTTTGTGACGCAGCTGTAATAGATGCAGCTGATTTCCTGTGTGGACCAGACGGACCCATTTCAGTTTAGCCTTAGTGGTCCACGATGGGTGTGAAGCCCCAGACCTTTGTAGACCACAGGCAGCAGTGGATGTGGCCCCTGAACTGGGTCATAGCTTCTATCTGTTGATGTATTTCTTCACCCAGCTACAACTGCCTCTAATTTCTGTCCTGAAAGCAATCTACAGAATAATAAAAACAAACAAACATATGGCATGTATAGCAAAACCTGAACTTCAGTCTGAATTTTACCCTTAAAACATATCTTACATCATATTTCCTTAGAGGAGTTGAAATACAAAATGTGTACATGACTCATGAGCAAACCTCATATCCATAAAATGAATTCACTTGGCACCAATGTTCCACTTGCAGAGCAGCACAGCCGCTTGGAGAATTGACATTTATCTAAAGAAGCTGCAGTATGTTCACATTTAATATTTACACATTAGACTATGAGACATGGCCTGTATCAGGCATCTTTCAATTCAAATGAGAAAATGGTTGCCACCAATCTGCACCAATCACCAATCTGCAATATGATGATCTATAAGATGGATGTAAGGACGACTGAAACTAAATCAGCAAAATTGTTTTCAGTATTTTAAATGTATTGAAAAGGCAGTAATTTAATCTGATGTGATCTATGCAGCCCTTCAGTAATGTATCCAGCATGTCATGTTGTATTGATTCGTGAACGCAATGAGGCTTTGAAAATTCTAAATTAGCTGAGCCAGGCATCGACAGAGCAGCTCCACAGCTCTGTTTGACGTTTTGTTAAAATGACGAAGAAGCTGAGGAGGATCAAATCTACAATTTTCGGCTTAGATTTACAATGAAGTGCATCAGAGAAAATCTAAATACGAAGAAAACAGATAGAAATCGTTCTTAGGAAGGTGCCATGCATCCATTTCTCTCTGCAAGCAGAGATACAGTAAATGAGTGTTGTTTCCTGTCTGAGGCCTTGATTTCTTCTTTGATAGACACTTAACCAAGAAAACAGCGAAACAGAACAAACATCCACACTCTCCCACATCTGTTTAGCTACTCACACTCAGGGCCGTTGCTAGGAATTCTGGGGCCCCTGAAAGAATACTAAAGTGGGCCCCTGACTTTTCCACTTTTTTTCGTAGACTACTATGTATTATCATTTTTTATTTAACCTACTTTGTTTTGATGCTAATGCAGCATTACTATGAGTATTATTCAGGGTCTTATGCAGAATAATTTAGTCATACAAAGATTAGACTACTGGGTTTTTTTGTGGGCTGGGCCCCTAGTATTATCATCACCTTTCTCCCCTATACAACGGCCCTGCTCACACTAACATGCATTTTAATTTGCTTCCCATCAGATATGAAAAAAATCTCACAGTCTCATACTGCAAACTACTGTTTCTACTGGCCGACTATGCAAACTCAAAGGGTTGGCTTTACCTGTGAGTGTCCCAAACCCAACTGGGATATGAACCAGGAAAAAAAGAATCATCAGGCTCACTCATATTCAAAGAAAGTGGTGTAAATGTGGTTGTAACTGAACTGTGTGTTTACCTCAGTGCCATAGACGTCCCGTTCGCTGATGCTGCAGAGCACGGCCTGGGGGTTTGTCTATAGGAGTAGCTGCCCTGCCGTGCGTACCGCTCGTCCCCACAGCAGAGGATCACCAGAAACGCCCTCCGAAACGCTCGGTTCAGAAAGGCATACAGGAAGGGGTTCAACCCCGAGTTAATGTACCCAAGCCACAGCCAGGCTGTCCACAGCTGCCAGGGCACTGAGTAGTGAATGAATGGGTCCACCACATTGGTGATGAAGAACGGCGCCCAGCACAGGCAGAAACAACCCATTATAATGGCCAGCGTCTTTGCCGCCTTCGTCTCAACACGCATGCGGCTGTTCGCTATAGGAGCCTGCTCTGAGGAGGAGGAACCCATTGCTGTCCTAAGATGGTAATGCTCTGAAGGCTCTGAAGAAGTGGAGGACCTCACAGTGATGACCGGAACCGTCCCGCTTACGGGAGCGGAACCAGCGCGCTGCAGCGTCTCAATCTGTCGTACATGGGTCATGGCTGTGACGTAGATACGCTGGTAGGCAAGGACCATGAGGGCCAACGGGACGTAGAAAGCCACGGCAGAACAGATGAGGGCGTAGGGCCGGTTGACCAGAAACACACAGCTTGTGTCGTTGGAGCCTGTCAGAGCTCGCCTCTCCTCAATCTGGAACAGACAAGTGACACAGTGAGAAAAATAACAACAAACACTGTGCAACTTACAGTATGTCTTTTGACCAAGCAAGGTATGAAGTAAATACACAAATTAGACAGATGAGGTCTTAATTAAACATTAAAATTCTCAGTACAAGTCAGATATAATTGAATTTCATCAAAGTTAAACACTTTTGGAAATACCCGTTCTTTCCCAGAGTCAGAGTTGCTAAGTTGGGAGCTCAAATCAGGAGGAAATAATTAGCTTAGCATAAAGAAGGAGAAACAACTAGCCTTGCAGTACCTGTTCAAAAATAGGCTTCCCCCACTTTCTGCTTGTGTATGGATTAAACAAACAAACAAACAAAAATGTTAATTAGAAAAGCACAGGCATATTTTGTGAGTTTGGGGAGGCTGAAGCTCAGGTAGGTTAAAGAAAGAAGTAGTAGCCACCTGGTCAACAACCAGTATTTAATAGAAAATCTGACTAAGTTCAAGTAAATTTATGATCTTGCATGGTACAGAACTACCTCAAGATAAAGCGCTGTTATTATTTATTTTTTTGCTCATTCCCTTGAGTAGTAGCTGGGCCTACTGGGTACTGGTGAACCACCGTCTGAGCTCTACATGGTCATAAATTTGTGTAATGGGGCAGTAAAATCCATCATCTAAAAGCATCTAAAGGCTATCTTTCACAAATTACTCAGCTGAAGTATTTCTGGTTTCAAGGCTAAGAGAGAGCAGAGACTCCTGAGTTTCAAATCCCCATGCCGCCACAACTATGTTCAGTTAAACCAAGTAGATATACTGTACCACAGTTTTGTCACAATTATGTAATCACTTCTTGTAGCTCTGTGACAGCTGGAATGAGAAGTTTCAGTTGAACTATTCATTTTTGGGGCAGAGCAGATGTGTATTGGAAGTTTAAAATAAAAAATTGAAAGAAAAATAAGCCAAAACAAACAAACATTACTCCTAATGCACAAAATAACAAACCAAAACCTGACCTAAAGTGCCGGCGTAGGTCATTTCATGCCCTTTGCAATTTTGTCTGTGACATCTCACTTGAAGCCGGCTATTTAGAAGAAAAGATTGTTGTTTGGATGCTGCCCGACTGAAGGACAGAGAGAAATAGCCATGTATTTCATTAAGTGTGGCTGAATAAATTCATCCATCCCAGTCTGCCTCTGGGAGTCCTGCAGCTCATTTCAAGGCAGCTCTGAAATAATCTCACGCCAAAACATATCCAAACCAGCAGAAAAATGCTTGCTGAAGTGCTGTCTTTGCTCTCAGCAAGAGAGCCTCCACGGGGACTGGAATTGTTTTGTGATTACTGCATTACCGTGTCATTGTTCGAGGGATTGGAAACGTTATTAGAAACAGACAATATTAGGTTGGAAAGGTTTCTCCTGCATTTGCCCTTGCAGAAAATACATCTTTCTCAGGTATCTCAGGGAGGTATATGAACTCTTCACTTTCTTATACGTTTTTCAGCCCATTACTGTGTCTTAGCGGCCGAAGACTCACTATTTCCTCAATGCCAATGGCGTTCCAGCTTTGCATGATGGGTAAAAAGGAGATGAATGTGGGGATGATCCAGCAGCCACTGAGCATCACTGCCACCCTCAACGGCGTCATCTTGTTTCTGTAGACCAGAGGCTGGCAGCAGATAGCGTAGTACCTGGAATAATACACACAAAAACATACAAAATGCACACCACGCTTTTTATTTTATCTATATATATTTTTAATATTTTTTAATATTTTTTTATTTCTCATCAGTGTTTCTCATTGTTGGCAACGGATTGTATTTTCCTTGACAGTGTTTTAGGCCTCTGAAAGGAGGTTAAGCTATCAAAGTCCAAAATGAGGTTCAAATCCATGTCATAATTTCTCTTCTTCATTCGGACACACACACACACACAAACCTGTCTAGTGCAATGCAGCAGAGGTGCAGGATGGATGCTGTCGTTAACAGGACGTCCAGAGACGTTCGGACAAGGCAGAAGATCTCGCCGTACCGCCACTGGCCAGTAGTCAATTCAATCGCAGCAAAGGGCATTACAACCAGCGCAACCAGCAAGTCAGCGAACGCCAGAGATACAATGAAGTAGTTGGTCTTCTTCTTCCTGAGACGAGTGGAGAGGAGAGAAGAGGAGGGGGAAATCAGAAACAAGAAATAATCCATTAAAATGAAACAGAAACAGTTTGTGATGTACTGCATATTTTATGGTACAATCATGTTTCACATATAACGAGCTGGCATCTCCAAGCTTTATTGCTGCTGCTCAATCTGCCAACTCTTAATATGAATTTGCAGAAATATGAAGCAACATGTGTCCAGTTTTAGGGAAAAACACTTTGCAATTTAAAATCAAGGATCTTTACAAATCAATTTGCATTTGCATAAGAAATATGTTTTTACTTGGGTTTTTTAATATGATTTCAAAAACAGGTTTCATTTAAACACATTACATTTAACTAATTAACTAATTAATTAATTAATTATTGTTTCATGTGTTGTTTTTTAACATTAGTTGTCAGAATGCTTTGCAGGAACAAAACAGCAATGCCCTGACTTGGTCCCTTGTTAACCACTTTCCAAAGTATACCACAACTTTTAGATCAGTTTCTCTCTTTCTTACAGGCAGGTTTTGACCAACCTGTCATTTGCTTAAGATCAGTACTTCAACAAGTATTTGTCTTTTGTCAAAGATGGTAGGGAAGAAATGTGAGGCTGGGTTTGTTTTGCACAGATTCTGATTTCATCTGGAGTTTAAGATCACAGTCTCACCGCAGATGTCTGTCCTTGCAGAGTGCCACCATCACCAGCAGGTTACCAAACACTGTCATGATAATAATGATGGAGAGGAAGATGGTGAGAGCTATCGTCTCCAGTGAGCTCAGGAATTCTTGGTGCTGCTGCTGTTGTTCCTGCTCTTGTTGTCCTGTGTTTATTGTGACATCCAACAAACTGCAATACAAAAAGAGAGCACAGCACTGTCAGCATTTGGAACTCCTACTATATTGGTATTATTATCATACAAAATTAAATCAGCTTTTTCCACAAACAAAAAGAGCACATAAGAATGACCTGTCACCTTACGGTTAAAGTTTATGACAAGAGAATATTGGTGGTTAAAATAAATCAGTGCTGACTGTTGGTGGGGGACACAAGTTGCAGGCTACATCATCATAACCCAGTCCGTCCCTTTAATCCACTTTCTCTTATGAGTTAGAGGATTTATACTTTTGATTCAAAGAAGGGCAAGGCAGCAGGAGCTAGCCTGGCTTCTACTAAAATTACATGTTATCATCTTTGCACTGTTTGTGTATAACATTAAACTAGTGAGATGCAGCATGATTATAAATTAGCTTTAGAAGTGTTGGTAGGCTCTGTCTTGAGAGAACCAGGTTAGTTGATTCCCATGTCTTTTACACTGCATGATAAAAGACACTGCACTGCACCTGTACTGTATCCTCTCATCTCCTTCTCACAGAAATTAAACAATCACGTTTCTTAAAATTCTTTCTTTTCACTAGGTTGTTCACCACAACCTCCTAAAATGAAATGATTTAAAATGTTGGCAATTTGCCGTTTATTGGTAGTTGATATAGTATTGATCTGCAGGAAATAAATGAAATGGAAGAACAAATACAATTGAATCGGTGATATTGTGATTATGTAGTGTTCAGCTTCTTTAGTTAAGTAGAGAGTCACACTTTGTTAGGGGTAAGCAGGCATAAATCACAAGCATTTTTGTATTTGAGGTTGAAATAAGAAAAAGATTTGACTGTGTAGAGGACAATTAATACTGCAATTAATCAGGTTTTATATTTACATTTTTTAAAATAATTTGACAGAAATGCATAAAGTTAATTTGGAGAGATTAGGGGGGGTTTCTTTAATACTTAAATGTGTGACTTACTGTTGAGGTGATGCTGTGGCCATCACTGGTCATCTACATTGAGATCAGCAGAGGAGAGTCCTCATCACCCCATGCTCTAGCCCTGTCAACACACACACACACACACAATGTAAAGACTTGTTTGCATTCTCCTGAAAATATGGGTCAGCTTGTGCATATAAACCGCTCCAATTCCTTCTTGTTTGTCTGTCCAGAGTCAAAAATGTGATATAAATAAGTAGCTGGATCGCAGCTTGAAAGCGTGTGATATTTATAGGGCAAATAGGCTGCAGCAGGAAGCAGCTGCGTCTGCCAGATTCCATCAGCATGTTAGTTTGTCTGTGTAATGCAATAATAATATATGTTTTAGTAGGTGCCACGAGAGAAATTCTCCTTCCTTGTTTCCCTGTCAAGAGAGATCAAAGGTCAGATATCAGCTCGTGAACAACACCTCTGGGGCTGGTGGAGATTCAGCAGATACCAGTTCTCCTTACTGAAGGTCACACTGGTTGACCCGGCAGCCCATATTTAACCTGGTAATTACGTGAAAGGTATTGAATTTACCAACAACAGCCTGAGGTAACGAGATGACAATTAGTATCAAACAGAGGAGGAAGGTTAAAGCATTCGCTGGAGGTCAATGTTTTATCTTCTCCTTTTCTGCCAAGTTCTGATTCAGATCAGTATACAGCTGCTTTTTGTTATTGTTGGCTATTTTTAGCTCTCTGATTAAGTTCAGTGGCCTCTGTGCTGTTATTTTACACTACAATGCACTTTTTGTAATGACCATGTACACAAAAATATACAGGACAAAGGCTCTACCACCCCTTTAGCAGCGCAGCAAGGTTGAAACTGGACACAGCCAATTAGCAGTAAACAAAAGAGATAGGGCTGATATCTTTCTTTTTAATAGTGGAGCAAGAGTCCAACAGCCATGAACAGCTAAAAATAGATTTGTTGTAAAATGTAAAAAAAAAATATTACACCAAGACGATAAACAAGTGCGTACTGTACAGTTTGTCTCTAACAACTAAAACCATTTTTATAAAATCAATCAGTGTAACAGGAAATGACAAAGAGCATTAGGAAGTGGAGTCATGCTCCCCGTCCTTTTAGGCCTCAGTATGTGTTGTTGATGGACAGCAGAGAGCCTTTCATCAGTAGAGTGCTGGAGATGTCTTATCAGCTTTAAGCACCTATTACAACATCTGCTGCAGCTCTGCCTTTTTATGACAGCTGTCCAGTCTTATCTCAGTCAAGGGTCAATATCATCGCCTGACAGACTGTGATAACTGGTGATTCTGCCAACAACACTTCCCGCAGACAGTTCACCATTTATGGTTTTTCTTCGTACCATCCAGTCCAGGTATAACAATGATGTAAGTTTAACCCAATGTCTAACTTTTTTTTCATACCGTAACCATCCATCATTCACCAGACTGAATCTTGGCTCCGAAAGGCTTCGACTTTATCTCAGAAGAAATACAGATGCAGCACGGGTCCGCCAGACTGGGCTTGATTTGTTTTTATGTTCCCCCGAGCCAAAAGAGCTGAGAAAGCCTGATCTGGTTGACAGCTTTTCCAGTTCTGACTTGTCCAGACATCATGTCTTTGACATATATATATAACATTCATTAGGTTGTGAAAATATATGACGCTTTTTTCTTCTTTTTTTTGTGAAAAAGTGAAATCAAAACTGAGTTGACAAGGAAAGTTCAGACAGCATCAACAGCTCCACTTTCTTACACCACCGTCTCATTGTACTTGGCTGAAGAGCATACTGTACATACCATCTGCACTTAACTAGGGCCAGTAAGACACCGTGTCCTTTCCTGAATGCATATGGATCACGGACAATAAGTAAAAAACGACACCATCTGTGGGTGGTCGACTACCAACACAGATGTTCTTCGATTTCCTATTGACCAGATCCACCAAAAGAAGAGAGACAAAACCTAAACATTGGAATAATTCCTTGACTCTTGTAAAATCATAACAGTATCTAAACAGTTAAACAGAAGAATGAGGTTGAATGCCGAAACATCATTGTGTGGTGCACAACGTCCTGACAGTCTTTATCACATATCTATCTATATCACATATACTGTAGATCAAATCCTGCCCACTTTCACACCTCCATACACCTGGCAAATAAAAAAAAAGATCTAACAAACTCTTAAATGCATTGAGGCCTTTAGCCCTGCTCAGCCTTTAGGCCTCTATGGGCCTGGTCACAAAAAGCCCATTCAGTAAAAAGAACAAAAAAAAAACAATTCACAATTAGGGTACAAAAACACTGATTATAGACAATGAATATAATTAAATGTCAAGTTGCTGAAGGAACAATTCAGCTCAACAATGGTGCACAGATTAGATTCAGTTTTCAAAATCACACTGAAACATGACTGATTGCTGCTTGAATCTTAAACTGTCTCTTGAGGAAATTGTAATCAGTATTATAATTTCTGTCTTTCACACACACACACACAAAAATCATCACCGGACAACAAAACTAACACTACCCACCATCTTCTCGTTGCTCACTTGGTTACTCACACATCGCACTCTGAAATGAAATGAGAAAATATTTTCTTAATATGAATTTCAAGAAAGGAAGAAAAAAAAACACAGGAGTGAAAGAAAGAGAGAGCGCGAAAGGAGAGGAGCTATATTTCTGTCAGGTCGCTGTGGTTTTCTTGTGTGATGCACATCCAGGGAGGCGTGTTTTCACAGCTCACCGTGTCCATTTCACATCTGACTGACACACAGCTGAAGTGAACAGAATAAACTCTGAGCTGGGAGCTCTGCAGAGCTTTTAGTTTTTGTGATTTTTATTTGCTGTGTAGCTCACAGTTGTTATTCTTGCTATTTAAAAAGTTTATTTTGATTATATTTTCTTCTTTCATTACATTGAAGTGAGACACAGGATGCTACAACCACGCTAGCAGCTTCATGAGGCTGTACTGAGGCACAGCAGTGCTACACGCTAATGTCAGCATGCCAAAATACTCACAGTGACAATGTTTACATGCTGATGCTCAACATATATAACGTTCACTATCTTATTTTAGTATCTTCGCATGGTAACAATACTAAACACAAAGTGGAGCTAAGGGTGATGGGATGACGAGCTGAGGTTTCTCCAATGTTATAACAATTTACTTAAATTATATTCACTTCTGTTGACAGTCAGTCAAGACAGGCGCTGTTCAAAGGTGGGACTGAAAATGCATACCTTAAAACAATACACACGTAGTCAAGTCAATTAAGAAGTGAATTTTATTTATATTGACTATTTTATAGACCACTCATTATGAAATGCAACTTGTGAAAAATGCGCACACACACAAGCAGATTTCCAGCTAAACAATGATTTTTCCTGCACATGTAGGCTACTCTAAACAAGAATAGCTGGGAATGTGCTGGCGCTCGACAATGTGCCCAGATGTGTCTGCTGAGATCATTTGTAATGTAACAAAGGTTTGAAAGTCGCAAATCATGTTAAGTTTATTAAATACTATTGTGCTGTGATCCTTGTATCATCGTTAGATCAACAAATGCTGGAAAATTAGATGCTCCTTAACTCTCTTCTCACTTGTTTTCTTGTCAGGTGGGAAGTAAATACTTCTCACATAATCTCACACCTCAGATTGTGAGAGGGCTGAACCATGTGTGTGTATCTGTGTGTGTGTCTGTGCTTACATGCACATTTGTTTGTTTGTACTGCATGTGGAGGAGGAATCTCTGGTACGGTTGCCAAGGCGACTGGGAGGTATCATATTCTGCTGTCTATCCTCCTGTAATTTGAAATGTTTGAGTAAGGAAGATGCGTCTTAAACAAACTACTGCCGGGACAGATGCTCTCCTGCTGTAAAGTGTGTGTAAAGTAGCAGCTAAATCATTACCAGAGCGGGATTACCAGATCAATATTTTTGTTATTTTATATCTTCTTATCAACATTCAATGCCAAATCTGAAATGAAAAGATAAAAACTGATCTCAATAACAAGACACAAACCGGTTTAATAACTGTTTAAGGGCAGGTGTCATATGGCATTTTCAGACCACATCACTCTACATGCTTCGAGTTGAAAATCTCTGAACCACAGAAAGGTGCTCCTGTTATCACTACAGCTCTTCTTCAGACAACTTATCAGGTGGGGTAGATTTCATCACCCTCGTTACTGAGAAAATCGAGGCTTCTGTCTGGTTTCTGCATTATGATAGAAACTCACTAAAAAGGGGAGTTGTGGCGACAGATCAGCCTGATACTTATGGTGCGTTCCAGGCAACCCGTAACTCGTATTTTTCCGACCTGTTCCTATGGTTACCCGTTAGAACGTACAGTCAAACTCGTAACTTCCCACCTGTGAACTCGTACTAGATCGATCTACTCCCAGTTCCCAGTTCGTAACTCGTAACTTGCCTGGAACGCTACAAACTCATAACTGGTGACTTGAAGTCGTGACTTACGGGTTAAAAAGCCTGCCTGGAACGCACCATTAGTAGCAGTGGTGATGTAGATCTTGTTGCCATAAAAACTAAACAACGCAAATATTTTGTGTTGGGGCAAGGTGCTCCTCAGTGTTGTAACATCTCTTTTCTGCTAGAAAATGGACATAAGTGGACATCAAATAACATGTTGACCTGTTTTCACAGATGAACATCCTGACTAAAGAATCTATAAAAAATGTTGACAATAACAACGTACAATGGGGAAACATTCTAATAAAACTTAATTTACTCAATTCCCTCAAACTCACCTGGATTATTGTTTAATTTATTCTCTATACAGTTTCTATATATCTATACTTTTGTCATTCCCTGTGTCCTATATTGCTTAAATGCAGCAGGTGGAGAGAGTGATAGCAACAACACAGAAAGAGCAGGCAGTCGAGAAAAGAGCATTCTGGTCTATTGTGAGAATAAAAATTGGCCTCTTCTACAATGAATTTCTCTCAGTGCTGGCACTAAAAAGGAACCCTTGCTCTTTTTCATTTTGGTCTGCAGTGTTTTGGGGTTTTGGTGGTCCATCTTTACACATTTTGCTAAATGTTAATGGATCATTAGGACTCACTGGTGGAGGTGTTGTTTACTCATATGTTCAGATCTGCAAACAACGCCGAACACTAAACTTGTTTGCCAAATTAATGCACTTTGAGCCTTGCACAGAAGGGCCTGTGTGTTGATGCCAAAGAATCGTGTTTGTCTCTAAATAGCCATCCACACAGCTTGCACAAGTTCACATTTAGCAAATCAGGTTGCTGCTAACTGGTCATTTACTGTGAGGAAAGTCAAAGGACAATCAAAACAACCAGAGACTGTCACTTTGCCAAAGATGCTGATGACATTTGTCATCATTCTTTAATGTTTCACAACTTTCAAAACATGTGCTGTTTACAATGTAAGAAAAAAAAAAATTGGTAAAAAAAAAACCGAAATGAGAAATGAGAGGAGAAATCATTTTAAGAGTCCCTAAACACTTAAGATTTCATCACTCAGCTCTCTGTTGATGCTCAGTGGGATCAGAACCACACTACTGTTTTTCTACTTGACAGCAAAAACACAACGTGATCTTAAAACCTTATTACATTATAAACAGAGACAGATACATCACACACTGCTGGGTTCAGTAACTCTTCATTACAAGTGACTTAATGGTCGTGGAAAGATGATGAATTCATTTCGCTACAATTTTTTACGGCTGCAGAACTTTAAGAGAACAAAACAAAAAGCAGATCCCTTGTCAGGTTCACTCAGGAATGATCAGGCCTAAAGCAAAAAAAGGAATAAAAGAGAAAACGCCATCCGGTTTCACACACGTGCACACACACATACTGAGCAAAGAAGGTTTGATACAGTATTATGTTAACAGCAGCAGCAGCAGCAGCAGGAAACAGAGGATTTGGAGAAATGACAAACCTGTAAAGTTTGCTCAAGAACGAATTGGTTTGGGACGCCAATCAAAACCATGAAATAACCTGTCACCACCCGAAGCAGCCACAGCAACACACGCATACAGTGCACACAGACACAACTTTCTCCGGCTGGATTGGACTATGTTACACTTAACTCTCGATTGCAATCAATACACATCAAATTCTTAAATCTGTTGTGGAAAGAGTGAGTGCGCAGAAAGTCAAAACTCAAACCCTCCATAACCCATCCATCTCGGTTGCTAAGAGCATTCGTTTACTCCCCACAGTATGGAATAATTCATGTTACTGATGAGGTGCAGTAAATTTGCCAGGCCTTATTAAAGCAGAGTGCAACCGGCCACAACTGCTCATGCTAGCCCCGATTCTGTCTTGGATGTGTTACTAGAAAAATGTAGTGATTGCATTACATGGCTATAATTACTCAAGAGTAAAAAGCCATTTACATCAGGCTACTACATTACACCTCCATCGAAGACTCGTTTAAACTACCCCCAAACCAGACATCCACACGTTAAAAATCTGCTGTACTCAACTGGTGTGGAAATATAAAACAAGACATTAGTGAGCATTTTGACAGTGAAGTTGTGACATTCACATAATCCCCAAATCCCACCTTTCCTGAGTGTAAGCACGGTAACAATAGCAAGGTCGCTATAAGACACAACACAGGCACGTTTGGATTTAGCCGGTGTGAGATAAGATTTGATCTGCATCAGTCTATCAACTGAAAGCCTAACAACCATGCTAATATCAAACTCCAATCCAGCAATACCCAACACTGTCCAGTCCTTCTTTGACATAAAATAATGCAATTACTGTATGCTGTAGTGTTTTTTCCCACAGTTGACATCCCATACAGATCACTGACAAAACGCTACTGTTGCTGCATCAGTTTGGTAAAACTGGACATTTGTCACATGATAAAACAGATTCTTTCTACACCACTGAGGAAAGTAAGGTGTCCATTGGTGCAGAATGTGAGGAGTATTCTGCAGTGATACCTTGAAGTCACAACCTTGTGGGGACGAATGGGCCATCAGCCTGGAATAGATGCTGTAATGACAGATCCTGCTGGACAAAGTCTGCAGAGAATTAAGTCATTATCTCATACCAGGCTCAAATGTTGGAGGGGGGAGAAAAAAAGACCACATACATGACAACTTCTGCTCCATTTGTCGGCTTTGTGTCTTTTTGAGGCCACGTAAACTCTGTGGATGTGGCATGTGATGTGCAAACAGGACAGTTAATCTGGTGGGTTTTTATAAACTATCAGTCCAGACAACATCTGGAGACAGTTCCCCCCCTCCCCATTTAAAGACCATATTTGGCAGCTAAAATAAAGAAAGACTGGTGAATTCCTGGAACACACAGTGTGGCTGAAAAACAGATTGAGTTTCTCCAAGTTATTTAAAACCATTCAAAACTATGTTCATTACTTAACTTACTTAAAATACTTAGAGCTTGATGATAAATGATAGAGCAGTGTGAGAAAACCCACAGACTGATAACCCTAATAGGACTTACAAGACGTCTCTGATTCATTATGGAATTGCTTATTATAAAACTGTTTACAGTAGTGGTCCCCAAGATGAGTCGTTGCCAAGGTAGCATCTTATGGAAATTGAAATCACCAATAAAGATTTCACATACAGAAATCAACAGAAAAGCATAAAACCCATCCTAAATGGTGTCAACTACAATTACTACGTATTCCTCCTTCCTTTCTCCCTTGGTGACTATGCGATCACAATGATGCACTCAATCACACACTGGCCTGCTGCACTCATGACTGGAGCAAGATGCAGCCGGCAGAGGACGGAGTGTGTCTTGTGGATAAAGCTGTGTGGGCGGGGGTTAATGGGTTGTGAGCAGGCAATTGAGTGCGCTAGCCTCGTCACAATAGGAGTGCCAGCTCACTTGATGAAGGAGGTAAAAGGATAATGACTGACAAATAAAGTGGGCAACACACCGCTGTGTACGCAAGTGCATGCACAAACAAATGCAAAAAAAAAAAGAAAAAGACCAGCAGCCTCTGGAAATAAAGCATCTATACTCAGGGCAATCACTCACTGTGTGCATCCCCATGGATTTAGTTAGTACTGATCAGTTTTCCACTTTCTCATACTACTACTGTCCACATCAATATCTCCTTCTGTACAAGCTCTGCTGGAAAATCATGCCTAAAATACATTCAAGGAAACAATTATATGCCAACAAATAATTAAAAAAGCTTCTTCCTCTAAGTTTTATGCCAGTTTAAACAATAAAACACCTGTTCCACATAAAATCTACTATGATAATGATTAACTTAAATTAAACATCCACAAGTTTTGCCCATGATCAGTGAAGACAGTGTCACACAACAACATGTGGGTTACTTCATCTCACAGAATAAATTGACCTATTCAAGTCATGTACCTGCCAAAAAAAAGAAAAAAGAAAAACCACCTCCATGAGAAAATAATCTCCTCCCTGTCCTGTCATATTTACTTCTTTCAAGTAACACATAGTCCGCAAATAGATCGTCAACAAAGATTCTGGAATTTCCAGTATGAGCCCGAAATTAAATTCTGGCTGCATTAAGAGATAAACATACCAATAGTGGGAGGACAGACAACTACAGTTTAGGTTTCTCTACACCAACAACTACAACAACAACAACAGCTGATTGTTATGTTTCAGATGCTCAGAACCTTGTATTTGTTCAATGGCATGTGAGGTATTTTTGCCATCTTCACTGTTTGGACACGATAACTATAGAGCACCGAGACGCCAAAGTGTTTTTAGGGGAAACCCACCCCGTGGTCATACACAAGGAAGTCAGACAAAGTCAAACAAGCATGAAACAACTGCAGGGCCTGGTTTTCAATTTGATTAAGAGATGTGGACTGGTCACCATCGGCCAACTTCGAGAATGATCGCTGGAGTAGTCTGAGTAATCTTATTACAGGCACCGTTTAACGTTGGCTAAAACTACACCCAGAGAATCTGTCACTACAGTACATGAGTCCATATCTATTTGATTGTATTTTTTGAGAAACGTGCCACTACTATGATGTGTAACACAGAATTTAGAAAATGCTAATATAGCCTACTGTACACGCAGCTAACACGCTAATCACTACACCCGGAAGATGATTGCAAATTATGTAATCAATCCCAAAAAACATGAATTGCAAGTAGCATAATAGATCAGATCTAGAGTGTGATCAACTGAGCAGTGATGAAGTGAACCAATCAACCAATCAGATATAAACAAACTCGCATTATTTGAATGTGAGTGGCCAAATCAAGGACAAAACTACGGTAAATACTTTTCAGACATTTTTTGGAGGGGTTAAATGTTCAAAAATTGAAATAAAAAAAGTTTCTTCTGTTGGACACTTTGAACTTGCATGACAGTAAATTGCAATGAAAATGCCAAAGTCTTTCTCTCTACACATAAATCTGCTCAGCCATGCTCTGCACACACACTTGTTGATTTCACTGGTGGTTTAAATTATGTTTGATCATTATGGCGCTTATCTCCAAATGGCTCCTTCTGACGGAAACATTTATCAAAAAAAGAAGTCGGCAGACAAAATAGCTTTTATCACTGTTGACAACACTTTTTTGAATTTACTACTGATCATATGATAACTCTATTTCGATAACGAAGAGTAAGACTGATACGTTGCTTTGAGTGAGCTGACACTGATAACGAACACAGCCTGGCTGGCCCTGAGAATCAGGCTAATGAGTTGGTGTTGATACAGACGGCCTAAAATTAGCCTGAGGGCAGTGGCTTTCTCCTACATGTCTGCAGGGAGTGGTTAATAAGGACAACACAATAGGCGAGAGCAGAGACAAGAAGTTAACTGCTCATGGTAAAGGCAGAGGCCACAGCTGACACACCCCACCCCTCACCCCGAGCAGGTAACTCAAGTAGGCTACTACAGTCACTGTCTCTTGACTCCAATTTGTTTCACCTGCCTGATTAATTTACCACTCCACTTATGGCTACTGGCCAGTGTTGGGATAATGCCCACTCTTTGGGTTTTACATTCCTGGATGAGACAGGAATCCTTATTTTTATCTAAGATAATCAAAAGCAGATTGAATTTTTATCCAGATTCAATCTTTTATGCAATAAAATGTGTAATAATAGTAAACCACCATGTCTGCTTGTTTTCACAAATTGTCTTTTATTTATTTTGTCTTCCTCCCAGATGCTGCCAGAGGTTACAGAGTTGGAACCTTCTTTTCCTGGGAAATAACTTAAGATAAAAATGAGTGATGAGGATCTGTTGGTTCTTATTTTTCAACGCTAGATTGGACCACTGCTGTGTGTTTAAAGGATTGGGCAGTGTGTAATATGTTTTGTACATGTGGAAATGCCAAAAGATGTTGGCAGGCTAATACTGGTTTGGACAAGATTTCCTGAAAATAGGAGCCATGTCAAGTGAAAGCAATGAAGTTGATTTATTACCAGAGGGGGTTTAAACAATGGCCAAGGGGATTGCTTTTGGATGACACCACTGCTGCTGCTGCTGCTTTGTTTGAAAATGCTGCATCCCGTGTGATAATTTAGACGTGCATCAGTCTAACTTAATATATGTCACTCTCTTTTGATATCTGCAATATTTTGTGCTGGCAAATGATCAGAACAGGAGTGGGCTGTGGGTTATCACAGTCGTCTTGTACAGCAGCTATTCCATGTTGATTATGTTTGATCACAGCGAAAAATGGGAATACTTCAAGTGAGATCAGTGAATACGACCCATAATCCACTGCTTTATCAAAACGTCCTTAATTCTTCGTGAAAACATGCTGCTGGTCTCATGAAATAAAGACAAGTCTCAAATTAGATACAGAAATACATTTGGATATCTTAGTAAAACACAACTGATCTATCGCAGCCAGAGTAGGTTAAGTAGTTTTATAGTAGCCTACTTCAAAAATGTACAGTAGTTATACAATGAGGAAAAATACAATGTAAAGTAAGGGTGAGCCTGTCTGTTATCTACTAACTGTTATCTACTGTTTCAACATTCAAGGATGAAGATGTTCCGTCTTGTACAGTATTATCTCAACCCTTATCACCAGATGATGGATCTGGATGATTATCTTAGTACTAATACAAAAAAGGCAGATTGCATTATACACAAACATGTGTGCATTCCCTTATTTCTTGCACAACTTTATGTCTGTTTCCAACATCTCGTGGAATTCATGCCACAAAGTATTGAGGCTGCAAGAACAAATTGAGGTCCTACCGAGCCCAGTATCAATATTAACATACAATATATACATCCTACTGAGGTGTTTAATGAGAGTAGGCTACTGTATCAACAAAGCTGATTATGAAACTGAAGATCTGCACAAGGCAACTACTGTAAATTATGTTTACAGTAGGGGAAAGATCATGTCAAATAAAATGTGGTTGAGATATGATAAGGGCAGTTGGTTAAGATTATGGAAAGATTGTGGTTATTGTTAATACAAAAGCAAATACTGATTGTAGGTCTGTGACAGGAGGGGAACTCCAATCTCCTGCATCAAAGTTGGACATGCTCTACGAGTGGCTGACCAGTGGTTAGTGTTGTCATCTCAAAGCAGTAATTCAATTAAAGGTAGTAAAGTTAGGCGCCCTGGGGTTTGTATGTTCTCCCTGTGCCTGTATTGGTTAGGCGTCAATGTGAGGTTGTCTATGTATGATGGACTGTGGCAGATTGCTGATCCTTCTGCTGGAATAGGTTTCAGACCCTCTGCTAAATTATGAGGATAAGCAGTGTAGCTAATGGATGGATGCAACCATGCACAATCAACAGGACTCTATACGACCCATCATTTCTGAGATTGGTATAAATGTTGTGTTTGGAGATACTAGATTATTAGATTATTTATACCTATTGCTAATGGCTCAACATCTGTGCATCAACTTAGCTATCTCTATGTTTCCGCTCACTATTAATGGATACACTGGTTTATGCACCTGCACTCTGACAAAACAATAAAAGGAAGTTTATTGTTGAGTCTGGGGCAGGCAGAGGATGATTACTTCCAGTTAGAGTTAAAAGTTTGTAAAAGCTTGAGCGCACATCATCAGAGTTGAAGATTATGTGCTACTGCAATGGGATCATGACTCTGAATTGTTAATTGATTGGTTAGAATACAACAATATCATTAAAAAAATCAATGCAACAACTTTTTGAAATCACTTTTCACAATCTTTTAACAGCCTGCACAACTTGTCTATTTCATCTCTACCTCCTTTTCTTCACAAACACAGACACACACTCATATTCAAACACTGCAAATACTAGTGTATCAGTTGTCTTACTGTATTGTCTACTAGGATGCTTACAATCAATTAAAAGCTTTATCAGTTGAAAAGCAGCCAATTACAGATCACCCTCCTGAAGTGCATTCGCTTTAACAGAAGAATGCACGTGTGCACGTGAGCTTTTGTGCACGTACAGTAACAAGTGTAATCTGCTGTAATAATGTACCAAGGAGACAATCTGGCAGGTCAGCAATCAGTTGGACTGTGTTGGGAGTAATTGAACAACAGCTGACCTTTGCATGTGTCCAGCCAGCAAAAATCTTTGGAGCTAAACACCCTCCCACTAATCTCTTCATGAATCTCTCAGCAGAGAGAGACCCAAAACAAAAAGCGAGGAATGCTGAAGGAGCGGAGTATTGAATTCTGACACAACCAACTCCCAAGATGCACGAGCAAGGAAAAAGTTTAAACCCCAGCGACACTTGTCATATGAAGATCTGTTTCATTACCAGACCAACATATTTCATCTTGACCCTGATGAATATGTTCAGACCTGGATGACACCACTGGGGTTACTGTAACTGCCTAATTTTCCACCTATAAGTCACATCCACAGTATGTTTACCCATCCACACTCTCAGATGGCACACCTCTGACTTCAGTGATAGAAGTCATGTCATAAAGCGAGTGATAAAACCTAATGAGGAAGGAAGTTCAACAAAAGTTTGAGCACTTATTCGAGGATCAAGTGTCTCTTTAAATAGAAAACAAAACCTATCTGTCTTCAAGTAAAAAGACTTACTAACTTCTCCTCTTGTGCACAAATAAAACCTCCCTGTACTCTATATAAGTCCAGTGACATTTTAGTATATAATAATATACTATTCATCTCATGGAAGTAAATTCATAGTTAACAAATTGTAACAAACTAAAGCAGAAATATAAAACATTGTACTCTACTGCCTTGTTTTTTTCTTTGAATGTGGTCTAGTTGTGACCTTTAATGGTATAAAAGCGGGTGATGAAAATGAAACCGACAGTGGTACTGTAATTAGACCGACCATGAGTCAAGTGATGGTCACATTCAAATTACTGTATTTGCACCTTCAGTGCACTGATGATTCAGCCTGGTTATTTCTACGTCAACCAATAAGATGACAATTATGAGAATAGGAACTAAGTAGATAGGACTGATTTTCTTTCTTTTTGGAATTAATTGTTATCGTCTTAATCTGGAAAGTGTATTCTCTTTCACATGTCTACATGTCTTAGTAGCATTATCTAATTTTAAATTACTCTTACAAACATGTTTTCTCATTCTTTCTTCGCTCTGTCTAACTTTAAAAACCACCCGCATGTAACCTGCTCTCACCTGTACCGGGCTCCTAGCCTCCGTCCCTCCACTCAGACACTTCAGAGCGCCTCAGTGCCTCTCATATTCCAGCTGGTGATATGTAGAAACAAATAAAGACCGATCCCATCTGCATGAGCTGCAGATGAGTGACACTTGGGCTACAGTCAGCCTGGTGCCATTGAGCGAGTGAGTGAGAGAGAGAGAGGGAGGGAGAGAGTGAGAGTGAGGGAGGGAGGGAGAGAGAGAGAGAGAGAGAGAGAGAGAGAGAGAGAGGGAGAGAGAGAGGTGCTGCCACCATGTGGTTGTATAACTGTAGGCCTAATGAGAAAATGGAGCTGTGGTTCCTGACACAATCAGGGGTCCTGAAAAGATGTGACACTGGCGAACAATACAGTGAAGTCATTATGATTTATTTGCTGTTAGTATATAATACAAAATAGTGAAATGTATTTTTTATTTCTGCTGTGTGAAAGCTTTAACAACACCAGGTGGGTAGATGGAATATGAGGATGTTGAGGGCATTGACCTGTGACAGTGGTATTTGCAGTTGTATTTAATAGTCATACATTTGTCACAGAGGGAAACATTTCTAGGAGTGGATGTATATAACATGTTTCTATCTTACAAACATATCACAATGATTACACTTTCTCAAATCACTCATTTCACTGCAGGTGCAGAAGTCCTGTTTCATAAATCACAAATTAAGAAACTCATAGGATCACTGGTAGTTTTTTTTGTGCTATGAATGTGGTGCAAAAATACATTTAGTACATTGTCCAGTCATACTTGTGTGAACATTACACACTCTTCAGTTCAGTTCAGTTCAGTAAACTTTATTGTCAATCAGACAATCACACAATGTAACTGACAGTTACACAGGGGATCGAAATTGCGTTTCCCCAAACTCCAAATGTGCAATTTAAAAACATTAAAACATTTAAAAATTTCAACATCATCATACCACACATACATGACATAGAAAGCACAAATATACTGACAGAGGCCTATGATGTTGTGGGGAGGTAATAAAGTGCAATATGAAAAGTGCAAAGTGCAGAGCAGCAGAAACAAGTCCATATGTTATGTATGTGTATGTTCATATGTGTATGTGTATGTTCATATGTGTATGTGTATGTCCTTGAGTGAATTGAGTAGTCTGATGGCCTGTGGAAAAAAGCTGTTGCTGAGTCTGGTTGTCTTGCACCGCAGGCTGCGGTAGCGTTTGCCGGATGGTAAGGGGGAGAACAGTTTGTGTGCTGGGTGGGTATTGTCTTTGATGATATTGATGGTTCTCTTGCAGCAACGGGATGTGTACAGATCCTGGATGAGTGGTTGGGCTGATCTGGTGATCTTTTCTGCTATCCTCACCACCCTCTGTAAGGCCTTTTTGTCCGCAGCAGAACAGCTGCCGTACCAGACAGAGAGGCTGCTGGTGAGGATGCTCTCAATAGCACCCCTGTAGAAGGTGGTGAGTGCAGAAGGGGGCAGATTGGCTCTCCTCATCCTGCGGAGGAAGTGGAGGCTTTGCTGTGCTTTCTTGACAAGGAAGGTGGTATTGGTTGTCCATGTCAGGTCATCTGTGATATGCACCCCCAGGAATTTGGTGCTTTTCACAGACTCCACAGCACTGCCATTGATGGTGAGAGGTGTGTGTGACATGTTTTTCTTCCTGAAGTCCACTGTTATTTCTTTTGTTTTATTAACATTGAGTTGCAGGTTGTTCTTGTCGCACCAGTTGATGAGTTGATGGACCTCCTCTCTGTAGGCAGAGTCATCGTCGTTGCTGATGAGGCCCACCACCGTTGTGTCGTCTGCGAACTTGATGATGTGGTTCGAAGTGTATTTGGCACAACAGTCATGCGTCATCAATGTGAACAGCAAAGGGCTGAGCACACTCTGAAGTCACAGTTCCTGTTATGATGCCATGTAAAGCCCTTTGAGAAAAAAGTGTTTGTAAAAAAAAATGGGCCACACAAATACAATTGCCTTGCCCTGCCTGTTACTGATCCATTATGAGTTCATCTCAGGAGACAGTTAAACAGCCAAGCCAAAATATATATTTTTTGTAGTTAGTGTAGTTTTATTTTGTGGTTTCTTAGTACAGAAAATCATACTTTATTTATTTAGCCTGTATTTGGACAATTTTGGATCTCAATAATACAGTAGACAAAATTTGAATAGTTTTATCCTGAAATTGCTGCAACTCAGATTTCTCAGTTGTGTCTTGTGTGCCGTAGTAATGAAAATCTTGTCAACTAGCCTACTGTGTAGTGGGCACAAATTGTTCTTAACAACTTGAAAACTACCTTAATCTAAAACATATATTTGTCAATGAATGATGTCAGGACTGGGGGGGGATTGCAGGGATATGCAACTCATACCATGCCACAACTTTGTAGAGGCTCACCATTTCATTCAAAAAGTACTGCACAGGGAATAATTTATTGTGTTTACTTTTCTTGTTTATTTAACAGCCAACAGCGCGTATCACCAAGAGTGTCCGTACGCAGGGACAAGGCCCCTCAGTTCAGGGGAATCACAATGTCTAAAGCATCAGTGGCTGCAGCTAACAGCAGCAAACTCAGGACGTCAAAACCCTCCCGTTGTCAGACACGTCATTTATCTACTGTAACTAAGAAAAAAATATTTTCTTCATGGACAGTTTGAATTACTGTGTTCTTTTGTATCTACATCGAAATAATATGAAGAATAGTAACTTCTGGTTGGGAGTTCAACCAACTTCCGGTTGGGAGTTCCGGTATGGAGGAGCCATGCCGGCGCCCTTGTCCCTGCATACGGGTCCCTCTCCGTATCACTGCTTACTTAACTGTTATATTAGTAAATCTTGGTCGCGCCTCCCTCTGACCCTGTGTATGGGACAACTTTATGTAAGGGATAATGCCCGACGAGGTGTCCATTATCAGAAATTAATGGACGACGCGGAGGCGTGAACCGTCCGACGCGAAGCGGAGGACGGTTGCTTCCGCGAAGTCCATATTCTTGCCAATCTTGCAGTGAACAACAGTGATGCTCAGGTTGCTCTTGACTCTTTTACCGATACCTTTATTTCTATTGTTGATAAACATGCCCCTCTCAAGAGGTTTAGAATTAAAGATAGGATAGCACCCTGGTTTAATAAAGAGCTATCAGCCCTACTCTGTGAGAGGGATAAAGCCTGGTCCCGAGCAAGACGTTCAGGTGATCCTTCACACTGGTTATGCTTTAGACAACTTAGGAATAAATGTACTTCAGCCCTGAGAAAATCAAAATCAAATTATTACCTGAATCTCATCACTAGCTCCTAGGGTTGTGCCGATTGGCGATCCAATCGTCTATCGGCGATTGGAAGGACGAGCGGCGATGTTTTGTTTTCTTGGCGATTTTACACACTCACATACTCGCTACTTTTTTATTGATCTAATGCGCAATCTGTTTGTTTTGTTTTAATGAAGCCGCTTGGCTTGCTGCTTCCAACAGATACTCTGTCATATGACAGTGTTTCACCAATCAAATGCAGCCACTGGCGACGTCCAATCAGACGGAGCCAGGTAGTCATATGACCGCACATAAAATCTCTGTGGTAAACAGGGTGGCCACTCCGCCTCAAATCTGAGGAAACACGTTTAGCTGGTGTTGTGGCAGTGACTAGGCTGCCGACGCCAGCCCTGTTACTGTATGTCACAGCCCGACGAGGTGTTCACTAAGACATCCGGTGAATTACGTCCGCCATGAATAGATTTTTCGGCTTTCGGCAACGCAATAGCGTTCTGTTCATTGATCATAACGCTCTTTCTCTGTTATTAGCCCTCACACAGAGAGAGAGAGAGAGAGAGAGAGAGAGAAGCGCGCATGCATGACAGCAGGGCACGGTAAAAGCGATACTCATACGCCGCCGCCCCCCCCCCCCCCCCCCCCCCCCCCCCGTCGAACGAACACGTGGAACAGCGCCGCCCCCCCCCCCCCGGACCCCGGCGATAGATAGGTCTATCGGCGATCTCCAGGGAGGGCGATTGGGACGATCTGAGAATGTCAAAATCGCCCAACACTACTAGCTCCTCCTCAAACCCAACATTGTTCTGGAAAGCAGTAAATATGGATAAAAATAAAAATAAGATCTCTAAAATCCCACTACTAAACAATGAAATTGGGAACCCGGTCGCACTAAATGAGGCTGAAATATGCCATGTTTTAAATAAACACTTTGCAGAAGCTGCAACCTTATTTGATAAGGAGTACCCGGAACTCCACCTCAACAACTTCGATTCAGGCAGCTGTACTGCTAAGTCCTCCAAGGTTCACACCTCTAGTTTCTCCTTCCACCCATTCACTTGCAGTGAGGTGCTTGATGAATTACAGGCCATAAATCCTAAGTGCTCTACCGGTGAGGACAATCTGGATTCCTTTTTCTTGAAACTAGCAGCACCAATAGTCACCCAGCAATTAACAGACATTTTTAATCTATCCATCTCAACCGGAAAATTTCCGATACAATGGAAATCAGCACATGTGGTCCCCTTACATAAAGGTGGAGATAGAGATAATTTGAATAACTATCGCCCTATTTCCAAACTACCTTGTCTGGCAAAAATTATGGAATCCTTAGTCAGCTCTCAACTTAAGCTTTTTATTTCAGACCACTCACTCTTAAATCCATATCAGTCTGGTTTCAGGGCCAACCATAGCACAATCTCAGCAATCACACTGGTGACAAACGATATAATTTCAGCTTTAGACAGGAGGTATCACTGTGCTGCTCTATTTATAGATTTATCTAAAGCATTTGATACAGTTGATCATCATCTGCTCCTGAGAAAATTAGAGACAATGGGGTTGGATGATATTGCGTGTGCTTGGTTTCAGAGCTACTTGACTGACAGGCATCAATGTGTTAAGCTTGGCCATACAAAATCAGATTTTTTGACTGTTACGGGAGGTGTACCACAAGGGTCAGTCTTGGGTCCATTGCTTTTTACTCTTTATATCAATGACATTATTCCTTCTTTAAATGGTTGTAATGTCCATTTTTATGCGGACGACACAGTTTTATATTGTATTTCGGATTCTGTTCAGACAGCCATCAACAACCTGCAAACTACTTTTAATTCTTTTCAGGATTCATTAATCAAACATAAACTGCTGCTTAATGCAAACAAGACAAAATATAGCTATGTTGTTTACCCGATCCAAAAATGTTGATTACAATAGTATCCATCTTTACACCAAAACTGGCTCAGAAATTGAGAGAGTCAAGGAGTACAAATATCTTGGGATCTGGCTAGAAGAGGATTTCTCGTTCAAATATCATATTAATGAACTTATCTTAAAGTTGAGACAAAAAATTGGTTTTCTGTACAGAAACAAATCTTGCTTTCCAATGCTCTCAAGAAAATTAATAATTGAAGCGGTGTTTATGTCCGTCATTGATTATGGTGATATCATCTATAGACATGCTGCTGCCTCAACTCTGAAACGTCTAGATTCAGTCCATCATTCAGCTCTAAGATTTATCACGGGTGATAAATATGATACTCACCACTGTGTTTTGTATGGAAAAGTTGGTTGGCCTTCTCTTGAGGAAAGGCGCAAGAGGCACTGGTTTTTATATATTTTTAAGGCTCTTACAGGCAAATTACCACTGTATGTAGCAAATATGTTGGAATGGAACTCTGGTACTTACAGGACCCGTTCGGCTGAACTACTGCTACTCAAAGTTCCTCGAGTCTTTACGAGTATTGGCAAGACTGCTTTTTGTTATGATGCCCCTAGCTCTTGGAACGCGTTACAGCACATCCTGAGATTGGATGCGCTCCCTTCACTCAGTGAGTTTAGGTACTTGGTCATGAATAACTGTGTTTCCATTTGTAACTGTTTCAGATGATTGTTTTTCTTGTTTCTTGTTAAGTGTATATTGGTTGTAATCACTTCAAATGACTGTAACCACTGTCAATATTTTTAAACTGCGTTGTAAACTCGACGACATTGAAAATGAGGGCAACCTCAATGTCTCTCGAGAATAAATAAAGGTTATAATAATAATAATAATTTAATAAACTCGTCGGCGATAAAAGAGAAAAAAAGAGGGACCCGCTGTGACCGCAGCATAACTACAGCCAGTGAGTCTGCCACAGCCTGATAGCTGATCAATGAAGGGAGGTGAGGTGAAGGCTTAAATGTTACGTGACACAAAGTTTTTCAGAGGTCCAGTGCACTTCTTACCGCTGGTGTGTTTACAGACTCCAGTGCCGTGATGCGCTGAAAAAAAGTTGTTTTGGTCCGAGTGTCCGTTGCCGTGGTTACTAACAAGCGTTTGAGCCAGCGCAGTAATATTTAGAACGTAATCAGGCTATTTTACCGGAACATCTTTATGGGTGTCCATTATCACTTTTTAATGGACACCCAGCAGCCAATCAGAATCGAGGATTCACCCAGTTGATATGGATGAATATCAAAATATGAAGCCCTGAGATTTTTTTTAAGCCTGCTGATGTCATCAGCATCTGTGTAAGAAACTTGCATTTTAGTGGAAGACACGTGGAGTCAGAAATCTGTCAAGCATTATTTGTTCCATCATTTCAATAATTTCTTTTTAGATGTTAATCGAAAATGTGAAGAATGTGAAGTCTGAAAATGAGGGTATTTTTATTGGGGGGGACAATATGTAGGGCTCTTTAGTAATTTTCTCCAAAACCACTGGCTGGATTTCAACCAAACCTTCTGCGTTGGACTCCCCTAGGCCCCCCAGATAATGTAGGCTATTCGAGTTTGGAGAAATTTGAATTTTGGTCAAAAAAAACTTTTTCGATACCCCCCAGGGATTAGAAATTTTGAAAATTGCCTGTGTGGTTTTTGGTCATTTTCACCAAAATGTTGCCCGGTTTCGAACAAACCTTCTGCGTTGGAGTCCCCTAGGCCCACCAGATGATATATCAGAGTTTGGAGAAATTTGAAGAAATTTTAATTTTGGTCAAAAAAAAAAACTTTTTTAACACCAACCAAACTTCTGCGTTGGACTCCCCTCTGCCCCTCAGATGACATCAGGACTATTGTCTTGTACTAGTTGACAACATCTGGCATTTGGATATGTCATCATCATCACCCACCAACAACCAGCTCCTAACTCACTGTGCTAATTGTCTGGAAGTGATTCCTGGTGTGTGACTTAGGGAGTCACCTGTCAGGCAGCAGTTGTCAAAATGTCACAAATACTGCTATCTAAACAAAGTGTTTTGCATCATAAGAGAAAATGCCACTCTTAGATTGACTGCAGTGCACCATGAGTGCAGATTGAAAATGTATTTAGCAAGAATTGGATGGTACCCAGATAACAATTTTTTTATGGCCCAAATTTGGACCAAATGTGGCTTGCCATATTGGCGAAGCTTTGGAATGATGTACGGCCCAAATTTGGGCCAACTCTGGCATGCCAAGTAAAGAACCAAAAGGGTCCCAAATCCCCAAAATCCAACCAAAAAGTAGCCAAAAGGGACCCAAAGAGAGCCCAAAAAGTAGCCAAAAGTGACCCAGAGAGAGGGCAAAACTAATTGTGGCCTTCCAAAATACAGCCATAACTGCCCCAAAAGAGCCCCAAATCCCCAAAATCCAACCAAAAAGTAGCCAAAACTGACCCAAAGAGAGGCCAAAACTCACCCAAAACTAATAGCCAAAATATAGCCATAACTGTCCCAAAAGCCCCAAATCCTGCCAAGAAATACCCAAAGCTGATCCAAAATGAAGCCTATAGGCTATATATTTACAGTCAAACATTTCCATGCACTGTAGGCTCAATTTTTGATAAATCAAAAATCTGCGTGGATCATTTGTAAATGACAGATTTGGCTTTATGCACAGCTCCACTACTTCCTGATTTTATTTCCTGTTTTACATTAGCTATTGGACAAACTGATTAATCCAGGTGTGTCTGACCTCACAAGACACACCTGGATTAATCAGTGAGTTACCGACCGGGCAGCATCTGTCGTAGCAGTTGTCGTAGCAGATTTCGAAAATTGTCAAAATGTCACAAATTGTATTAGGCTACCTAAACAAAGAGCTGATAATAGGCTACATATTGCATCTAGACCTGAAAATGTTGGCTATTTGTTTTAGGTGTTTTTCTTCATAAGAAAAAATCTGATGTTTAAAAATGCCACTCTTACATTGACTGCAGTTGTTCCCATGAGAGCAGAATTCAAAATGTTCTCAAAAGTAGTAGTGAGTAGCAGCAGAGAAGTGATAGCGTAGCAGTAGGAAGCCCACAAATCCGGACGGCACTTGAACGCCTCTCCGGTGCAGCTGGTTCCTTCGGGTAACCTCAGAGAAAACAGTGACAACAATGAGATAGCATTAATCTGCCACACAGGTCGCACCTGCACTGCCTCGCGGATTAACCTGATTACAGTCGAAGACAGCGGGATGTGGAGTGGCCCGGGACTCGGTCTGAAGAAAGTTTAGAGCCTCGGTTGTCTCAGAAAACACCGGTCCATTTTTTTTTTTTACCTCCTAGTCAAACCGCGTCCCAACTTGGAGGCTAACTGAATGTCTAAACTACCAGGAAATGCAGGTGTGTCGGTGCTCGGGGATAAGTCGCTGGAGTTTTACCGGGACCCGGTGAGTTTCTACCGGGAGCGGGTCGAGAAACACGGGAGCAGAGTGTTTCAGTGCCGCCTGCTGAACAGACCGACCACCTTCATCTGCTCCGTGCAGGCGATGAGAGAGCTGCTGTGTGGTGAGGCTGTGTTGTCAACGTGCTGTAATGTAACCTAATGCTGTCTGTAATGCTCGGCTATTCTCTGTGTAACGTAGGTTACAGTAGGCTACATTGTGGAACAACAACAATTCAACAGATCATTTAATGCACTGACTACGGTAATATTGTATGATAATTAGTCGAGTAACTTTGTTCCTGGATGTTGTTGTGCCACCTGTTCCACCATCATTACACTGACAGCCTTCACACATACAGTAGAGTCTCGACTTCCTTGTATCTCGCGATAGTGAGTCAAGTTTTCCCAGGAACCGAGACAAAGGGGAAATTTCCCATATGGGGTAGCCTAAAACCCCCCGAGATTAGTGTGATCTGTCATGGGAGAGACTCGTGATGGTGCTAGAGAATGGGAGGAGGGGGATGTAAGTCAGATGAAGTTTTATAGGCTAGTTGTCTCATTAAATTATGCCACCCTTGAATACTGGAAATGCTACAAAAGCTATTATTAACAACTGTATGACAAATAAATAAACAATTTAAAATAGTTTCAATAATGTCAGAATGAATAGCCTATTATATAATAAGAAGCCATAGAAAGTCAAATATGATAAGACATGAAAATGACATGATAATGATCGCATTTATCAGCAAATATAATCATGGAGCAGCACCCGAATAAAAGCAATAATAGCCGTAGCACATTGTATTGAGATAAAACATTAATCAGATTACAGAACAATACAAGGACTGATGTTGGGTATAACATGCTAGTGAGGCATTATTAATATCTCACTCTCACCTGCTTTGTTTTTAGGACACACACGCACACACACACACACACCTGGTGACAGAATCAAACCATGCACTGTATAAACTGTATGTCTGTTTGTAATCAGGTTATATGATGTCTTTCAGAGAAGTCCAGTGTGTTTCTGAAAGACCCGACTGATGTGATGACCAATATGTACGGTGACACTATTGTCACCACTAATGGTAAACAAACACACACACACACACACACACACACACACAACCTATATGGAACAAGACAGAACAAGACAGGTGTGGTACAGATGTAACAACAGGAAGATGAGGGAACAAAGCACTACGATGGCTCTCAGATGCTCAGACAGACATCACATCACATCACAACAGAGTTTCAGCGGTTATTTGATTAGTTGACAGAATCTTGATATTCACTGAAGTCATTGAAGGTCATATACTGTAGGGTCAGGGTTGTGGTCTGTAGACCAGAAAAACAAAACATAAAAAGATGTCATTTCAAACTGTGGAGACTTCAGATCGGTGTTTTTCATATTTAATAAACAAAAAAAAAAAGATCGAATGAGAAAACAAATGGTTTATTAGGCTAATCAATAATATAAATAAGTGTCTGTAGTAATCATTGTGTAATAAGGAAGCCAAAAAACAGTGTAACAGAAAGACTGACGGGTGATTCATTCAGCTATAACTACTGTACCTGACACTTGTGTAATACAGAACTATAAAAAACTGTGCTTAAATGCTGCTCTGCTACTGTAAATATGAGGAACCTGTGTCTGTTCCAGGTGAGGAGGCGTGTCTTCTCCGTCTGTCACTGACCAGCCTGTTTTCAGGAAGTTGTTTGGAGTCATCAAGTGACTATATCACCAGGTAGGAAAATCATTGCACTTGTATAGTGTTGCAGCATAGTAAAATCAGTAATGTCTGACATAGTGTTGAAAATTAATGCATTCCTGACCTGGAGAGTGATGTGATTCTTCACAGTTTCACGAGTCTAAATGGGAATTCAAAGGTCATTCTACTTCTTTTTTTTTAAAAGTCTGGTTGTGTATTCAGACATTCACTGTGTCCAGCCTCTTTCACCAATGTCCACCAGAAATGCCTGCAAGGACATTTGTGACGCAACCGCAGGGCTTTTATTGCAGCAACAGTTGTGGTGTGTCCATCTATGTCAAAGGCTTCTTCTTGAGCAAACCCTAGTGAATTAATCCCTGTCTACCCCAGGGACAGTTATACTGTGTCTAATGTGGTGATTCTGTACAAGTGAATGTTGCTCATGTTACAGCTGCATTGTAGAGAAGATGCTCCCAGGACGTATTTTCAAATAGTGTTTTTTCTCTGCTTCTTTCTCACTGCAGCGTGTGTGTGCGCTGTCTGAAGGACCTCTCTCTCAGGTACCACTAACATAAACCTGCAGCACCCAAAGCATTCACTATTTTATATATAATATGTATTTTGTCTGAAAGGGCTTCCATTTCACCTCTGCTTTACTAGTTTGAGAGATTTTTCAGCAGCATTTCATTAACGTCACTAAACATTTACATCACTGACTAATTATTTTCATATAGTTAAAGTAGTGTGTGTGTGTGTGAAAGTAACTGATGCAACTGATCTATGAATGTACAGTAGGCAGCCAGAGTGTGTCTACTCTGTCTTTAAGCGCCTGGGGACGGAGCTGGTCTTGGGCCTTTTCCTGAACGTACACGCAGAGGAGCAGCCCGAACTGTTTGAGGAAATCTCACAGCTCTGCACCCAGCACTGGCATGGCAAGGACACACACACACACACACACACACACACACACACACACACACACACACACACACACACACACACACACACACACACACACAATAAGATGTACTTACACACACATTCTTACACAACCAAGAATGAATGTGTGCATACAGAGTTGGCACTGTGCAGCTATCAGTTGAGTACAAACAAGCCGCTCTATAAATGGTTGATGAATTTGTCTTTTATCAAACTGCAGCTCTGATCCCTGCACTCGCTTTCAAAATCTTGTTCTCGCAGACGTGTTTATTAAGACACTATTCTCAAGCTGTGACACAGCATTGCAAAATTTAACCACATCCCTTTTTTTCCTTGTGTTTTTTACTTTGTTTCTCTGTGTGTTAACTTCTGCCCCTCCCAGGCCTGATCTCTGCTCCAGTCAACGTTAGGGTTCCACTGTGGTCGTCTGGTTTCTCCACGGCTCTGGACGCCAGAGACAAACTGATGGACATCATCAAAGACAAACTGGAGAACGACACACAGGGGTGAGACTCTCTCTATGGCAGGGGTGTCAAAGTACGGCCCATGGGCTGGATTGGACTGTCTGGCGGGCCGGTCCAATCCGGCCTGCAGGACAAATGTTCATCAAATGTAAAGCCGTCAATATGTATTTAGCTTTGGAGTTTCGTTTCTCTCTGCCCTCTCTCAGCAGTCTGCCGAGGCTCACTCCCCCGCCCCGCCCTCACAGAGGAGTGAGCGCCACTTCTCCTCTTTCCCCGCCCCTCCCTCCCTCACAAAGTTGCAGCAGACAACAGAGACACAGAGCCGCCGACTCTCACGTATTGACTACAACACAACAACAGCGGCTCGTTGCGTAGTGTAAGGACAGCACCGATATTCACCGCTAAAGTCCTGTGCTCTTGGCCCAGCTCGGCTCGAGTTCTCACTGGGCCTGAAAGTTAAAGCCCAACGCGGTCCGACCTGCGGATGATGAAGCCCCGACGCGACTCATTAGTGCAAATTCTCGATCCGAACCAGCGTGTCTGGTCGGGTTGGTGGGGCCGAACCTGGCTGCTAATTGGTGGAAACTCTTAATTACATCATGGAAACACAATATAATATCCTATATTGCCATTCAGTTAAACAAATATCACGGTATTACCTTTGGTTCATATTGCCCAGCCCTAGTTGAAATTACATGCATTTTTGTCAAGAAATTTCAGGTTGTTCATAATTTTTTGTAAAAAGGATAGTTCATAAACTGTACACATCTTAATAATGTACTTTGCACAAAGTACAAAGGGAAAAATGTGGAACTCAGGTGGTAGAGCGGGTCGTCCAATGATCAGAGGGTTGGCGGTTCGAATCCCGCTCTGTCCCGGTTGCTGCCGTAGTGTCCTTGGGCAAGACACCTTACCCACCTTGCTCCTGATGGGTCGTGGTCAGCGCCTTGCATGGCAGCTACCGCCATCAGTGTGTGAATGTGTGTGTGAATGGGTGAATGTGATGTACTGTAAAGCGCTTTGGGTATCGTTCAGGTATAGTAAAGCGCTATATAAATACAAGACCATTTACCATTTACCATATTTAGCCTACAGGTTAATATGCAATCATTTTACCGGTCCGGCCCCCTTGAGATTAAATTAGGCCGTATGCGGCCCCTGAACTAAAATTAGTTTGACACCCCTGCTCTATGGTTCACATGCATCACACGCATGCACACACACACACACACAGATTAGAAAGAGTAAAGTTCTGTCAAATATGGGTACAGTGTATTTTCCAAACTTTAAAACCCTAAATTGACAAATACAGTCTGAGAGAGAGGAGATGAGGACCAAAGGTCAGTCATCAGACAATTTTTCATGCACCTATGTTCAGCCTATTTTCACTTTTGTACGAAACATAAGCAGAATTGTAACTACACTCTGAGGTGGAATTATATAATCACATGAAGTTGTAGTAAAAGACACAGTGATTTACATTTTACTTTGCAGATCTTTTAGAATAATAAAAGTTAGAGAAAGATGAAGGAAAACAATTAGCAGAGAAGAGAAGCAGTGAAAACAGACTCTTCATTACTGCATTACCATTCTCACAAATTACATTCTCTCCCCCTCTGGTCATCTCTAGTTTTGTAGGCACTCTCAGGTCTTTGCCACTGCCTGACTCCAGTTGTGCCTCCCAGCATCTCCTGCTGTTCATCTCAGCTCTGATCCCCAAAGCTCTGGCATCGCTGCTCACCTCCTTCACAATGGCACTCAGTGGAAACGAACAGGTACACAAACTCAGACAAAAGTGCACATGTTGATCAGACAAAACAACAATATACAACTGAACAATTTGATTTGAGGCAGAACTGAAGTGAACATCAAAAAAGTAAATTAATTTGATTAAAATTAAATAAAAAAAAAAATAAAAAATAACATCTTTGTAATAATCATAACCACCCGCCATAACTTTTTCTGCTGGTTTTAATTGTTAAATTAAATGAAAACCTCCTATTTCTGGGATCAGGAGGAGACACGTCGACGAGCATTAGAAGACTTAGATTACCTGCAGAGG
Organism: Trachurus trachurus; assembly: GCF_905171665.1. Lineage (NCBI taxonomy): Eukaryota > Metazoa > Chordata > Actinopteri > Carangiformes > Carangidae > Trachurus > Trachurus trachurus. Next base: position 18,878,667 of record NC_139908.1, on the reverse strand, counting down.
GTGCTGCTGGAAGTGCAGAGACTCTGGCCTCCGTTCATAGGTGGACGCAGAATAGCTGAGAAGGTAGGACTGAAACCATCCTGTTGATTTTCACATAGTGCTGAATGACAACTGAGCATTTATCATCCTGTCTTTTGAATGTAAGAGATCCAGTGTCATTTGTGGCCTCGGTCATTATCATACATGACTTTAGCCAAGTCATTATAACTAAGCTTTGGTGATTATCCATGATTTTCAAGATGATGCATTGAATCATGCACAGAAGATCAAAACAATCAGTACAAAAGTAGAAAAATATATCCATCATTTGGTTATTTACATTATAAGCTTCATAAAGAGCTAGAAGAGCAAACTAAAGTATAACCCACCTAATATGGAAGTATATTTTTGTGAAGTTGTAGGAAACTTAACAAAAATATACTTCAATACTACTGTAGTTCAGTATTTATTTTACTCAGGATTTAGTATACTGTATGCAGATGCAGGAAATGAATTTCAACATGTGTTGAAGTGTTGTAACTTTACTCCCTCCTTAGAAAACACTATGTTAATATGCATCATGGTACAGAAAGGCTTATGTTTGTGTACAGTGTGAAATATTAGTGGTGGTTGTTTTTGTACCTTTATGTATTTATACTCCTGCAGTCCTCGCCAAGTGACCCACGGACAAGATCTAATTTTGTTGTGATGTGCGTTGCCCTCCTCTCCTCCAGAGGGCGACAGATTACTGTAGATGAACGTCTCTTCCACTGTTGCATCCCCTCTCCTGAGTATAGTGAGTGTAAACAAAACCTGTGAATATTAGTTTAGACATTTAGCCCCTTTTCATTTTGTATTTTCAGCTCGTGTCGGTCAGTGTCCTGTTTAACCCTCTTTGTTTTTTTAAAGTGGTTGCTAGTCCTATTATGAATAGTCCTCTATGTCAGTTTAAATAAAGGTCTAACTGTCAGTGTTTGTATGGGTTTCCAAGGCAACATGAAACATTTATAGACATGTTAGAGAGGTGCATTGACCTGGTTTTTACTTCAGGGCTTTTGCATTCAGGAGGTTATTAAAGGTAGTTTTTGTTATTCTATTACGTTCTTTTTATGTTGCATGTTGGTGCAGCTGTCACTGTTGTTTACTGACAACTTATCATCCATAAAGTTTTGTTAAATATTCTAGTAGAGTATAACGTATGTTATACTCTACTATCCTTACTCCGTATGCCTGTATGACGTCAGAGCTGTCAACCAGTAGAATCACACATTTAGTTGAAATCCTGTCTCTTCATTGGCCGGCCACTTACCCTTGAGGGTGGGACGGTCACAGCATCTCTGCCTCCTCCCACACCAGCTGGTTTTGATCACTGTGACCTCATCAAACAGGCTTATGCAACGACCCAATCAGAGGCATTGATCCGTCTCTGTGATTGATTGGCTCCGCTCCGGCAGGAGGAAGGAAGGGCGGTTGGGGAACGGGGTCGGTGGTGGTGGTGGTGGTGGTGGTGTGTGTGTGTGTGTGTGTGTGGGGTGGTCATTGGGGGAACGGGTGCTGGTGACACTGTGAAGCAGAGTGGAAAGTAATTTGTCACTTCTGGTAAATGCACCAGTGCACTCTGATTACCGACGGCCTCACTGGGACATGGGTTCATGACGTGTGGGGTTTTGGGGAATTTTAGAGGAGAAAGAAGTTTAGGATTAGGTGAAGCTGTAAAGTCTGTAAAGGTCATGATAAATAACAGAGAGACAAACACGACTGAACACGTTTAAAGGCAGATAGCTTGGCTGTCATTAGAAATGAGTGCTCAGAAATATCTAATGGTGCTCCGAGTAGCTATAAGACTATTATTTTAGTCGAAAAGTGTTTAGATCCAAGTAGAAAAGTAGCTCTTTTGAAGACTACTGTTACAGTTCTTCCCCTGTCATCACCTTTTCTATATACAACTAAGCAGGAGATAAGAGCCACTGGATCTGTACTGAAAGGAGTTAATGAGATGTTTATGTGTGCAGATAGGCGTGGAAGAAAGAGAGAGATCATTAGTATTCACAATCAGGTGGAAAAAGTCAAAGCGCCATCAGGTGGAACTAAGATATGCAATAGCTTCAGCAACTTGAATGTGTTTGAGTTTCTGAGAGAGAGTGAGTGAATGAACTCGCATCTCTGGGTGAGAATGCCGAGAAAGGAGATTTGTATAAAATTTTCCACTCCAGCAGAGAGAGGCAGAGAGAAAAATGAGCGAGAGGGTAGAGGAAAGAGAAACAGTGATCATGTTCTCTGGCAGTCCATTAGTGCAGTTACTAATGGATGTAGTGAAAAGGTGAATTAAAAGGTTAACAATTGGGTAAGTGGCCTTTTTGCCCCAAGGTGGCAACCAAAAAAAAACAGCTTGGGGAATTTTAGTTTTCATTGAAGAAAAACATCACAGTTAAAGTGTCGGCTATTCATTTTGGTTATAAGTGGTTTTACAGCATGTTCTCACAATTCCGCCATTTACAGTAATTGTTGCTCTACTTACTTAAATCTGCTTTACAATTGTACAACTCCTGCTCAACCCCTCCTACAGTACACCAGCGATATGAAGATATGAAGCAGCATTCACTGAGGCCTTTGCATGATTTTCCGTTTTGAAAATTGACCATGAAGGTCAAGTTGAGCCCAGCGACCAGCGTGTTCATCCACTCAATAGGCATAGCCATACACACAAATCATCATGGTGACTCTTAAAGGGATAGTTCAACATTTTGGCAAATTGGCCCATTGTCATAATCCCTATATTTTTAGAATGGCCGAGCCGAGCCCGCGAGCTGCTCAGAGCTACGCTACGCCACGGAAGACTATAGGGATTATGGCAATGGGCCAATTTGCCAGAATGTTGAACTATCCCTATACAGCCTGCTTTTAATTTGTTGAGGTTCATGAAACTTGAAGCTTTTTACAGATTTAAATGTTAACATTGAATCATATAGTATTTTGGAAGCTATTCAAGTATCATTCAGATCAATGCTTCAAAGTCCCAAAAATCCATTAAGGACGGCTCATACCGCATGGAAAAACAAAGAGCTGCCAATGAAGAATTTAAGAGATTAATCATGAAAAATGATCATGTTACTTTCCTTTCATGTCAGTATCATAATGTGTTTTTCCGTGTGCGGTCTAGGACTCTACCCTTGCAGGGTTTCATGTTCCAAAGGGTTATGGAGCGATCTATATCAGCCACGCTGTCCACCGTGACCCGGAGGTGTTCCAGCAGCCAGACAGCTTCCTACCAGAGAGGTGGAGCGGAAGGTAAGGATGTTAGAGTCGCTCTTTTACCTTATTAAGTTTAGGTCTTATTTCAGATAATAGACTAAAGTATCTCATAATAGCACGGAAGTTAGGTTAGGGGGAAGATTAAATTAAATAAGTAGCACATGAAAGCAGCACACACCCAAAGTGCCAATGTTAAAGGTCCAGTGTGTAATAATTGGCAAGGTTTATTGTCAAAATCTGACTATACTACCCATGAATATTTGTATAAGTGTATAATCTCTATAAAATAAAATCTGTTTGGTTTTCGTAGCCTTATAATTCTTCTTTTATATATAGGCCTACATATAGCAAGGGTCTTGCTTTAGAGAGTGTTGCCATCTTGCGCCGCCATGTTTGTATGGCAGCCCGAACGGAAAATCCAGCCAGCCAGAGAGCACGTTTCGACATATGCTAAAATGGTTTAGATCTTCACCTAAAAATAATTACCTTTGATTTGACAGCGATTTAAAACCATGGTTGTAGCCATATTTCTGGAGGGCATGACCTTGTCACCCTACATCATTTACGCAAAATTTATGAACTTGGTGCTAACCATGGACTATGGGTGCTAACAAGCTATCACTCTTTTGTCCTTTTCATTAATCTGAACTGGTTTAAATTAATGACTGCATCACCACTACATTGATTCCTTCAGACTTTAGCTGTCTAAGTTGCATACATCGTGGCTGAAAAGGCCTCAATCATAAAGCATTTAAAATATCGAGTCATATTTATTTATGGAATTTCTGTGATCGATTAATTTATGAATTTTTCACACTGTGTCAAACATTGTTGACCTCTGACATGTTCATTTGCACCATTATTGCACCATCCACTTTTGATTAACCGTTCACTGCTGATTGGAATTTTGCAGACTATCTACCATTTTGTATAATCAACAATCAAAAGAAGAAAACCCATCAGAGGCAAAGAGCCCATTTACACCTACATTCACAGGAGTAGAAATTATAGACCACAATGACATTCAAGAAATTATGATTTTTTAGTATGCGTATGTGAGGGGTTCAACTTCTTTTCAATAGGACTTCAGAGTTCAAACATGTGACCCACCGCTCGTGGGAAAGTGTTTATAAAATAGGACATCATGATGTTAGTATTAAATAGCTTCTAGAAAGCACTGAACTTTCCACACTGATGGCCGTGGTTTTCATTTACTGTTCCTCAGAAGTGAACCTGTGACACCTTACATGCCAGACCACTGTGGTTTACTGAGGTGTCACACACTGACACACATACAAGCACATACACACATGCACAGACAGAGAGGGATGGGGGGGGGGGGGGGGGGGGGGGCTTTCTGTGCGGTGACACATTCAAGTTTGATGAAATGCATCAGGAAAAGCCATAAAAACCAGAATGAAAAATGAAGAGAAATACTGAATTTCCCATTAATGTTCATTACAGTAAATTTCTGAAGAAGAAAAAAGGAGGGAGGATGAAGAAATGGTGGTGGATAAACATGGCAATGCCAGTAATACATAGACTTATATTTAGATGAATGCTTTTCTTCATTTTCTGTCTTAAACTTTGCCGTACTAAGTGAAATAAATGTTCTGGTGTGTGTGTTGTTTACAGTACATTAGTTTGACGTCCTTGGATTTATCCTTGAATACATAGGTTTTAATGCAGCAAAAGAGGCAGGCATGTATAAAATAAAGATTCATTCATTCATATTAATTCTTCTTTATTACAGCAGCCTAGTAATCTGCCTTGTCTAGACTGCAGTTTGCTTTTATGACTCTGTATTGGAAAATCATGCTGTAGATACAACGCCTACATCATTACCATAGCAACCAGTGCACATAGATAAACGCCTGAGTGCTCAAATCTGACCTGATCACTCTAGTGATGCACAGAGACAGTTGAAGACAAACTTGTGGGTCAGTGTCCTCCACTCACATCTCTCTCTCTCTCTCTCTCTCTCTCTCTCTCTCTCTCTCTCTCTCTCTCTCTCTCTCTCTCTATCTCGCCCCTGGCTCCTTCACTGAATCACTGTCTCCGTTTTTTTTTCTGTTCATCCATTTCCCCCATTCACCAGTTTATTCTCATTCATGCTCATTCATTCAGAAGACAGAGCAGAGGGGGAAAAATCTATGTATGTATGTAGGTAGCTGCTGCCATGGAAACCGGTCACCTGACACCATCTTTACCAATTCTGTATGTGTGTATGTAGGGTGGGGGAGAATGATGCTGTGCAGAGTGGATGGGACGCAGAAAAATGAGTCAGAGAAGATCCTATCTTTTCTTCTTTTTTCTTCTTTCTGCACATGTGTGCTGCTCTCAGAGCAAAAACAGGAAATTCAGTTTGGGGTTTCCCTCTAATCAGATATAACCACCATTTTAAAACCGTTAAGCAATTTCAGTTTCTCTTTTGTACCAATTTCTTTCCCCCCCCAAACGTGATCACACAACAGTGTCTTCTTTGTACTGTTTCATGACAAAGCCATTATTCAAGGTCAGGATATTATTTATTTATGTAGACAGTCAATGTTTTTTTTCTTGATGTGAGTGTTTAGCTGTAAATAACAGTTTATTATTTTAATGTAATTATATATTTCCTGCTGCATTAGCATCCCTTCGGGTGACTTAATGGGTTTACATTCTTACAGTATCTTATCTAAAGGAAATATTTGAAGTCACTGCCTGCAATGATTTACAAGAAACATTACTATTCCACATAGTTAGATTACGTATGAGTTATCATTGAGAGGTCAAGATAGAGGTGGATACTCAATATTTAAAAAACCTAAAATAAATTAAACTAAAAAGAAATATCAGTCCATCAAATACTTTTTGATGATCTACTTGTGCAGAACACAATTTTATATTGGCAATTGATGTTTGTTTTTTTTATTTACGGGTGTGTGTCGAAAAGCAACAGAACACAAAAAGAAATCTATGAATGAACAGACAGGTAGCTGCTGCCATGGTAACTCGCCACCTCACACTCATTTTTACCAATGGGGATTCCCCCTGCAATTTGTGTGTGTGTGTGTGTGTGTGTCTGCGCATCCCTCTCTGCAGGATTGGGGTTAAGGGATGAGTCAGAGGAGATTTTCCTTGAGACAATGTGATGTAGAAATAGAAATAGAAATTCGACGGATAGCTTAATAAGAAAACGTGGAGTGCACTGGATGTGTCTGAAATTCTGTCTGTAGCTCAGCCAAGGTCAGACAAACTCAAGCATATGAGGATTGTTGTGAGCATTAAAGGATACGTCATTCACATTTTTCACCAAATGTAATTAGCACTGTCAAGTATGTCTCCACCCATTGTTGTCAAATACTATCAAAAATGAGCCACACTGCTGCACTGGGTACTTTGAATCAATCCCAGGTAAACCATCCTGCTGCCATAAATAAATCATGTGTGCTAAAAACTGCAGTGGCCTACTGTTGTTGAAATTATTTGGCCTTAAAAAATAAATCAATAAATTCTGTATCTGTGACACATTTTTAATGGCTTCAGAAGGAACCAATGGGTTTGAAATTAGGTAACTGTATGGGATTCAGTTTTACAGTAGAGTGTAAACTGTTTAGGTTTCTCTTAGCTGCTTCTCAAACTGGTGCTGTACTGTATATTTCCCACAGGATGAATAAATAAGTTTATCTTTGGTTCTCTTTATGTGTGTTTGCTTGATCTCCTTTTACATTTATCTTCCGGTCTGTTTCTCCTTCCCCCTACCTGCTTCTTTCTCTGCCTCTCCATCTGTCAGTCTTCGTGGAGGCTATTTCCTCTCAGCCTTGATAGTTGCCTGGCTCCCTCTCCTCGCCACCTGGCTGTTTAATTTAATGACTGCGGTCCTGTTACATAACAAGCCTTCCTACAATAACTACAGTTTAACCTCATCGTCTGTTTGCGCGTGAATGTTTCCGCGCGATAGTCGTGTATTGTATTGTCCACCGTCCGTTTGCCAGTATATATCCTCAGCTTGTGCGTATGTGTGTGTCTGTGTCTGTGTGTGTGAGAGAGAGAGAGCTTTTCCAGTTGGAAGCAAACAGTAGAGCTAGCAAGTTAACATCCTATCAGCCAAACGCCCACACAGGCTCTGGCCATAGGTAAATGAATCGGAAATGCTGCCAAACAGATAAAAATCAGAGCTACTGCAGTGGGCTGTGTTGCTGCTAGTTTTAGATAAGTCTAACAACAGGAAGCGTCCTGTTCTACAGAAAACACAGACATGTGTGTGTTTTTATTTGAAATGGACATTCAATTGGCCTTTTATGTTTCAATAAATCAACCACTGCATAAATGATTCAAAATGACACAAGTCAAGATAATTTCAGGTTTGTTTGTCTTGCTTTGTATTTTAATAGACAGTATTTATCATGTAGGGCTGGTTTAATTAAATTAAACTGCAGTTTTAATAATAGATTTACTCTTTTAAAACACATAGCTGGGAACAAAGTCAGTTTTGCTGCTGAGATCTACATAAATAACCACAAGACCCTCACTGCAGAGTAAGGTAGACAACAAGAGGCAAAAGCTAAGGGCAGGATTCATTAATAAGAAATAGTTGGTTGTTTAGAAGAAATGAAGCACACTGTAATTAAGTGTAGTCGTAGTTGAACATTTTTATTAAGTATCCCTCTTTAAGATGCCTCTAGTTTGCTGTGATGCTCAAAGATAGCCTGATACATACAAGGTGATTTCTTATTGGGCGTGGGGCTTGTTTTGTTTTGTTGTGTCCAATCAGTGGCAAGTGACTGACCATATTCAGCTGACACAGAGGTTGGGCTATCAGTATCTATGAGCATTAACTTGCTCACTAATTAGAAAGCTGATCTTAATCTAAACTTCTAGGCTCTTTCTTATTGGTCCATTTATTTCTCTAACCATGTAAATCAGCTTTTAATTGATACATTGCTAGACCTATTTGAATTCCTGAACAAATCTGAGATGGAACAAAATAAAGCTAATTCACTGTTTATATGTATTCAAAATAACTTGTCTTGTTGCTACATTACCTTCAGGTCTGCTTGCTACACAGAATGTGGACATTTGTCTTCTCTGCCTCATTTTTCCTTATATGATTGTCTAATATTGGTGCTGTATGGAAGCCTTTATTTTATGCAGACAAAAAAATCTGGCCCTGGTATTTAAAATGAAACAATTTCTGCTATTCAACAACCTGGAAAATGTACTATGGTATGGCCACCCTTTTGAATCCCCTCTGTTCAAACTAATAGTTAGTTGGATGATTTGAATGTTGTCTTATCCTCAGAGTTCAGTCTTTCACACTACTCTCTCATTACACTTTATATAAGAAAAATTAATTGTACTGTACAATAGATTATATTCTCTGATTCACTTCCCGTCCAGTCAGCATATTTAATATAACCTTACGTTGGTGAGACTTCCTCTGTGTGTGTCTCAGGATTGTGTGCTATACGTCTTACTGTTTCAGGATGGGCACTAATAGTACATTAAACCATTAGATAGATGCTGCAGGGAACACTAATATTCTCCCTCTCTAACTCTCACACACACACACAAACCCTCTCACACACACTGAGCCTAGACTATACACATCACTAATGCTTCCTGTTTGCCTTTAATCAGAGCTCAGGTTTCAGGAAGACAGGATGCATTAGTGGTGAGAGGGAAGAGATGGCCGACTGGAACCAACCAGCATCTCTTTATTTAAAATATATTTTGAGAGGAGTTACACGAGGGGACACAACGTGTCAAGTAGCTGATTCTCCTGTTCCTGTCGCTGCTGTGCATCTTCAGGCTCGTTCATTCTTCTCTAGAGGTCAGGTGATTCTCGCTTGATCCCAAACAAAAAGCTTGTCATCAAATTGGCTGACATACCGAAAAGAGGTCAAAGGTCAGATCATCTAATTTGAAAGGTACCAAACTGTTATGGTACACATTTTTCCACCACTGGTTCTACACTGTTCCACTGATTGGCAGTTGATGGAGGTAACATATACTGTACTGCCTGCAAAGACAGTGAAGGACAATTGTGAGCTAGAAGACAGTGATGTGCAGGATTTTTTTTTTTACTCCACATGTTCAATAACCTCAAGGATACACTGTAGATTTAATGAGATATACTATGTAAACATAACAAAAACATTTGTTTGTTTACTCCTTTAAATTCTTTCGCTGACACCTAATCTCTAATGTGTTCTGTCAATTTAGTTAAAAAGCTTTGAAATAAAAAATAATATTTGAGGGTATAAGAATATTGAGGATATTTGCATAAAATCTCAGAAAACAGACAGATTTATCATCTTAAACAGAGCACAGATTCACCAGTGAAAGATTCAATCATGTCTTTATACATTTATAAATGATGTGACTTATGAACCTGTGGCTGGTTGGTTGTGATTGGTTGAGAGACCATGTTGACCAACATGTCACCATCATCTGATTTTAATATGATGTCACATCTGATGATCTTCCTGTGGACGACAATGCCTCCTTTGAGTTTTTCATGAAGCGCTCATTATTCTGTTTAACGAACAGCTATGAATGGAATCCAGTTCTTTACAAGACAATACTGAACACTCTGATTTATAGGCAAAAACACGTGTCAGATGAATTTAAAATGTAGCTATGCCATATTCCTAATTACTGTGCTCTTGTTTTTGTATGTGCAGGAATGCAGGCCAGGAGCACTTTCTGTGTTCCTTCGGCAGTGGAACCAGGAACTGCATTGGATCTAAACTTACCGACGTCTTCCTCAAGGTGATTCCATATCTTTGTCACGCACAAACACACACAATGATTCTACAAAAAGCTCTTTACAGTTTTGTGTTGCATTTGTAAATGTTTTTTAGACAGAGAAACAGAGGCTTGTGGGAAAACCTTAATTTGTAGAGGACCAGGTACTGGATTAAGGCACAACACTGGTGTAACTATTGATGATATTGATGAGAGTTTTGGCCACTGAATGAAACGCAAGAGAAACCAGGGAGAGAGAGAGAGATGAACCATCCCCCAATTATTCAGTAAATAGAGCACTGCTCATGGGAATGATGAAATGCTTGGGCATTCGAGTGTGTGTGTGTGGGTGTGTGTATGAGAGAGAGGGTGTGTGTGAGAGAGAGTTTATTAGAGATATCAGGTGGAAAGTCTACGTACAGGTTGTCCTGTCTTGTAAACCACCTGTCCTTCCCCACGGCAGCATTCACCATAGCCACCATTGCATACAAGCTACTCAGGAGACATGACACACACACACACACACACACACACACACACACACACACACACACACACACAACCTATATGGAACAAGACAGAACAAGACAGGTGTGGTACAGGTGTAACAACAGGAAGATGAGGGATTTATTTCCCATGTAGGGATGTTTCCCTGGAGGACAAGAGTGTGTGAGTCTGTAGTAGGCTATGTGTTGTGAGCCTTGTAACTGGGGAGTTCAGGGGTGACACCAACTTGAAAATAACCACTATGGGCCGGTGAATCCCCACAGTTTTAACTGTCTGTGGATCTGGGTTTTAAGGATTCCCTCTAATTTACACAACCAAACTTTGTTAGGATTAAAGAAATCTGATAAAATGAATTGTTCCAACCAAAACAGTCAACTCTTTTAACTTGATTCACTGTCTGCTAAATCCTACCACAGTTATGTTATGTTGTTATAAGAAAGAAAGAAAGAAAGAAAGAAAGAAAGAAAGAAAGAAAGAAAGAAAGAAAGAAAGAAAGAAAGAAAGAAAGAAAGAAAGAAAGAAAGAAAGAAAGAAAGAAAGAAAGAAAGAAAGGTTTCTCGTTTCCAGCAGGCAGATTGAAATAACGACAGTGGCTAGCAGTTTTTATCAGCTTTAGCTCGATAACTAAGCCACGTCAACTCCATGAGTTGGTGAAAACAACAGTAATGACATTGCTCTTGAATTAAAGTGTTGTGTGTATAAAACATATTAACACATTTGGCTGTGGTTGACAGGATGTAAATGTATTAAAACTAAAAGTAAGACTTTGCTACTACTCTACTAGCTAGCATCCACAATGTGGGAAAACATTACGACAAAGCAGCTATATCACATTTTTCACATGAAGAGTAATCTCAGGAATTCTAGTTAGCTTGATCCTCGGCCCTAGCCTTCAGTAGCTTTTTGTTAGCTACATAGTTTAAGACAGTAAGCTAGTATACCTTAACTGTTGTCAGTTGTCAGTCATTTTCAGTAAATTTGTCAAAAGGATATGACTTTTGGCTCTGGCGGTCCACTATGCCAAGTAATAGTTGCTAAAATGGGCAATTGCTTTTAATGAGAGGTGTTTAACAAATCAGTTTTCAAGAAGATATGAGATCAGATGATGATACACTTTTAGCTTACATTTTGCTGCAACATTACAATAAAAAAAGAGGGCACAACATATTGGTTGTGTGTGTTCATATGTTGTCTAACTTATTTAAATATGAAGATTGATTTCTGCAGCCTAACGCACATTCATGTACAAAAGAAAATATAGTTCCATATCACGTTGCGCGAGTGGGCTACACAGTCTCATTTTGATGACATTCATGCCATTCACGGCACGTCAACAGCTTATTGCTGTTATTTGTCAATGAACATGAGAAGAAAACCCAGCCAAGTGAGCAGCAGGAAGGAAGCAGATTGCACCAGTCAGCCAATAAGAGGCTTATCTCAGCAGTCCACATCCGTTGAGTCAGACCGTTAACTAACTGTTTAACCTACTGTTGTGGCTCACGTAGACAGCATATACTGTATATGTTCTTTCTTCCCAGATTATTAAACAGCACAAACATCAACACATGCACACGTAATATGGATGGGGGTGTTACTGCAAGCTATCCAAAATGCATGAGTGAGGGATGACTCGGTTCTCTATGCAGACACACACACACACATACCCATGACTCACTGTAAATGTTAGGCCTGCTTGAATGGAGCTTAGGTGAAATGTTCACAGTGGTTTAATGATCTGCCCTCTCCTCATTCAGCTCTCATTGTTCAATGGCACAATCATATCTCATTATTCAAAACTGGATTATTTATTCCAGATAACCAGAGGCTGCTTGTTTTTTTTATTGCTACAGCAAGTGGCATGAATGGAATAATGTGGGCACAACATTGCTCTCATACTGTTGCTCTCCAAGTGGACAATGGGTAGTCATCTTCGCTTTTAAAAGACATATTATTTCCATTATAGACTGTCGACAGTAGAAACGCTGTAATTTTAATGACATTTATTAACCCATGCTGTGCTGCAATTACAGCAAATTGATACACATACTTTTACTACAGTATTTACACACTGTGATATATTAACACTAATATAATATATTAGATATAAAACTCAAGTGTAAATGAGTCACAAAACACTGCTGTGTTTGTTCACCCTGCGATGTGTGGTTCTCCAAAACGACAGAAATAAAAATATTAATAAATAATAAATAAATACCACAAGGTTCCAGGAAGAGTACCAAATCATCTGTGCCAACACTGCAAGTGCATTCTGGTATTAGTCAGAATAACATTTTTTTTTTTTTTGTAATTTTCCAAATGACTGTACTGAAACCCCGTAGTTGTATTTTAAATGTGTCTGAAAAAGTATTATGTTTAAATATTATTTATGTCAAATCTATCCTTGGGTTGCAGTTACTGGTTTTTACAACACAAGCAGATTCCAGCAGATCTCAGCGAACTCTCTGAAGATTTTCATCAATTCAATTCACAATTTAAATTGAATTTGGTCATGTTTAAATGTTTGATTTAATATATATCCTTATTTTTGATTTCATGACACTCACTTTTATTCTAACATAATGCCATTTGTGGTTGTCTAAATCATTATGATTACATTTACTGTTATTAAATTTTATTCTTCATTAAATTACATTTTCAAATCTCAACCATTATATTGTTATATCTAATCCAGCCTAGTTCCTTGTCACATTCCACATACAGGTCATGATTAATGTTTAATTTCACACTGACTGACCACCATCTGTCCACCAGTCACTGGAGAAACAGTAAGTCAATGGATTTCACATACAGAGGTCGACCCCACCCCTTCTCCTTATCTTTGTAGTAGTACATCTATGCCACTCTGAGCAGCATGTGCACTGACTGACCCAGTAATGTTAGAGAAGAATACACACAACCTTGTTATGGTCTCTTTTGCACTGATGATTTACACATTGAAGCTCATCCCTCCCTGTAGCCTGCTCTGTAATAGCTAAATGACCACATCATTTGGCTGTTTTTAAGTGTGTCTGATTGGCTCTGAGCAGGCTGACCACTTGCACATGCCACCATGCACACACACACACACACACACACACACACACACACACACACACACACAGAGGAGGGCGTGACCAGAGGAAAAAGTAGACCGCAAGGCTCTGGGTCAGAGATGTGACTCATCGCCTCCCCGCTTCATCCTTCCCCCATTCGTCTTCTCTCCCCACCCCCACCATCATCATCCTCCCTCCGTTCCCTCACTTCTTTCCTTCCTTCCTCCTTCCCCATTCATTCATCCTGCTCCTCCCCCTCCATCAGGAAAATCTTCATTCATAAAGTGGAGGGAGGCGGGGCAGCTGGCTGCGACTGGATGTGATTGGTCGGCCCAGTGGCTGAGTATCAGCCAATGATACACACTGTCTATGATATCACAAGCCATGAAGCAGTGAGTGCAGTTAGTATGCTGACTGAAATGGAATAGATTGTTTTTCCCCGTCTTGTGGTGCCATAGTTCAGCTTTTACATAAAAACAGGCTGAAGATGGAGCATTAATTAGTGAGGTATTGGTACAAAGTGAGATTTCATACAGTGAGGTCTTCTAGATAGAGAAATAAACAAAGGTATTTATATCTTTAAAACACAAGAGTTTCTGTGCCTCAAGTGGGAATTGGTTATTATCTATCATCATTTGTTTTGTATAAAACTAAGACTTGTTCATAATATGCGTCATTACCAAAGGAGCCAATGTTCCATTTCAGCTTGGCTGCTAAAAGGTGTTGCGTTGCCATTTCCAAATACATGCATACAAACAGACATTATGGAGGCTGTAGCTTTGCAAGTGGAAACATATTCAGACTCTTGCTCTGCCAAGTGCCTTTTAGTTTAACATTTTGTTTTTGCTCTGCTGTAAAATGATGCAATTGTCACATACGCCCCCAACTGCTCTCAACTGAAAATATCATCAACCAGGCAGAAAGTAAGTTTTGTTTTTGTCAATGCAGCAGGGATAAAAGAGGGTTGTTTATGTTTGTCTGTGTGTGTGTATTTTGCTGGCAGGAAGCATGCATGTACCTGTTAAAGAACTACGACTGGTGTCTGGACCCTCCATCACAGGACCTCGACTACAAATGGCTGCCTGTGTCTCGCCCCACCAACCCCCCCACCGTGTCTTTCACCCAACTGGATCAGACCAGATCTGACGAGAGCAACTCCAGCTAGGGATGCACTTTATTTTTTGTCATGCACCTGATGATGATTTTTTTTTTTTTTTTTTTTTAAGAATTAAAAAAACCCCGCAGGAAACACCAGAGCATATCAGAGCGCACTGAGAGGGAAGCCATCAAACTGCGAGGCTTTCCCCCGCTGCGTATAATACAGTAATCGTCCTGGGGAAAGCCGAGGAGTGTGCTGGTTTCACTCTGTGTGTTTCTGCAGCCCCCTTTGATGAATCTGCACCAGAAGACAAAAAAATGACTCATACGTCCATTGTTGAATCTGACACTGCTAGACAGCTTTTTTTGTCAGTTTTTTAATGAGTTATACATTAGCTACAGCTCCAAAAGATCATGAAACATTACGTTTTTTGGCTCATTTAATCGCAATAACTCGTCTTATACATCAGAAACAGCTTCAAGGTTGAGTTGAGATACAACTTCCTTTTTCATTTCTATTTTTATGACGGTGTTTGTTGTGAGAAGAAATTGAAATACCTCAGAAAGTGCAATCTTTGTAAGGGAGAAATAAGGTTTTTCCTGCCTCACACACTGCAGCATCATTGTTTAAACCAGATAAATCTAAGGGAACACACACGTGCACACACACAACACGAACAGGGGTAAGTCCTCAGATTCCATCACTGACTGCAAACCTGTCTCCCCTCCCCCTTCCACCACCTAGCAACCACCACTGCTTAGCAACAGTTCGTCATACTGACACTGACTTGCCTCCTTTTAGTATGCAAGTCTCTCTCTCTCTCTATCTATCCCTCTCTCTCTCCCTCTCTCACACACACACACACACACACACACACCACACACTAACCTGGTTATTTTTGAATACATCCAGTCGGCAGTGATTCGCACGCCATCTGAATCAGATGTAAATGAATCCAGGAGGAGTTTCAGAGCACACGTCTACATGTTAAATAACTTGGGTAACTTGAATGAATTTAAGCACATGAATCATAAACCAAACTGGACTTGTGCTCTGCCTCCTACACACAAAATAATTTGTTTTAATTTAGTAATATTGAGTCTGGTACATTTCATGTTATGTCTGTTGTCATTTGTCTTTCATAATTATTTAAATGCTGTAAGTGTTGGTCTTTATATTTGTTGTCTTGTGTTTTGTCAAATGAGTGTGTAACATGATGTTTTTGAGGCAGTTTGACATTTTGACTATGTTATTGTTTTATGAAGCTGTGTGCTACATTTTAAGTAAAAACTGTTGAAATTTCAGTTTCTTCAGGTGCGTCATGTTTGTAATTTTGAATAGTACTGATATTCATTTTTTATTGTGTCCAATCCTTGTTTTGACATTGGGGTTTGGTAACATTTTTCGTGTCAAGTGCAGAGTTCCCCTGTAGGTCTGAACAGTCAGCAGACATTTAAAGGGGTAAGAAAAATGGACAAAAATTCTGCCACACACTTTTTTTTTTTTTTACAAATTTACTTTGATTTGTACATATAATATATGACATAATCTCTTCAGGCCTTATAAAAACCTGTAAATCACACATTGTATTAAAACAAATCCCTTTTTGGTTGAGGGGTCTCAAGAAAACTTTCACCCATGTCGTTAAATGGAAAATGTATTTATTTAGTTCATTCTAAAATATGAGAAATGTGTATTTTCCAGTAAAACCCCATATAGGGAACAGCATACTATTAGACAGGACATGCATATGTTTGGATGTTTTGTATAGTGGCAGTCAGTGTAAACTAGAACACATTCAGCTACAGTATGAATAAATCCTTGAGTGTGTAGCATGTATAAAATGTGAGCTATGCTGTTAATGCCGTCTGCAGTCTGCATAATCAGCTATAGACGTGTCTCAGAGAGACGCTTTTGTCCTGCAGAAAGCTGCTCAACAAACCTACTGTTCTCTTTACCACACACGCACACACACACATATCTATACTACCACCTATGCCTACTTAACTATGCTGAAGGCATGCATATTTCTTACTTGTCTACGTCGGTTGTCTCAGTTTCTCTGTTTTTCTCTGTTTCTCTCTTTCACACACGCACAGGATCTGACAGAAAATGGGGGTCTTGTGAACAGAGTGGTATGACTCACTGCTCACCCCACACTTGTCCATTAGATGATGCTCCTACTCACAACAATTTATGACAGGCGAGAACGACTTACTCTGAATCCTCTTATACACAAGGACACACAACTCTGGTTTACTTGTTCTGTTTTTCATGTGCTGTACTTGTGTTTAGTATTATTAACTGACAAACTAAATATTTAAAGTACCATATTTATGACTTCTTCGTTTTAGCTCAGTGTTCAAATCATCTCATAGTCTTAAACACTTAAATGCACAACATCCACAAAGCCACTTTGGCAATTCTTGATTCGCCATTTTCGTATAGAGGCACAAGTCAACCATTGACTGTAAAGTGGGAAATTGATCTTCGTAAAACCTCAAACTTCATAATTAGGTAACAGTCTAAATTATGTAGATATGGCCCTCGTGCTGATACATACTGGTTTTCTATTGTTTCGCATTGCACACAGATAACATTGATTTGACTTGGACACGCTGCTTATAGCAACAATTCAACCCAAAGACCTTTGAGTCACCTGATGGACAGATCAGCATTTCATGTGGCACATTTACTGCATTCCACTCTAAACCAACCATGTGTGCATCTCCTTCACACTCAAAAACTAATTGAAAAACCACCTGACTGTGCACCCTCTGACAATGCCCTAGTGAATTGCTTATGAATGTCATTTAATTAATTTCAAGAATGTGATGAGTAGAGGTGGCATACATGTGGTTTACGACAGAATGCATCTTATTTAGGTGTAATTGGAGCTTGTTATGTGCACATGATTCTTCATGTACTACAGTGCATAGTGCTTGTAGTAAAAGATGAAGATGAAGACAGTTAAAAATTAAAATGTAAAAGACTGGAATTAGTAATTTGGAGACAAACAAGGTAAAAGTAAAGTAATGCCAAAATCCTCTATTGTGTCCTTTTGTTTTCCAAGGACAGAGCACTTCTAAAATGTCTACCAAATGATATTTTATGAAGGCACAGATCAATAGATGTAGAGAAAAGGGAGATATTTTATAAACCACACACTCCGAGGGTGGTCATCTTTCATCCAAGTAAATCATGTCCACCATCCTCAGACACAGACACACACACATGTCTAACAGGAGGTAGGACAGTGTATCCAGATGGCAGAACAAAGCCTGAGGTCAGTTTTAATGAGCAGAGCTAATTACCACATGACTGTCCTATCTGTCCACTCTCAGTGGACTGCTGGCCTTTAACAGGGTATACAACAGGAAGTAACCGCAGGAAAGCCCAACACCCTATAACTGGCACATAGCCCACTGGAACATGCACAGTAGTCACTGTAAACAAAGGTAAGTTAGCACATCTTTATTTATATAGCAATCAAAAACCTCCAAGAGGTGTCAATATAAACACAATGATCATCTATATAGAATGTAATTGAGAAATAAAGACTGTTTTATATCCTGGGACCAGGGCAGCATACATTTGATCACAGCAAGGCCTGAACTTTGAGTGTTCATGTTCTGTTGACCTGACAGGTCAAGTGGATATACGCTAATCAGCCATAACATTAAAAACAGGTATTCGGTTCTCATGTTAGAAGCTGATCGGTGTGCTACCACTAAGATTAGCTTCTTTACAGTTTGGAAAAATGACAAAGCCACCAGTTACCCCACTCATAGTTAGCTCCTTGGCTGTTGATAGACTTTAAGCAAGTTACACTAACAGGCAACGCTAACATTTGCAGCTTACGTGAAGGCAGACAAACACACTCAACTCCTCTCATGGGCTCGTTCCACTTCTACCAGAGCCCCTTGTTCATTGGTGCACCTCAGCGTGATCAATGTGAGCATCTTATGCACTCTTCACTTGGTCATTCACGGAACAGTGCAACCGGACGTTCTGTTTTCCTCATATCAACTGGTATCTCAGTGTCACTGTTTTGGTGTATACAAGTGTTTGACTATGTGCCAATTGAATTCCTGCAACAAACCGGACCTCACAAAAAACACAGACACACACATGGGCTCGAGCATTTTAAACACACAAGCATTTGCTTGTCAGCGCAACACACACTCTCCTTGCTGCTTACTACTGTGTTTGTCTGTGCTCAGACAGGCAGGAAGGAAAAGCCATTAGTCACTGAGGTGCCATCAAGCACTGTTTAATTGTCTCCTTTATCTTCCCTGTGCCGCTGAACTCCACGCCGCTGCTCAGCTTCACCGGGGAGCCCTCAGGAGCAGAGCGCTCCACCAAATTTAAGTATATAATCATTTGTTGCAGTAGATGGGCACGTATCTTCTGATGTTAATGTGTGTGATAGAAGCTGAGACGTGGTCAGCCACTTGTCGGTTACGCTGCAACATAAGTTTGAGCTTCAGGTCGCTCAGCTTCGTAGAATATTAATGAACCTCTGGCGACTTGTTAAGGAAAATGACTGTGAACGCAGCTCAAAATCTATAATCTATATCTCAGCTAAATGTTAAAGTCAGCATGCTACCATCCTGTTGATAATTAGGTTTAATGTTCACCCTGTTTACCATGTTGGCATGTTAGCACGCTAACATTTGCTAATTTAAAAGCCCTAGTGGCCTTTAAGTGAGTTAGTTAACAGGGCTTTTGTGCTGATGTGCTGCATTGAGCGTTGCGTCTCATTTCTGGTGGCTGGCTTTTGTGTTGTTTACATTTTATCCAAATCTGCTAGCTCTTTTAGCTTAGCAGTTACAGTAGCTCTGTCTTACTCTTATGTTTAGTTATCCCTCTGCCTCCTTTAGTAATAATCACACATTTAACCAAAGTCGTTTAATCAACCATTCAAATAGCTACTCCAGCTTCCAAGCTGACAGAAAACCAGTGCTGCTGGGCAAATTGCATGTAACAAGACAGTCAGCCCTAAACCCAAGGTTGGTCCAGAAAGTTTTCAACTAGTCTTGTTTGAAAAAACAAAATCTCTTAATTTAGCAACAATTGCACTGTAAGTTGGCAATACTTCAGGCTGTAAATGTGTTACAAGGCATTTAGTGAACCAATGGTGGAGATATGACCAGTTAGTTAGGGATAGTCTTAATTATAGGACGGCCCCATGTGTTGCAGTCCTTAGAAATAAAGTATTGGAGAAATTAAACAGTTGTGCCGTAAGGTGAAAGCGTCAGCCAATCACCAAAGTTATTACAGTTTGTCTTTGGGGTGGGGGAGAATCGATGTGTGCACTAAATTCCAAGGCAGTCCATTCATAGTTTCTGAGATATTTCAGTCTGGACCAAGTTAGTTGTCCACCATCACTGTCATCCCTAGAGGGACATCATTAGTCTGGCTTAAAATCAAACTCATACTATCAGCTCATCTGTGTTCCCCCCTCACATATCCTTCCCTTTATATCACTGTTGTCATCGTCTGAGATGTCCTCTTTGTGATAAGTTTTTCTTATCACAAACCCATACATTCTTGTTTCTTGCTTATAATAGCAAGAAACAAGAATGTGGGTGAAAATACCATACTACTATTTAGTTTCTTTCTGAATGCTGTAAATGTTACAATAACTTTCTTAAAAGAGAAAATAGGCTGAATAACTAAAATACGTTTTATCAAATACACAAAACCCAGTGAAATCATCCAGGTTAAGTGAAACAAATGTAACTGCTTCCTTTAGTCCTCTTAAACGCATCAGCATCACCCGGGTGCTTTTGACACTGAAATAACTCAACATCGTACTACGCACAAAGACTATTTCCGGACAAGCTGTCATCCTCTCGTGACTCTCGTTACAATATCAAAATTAAAATCAAGTGGTGTTCTATGATTTTGCAATTGTAATCAGGGAGATGGGGAGGAAACGGGGGAGTCAGATGAGTGGTTGGGGGTATGGTTGAGCAAATGCATCTCTGTCCAAACTCCCTGTGTTGCTGACATACTCTCACTCTGTCTTTTAAACACTCTCAATCACTCCTCCTCTTCTGTCTCTCACACAGCAACACACCCCCTCAATCTCTAACCCTGTCCTCTCTACGGGGCTTCAGTCATTCATTTCAACATCACAGAGCGACACTTGGCCCGTTTTTAGCGGCTGGGGTAATGACTCTGTCTCTGGTGACATCGGCTTGGGAGGAAGAATAAGAGGTGGAATTGGAGGGGAAAGGCAATGAGAGGGAGGATGGATGGAAGGAATGAGCAGAGGGAGAGGAGAGGAAAGAAGGTGTGTAAGGGAGTGGAGAAGAAGGAAAGTGAAATGCAAAATTGAACCAGAATCAAAAAGCCGTGGTACGGTCAACTGTACTTGAACTCATCTCACTAAGAGCAATACATTTGAGCCGCTTCTGAGTTTTTTGCTGCTGCTATTCAAAAAAAAAAATTAATACAAAAAAAAATGTTATGTCTCACTATTGACTTAATAGAATATGGACCTTTGGTGTCCATCAAAACTTATCAAGAAAAATGTATCATATTGAATCTAGTATCAAATATTTGTGATTGAAACTCTAATATTGGGAAGTGAGTGTTCATATGTCGGCGTAGATAATGAACCTCCACTCCTCCATAACAGAAAAGAAAAACCATCATAAATCTTGTTTAGTCCCTATCACACACGCTTGTGCAGACACATAGTGAGGCAGCAGCCAAACCAGGCCACCATCCAGACACACTGCATTCTTACACTCAATCTGTGCCGTTTACTTGGTGTTACAGCGCTCTGTGAGAAGTATGTTTATCCTCAGCTGTTAGGAAAGCTGGCTTTCCAACACGCTGAGATATAGAGACAACAATAGCGGGTCTGTTTCTTTTACAGCTTTAGCCGTGCTCACATAGTTTGAATTAAGAGGTCAGGCCACTTTTCCAAGGGTCCTGTTTTCACTCCTGACCATGATAATTCAGGAGTGAACCAAGCTGCTGACATGAGATGAGTTTAGCTATATTGTAATATAATAAAATTCAGATGTTGCAGGTCAGTTGTGCATCATTTATAGCTCACTGCGATCAAAAAAAAGCAGCCAATTATACACTTTTGCACTGAATACAAGTAATGACCCCCATCCAGGGGTACTGGCACAGAGAGTATATTATGGGTGAACTGTGGGGATGATTGAGCAGTAGTATAGAGACATAGGATTATATAAGCACACTGTAATGATGGTTACCAGAGCAGTGTAAATGTACTCAGTTCACTAGATTTCTTAATTGGAGCAGATGAACAGCAATGCACAGAGAAAGCCCCATAGGAGAGGAAATATATTGTCATTGTGATTCGACTGTATATGTAACATTTTTGCCACTTTTTTATTGTTGCTGCATTAAAATAAATAAATAAATAATAATAATAAAGACTAGGACTGATTGTTGTAAATGTTGGTTCATTTATAGCCTTTTTTTTCATTTTAATACTCGATGCTGTGTTTTTTTCCCTCACAACTTACCCCAGTGGGATTGTAGGAGGAGACTCTTGTCCTGGCACAATTAGAGAAGATAACAACAGTTAAAACAGGGGGAGTTAACAGTGAAACTCTCTCTGTCTCCAAAGACTTGAGTGCCAAAAAAAGAAAACACAGTTTCTTAGAAACTGAAGAATGGCTTATGTATGACTGATGGACTGAGTAGGTGTTGGACTGTACTGTTCCAACAACATTTCCAGTGTTTTGTTCTCCTCGGGATTTAGCTATTTGGGATCTGAAGATGTAGCGAGGTATTAAAAGCTTACTGCAGTGCCTTCCTGAATGTGATAAGGAAAGCGACTTTCAAGTACAGTGAAAATGGGTAATATTCCCAGCAAGAGACAACAAATGATACATGTGGCCAAAAATATTATCAAGCGTTCCCTGGCAACCACAAGTTTCACTTCTAATAAAGTGCAATGCTGAGACGAATGTGGCATAAATCTTGGGAAACATTTTGAGGGAGGAGGCATTTCCCCTGCGGCAAAAATGGGAACTGGTTACTGGGACATATTGGATATGGATGATACAGTCCTCTTTAGAAAATAAAATCACTCCAACTATCCTTGGTTCCCAGAATGTGGTCCGCCCTCAAAATTATATAACATCCTGTATCTAACAGCTCGGCCATTCTGTAAATATTGTCCAAAAGTCGCTCTTTTCCAAGGGCTGGTTATTTATAGACGGTGTGTTAAAGGAAAGGGCATGGGCAGTATTGCTTGCAGCATAAACAGCCAGTGGGTATCCATAGCAAAGTCGATGTGGATAATGCAGTGTTCTTTAAAAGAGCAAAATATCATGTCATATCAGCCGCAACTCAATTAGATTAGCTGAGAGGTCCAGTAAATGTGAATCAACCCTCACATCTCAAACACAGATGTGGTCTGATTTGTTATTATGACAGAAAATAGAAGATATTGTGCAATTACATCAAACAGAATAAGAATATGATTTCAAGACAAATGTGGCAATGTGGGACAGCAAAGAGCCATTTGACCTTTATTTAACAAAGTTCAATTCATTCAGGTTTGTAGGACTAATAACAGGAATTATATTGATAGATGAGAGTACTGATACTTGCATCTGTTTGTGAATTGTGAAGCCACAGCACAATACAGTTTGCTTAGCTTATCATAAGCTGTTGCAACTAAACTTGTAAGCCATAGCTTGTTGTTTTTATGCTGTAATTTTAATACTTACTTCCTGTCTTTACCCTAAATTACCCTCTATTAATCGTTAGCATTATGAACACATCAGAAAGTGGCACCAACATTGTCTTTTTAGATGTAATTCTGTGTGTCCTATAAGATTTTTCTTGAGAAATAATCACACTATACAAAACAAAAATAAAAGTTTACAACCACGAAATGTTACAGAGATACAATAAAAATACATTCTCCAACTTGTAACACCAAAATAAAACATATTTTTCATAGGACTGAAGATGTGTGTGAGTTTTAGAGTAGCCCACTCAGTGGCTGGGTCGTTAGCTGTTTAATTAGTGATGAAAATGTCATTCCAATATGTGCACTTGAATCACCTGCCCTATGCACTACTGTGGGTTTTGCTGTGCTGAAAAAAGCAATATGTCCTGGTACACTGAATCATAGCAGTAAAAATAAAATGCTAGCATCAGAGTCATGGGAGTGCAGCTCTCGCCTCCATCTTCTTCTCAGCTTTCTTTTTTTATTATTGTGCCCTGGAATCAATCTTATAAAACTGTAAAGATTTGATCTGTCTTGCACCAGTTAAAGTTGCACTGTAAAAACACATCCATCTTAGTGAGTATAGAGATACAGCTCAAATCAAATTAAACAACACATCTGCATACAGTAGTTCAGTCTTGTACCACGTGAGGCTTTGTGTTTGTTAAAACTGAGCAAATATTTTTTTTTTAAAACGGATTAAAACATTAAACGGATTAGCTCACGTTAGCACTGTCTCATTTCAGGGCCCACATCCCTCGAAGGCAGCATTTAGAGACGTATTGCGTCATTGCGATAAGGCTGTCCCATTTCAGAGGCTCCTTCAGATGCAGCTGAGAAATGTGTCCCTTTGTTTCTGAAAGGATGCAACGGGGTAGATCCTCCACGTGCGTGCTTCATTGCGAGCCAAGATTAAATTTCATGAATCATTTTTCAAAGAGAGAATAAGGCAGATTTTGAAAATAAAACAGCAGCCAAGGATAAATTGGATATAGTGCATGGACCAGACAGTCTTATTTCCGTTCAGTCTTTGAGGGGTATGGGGTTTTTGGATGCCATCCTCCAAAGGTTGCTACCCCTAAATTTGGACAAAGACATTGTTTAATGTCTTTTCATTATTAATGTTTTATCTTGTGGCAATCAGGTTTATGTGCTCCTGTAACACCCACTGACACCTGTCTTACTCTTATCTAATATTGTCCCTGTTTCAAACGCAAACACTCAAACAAAGGCTGGACTGTTGAGATGCAGACATGCAGGGCTGCAGGCATGACACTACTGGACTGTGAACCCAGTTTTCATCTCTGTCTCAAAGACGGACAAAATGTCTATCGACATTTAATCAATTTTTAAATATGTAATATGATATTTTTACTAATCACCCAGAGGGCAGCATCTTTGGATACTGATATCTGATTATCTCAAGAAAATCCAAGCACTTTTTTTCCAGATTAAAGGGACCACGAGGAGTTTCGGAAAGAATGTTTTCATTAATCAAGAACGAAAGTCGGAGGTTTGAAGACAATCAGATACCGTCGTAGTTCCAACCATAAACGATGCCACCTAGCGATCCGGCGGCATTATTCCCATGAGATGCCGGGCAGCGTTCGGGAAACCGAAACTAGAAAATGATGGGCGCGTCAACCACTAAATAATAATGTCAAAATAACTATATAGACAAAACGATATATTTATTGAAAATGGACCCATTAACAAGTGTGGGTAACGTAGATTCATCCACATTAATATGAAACTCTTTTATAACCAAAAGCAAACTTCTTGGGGTCTCTTTAATTTAGGGGTCTTAGGATACCTACAGCTTTCAAATGTTTTTTCAGGTGTGTGAATCTTGTTCTCTCATCTGGCGATGCAATATCAGCCCTGTTTACAAAACGACTTAGCACTGCTTCATCAAGCTCCAAAGGTCTTTTGGTTGCTCCAGCCAGCATACTACCAGGTCCTCCCCTCCTGTTGAGCCACCATACTGTATATTCATCCAGTATTATACACTGGCGGATTTTTAGGAAATACTTCCTGTAGTTTGGTAAAGAACTCTATCAAATTCATGGACATGGCAAATGTTAAATTCCAGACGGATGTAAAATGTAAAAACTTGTAAATTATGAAAGTGATCTGATCAAAACGACAAAGACAAGACATTCAACCCACTGAGAAAATGAAAGGAAAGTTTACGGTTCAGATGTCTTCATGAGGTTTCGCAAGGCTTAAGTTATTTTTTGACTTCTCTGTTATTGCAACAGCTGAGTACAACATGAGAGGGTTAGGCAGGAAGAGAAATCTTGTGTAATGTTACAACAAAACAGGACATAACATGATTCATCCATGCCATACTGTGGAAGATTGTGATAACACCTCGAGCCCTGAGTCTCATCTTGTGCCTGTAACGGGCACACAGGGGGGTGAGGAAGGAAATGTTTCAGTTGTGTGTTGTGTAACTCTAGTCATGTCGGCTGTCAAGCAATTGGGCAATTGACTCATGGATATACACTCATCCACACACACACACAGGGAGGAAATTCAATCACTTAAATGTGACCATGTCACATTAACAAGGACACTCCGCTTCCTGTCGTTCCTCCCCCACTCATCTCCTGTCTTCCTCTCCTTCCCCCTTTCCCCCCCCAATACCCCCACCACTGGGCAGCTTCCCTTCATGTTGTTTGGTGGGAAAATGAAAGGAGAAATAGCCAGACACAGGTCAACATGAGTTCAGTGTGGTTTGTCTTTACTGTACATTCATGCTGTAAAAGGTTTGTGTATGTAGCGTACTGTATGCTCGTGTATATCTGTATGTGCACGTGTGTGTGGTTGTTTCTCTTTACCTGTCGTCACAAGTCATATTTGCCCGATCGTTGCCTTAGTAACCACTGTGTCTATCTCTGTCACTCAACAAAAAAGCATGACAGATTGATGACGTTAACATGTGTCAGGTGGTCTGCACCTCTGACACATAATATGAGGAAGAGAGTCTGTTGCATTTGAGTGTGTGTGTTTGTGCTAAAATACACTTCATTTACACTCAATTCAATGTACAGAACAGCAAACTGCAGTGCATGTGTGTTTGTGTACAGATGTGGAGAGGGTTTCAGTCTGTTTCCTGTCTTTAATCCCTGTGTCTGTTCTGCTTGCACTATCACATGTCAGATAAACACACCCACACACACAAGTTGTGCTTTAGTCCTGCCTGTATTTGACCTGCAGATAATCCCACTGACGGTTTTCATTCATAGTCATTCATAGTCATTCATTCATTCATTCATTCATTCATTCATTCATTCATTCATTCATTCATTCATTCATTCAGCAATACTGAAAGCAGCTGAGCCACTGATGTAAATTATATGAAAATAATCTTCAAATAAAGTAAACTTGGGTTTCAAAGGTCATTTAAGTTTCTTTTTTTCCCACATTTACATAGTCGCCATCATGTAGCCTATACCAGTTTACATGCATGTGCACACACACCTAATCTTGGCATAGACAACTTCTTGCGTCATGTCATTTATTTTATGTTTAATCTCACAGTTTTGAGCAACTGTCTCTGGTCAACTACTGGCCTTACTAACAATTCAGTTTCAGAGTTTTTCCTTATTCAAACCTTAATGTGATTAGGCTACATAATGTTAAAAATAGAACATAGCCTGCATAATGTTTAAGTATTTTCCTTGTTGCTACAGTAACTAATATATCTTCATATATTTCAGGATGTTGTGCATCCCCACAAACAAACAGAATGAGTGTAAACATAACTGTTTTGAAAATATAGCATGTCCAAAAAAAGTGGTCTCGTGGTTCAATTTACCCCATATGGGGTGAATATAGAACATAGATACCACACATCATGTATAAAACAAATTCATAAATCTATTTTGGTCTCAACACAATTCTCATGAAACTTATGATCGCCAAAATTCACTTTCGAGAGTGAAAAATGTTTTTTTGGACATAAATGTTAAACCACTTTACCCATGTGGTTCTCACCTTCACAGAATCAATGAAATGATCCTCCTTAATATTTGGTCACATGCTCAATTTTTCTTATGGTTTCCTAGAAACAAGTGGTGTATCAACTAACCCTGTCATCTTACCCCATTCTCCCCTAAAGGAACAATACAGCAACCGGATACCTCAGAGTTACAGTAAAGGCAGAACATTAAAAAAGTGTTAAAATTATTTTTTATTCTTAACAGCAAAGTTCAACTTTGGTGAACCTTGGCTCATGCGGTTAACTGGCCTGACAATGTTGACCTTCTAAAGTAAGATGTTGCGACACTCATTCTTATTTAACCGGTTCCACAAAAGAGGAACAATTTTGCAGGAATTTATGAGACATATTATGGCAAAACTATATCTTATAAATAAATAATGAACTTGTTTTCCTGTGAAAGACTGAAACAGCGAGTTTGATCACTGAATGAAGCTTGAATGAAATTACATGCAATTCAAAGACAAACAGCAAACAGCCACGTACAGAGAAAAATAGACCAGTGACTAATGCTTAGCATGTCCTGCTGTTGGCTTGCATGTTAGCAGTAGCTTGCCGGCTGAAGCCATGTACCATTCACCTCCATTGTGTTCACTGAGCAGCTCACGTCTCTGCCCCGCGGATGTCAAAACAACATGCACCGATAATTAAAGATAATGAACCTACCCCCCATGGCTATAGGGATTATGGCAATAATTTGCCAAAATGTTGAACTATCCCTTTAATAGTGAGCTAAGTCCTGCAAACTGCTGCTGAAAGCTGTTTTACGTCATCCCATCATCCAAACATGATGGCTGCTTACCCTCACCTTCCCCTTCTGCATCCCTGCCATCTGTAAACCCCTCGGCACCAGCCTGTGGACATCACCCAGACTGCAATATAAACAGTTAAAAAAAAAAAAAAAAGCAAGCAGCCTGGACTTGTGCCCAAGCTGCAAGAGAGAATTTATTACAGGAAGATACTTCCTCTGGGCTATGATCATGAATTCTCTCCTGTTCTTATTAACTAAAACAATATTTGTATTAGCTGCGTAGTTTGACAAGTTTGAACGTTGTAGGTTTAACAGGAATGTTTGGCTGCACACATGCCCCAGAGATACAGATGTTTGAGTAAAATATGAATAACTTTGAATATGATCTCACTTTTGCATCCTGTGCTGCTTTGACTATTCAAAACACACAGTGAGATTTGAATGAGGCATTTGTGTTTTTTCTTTTTTTGAGTGTGTGACTGAAAAAGACCGAGAGAGACAGATAAAGGAAAAAAAGACGATTTGCACTGTTGGGCCACATTTAACTTTGTGTTTTTTATCAGAGCTAAAGCGCTAACAGCACCGCAAAGAACATTTACCTCAAGAGAACAGTTCAAATTTGTGGGTGTTTATTTGTAGACTGATAGCACGGCCTCATCTATTAGTTGAAAATATGTTGAAAACAGGAAAAGGAGAAGACAGTTACTGTAGCTTGGCTCTGGCCCAAGCTAGCAAAAACTATTAGTATTAGCTTTGATACTACTTTTAATGCCACTGTTTCCTTTTTCTATGTTTATTCCACTTCATGGATTATCAAATAGTGTAGTGTTTGCACCTGACTGAGGAAGAAGGACACAACTCGTGCATGTGTGTGACTGTGTTGGCAGACAGTAAGTCTACAGCCTGGGGTTCAGGAGGTTAGCATTTGAGGGCCATAGACAAGAAGGGATCCGGTGCAGTGACCTTGCATCTGTGGGTGTGTGTGTGTGTGTTTTGTAAGTTGATCCACTGAAACAGGAATAAGCAGCTGGTGACCTGCCGTCAGCTTTATTACTTATTAACCCGGTCTCAACAAACAGCCCTGGACAACATGACATCGCCCCAAAACCTCTGTGCCTGAGCATTAAACTAATTTTAAAGCTGGTAGGAATCAATCATCTACCAACATAAACATTGTTGAAATCATAGCAGTTAGAACACAGCAAATCAAAGCATCAACCAGGAAATAGGAAAGTAGGAATCCAGAGTGGACATTCAACATAATCACACGAATCTCTTTAATTCATCAATTAAATTAGCCTATCTAAAGTAGATTTTACATGTTAAAGAGTAAGAAGTGGCAGTGACTTTAAGTATAATTGTGATATATTCCTTACTTTATTTTATCCAAAGAGCAGAAAATTATTATTTTCATGATTTGATCATCTGATTTGTAAACCTCCCAGTCAGTCACAATAACTCATATTGGCATTGTAAGAGCATCAAAAGAAGAAGAAGAAAAACCACCATGATAAAGTAGATCAGTACCAAACAGAGTTTACATTTTATTTTTACAGTTTACTTCTCTCTAATCTGTCCTTAAAGCATTTGTTGCCATTTTTTCTTTCACTCACATACTGTAACTCTCCCTCCCTCTCTCGCTCTCTTACTCGTGGACACACTCACATAAACACATGACAAATGACACAAACTCATTCATGAAAATGTAGCCGCACTCAGTCAAGGCTTAACCACTGGATTATGGGATTAGAGAGCGGGACAGATTTAGTGTGTACACATGCTACACACACACACACATCTGTGTGTTTATTGTTTTTTTATGGTATGTTGGTGTTTTCATTATCCGGCCTTCTGGACTGGTATTGAATACATCCTGCAATTATATACCATTCATTTAAAGGTTTGGAGAGAGCAGTCTCTGCCTTCTTATAGGAGAAAAGAAGAAGATTTTTATGTGTGAATATGAAGCTAGAGCCAGAGGACATGGGCTTATTTTAGACTAGTTGACAAATGAGATGTAACATGGTATTTATTGAGCTTTAAAGGTCCTGGTTGGTCCCAGGTAGATGCTTTAACCTTCGGACAGAGCCAGACTAGCTGCGCTAAGATAACCATCCCCTGGCTTTCTTAGGTCACTGACATGAAAGTGGTATCAATGGTGCATCCAGACAGACACGCTCGTCTTCCTCATGCACATCCTGAGCATATTTACCGTAGTTGTTGAACTGTCAGTCAGCTCTGCCAGTCATTTACTGTCAGCATAGACGGTAAATAGAGTGTATTTGTATAGCGCCTTTATACTAAAGCCAACTGGAGCAATGGGTGTTGCTCAAGGACACTTCAGCATGTGGACAGAAGGAGGCAGGGACACAACCACCAACAGTCTTTATGTGCTGAGCCACAGCCATTAACTGCTCTTTGCTGTCCTCACCTTGCTGTCACGCTATTCTCCCTGTTGTGCACGTATTTTACAGTAGATTATTGTATATTGTCACTACAGTACCTGGCCATGTAGCATTATGATGTGCTTTATTATATTCTTTTTTCACATTAATATTCCTATTTTTCATCACTCAGGCATACTGGCATACTACTGCTGTATGCTGTAATATTCACAGTGTCCGTAAATGAACCAATAGAAAATGAAATTATAGCTGAAGGAGAGGAATGAGGGTGAAAGAGGTCAGCAAGAAGAAAGTGGAGCAAAGAAAGGAGGAGAGAAAGAGATATTTACCATCACTGACATGTAGCCTAAAAAATATCCTCCCTCCCTCCCTCCCTATCTCTTTCTCTCTCTCTCTCTCTCACACACACACACACACACACTCTACCACTGTATTGATGGATGACGACATGTAGGCGAGGGATGTGAGGGGATGAATGGATGGACATGGGAGAGCAGAGCAGGGAGGGAGGGATGACATCAGTGCAGAGTATCTGCCCAGCCAATCCCCTCGCAGCCCCCCCGCCTGCTGTCTCCGCCCTCCCACACCTCTCCCTTGTTGCTACGGCAGCAGAAGCACCATCCCGCCTGTGCAAGGCATTGTTTAGGGTCGGCAGTAAATGCAGAGTGGTGTATGTGCATGTGTGTGCGGGTGTGTGTCCGTGTGTGTTGATATGGGGCTCTTGAGTCTGCAATCCAGCACAGAAAATCATGCTGTTTTTTTTTATTTTTTATTCCATCACATTCTCATCATCATCCTTCATCCCTTCCTTCTCTTCCTCCCCTGTTCTGTCCCTCGCTGTCTCGTCTTCCATCTTCCATCCTCTCACCTCTCTGTCTTAATGTTCAAGGTCCTTTCCTTTCATTCATGACTTATTTTTGCTGCAGTGCTTCTGTCACACAGATTTAAACGCCACACACATTCACATACTCACAGGATAGTGACTTGTCACATGTATGATTTTGAGCACATGGTCATACAAATTATGAGTCGGGTGACTGATTAAATGAGTGGACCAGATGCTTCCACACACTCCATGTGGGCTCACTGACTGCTCTCCACCCCTGGGACCCTGATAGGGAGGTTTCATGTAGAAGAATTGCCTATTTACTACATTTATATTGGAGGAAATTATCTAATGAACTGAAGTGTTGCATTATTGGAAATTTAGGTTTCTGTGTTGACCCATGCCCAGGATAAATAGAACTTTGCTGCATAAAATATGACCAATATTTTTTTTATTTATTATTTCTTCTAATCTGTCTCTTGCAAGTCCCCCAGCTTACAGTAATAGAGGAACAAGGACATGTAATGTCATTTTGAAAGTGTAGACAAAGAGTAGATCTCATGGACAGTAACTCTAAATAGGCCTCATATTTTACATCTTAAACAATAACAGCAGTGTTTCCATTTTCTCTCGTGAGGTTTGACATTTGCCATCTGTTTGGTCTAGACTAGTCTAGTCTATTTTTTTTTTTACTATGTCAGACCACAACATGATGCAAACACTCCAGAACTTCCCATGAGCTCAGGCTGGATGGAAACAAGCAGCTCCTGATAGTGATCGTCTGCTTACAAGTGCCATTACAATGAGTTACACCCTAGGATATTCATTAAAAATAAATCAGACACAACATTTCAGAGTTGAACATGACGGCCTGAAAACAAAAGCCTGACTAACAGATCCACATGCACATGTGTTGCCTATACCCGTATGCTCAAACACACAAGTTCTCCCACATTAGCCCATTCATAATAAACGTATCTATCTGAGGATTATGCATTATTAAAATGATCTGTTTCTATAGTCTGTTTATATGCATGTCTCTTTTAGCTGGAGCGTCTGTCTGCTTTGCAGGCCGTCTGTTTGTGTCAGGGTGTCTGCATTTTCTTCCTCTCATCTGCTGCCGTGCTGCTCTCTTTCCTCCCGTAACCATGGAAATGAGATCAACATGCAAATACCTGAGCACGCTCACTAAGGCTGTTTGATAGAAGATGCAAATTACATTTCCGCTTGTAGGATTACACACCCACACACACACAGATGCACACTCAGACGTATGCACACGCAGAATTATGTACGTGTGTGCACATACGTAAGCACACCCACCTGCAGTCAGCACATTACACCACAGTCACACTGAAATGATCAACATGCGATGCAAATTTAATATTTAAATTATTATATTTTAAGAAAATATGAACGCATAAAAAATAGAACCACAGTGCTAATTTTTGGTGTTTAATTTAAATTGAGTAAATTATCAAACTGAAGATGTGGGACCTTGAAGCTGATTTTTTGGCTGCTAAAGCAGACAGCTTTCAATAAGCTGGCATTATATTTGCACAATGCATGCTACTAAATGTGTCATGGCAAAAACTCAGCAATCAGCTCCTACTGTCACATCCGGTGCAAACAAAGTGACAGTAGCAATCACTTGCATTTGTACTTCTGTCAAATATAAGTCTGATGTTAAGTATGAATAATTCTAATAATATATAAATCTCTTGTTTTAGTTGTGTTTTGTTTCTTTTATGAAAATACTGAAATCAAGCCAGATGAAATTATGAATATGACTATAAATTATGAATAAAATGTAAATTGTCATCTCTAGGTCAAGAATATGTCCCAGTTTTGAAACTAGGTCTAAAAATGGTTCATCTAAAATCAATAATCAATAATATAGCCTACTAGTGATGATTCAATGTGGTCATGAGCTAGTTAAGGCGAGTCAAACCACTAATGGAGTCTAATCTCAATCCACCTCGCCTCTTGTCGTTTCATTGATGTCTGTGTTTTATTGTTTTTTTCTCTCTTATGAATGAACGACAGAGGAGGAAATGGGACGGGGATCTGGACACTTTGTGATTGGTTGCAACCGGTTGACGTCACCTCCGCCGTGACGTGATGCACCCATTCATAAAAAAAAAAAAAGGGAAAAAAGAGAAACAATCCTGAGGAGCAACACTCAGAGAGAAAGAGAGTGAAAGAAAGAGGTGACCGGACAGCGCGTAAAGAGTAGAGTACGGTTACAATGCGCGAGGTAATAAGCGGATAGAGGAGAGGCGCGGAGGGAATCCACCGCAGGATCCGTGCGTCTTTGAAGGACGGTGGGGGCCACAGAGGAAGAGAAAGAAGAGAGAGAGACACAGACACAGACACAGACACGGAGAGCGTTGATCAGTTGACGGTGAATCTCTCTACAACACGCAGCCTGAAAACGACGTGCGATGGAGGATCTGTGCGAGATGGAATGCACGGTGCTGAAGCGGCTCCTGAAGGACGACAGCGCGAAGTGCCTGGTGCTGGACTGCCGCTCCTTCCTCGCCTTCAGCGCGGGGCACATCCGCGGCGCGGTGAACGCCCGCTGCAACACCATCGTGCGCCGCAGAGCGAAGGGCTCCGTGCTGAGCCTGGACCAGATACTGGCCGGGGACGAGGAGGTCCGGGGACTGTTCCGCTCCGGGATGTACTCCGCCGTGGTGCTGTACGACGAGAGGACGCAGGACTCGGATTCGGTGAAGGAGGACAGCACGGTCACACTGGTGCTCAACGCGCTCAGCAGAGACTCATCCGGCACACGCATATACCTGCTGAAAGGTAAATGTGACTCATTATTACTAAGCTTTGAGATGGGTCAACTACAGCATAATGGTAAACCACCAGTGTGTTCATTAGATGTCAGGATACAGCTTCATACCAGATCCACTGAAGAACTGAATGTAATTTTTTATGGCTTTATGGATTCAACATTAATATTGTTTAGTAAATAATACGAATAATAAACGCAAATGTTTCCCATTACCTACCCATAGACTATGCTTTGACAAATAATTAATCTTTAGTCTTGGATTCAGCCTGAAGAATGGGAAGCACCAGCCTACAAGAAACACTTGGCCATTTTTCATAGGCGGCTTCTTAGTCTCTAATAATCTTGTGACCTCATGCTCTAAATTTTCCTCTTGAATGAGCCCTTTACAAATATTATGAAATATAAAATATTGAATATTTTATGACTAAATTAAGGATTAAAATTTAACATAATAATAATAATGGTGGTTATAATTATGATAATAGCTCAAAATCCCATCAATAGCGTTGTTTGATATCCCACCTACTCCCAAATGTGGGTCATTGTTCATCTTATTTTTCAACCAACATAATAAATATTATTTTATTGCCTCAATAAAAATACTGAATATTCTTCTTGTGGCTGCTCATTAGCCAATAAAGATTGATTGACAGTGCCTGCTCTATTTCTATGCAGATTTATATTGAATAGTTTTTTTTTCTTACAACCAACACACACTCACTCACTCACTCACTCACTCACTCACTCACAGCTACACACATTCACACACAGTCAGACCAATGGCTGTGAGCTGAGTGAATGAGGTAATGCTGATGCGTAGGAGCCACTTCTAATCACAGGGACTTACAAAGACACTCAGGATCATTTCAGAAAAGGGTCATCTTTGTATAAATCACTGATGGGTGAACCGGTATAAAGTCTAAAATCAACACTCGATTTACCCACCATGACTATATTTAGACTGCAGGAAAATCTGAAAGCCAAAGCTGCTGCGAGCTGTGGCGCATTCTTTTTTGTGCATCCTAATGACGCAGGCGCCTTGAAGCTCAGGAGTGAATGTATGTGGCTTATAAAGATGACATTTTCCCCAGTTAATCTGATTTGATCCCTGAGGTGCAGAGAGCAGTGGTCAGCCTGCACATGTACAAAGAAAAAAAAAAGCGAATGCAAAAGGATGATGAAATTGTTTCCCGATCCACACCAGTCGACACAGAGCAGAGTAGGTCAGGGGTCAGTGTGACACACTTCACCCACTCACTGTAAGCAGAAAGAAAATCCTGGTGCAGATTGTGAAAAAGAACTTATTTTTTTTCTTATGTATGCCTCAGTGTGTTCCGTAAAGACCTCAAACAGTCCGTCTGAGGTCTTCAGTAGTGAAACTAATCTCACATGGTTTACTATGACATTCCCTCTAATGTACTGCATCATCCTTCATGGTGTACTAGAGTCCTGTCCCTCAGGCAACACACTGCATATCATAATGTCTCTTTTTTTTTTTTTTTTTTTTTACAGGTGGATATGACAGATTTTTCTCAGAGTACCCCGAATTTTGTTTAAAGACCAAAGCCTTACCGTCCCTCAACAGCCAGTCCAGCATCGACTCTGCCTGCTCGTCTTGTGGGACACCGCACCACGACCAGGTAAAGCACAACGTAAGACAAACACGCCTTTATTCACCTTTTCTTCATTTAAAATTTTTTTTTATATTTCATAATTTTTCCCTTCTTACGTGTGTTCTTACAGTATACTTTCACTTTATTGGCCGTTTTATTTGTTTTGTAAAGTACATTTTAAAAGAAAGTTCTGTATATATAACATTTATTTTATAATATTGTATTATTTTAGGTTGGAATGACTTTAAAAAGAATATCTGATATCCACCAGTGTCGAACTAGTGTGGGTCATGTGTAAGCAGCATGAGCATGTGCAGCCAGTTGTTAAAACTGAAAAACAATAAGTGTTTTCATTCATGAAATAATCACAAATGCCTATCACACATCACCAGACCAACACACACTGTACACACTGTCTAGACTTTTCCCACTTTTACTAAAAGTGTTCAGTTTATAATAATATGTATATAAAAAAACAAGGATGTTATTTTATTTATACTTGATTAATGATTAAACGTAATAAGCCATTTTTTGTATTAATGTTCCACCAGCTAATGGGTCGATTAACATTTTGTTTTAGCTCATTAAGCTGTAAAAGTTGCCTTTACTTTTCCCACACTTACATTAACAGCTCCTGAGTGCAAACACTGGAGGTTATTTGCCTTGTTCAACGGATCTCAAGTGTTAATCACATTCAACCACATTATCCCAAAGAGTGTGGGAATTTAAACTGGTGACAAACTTGTCTCTTTATCCTCTTTTGAAGCAAGCCAAGAGAAAATCAACATAAACTTAATAGAGACATTCATTAAATCCACTTTTTTGTTATTTGTCTTTACCTCTGGTCGACCTCTCCGTCACTTCCTGTGACCCCGGTGGCCTTGTTTTGTTGGTCAGTGATCTGTTGCTCGAGCCTGCAAGATTTTACGCAATGCTCAAAGTCACATGTGGTTTGGGTTTAATTCCCCCGGAACGCATGAAGGCAGAGACACAGACAATTCAGCCTCTGTATGTTTTGAAAGGAAAATGCTTGACAGTTTCGGCCTCGCAGTCGGGGCAGTTGAGTTATAATTCAAGGAGTACTCTAGCTTCCTGTTGCAGTATTGATATGATGGACTAGGTAAAAGCCAGTTGAGTATCTCTGTTGTATTTTTCCCTCTCGCCCCCCCGCTCCCCCCCCTCCTCACATTACATCTCTTAGCAGTATTGATCGTTTCCTGACGCTGTGTCAGTACCGAGGTCGTCAGCGGCAGTGACATAAACAGACACAGCCCTCGTCAATAAGTCTCACTACCGGTATAGACCGCCAACAGCCTGACCTCTCAGATCTAGTGGAGGGAAAAACAACACTATGACTTGTATATTAGAATAAGCTTTCAGATATGGCTCCAGATAAACAAAATCGGCTCCAATAATGTTGATGGTGGTCAGGCCTGGGCTTAGAAATTTAGATTTTATGATTAACAATAATTATTTTTTAACCAGTGTTAGGGTTAGAAGAGGAGAAACATGTGATCACATATTTTTATATTATGACAGGATGTGTGTGTACCAAGCCATCGTTTTTCTCAGAAAAGCCATTTACTCCCTTTGATTAAGTGTGATCACAGAAAAATTACAGTGTTTCCCAATGGAACATTGAGAGTATTTGGATGCAAATCGACCAAGATAAGTCTTTTGCACATACATGTAGTGATAAATGACATGCTGATGTTTCCACCGAGGCCCATGTCTGGAACATACTGTACTGTTCGGCTGACGAGACGCTCGGCTCGTACAGTGAGTTGTGTTTCC
Organism: Trachurus trachurus; assembly: GCF_905171665.1. NCBI lineage: Eukaryota > Metazoa > Chordata > Actinopteri > Carangiformes > Carangidae > Trachurus > Trachurus trachurus. The sequence continues at coordinate 18,841,107 of NC_139908.1, read as the reverse complement.
ATATGTGGAAACAATTTGGCATGAGACAGAAACTGACAAACTAAATGGCCCATATCAAATGACTCCGCATTAATTACACAGATAATAAGCTGCCCCTGTCTGATGATAAGTGTGACTAATGTGATTAACAAAATATTTAAGGTCATGCTTATACTGCAGTCATCTGGCCTCTGCTGCTCACTGACACAGGAAATTCTTTGTCTTATCGTCTAAGCTGTTTTTCATTTAAGTAAATTCTCGTTAACATGGCTCTCCAAGCTGATTGGGTCAGGAGATGTTTCTTTGTGGAATCACTAAATGAATGAAAACATACGTAAGGCCTGACTAAATTAATAATGAACTAACCCCCCCCCCCCCTTGGTTAAAGAAATAATTAATTAACCATCACCCTCCCATCTGTTCTCTCCACCCAGGGCGGCCCAGTCGAGATCCTCCCATTCCTCTACCTTGGCAGCGCCCTCCACGCCTCAAAGAAAGAGGTTCTGGACGGCATAGGAATCTCCGCCCTGCTGAACGTGTCGGCCGACTGCCCCAACCACTTCGAGGGGGCGTACCAGTACAAATGTATCCCAGTGGAGGACAACCACAAAGAGGACATCAGCTGCTGGTTCCTGGAGGCCATCGAATTCATAGGTCAGTGAGTAAGCGTGTGTGATGCTGTGTGTTTATTTATAGTTATTTCATGGTGGAAAACCATGAGTGAGCTTCCTTGCTTTTTGGGCTTTGTTATTAGATCACATAATTTTTAGGTTATATAAAAAAAACTGTTATTTTTAAGCTATTTTGTTGATTTGTATTATTTTATTTTTAATTTCAGGTACAAGCATTTGCAATGTGAGATATCTTTTTGATATTAGTGGAAACTAATTAATGAATTCATCTCCTTTTTATTATCTCAATTAATTGATAATTTGTCTATTCAATGGCAGAAATAATTGTAAGATGCAAGGATAATATCAAATGTGTGAGATCTTCAAAAATGAATCTAAGATGAGGAAAAACAGGAAAATCTGACATTTTAGGGGTTGAAACCATTAAATATATATATTTTTTCCCTGCTTAAAAATTGGCAAAATATTGACAGATTATTTTTCTTTCAATTGACTAATCCACTAATCACAGGCCTAGACATGTATACTATAACTAAATCTAATCATTTGTCGGTTAAAGAGTGTGGGTGGGACTGTGATTTCCCTTTTCCCTCAGGATTATCAGTCGATGCAGTTTGGGTTTCAGTCACAGTGTCTCATCACCGCTCATGTTGACTAAACGGTCCTCTTCTTCTTCTTCTGTTAATCTCAAACAGACCGGAAATGTAAAAGTGCCTCATTTCTCAGAGTCTGAGTATTATTCAGAGAGCTGCAGTGGAAAAGCTTTCAGGCCAATGATGACAAATCAGACATAAATAATAATCTCCAAGTAGCCCTCAGAAAAAGACCAAACCTACCAAAATCTGAACTGATGAAATATTCCTCTCTCCAGCATTTACTGTGTATTTAGTGTAAATAATATAGGCAAGTGTGAGCTTTGCTTTTGCTTTGCACATCCATGCCGTGTGCAGACATTGTGTGTGTGGTTTCATCGTGCTGTGGAGTGTGTGTTTGCGAGCGTGCGCTCAGATGTGTGTGAGTAGGTACTGGTATGCGTCATAGTTAGCTGCTGTGGGACCGGAGTCTGACTCATCCACTGTTACCGGGTGAACAGACACTGTGGTGGAGTTACCTGAAATGTGTGTGTGTGTGTGTGTGTGTGTGTGTGTGTGTGTGTGTGTGTGTGTGTGTGTGTGTGTGTGTGTGTGTGTGTGTGTGTGTGTGTGTGTGTGTGTGTGTGTGTGTGTGTGTGTGTGTGTGTGTGTGTGTGTGTGTGTGTGTGTGTGTGTGAAACTAAGAAAGAAGAAAAATATAACTGAAAAGCAGAGAAAGTCACAAAGAGCGAGAGATTGGGAAGGTGGCTACCAGTCACCAGGCATCTGTGCTCTCAGAGAAACGGCAGTAAACAGTCCTCGATAATAATTTTGCTCATGTGCCAGAGATGAAATGAAGTGAGCTCAAATCAAAGCAGCAATTTTATATTCAAACATCACCATGGCCAGCAGTGGTGGAAAATTAGATTAAATTCTTCATCATGAAGAAACAATAAATTAAATCCCTCCATTATCTTCTTTATGTTGTGTGCTTCTAATTTCCTGCAGGCCGCCACACATGCTGGAGGACAGTACCAGCACTGTCCAACTAATCAAGCAAACTGAGGATGTTCAGAAAATTGAGTTAGTGTAAATGCTTTAATCAAACTATTACCTACAAATGGTTGTTCACAGCGACGGAGCAATAGCGTGCATCTAAACATACTGAAAGAGGCAGAGACATAAATAGGACAGGAGGGGTGGGGGGTGTGAAAAGGGGAGACGATGACTCAATTTTTTTTTTTTTTGCATGTTTCAGTTAAATGTGATTTGCTGCTTTCTCACGTTAAAGCTAGTTCTCGATTTGACTGCACAGAAAGAGGAAGGAAGGCATGAAAGTGTGGGGGAGAGGAAGTGAGGCAAAGCGTTACTGTACATCTGTCGTGTATGAAAGTACTTGATGAAAAATGTACATTACGGATGATAGCTTTCCTCTTTTTCAGTAAAAAAATTCAATTAGGCTACAAACTTTAAAAATAATCTTTTTGTGAAAAAACTAACAAACTCAACTCCTCTTTGAACACTCTGGTCTTCAACTTTAAACATGCCTGGAGCCCTGTTGTCTGGTGATAAACAGGAATTCATCATTTCAGTTAGCCTTGCCTAGCGGCCGCGCCTCTACTAGTAGCTTCATGCTATGGCTATAGACTACCACAAAGCACAGAGCTGCTTTGGACTACATGCTAGCTGTTAGCATGCTGATGATGACGAATACAATACAATGCAAATTACTTTATTAATAATAATTTAGTAGGTGTACTGTTTACCATGTTGACCATCTTAGATTAGCATGAAAGCATTGATGTGTGTTTCTCTGCATTTTGAAATATTGAAAAGTTGAAAGCTTAAAAGCTTCATCCAGTTTGTGCAACCACAATGTCACCTCAAGGTGGCACTAAAGGAAACGGTTCATACTCTTGGGACCATGAATGTCTTTGAAAATGTGGTGCCATTTCACAGACTTTTTTTTGTTAAGGTCACCGTGAAGAAAAGGAGGAGATTTCTGTAGTTTTACTGTTTTTGACTCACCTTGTTCTTGGAAAGATCTGACCTCTGACCTCTGACCTCCCTCTCTCCTCAGATTCAATCCGGGACTCCAGTGGGCGAGTGCTGGTCCACTGTCAAGCAGGCATCTCCCGCTCCGCCACCATCTGCCTGGCCTACCTGATGAAGAGAAAGCGCGTACGTCTGGACGAAGCCTTCGAGTTTGTGCGCCGGCGCCGCAGCATCATCTCCCCCAACTTCAGCTTCATGGGCCAGTTGCTACAGTTCGAGTCGCAGCTCCTCGCCACCTCCTGCGCCGCCGAGGCAGCCGCCACGGCGAGCCCGCTGCTCGGACCCAAGTCGTCGACGACCACCGCCTCGACGGCGACCACGCCCACCTCTCCGTTCATTTTCAACTTCCCCGTCTCCGTGGTGAACCCTGCCTACCTACACCACAGCCCGCTCACAACCTCGCCCGGCTGCTGATGGACAGCCAAACCGCAGCCTTTTCCTCACCCTAACAAACTTATTTGAGCACAGACTGGGCTGGCATTGGCTGGAGGAGCTGTCAGTCATACTGACCGCTGCGGTATGTACGTACATGCTTCCAGGGTGGAGAAGGTGAGAAGCGTCATGGTGCCTGAGTCAAAACTCAAAGACTGAAAAAAAAGACAACAAAAAAAACAAAACTTTTTAAAGTCCAGAAACCAGCCAACGCTCCGTCCGTTTTAACACGAGATTTATTCAAACTGACCAAAAATGAACTGGTTTTCAAAACTTGTTTCAGTGAACAGGTTTGGAGGGAGTGTTGGACTGACGTTTACTGATGATACACCCACTTCCTTGACAACAACAACAACAACAACAACAACACACAGAGGACCACTGACACACAAACACTGACTCAGAGAGGCATGAGCAGCAGCAAACACTCTTCTCCTCTCTCTCTCTGACACACACAAACACTCCGCGCGCACACACACACACACATTCATGACTACCAACTGAATAAGCTCAGTATGAAGACAGGGTTTGTTGCTATGGAGACGACAGGTCTTTAGGAGAGGAGATGGACACAGGAAGGAAGGAGGAATTTTAAGCACCCGCTCTTTCCCCTTTTGGGTGTCCCTCCTGTTGCCGGACAAAAGAGATGGATGGAAAAAAGAGGGGAGGAGACGGTGATAGAAAGCAGGAGCCTCTTCAGTGACAGGTGCTCTGCCGGCAATCCGACCGGAGCTTCCTGTCTTTCATACGTCCTCTTCCTCTCCCTCTCTCCCTCCGACACCTTCCTCCCCTCTCATCTCCTTTTCATCCTTTTATATTCCCTCCCTCCTTTCCTCCTCCTCCTCTTCTCATCTCTGCCTCTCATCTTCACCCCGTCCGCCCCCTCTCTCTCTCCTCTGCTCCTCATCTCCTCACCCAAGAGGCTAAATAAATAAAATAAGATGCCAAATGAAGGCCAGGCCCCCTGTAAGGACCGGGCTGTTCCACCGCGGGCCCCCGATACACACGCTGCAGTAGGAAACTCCCTTTGCCACATCACACATACAGGTTGTATTTGCTGAAAGGGCTGAAAGAAAAAGTCGTAAGAAAATGTGTTTTGTCTTTTGTCCTTTAGATCAAAGGGCAAAGTTTAGAGCATATTAGTCCTGGATGACAGCCGCTTAAAGGACCACGCTGGTAGCTTTGTATCTTTTAAGTCATTATAAGTCATGTATTCTTCGCTATTGACCATTTTCCAAAACATACACAACTTTGCAGACACTGGGCTCAGTTCTTTTCAGAGAGTGTATTTTCATTTCAACGCACTCAAATGAACTGAGAACACTGGCTCCTGTCGGGATTGCTTTGGGAAATGGTTAATTTTTTTTACGTAATTGGCTAAAATGTGCACTACCAGTGGATGGTCCCTTAAGATGTTTGTGCCTTGTACATAAAGGTATTCCATGGATTTAGGCTTCTCTGGATTTGCCAGAGAATGGTTGGTTTTCTTAGCTGCTATAGAAAAGCAGGCTGCTGAATGTTACGTCAATGAATCTCAGCATTTTCAGCAGAGCAGTACAGAAGTGCAGCTTCTCTCCTCATGTTTACACACACACACACACACACACATACACACACAAACAAGGTATAAACTGTACATGTTAAAATAATGGGTGAAATAATGACAACTAGGCCTAGATAAAACATTTTGAAAAACATTTGTGAAGAACTCAGGTTACTTTAAACGCGTGATAGAATTAATCCTGCAACCATTTTGGGCTCCTATATTCAAATTGGATTGCAATACTTTCTCTCTTGGATATAAATCTTTTGCTGTTTTCACAGATCCACCTGAGATTTTAAAAAAAAACTCAGTTAGAGAGGGATTTAAAGCTTTCACCTTTCAGGCTGTAATCCAATAACATGCAGTTGTTCCTACACGTTTATCTCATTCAGTGTGTACCTGTACAACAACCCTTCTCTGTTTTTGAAGATTGTACACAGTCCTCTCTGTAGCACTCTGGAGTCATGCACTTACAATCCATTCACAACAAACTGATTTTTTACAATGTCACATCAAATCTCCATAATTACAATAAGAGACACTGTTTGTATTGCTTCTTGCTTTTGACCAGGCTAAGCTCTACACTCTGTGCTAGACATCCAAAGGCACAAAGTCCCACCACGGTTGCTTTTACACTCAAGTTCTGAAGTACATGCACAAAACACACAAGCATATACATACACATACACACAGACACACACACACAGGGTTTAAAAGAAAACAACCCTTTTTCTGTTTTTGAAGATTGTCGGCACCTATCTCTGTAGCACTTTGAAGTGATGCAATACTGTATTTATAATTTATGATTGATTTGCACATCATGGTGATGTTAGACTGACTAGACTTTGCATAAAGACATTTTGTCCATGTAAGGCAAGAGAGAGAGAGAGGAGAGAGCCAGAGAAAAACGCAATACTTTGTACAAGTCTGTGTGGTCTGTACATGTGTGTCTGTCGGTCGGTCGGTCGGCCTGTCTGCCTCTCTGTGTTAGTCCATCTGTCTAGATCGTCTCTCTGTCTGGTCGATGCTGTTTACCCATCATGGCAATATCAATCCTCCACTTGGACATTTATATATATATATAAATATATATATAAAAAAACAACTTTCCCTCAATTTTATTGTGGAATGAATGATCTGTACATTTATTTATTACTGAAGATCCACTGTTGAATAAACAATGTTCTTAATGAAACCCTATGCACTTTGTCTTTTCTATTAAGTGAATAGATATATTAATATAAGTCAGCTCACCAACATAAGGGCTTGATGATACTGTATCACAAATGGCATTCTGGGGAATGGAGGAATTTAAGAAAAGGTGCACACCAGTTAAAGTGCATGATATGATACAGGTTCAGTGAATATGGGTTCAAGGGGGAACACATGGCATTTTTTTTTTTCAACATGAAAAATGTATATTTTAGATAGATAATAGGTTAAATAGTGTGCAAAAAAGAAAAAAATGGTAGGTAAATAGGTTAAAAGCTCAAGTGTTTAAAAAGAGTTACAGAGCATTAAGGGTGTTAATTAGGTGGATTTGAAACAAAATCAACAGCAAGAAAATCAAGGTTTACAGGTAGCAACTGCAGCTGGTTGCCTCTGTTGGTATGTCTTGTTCGCTGATTGTGCTTTAAATAATATAGAACAGCAAATTCTCTGCAATGTGTGATGAAAATGGAAATATATGAGCAGCAGTCTTTGTCATTAAAAAGTCAGAGGGATTTTTTGTGTTCCCAAATTTGCTTTCTTGTCACAGAGAGTAAATGTGAGCCTGCAGCACCACCCAGTGGTGAGATGATGGACATGTCCTCATTCAGCCTATTTAAAAAAACAAACATGTGCAAGCCATCAGCACAGCAGCAGATTATACCACATCCTCAGTGACTGACAGCTCCGATCCTGCCCTCATACCTCCCTGTCCCCACAACTTAATTATCATCCAAATTACTTGTTTGCTGCTTTGCCTGTGGCCCCCACCAGCCTTAAACCCACCAATGACTGTTTGCTGCATCATAAATATCTTCAGTAGCAGGTTTATTGATGTCACAGGATTATGTATAAAACATATGGCATGTATTCATAGATTGGACTGCACTTCTTTCACACCTGCTGTCCAATCTCTGCACCGGTTAGATTCATAACCTGGCCTTGCTATTGGAGATCTCTCTGACTTGGTTATCCAATACTTTGGACATCAGTAGGTGATCAGTTATTGGCTATCAGAGCAAAATATCAATTATTAAAAATGTTAATATTAAGTAACGTATGTTGGCCCTGAGAGCTCAATGCCAAACAAACACACAAATGTGTTACTGGCACAACATTCTGCATAGTGGTTTTTGGTGTATGTCACTAATCTGTCATCTAGAGGGTGTTAACATGTGTTGTGGTAAAAATATTAAGGATATCAGTGATGAAATTTGGTTCTAGTTTAGTAGCTGATATTCTAGTTCAGGAGCTAAGGAAAGGCCATAGAGAAATGAAATTATTCAATCAATATAGGAAATTACATTTTCCAAGTGTGGGTGTATTATGAATGACAAAATAAAAGTTTGAGTTAAAAGTTGAACTTGAATATACATATATATATATATATACACGGCATGCCATTATATATATGCCGTGTATATATGTGAGCCTGCAGTACCATCCAGTGGTGAGGTGATGTACATGTCCTCATTCAGCCTATTTCAGTTGACTTGACATGTGCAAGCCATCAGCACAGCTATTACACCACAGCCTCTGTATACATTTGTTATTTTGAATATTGATTTGTAAATTTGAAAATTAAAATGACATTATTTTAATTATATATCATCACACATTTTAATTACACCAATGGAAATTTTTAGTTCTTTTTATTTTGTAATATTGGCTTCCAGAGTACTTTAACCACAAAGCTTCCAAACAGATTATGTTCATTGTTGGTCACTATACAGTATCCCATTTTGCACTTTTGTATTTTGATAATCTGTCAAGCTTTCCTCACACATATTTGGTAAACCTCATTGCTGCTTAAGTTAGCACATTCTCTGACCACTCTAAAATCAACATGCCTGAACCAGCAATGGTCAGATGGATATAAAAGAAAACTCTGATAAGCTCTTTACCTGTGACAATTTTGATGATTCTGCCTTTTCCTTACTATCTTGATTTGCCATCCTGATGTGTGTTTGCGTTGATGAATTGTGGTGCTTTTCTGCTCTTAAACTGACTCAACTGCCCAATTATTTCACCCTCATGGTCATTTATCTCCAAGCACAAACAGGAAATCAATTCACTGCTACAGGAAAGAGTGAATTTGAGTTTTAAGACAGTTGAGTGCCTCCCTAATGTCAGACAAGAAAATAAACACTAAAACCTACTGCTTGTATGCAAGTTGTTCAGTTCAGAAATGTTTTTGTTAAAAAATTAAAGCCAGTGGTAGTTTGACAGTAAAACACTCTTTCGTGCAACAGCCCTGCAGTAGCTGCTGCTTTCATGAGGGTTTTTTTTTTGTCATTGTGTTTTTAATATCTTGCAGTGAGGGCAATAATAGATGAAAACATCCTGTCGACTTGTGTGTGAATGAACAGCTGTTTAATCTGAAAATTATGGATTGGCAAAATTGACTTGCCTGCTTCAGTGGAGATAAATTAATGAAACTAATGAACACGGAGGAAAGATTAATTGAGAATTACATTGTGTTGTAACCGCGTGGTGCCAGAGACGTTCAGCTGAAGAAAAACCAAAAAGACGTTTTGTTAAGTTGTTTTATTAAGGATTTTCTTCTGTACAAGAGTAAGGAGGAGTTCCTCTGTTCCACATTAGCTGGTCAGCAGCTCTGTACAACTGTCTGTACAACAGGATGTTAACTGTAACTGATGGGAAGGTGAGTTCATGAAACTTGTGGCTTTTGGTAGAAGGCGGGTCACAATGTGAGATGATGTGGATTGATTGGACACACACCTGCACACGCACACACTCTTCACACTATTTACAAGAAGATGAGCGACTGGCTCGTGGTACAGGTTAAGTAGAGAGACCAGCTAAAACACAATTCAAATAGTTATCACATAAAAAAAGTCTTTGAAAAGTCTTTCAAAGGGAGAAAAAAAAACAAGAAAAATAAACTGAAAATCATCCATAAAAGACCAATTAAAAGGCCCATCTGGAGTTAGTTTATTTACAGTCTGGTTTAAAACAAAGCCCATGGCTCTCTGCTATTAAGTCACAGTGTTGCTGACCTGTAGAGGTCAACAACATGAAGCCCACCTGCTCTGTTAGTGCTGATAAGATGCTGCCACCTCATCTGAAACCTCTGTCTTAATGCAGAGACTGATCATCGATGATGCAAAAGGTGTTAAAGCAGGAAAATGTAGTGTATGTAGTAGTAGTTGGTCACTGAAGAACTGACTTTGACTGACAAAGCTGTTGGTGGAAAGTTAAAGAATCTGAGCTTCTTTAATTCAGATGCAGTGAATTTTCCCTCTGAGAGTTTGTTTGCGTCACAATCTAATTTCAATCTTATTACTTTCTCTCCATTCTGCTTTAATCATCGGTTGTTATTCTGTCTACTTATTCATTTAACTTTTCAGTTTCAATTAATTTTCTTTTCATTTCTCAGACAATGAATGGCTGTGATTTGTTGAAATGCGAAGCTGCACAAATAATTTGTTATCATTCGCTGCTATTGGGCTGAAATATTGGTATCAGATTTGGGCTGCGAAACCGAGGGAGAAAAAAAAACCGCTGATGTGAAAATGTCACAGCATGAAAACACTCTCACTAAAAGGTTTAATTTATTCGTCTGAGGGGCCATCGTGTGCCCCAGCTTTCATTTTCGGCTCAGTTCACACTCTAACGAGGATTTGATGTTTGTTTGGACTTGGTTCAGACCATCGTCATCGTTACCTTCCCTGGAAAGTGCAAATTTTGTTGAAATATGAGTTTGCGTGGCAGAACCAGGGAGGATGAACAGAAGTAAATCAAACGTCAGAGCAGCTTTGTCAGTCTACAGTCCCATATTTCACTTGAGTTCATACTAAAACAGGTCCTCTATCTAATGTCTATTACTCTTTCGACAAGCAAGACATGAACCAGCTCTCTCTACATTATGCTACTGCGTGATTTCGGTAAACTCCGCCACGAGCTTCCAAAATGGTTACAAGGCAATGTTTCTACGTTCAAAGACTTTTAAGGCCATTTTTCTTCCCATTCCGCGTCGTTTCAAGGACAATCTCTAAGACCCTCAGCACCCTCCATTGACTTGATTTGTCATGATCAACATGAAAGCAACTTAAACTTACACGTGGGCCCCGTGGAGTGTACAGTGTCATTATAAAAAAAAAACACATAAATAACAAACTATCAACAGAAAAAAAACATGGTCAGTGTTGTTAAAACAAGCTTACAGTACGTTGTGAGGAGTGTTAATCTTGTGGTCGTCTGTTGTACATGTTAACGTGGAAATGTGAAAGCTCCTCTTTATGTTCAACAGATCTATTATCCTCATCTTCAGTCAACCTGCTGATCTCTGGTCATGTCTATACGTCTTTCAGCCTGTAAGCAGACCTGGGAACAGCTCGCAAAGATACAGTGACAAGGCTCACTTCACATTTTCTTAATGTGTGTAAAAGTGTAAACTCCAACAGAATTAAAAACAAAACAAAAACAAAAAAGTGAAAACACATTGTGAGAGAAAAAGAAAATGGAATATGTCTCAGAAAAGAAGTACACAAATAAATAGTAACGTGTAGAAATTAAACCCTACATAAACACCTTCCTGATACTGTACATACTGTGTGTGTACTCTTCAACTTTTAATACTACAAGCCAGCAGTTCCTCTGTCCCACCACTAGGGGCTCCCTCTGGTACAGGTAGAGAGGAAAAGGGGCCCGAAGGCAGCAGGTTCATGTAAACAACAACACAGGGAGAATGTGGACCCTTCTGATGGACATGAAAACACAAGATGGAGAAATGTGTTCAGTTGAGAGTGTGTGTGCGTGTGTTTGTGTGTGTGAGGGACACACAGATGCAGCGGCACACAGGTGTGAATCCAGCGACCTTTGACCCCCCCCAAAAAAAACACCCCACACGCAGAGGAGGCTGGTGTGAGTGATGCTGTTTGGATCCTTTTTGATATACTGTAAGAGATGTGGGTTTGCTGTGTGTATTGAAGCATCAAATTGCATCTTTGAAGAGGGGATCTGTGGGTGTATTCATAAAATTTGCATTCGGTGGGTGTGAGTTAATTCATGTACATGTAACAGTCTGGTCCCTTGTGGTCCGTCCTCCTGGTTCTGGTGACAAACTGTGGACCGGTTCAGTCAGAGCTGGGCTGAAACAAGCAGCCACCACCATGTCTTTCTTAACCCTCCAAAGGCCAGCAATTACAATGGTGTGTTTAGGCAGGTGTCTCAGCCAATCACATTAAACTACTGTGGTTGCTGCTCACTCGTCCCAGCTCAGCTTCACCAAAAATGTTGATTTTCACAGCAGGTTAACCCCCAAACCTCTGAAACTATTAACAGCACATTTCTCTTCAGTGTATGGATATGAAGTGGCTTGGTTGTGGTATGAAGAGAGCGGAAAGTGTGCAGCAGCAGTGGATTGTGGTCTCCTGTTTGTTTTCAGCTTATTGACTTCTGGGTATTTGTCCACAGTTAATCTCTTTTACTTCTCCGTGCTCACGAACATTCATCGTCTCGTCTTTTGTTTACAGCAGGAAGGATGCGAGCAAACGCGGAGAACTGCGTCCCAAATGGTAAAAAAAAGTGCTGCGATTTTTGTCTTCCCTCAGCATGACAATCGTCGTTTATGGAAGTGACCTAAGGGTGTTGTTTTTTTGTTGTTGTTGTTGCTGTGGATAATGCACAAAGCCAAAAAGAGGACGCAATATCAAAACAGCAACATTTAAAACTCAGGGTGGAACACATGAGTGGAGCAAAAGGTGCAAAATCAATGATGTTTGTTTTGCTTTGGACTGTGTCCTGTTGTAATTGCTCTCTTAATTGCTTTTAGGATCAAGCCACAGGCCTGCAAATTTAAAAATTGGCTTAGTGGTATCCTTCCAGATGCATCGATCAAACCATTTGCATTTTCTCCCTGGAAAATTAGATCCAATTAATTACAGGGCCCGATGGATTTTTTGCTGTCTGCTGTGCCGGACTCAGCGTGTATCATAGCACAAACACCACCTCATCATCCTCTGTTCCTTCTCTTTAGAAACGTGCGCGTCTTGTGTTCCCGAGGATCGACCGCCACCCGCCCCCGGCCGACAATCCCAACCACACTCTCCCACCTCAAGTCCGGCTCTGAAGACTTTAATATCTGGTCTGAGGTCTGAAACGCCTCCTAGTTCAGTTTTAGTGTGGGTTTGGTCCACTGCAGCGCGGCCACCTCTGGATCCAGCTGTGATTGCACTTTTTACGACTTCTGCTCGGCCGTGGCGGCGGGCGTGGCCGGGCTCTCCGGCTTCACGATCTGGTAGGTGATTAAGTACTCTGGGTAAGCCTGGAAAACAAGAGAGTTGATTAATAGCGCAACAGAAAATTAACAATTTTAAAGATTGATTAATGGTTTAAGGCCAAGTTTTTTTAAAGACTGTTAATCAGATATATTGGAATGAATATCCAGTTGTAACGGTACTTAATTCACACAACAATGAAACAAAAGCTGCAGTATGGACATGAACAGACAGTTTCTAGTTGAGAAATGTGTGTGCATGTGTGTGTGTGTGTGTGTGTGTGTGTACTGACCTGCTCCCCTCTGTAGATGACGTACTCTGCGTACGCTAAGCCGTTGACACTGGGTCGACCTATAACCGAGTGATGGCCAGGGGGGGCGTGGGCCATCTTCATGGCGCTGAACTGAAGGAAGGACTTACCCAGTGTCACTCTGCAGAACAGCATCTGCCTGTACACACACACACACACACACACACACACACACACACACACACACACACACACACACACACACACACACACACACACACACACACACACACACACACACACACACACACACACACACACACACACACACACACACACACACACACACACACACGGTTTCTGTCAACTGTAAGGTCACAGAAATGTATCTTATCTGAGGTCACACACACACAGTATGTTTGTTTAAGGTCATGTTTTCACTTCGCCTGTTTGTTGGTTTGCGAACACTTGGGGGGCATGGGCTGGAGGAACCCATTACATTTCAGTGCTGATCTGTTAAAGGGCTGGATCCAAGATTTGTATGACTTTATTTCAAGATAAGATATTTTTCAACAACGTCAATTTCTCAGGAAATGATACAGTATTTACTGTATCATAAAAAAAAGACCTAGATAATTTGGATCTATCAGGCTGTGTAGGACTGTTTCACCTTAGCAATGCTATGTGATCCCCTGAGTGCCATTCTAGTTCATCCAAAATATTCACAGTCATTTAACAGAAAATACTAGTATTATGTTATATACATACAAGTCTCATTATCATACTACATACACCCCCCCCCCCCCCCCGACCTTGCAAGGATAAGTGGTATGGATGGATAAAATAGTATATTACTTTTTTCATAATTAACCCTTTGTGCAATTGTTACAGTATGTAATAAATCTATGTGCTGTACTGTTTTGTATTAAAAGGAGAGTGATATAAGCACAGATGGATGTCAACTTTGGAATAACCCTGCCAATCAAGTGAACAGACTTAATGCTACAGTATGCTGTCATTCACAATATGTTTCATTTTGTTGAGGCAGCCAGTTGCTCCAGCTCTTCCTTTGTGCTGCGGCTGCTTGGTGAACAGAGTCCATCATGAGGATATTTAAAATCATATAAAGTATAAATCAGCTTTATGTGACAACATCTGAGTTAACTGCGGACGATTTTGGCGTGTGGTGGAGTTACTGGCTTAAATCCTGGTTACAGCAGAACCTTTTGGGCACAAATGTTACTGATAATAACATTAAAATAGATTGTATTGCATTTAACAGAGCTATCCATGTGGCTGGTGTTTGAAACAGTGTGGCTGAGCTTTTTCTGCTATGACAACTCAGAAGTGTTTAGCTGTGGTGTGCAGGCCTTGCCAAAGTGCCGTCGGTATTGTTTGCTGTGTTGGTATCTCCTGTTCTCTTCCAGGCACTTTGTGTTTCTTCTGAAGCTTCGTGGGGTCACATGACCAGGCCACACCTCCTGCTCGCTCTCTCACACACACACCTGGCTGCAGGTTGGCCTGAAGCAGACCAGGCTGCTCATCCTCTTTTGTTCTCTTTCTCCTGCCTTTTTTGGTTTAATAAATATACTTACTGCATATTCAGTTTGGGCTTCCCTGTACTCATTGTGTTGCTTCCCATGAGCCAGGGTTGTAAAAGTGGAAAAGGTCTGTAAGACTTAGTGTTGAAAGTTATGCTAAGCTATGAAAGTTGTTTGGAAAAGAACTGGCCACACTGGTAGAGATAATACGTTTTTAGCAGAACAAAGAAAACCTCTCACCTATGGCACACGTAGCAGGAGCGGTCTTTGTGCGTGGGACACCCCGTGCCTCCGCCGATCCCGTACACATACTGATTGCTTTTGGAGGAGTTCTCAGCGAAATAGATGCCGGCGCCGAACATGCCGCCAATGTAGGCGTGGCGCTCGTCAAAGCCCTTGTGGATGATGGCGTTGATGAAGGGAGAACCTGTCGGGAGGAATTGAATTTTAAAAAAAAGAGTGAGAAGGCAAATATCTATTTTACATTTCACTCATGCAGAAACATGCAGAAGAGTCACATCTGTTTTTGTTCTGGCTCCTGAACAAATTTCACTGTCTGAGTGTCCTGTGGAGAAAATTAGCATAAAAACACAGAGTCTCTGATGACGTGATGTCTCCATTCACCGTCCCCTGCGACTGCTAAACCTCCCTCCCTTTTTAGAAAACAGTCCAAACAGCTCAATTCCTCATCCTGGGAGACATATGGTCTGAAGGACTTAGTATACATATAATATGGTGCCATATGCACAATATGAGACATCATGGAAACATGCTGTAAATTGCTAATCTACAGTGTTTAAAGCAGAAAGACGCAGAAGTCGGCCGCAGTCCTGAGGGTTTTGTCTTGAATGAGCCTTGTGGTTGAAAGGGGACATGGAAGATTAATGCGATTCGTTCAAGCTTACAGTCAGGCTGCGAGAAGGAAAACATTGCAGAGCAAAGCAGAGTTCATCTGAGAGCAAACGAATGGTTGAGTCTGCGCTTTACTTGTGTCGACTAAGAGGAAGTGACTGAGGCTGCAGGGCAGATGTGATCAAAAGTTAAATCAAGAGAAAAAAACTGTCACTAGGTGGGACGAACTGTCAAGTGCATCTCCAACCTCCGTGGATTTTCTGGTCTGTTTTTTCTTTTTACCAGGCCAATGAGCCAAATCAAACACTCACGTGGTTAGCAAATTGGATACACAGCTGACAAAAAATGTCACATGACAGCAGTGTTTGTGTGTTTTACAGCAGCCGACCAGCAAATACACAGACTTGGATGCCCGTACCAAAAAAAAGGAAACAAAATTTACAGGGCAGAATTGTGATGCTGTCATTAGTGCTGGTGCGGCTTAGCAAGTAGGTTCTGGGTTCGATTCCCAAGCCTGGGGCCTTTCTGGGTGGAGTTTACATGTTCTCCCTGTGTCTTTGTTTGTGTTCTCCAGCTTCCTCCCACAGTCCAGAGACCTGCACATTAACTTAATAGGCATCTCTAACTTGCCCGTTCATGTGAGTGTAAGCCTGCCTGCATTATCGTCCCTCTATGTTGTTGACCCTGTGATAACCTGGTGACCTGTCCGGGGTCACGGGTTGTACCACATCCTCGCCCTACTGTATGTCAGCTGGGAGTGGCTCTACGCCCCCATGACCTGCACGGATAAACTCTGTAGCCAATGGATCGATCGATCGATCGATTGATGAAATATATAACCCACAAAAAATGTTGTGTGCCCATGATGGTGAGGCTGTCACATATATATTTTTTTTTACCATGAAAGAGCATGCGCTCGTTGTGGTGGTTGTGATTCTCGTCTGCGATCTCCTTCTGTCTGTGGGCGTATCTCTCCCGAAGCTTCTTATTCACCACCTTCTGAATCTGCGATCAGAGAGAACAAGTAGTACGTGTGACTTCTGCTGTGAATTAAGAATAAAAATGAATTTTAACTAGATAGGAGTCCACACCTTGATGATGTTGTACCGGCTGAAGACTCCGCCTGCGTTGCCTCCGTCGCGGTGTTCTCTGATAGTGCTCTGTAGCTGAGGAGGAAATCAACAGTCAGATGATATTTTTTAAAAGTTAAAAGAATAAATGTGTGGGGTATAAAAAAAACTCCTAATGTGAGGCTGCTTCCATGTGTGTTGATCATAATGTGTGATTCATTACAGCTCTCTGGACAGCATTAGCGGCCTCACTGATAAGTCATTTTCATAGCTCACACCTCAGACAAGCCTCTACGAGCGATGCCCAGCGACCGGCTCAAAGTACAAAATTCATCTCCTCGATCCCGCGAAGGCTCATTATCTGGTGTTTTGTCTGTTGCCGACTACTGGCTTAGAAAATATGGATCACAAGAGCCATTTTGTCAGTGATAAAGTGAAGCGGCAGCTCACTCAATCGGAGCGGATACCTCGACGATGCCTGTGGGAAATTTAGAAACAATGCGGCCGCTGCAAATGTGCGGCGTCAGCAGCGATAAAGACGGAAACTGCTGCATTCGGATTTACGACGTGATGGAGCCGTTTCAACGCATTTCACGGCGATGTTCCTGTGCGGTTGTGAAAACTATTTATCTTGCTAATGACCGAAATTATTGACATCTATTAAAATTAAATTCTGGTGTGCATATGCGAAAAAAAGCAGTTTGCCAACATTTCAGCACAGTCCACGGGGAGCTCACGCCAATCATCTTCCAAGAGCTCACGTAAAAAACTAACAAACTACAGTTTAAATTACCTGTTAAATTCCTGTTAACATCTGACGGTCCTCATTAATTTCATACTCATTCACTCTGATATCTGCTGTCTCTTTGAGTTACTGCTTTCATTTACAAGAGCAATCCAGTCAGCACAGCAGTTAATATGGAGCTGCTTTGTGTTGTGCTGCTGTAGAGAGACACACTGTGGTGCGTCCTCAGCCAGATGGTTGAAAATACAAATGATGCACAAATTCTACTACCTGAAAGTCTGTTTGTATCAGTGTGCATGTCTGGGTTTTTTTTGTGTAAATTAAGGATGCATGTGTTTGCATACTTCCTCCTCCACCGACTGGAATTCCTTGTCGTCCGGTGCAAGGTCGATCAGCACGGTGCCTTGACTGGAGCAGTGGAACGTCAGGTACGGGTTTGCACCTACAAACACACATTTTTTCTTGTTCAGCAGTCACGTCACGTAGCCCAATTAACACTTCATGCTTATGACCTAATCGGCTAATTTTGCCATAAATTAAAGGTATATTCATCTACATAACTAAGAGATTAGATATTAGATATAGATATATTCCTACAGTGAACAAAACAATCGGTAAAAGAGCATTTATGTTTAAAGCGTCATCAGACTGGAATAATCTTCCGTTAAACATACGCTCATTGACTTCTTTTCATAGGTTTAAATCTTCTTTGTCTTCTTATTTTGAGTTAAATTGCACATGTTTCAGATGATGTTATATCAATATTATTTGTAACACACTGTAATTTCAATTTGCAACATTATGTCATTATTATACTTTTTTTAGTTCTACTAGGCTACTGCTATGGCCATTTGCGGCCATCGAGAGGTTGTGCCTCTTCTTTTACTCATTTCTTTATGTTTGTGTTGATGTCTGTTGTCTTTGTTGTTGTATGTCTGTAGATTGTTGATTGTGTTTTGTCCCTTTATTTTTGTTTGTAATGTATTTTAGGACCCCCTCGAAAACGAGAGGATTCCTCTCAAGGGGTTAATCCTATTAAATAAAATTTCTGAATGAATATATATATATATCAATATTAAAATTACAGTTCAAGTGTTAAGCTGCTAAAAAGCATTATTATTTCACTACAACACAATCTCGATCTCTCTCTATTTGCCTCCAGCCTTCAGCTTGTAAAAGCTAATTAAAGCTCAAATGTACAAATGTGCTGACATTTCTGTTAACTAGTTTCCAAAGTTTCTCATGGTCCTTTCGTGGTTATTTATGAGTGTGTGCGCGTGTCCTGACCTTGCTGGCCTCCCAGCAGCCTCTCGATGCCCTTGATGAGTTTGTGTCTGTGACCGTAAGCGTTGATGCCGATCTCTTTCAGCTCCTCGTGACCCATGTCTGCCAACACATCCAGTGAAATCTGCCCCAAAATCAACAACAACAACAACCAAGAAGCCATGTCAATCTCGCTCATGTTTCTTCCTGCTGTCAAAATAACACATTGTAATAATGTCAAATATTGTGCACCAACCACACGATCCATATTTTTAATTATATACTGATTTAATTTAACTGTAGGAGTCAATGGAAACATGACATGGTCTCTCTCTGTAACTGCAAACTGCCAATAATCAATAATAATGAGTTCAATGATCTAAGACATACTGCAAAGACAGGTAGTCTGGCAAATATTCATGAGAGAAAGACATAAGCTGCCTGAAGAAAAGGTCAATGAATAGTTGACAATAATCAAGCTATTGAAATGCAAATTGATGATGGTGAGTTTGTTCAGGAAGAACAAAGATGAGATTCATGCTGGAAGCCCAGATTACTCCACTTTTCAGACGGTAACCTTTACCTACTTCCCTCTGTGCTGCTGTGATTACTGTTACAGGTGTAAATCATCGCAGCCTCAATAAGTCTGCTGAGGAAACAACAGCAAACACTTTTTTTTTTTCCTGAAACCAAAAGTACGTATTAAATCGCAGCAAAGAGATGAAAAGTTCATCTCATCACCTCTGCAGAAGCCTGTTTCTGTCTCCCTACCAGTTTGTGTCACACGCCAACGTGATGCAATCACCTCAAACACCTAATAAAAGTCACACATCAGCCCGGCTGATGTTTCACGTCGACACCTCGGTTTCTTTTTTAAAGAGCTGTAAAAAGCAGGAACAAAGCAGTTGTCTCTGTGAATAGTGTTTGACTCGAACTTCCATCTGTATGACGTCTACTTGTTCTTCCAAGACTTTAGGTACTCATGACTGAGTAACAATAACATTAAATGGAGCTAAATTAACCTCATATGTTGCATTAACTGTTGAAAAACTCATGGTTAAACCTTTCTACTGTACCAATCTCCACCCACAACTACAAAGTCAGAGTGAAGAGGAAGAGGATTCACACTTAGGCTGTAAATAAAGATGGGCGCAGCCTCTGTGATGTCCCCTATTGATTTATAAAGAGTGGTTTTAAAGGGATAGTTCAACATTTTGGCAAATTGGCCCTTTGCCATACTCCCTATAGTCATAGCAGTAGGTTTGTTACCTTTAATTTTCGGTGCAAGCTATTTTTAGAACAGCGGAGCAGAGCTCAGAGCTACGCTATGGAGATTAATGGAATTTCTTGGTTTCCCTCATCAAACTCATCAAATACACAATCCAACAACTCCAAAACGCTCTGGTGGACAAGTTGTGACCTGCACATTCACCACGCTATTATATAGATAATAACAGAACGTTACGAGACAGAGTTGTTTTCGAGGCAAATGCAGAAACTGCTTGCCGAAAAACTGCCCCTGACGGGAACGCGCATCAACTGTTTTGCATGAATTTACCTCTAAAACAACTCTGTCTGGTAACATTCTGTTATTATCTCATAGCGTGGTGAATGTGCAGGTCACAACTTGTCCACCAGAGCGTTTTGGAGTTGTTGGATTGTGTATTTGATGAGTTTGATAAGGAAACCAAGAAATTCCATGAGCCTTCGTAGCGTAGCTCTGAGCAAAAGGTAAAGGTAAAGGTAACAAACCTACTCCTAAAACTACAGGGATTATGGCAAAGGGCCAATTTGCCAAAATGTTGAACTATCCCTTTAAAGCTCAGAGCGGGATGCTGAACCATCGCCATCTTGGCAGCTACTCCAAATATGGGCATAAAGGAGGAAAAGCCAAGTATCATCATGGTTCAGTTTATGATCAAGGAGGGAATTGGCTGTATCAGGCTGTAAACTCTTTCATTTCTGCTGTAAAGTTGAACATTTTAACACGAGAGACTCAACAGTCGGAGCCAGACACTAGTGGTCATTCAAAGAACTGCACTTTTTAGCGCTCATGTGTTGGATTTATTTTTGAGCCCAAGAGATTTCTGCTTGGATTCAAACAGCAGTAAGCTGAGCGTTATTAATTAAAACAGTGAGAATAGATAAAATGTTTCTTTATTTTTTAACACAGTTTTGTGATTTCCATTCCAGTTTTGAAATAAATATGCTTTTCTGTTAACACCCCGCTGACGATCGCTTCTCTCTCGCTTCCCTCTCGCTCTTGATCTGAGTATTAATGAAGACTTGATTCCTACAGTGATGTTAACATGACACACACACACACAAACCCATGTGCACACACACATGCACACACAAACACAGAAACACACCCCTCTTTGCTTAGCCTTTTGCCAGCTGTCACCTTTCAGTTTCTATTTCTATCACCGTCTCTTTCTCTCTCTGTCTGTTTTCTCCTCTTTCTGTCACCCCATCTGTCTCCATGACTCCGTCTTTCTATTTTCTCCATCTTTCTCCTCAAGCATCTCTCTCCCTCTCTCTGGTTGTTCCCGTTTGTTCTCTCTCTCTGACCTTCCTCTGTCTGCAGCGCAACCCACTCCAACTAATCCTCTGTATCGCTCTATTTTGTTCCGTTTTTCTAAAATTAACCATCACGAAAACAAAACTGACAATGGAGTAAAAGCAAAAGGAGGGAAGATGATAAAACAAATTAGTTTACAACAAGGCCATTTAAAAAAACTTATTTTATTTAGTTGCCATTTGAAGATCATTTTCAGGTTTTGTGTGTCTACTACCCCTTCATTTCCTCACACCATTCACAGACAGATGAAGTGTATGCGTGTGTGTGTGTGTACCTGTTCCCGCTGGAAGATGTCTCGGAGGTGTTCAAGCCCCAGGCTCTTTAAGAACTGGTTGATAGTCATGTCGAGCAGAGCTGCAGGGACACAGTAATGTCAGCCTCAGTTTACATTCACTACACCCATAACAAAACAACGGGCTCTGGTCTAGGACTGTGTGTGTGTGTGTGTGTAAACGTACTTTCTCCTTCCTTTCTGTCGGAGCCCGATGCTCCGTCTGCAATTCCAGTGGCTCCGGCCACTGTGATGTCACCGAGGGGTGTGGTCAGGTTGTCTATGCTGCTGGCTGCAGACAAGCAGGAGGGGGATGGAGATGGCGAGATGACCACGCCCCCTGCTGCACCTCCACTGACCACACTGGCACTCACCTGGTGGGAGGGATAAGATTTGTTTTAAAGGGCCAGAAAGTCAAATTTTTTTGTTTGCTTATTTTAGCTTTCAAAGGTCAAATATAAACAGTTTTCTGCACCTTTAAAGGGATACGCCAACATTTTTTTTTTTCGTGTCTTGCCTCACTCCCGAGTCCATGACAAGCAGATAGACACCATCCTTTCGACTGTGCGTGCAGTAACGAGGGAGAGCCCATGTCGCCTGTAATTAGCTTAGCTCAAACACTGGAAGTGTATGGGTAGTGTTAGCCTGCCTCCACCTAAAGTCATCAGAGAAACTCTTCAGCAACTCTAAACGGACCGATCTTTGTCTCAGAGCTGAAAAACTCTCCGGTAAGGCATCTTGAGCGTTTTCATGCCGGTAACGGGACGAGATCGGTCAAAACGGAGGGTTCAAGCAAAGACGGTTTATTTTGGTTCAAGCTAGCTACATCGAGGGTAGGTTAGCTTCCTATTTCAAAGTAAAAGCACTTCTGTATGTAAAGGGCATCAGGTAACCGGAAGTGCGTTGGTCACAACGGCTAGCTTGAGTAGCGCCGAATTCGTCCGAACAAAATTGTAAACAGTTGGTATTTAGACAAATTAACGACACACTGCTGATCTAAACGACTACTTTCTCGCCTAAAAATGTTTGAAATGTTGATGAAGTGATATATTTACAGAGTTTAGAGCTAAAATGAAATCAGCTTCTGACTGCTGATTTCAGCTCGGGTAGGAGGCAGGCTAACACTACCTATACACTTCCAGCGTTTGAGCTAAGCTAATTACAGGCGATACGGCTCTATCTCCCTTGTTACTGTACGCACAGTTGAAAGGATGGTGTCTATCTGCTTGTCATGGACTCGGGAGTGAGGCAAGACACGAAAAAAAAATGTTGGCGTATCACTTTAAGCTTTAACACCTAATTGCTCCAGATTAAACTAAATACTCTCACGCTAAATGAATTGTGTCATGTTTCTTCTAGTAGAAAACACAACGTCTGGCCTCCACAGGACACGTTCCAGCTGAACGCTCTCTGTCTGTGCTGTACTTGTATTTAAGAGTCAGGATACTTTACCACAGTGGCCTGTGGCTTCAGACAGCTTGGCAGCGCATCTGGCGGCATGGCGTCAATCAGCAAAGCTCTGATGTCATCAGCCTGCGACGGATAAAAGAAACAAACAGACACTCCTTGATTACACAACTCAGTTATGTCCTCGTACTTTTTCATACAGTATTTCTATGCGTATAAAATTAGGGTTTGAAATGAATGGTAGATTTAGATAATGCTGAAAGTCACCTAACACATTTGATAATAACTCATTTAGACAAAAACAACTGAATGGAAACACAGCGTCTTTGCTCTTTTTTTCTCCCCATCTTAATCCCTGCTAATGAGCACGCTCTCTGACCATGAGCCAATTCAATCAAAGCACTAAAAGCGAAGCATCTCATGTTTCTACAAAATCCACGATGCACAAATAAACAGACTATTATTATGTTTTTTTTTTCTCACAAATGTTAGAATCATAAGCTGTTCTTCACATGCTGTGCCCATCGGCTGCAGAAGCGTGTTGTTTCCTGGGGAGGACTTTTCAACTATGGTGCACGAAAACCAATTAGGAAGCATCATTACGTTGCCAGGAGTTAGGAAGCTACCTGCATCACCTTTCCCTCACGCTGCTCCTTTGTCTGCATAGTAAACCATTACCAACCCGACAGCTGTTGAATCTAATGATATCCCATGTGACTAAGGGCCAACTGATTCCTGTGAAAGCGTTGCGCACCGTTGCCAAGTCCAGCGGTGTTTGTCCTTCCTGGTTCTTCATAGTGGGATCGGCTCCATGGGCCAATAACAGGGCGCAGAGCTGAGTCCGTCCCTTCTGGGCCGCTTCGTGGAGGGGGGTAAACGCCCACTTGTCTGTGGCGTTGACACATGTGTTGTACTTGATCAGCAGGGCGGCTATGTCCACGTGCTGGGCACAGGAGAGGAGGTGACAACAGAGAGAAGAACAACAAGAACAAAAAGACAACAGTATTAGAGTTTAATGAGAAGTAAAAGGATTTAATGAGAGCAAATGTGTGAACTGTGGTGGATGAGTGTTGTAAAAATTGTGATCAGAAAAAAAATGTAATATGTTAGAATCTCTGGAACAGAAATGGTGTGAATTATTAACTCCATCGTGATTCTTGTTTTCCCCCTGGTCCTTTCCTTTCTTTCCTTCACTGTTCTTTCTCCTCATCGTCTCCAGCTCCAAACACAATGGAACTTGTTTCTGGGAAACTGTGGGAGATGCCACGGGGTGTGTGTGTGTGTGTGTGTGTGTGTGTGTGTGTGTGTCCCATAAATACAGAGCTCATCAAGTTTTCATTCAAACATGTGTTTGACTCTGTCAGTAGCAGAACGCTGTCTGTGTGACTCTGAGACAACAGAGGACAACAGATGAGCCACAAAATTGCATGCATGCTCCGCTTCAGAGACGTGAAACACTATTGATAACAGTGATCATTTCACGGGGGGGAACAGAGTGGAAATAAGTGAGGTTCTTATTGAGCCTTATCAGATAGCTGCAGGTATTTACTGCTCTGTGAGCTGCACAAACAAAAGAGCTGCACAGCATCGCAGTTACTCAAAGCCCCAACCTGAATATGTGGATGTAAGCTCCATAATAATATTCTGTCACTCTGTCTTATACAAACCACACGTGATATGGACTTAACAGACGGAGAACTTCATGACATTCAATCCAGTCAGCTAGGACAGGGAAGTATCCCCAAATGCCCAATGTGACATCTTCAAATTGTTTTGTCCAACATAACCCAGAGGAATTTGCCCGACAATGTAGCTACAACTACAGACTCTCAAATTCAATTTAGAACTCAGAGAAAAGCAGCAAACACTCAGAATGTGGAAAATAAAGCAGTGCAATA
Source organism: Trachurus trachurus (assembly GCF_905171665.1). Classification (NCBI taxonomy): domain Eukaryota; kingdom Metazoa; phylum Chordata; class Actinopteri; order Carangiformes; family Carangidae; genus Trachurus; species Trachurus trachurus. The sequence goes on along the minus strand of NC_139908.1, from coordinate 18,816,565 downwards.
TCTGTCTACTGATTAATTGTGAGTGAGTGACTATTGATTTCAGTGTTACACTATAATTGATACTTTTATTGGATATAAGTTGCAGATAGATATTAAATATAATAAGAGCAGCATCTGTGAACTGAACTGAACTCAGGGGTGTGTGTATGTGTGTGTGTGTGTGTGTGTGTGTGTGTGTGTGTGTGTGTCTTACTCCGTATGAAGCAGCATTGTGTAAAGGTATAAGCCCTCCTTTGTCCTGTGCATTCACATCGGCTCCATGTTCCAGCAGATACTCAGCTACCTCCAAATTGTTGTAGCCAGCTGGAAAGAGGCATGGGGGGTGGTGGGTGGGTTGAGTTGTATGGAAAACACAGCAGGACAGAAAAGAACAAGACAATGGACAGAGGTAGAGATACGTGGAGGAGAGGTAGAGAAAATGTAGCCCAGTGATGAGAAGGAAGGAAGGAAGGAGGGAGAGAAACAGACATGTGAGATGCGGCACAGCAGCATATCATCATCATCTTCTCCTTTTATAAGAAAGTACATTCACGCAGAGGGTGAGTGGGCGTGTGTCTAAGTGGCCACATCTATCAACATATATACAGTATACAGTACTATTACCGATATATTATCTTTAAATAAAGTGTAGAAATTAAATAAATAAACAGGCAAGTCAGTTTTGCCACCAGAGATGGACGGAGGCGGCGGCGATGGAGGAAAACTGGTAAAAGTGAAAGAAAACACTCGACTTCAACCTCCAGCGAATTGTCTGTGTGAAGTTAAAGGGAAACTGGTGTGAACCCTTCACACTGCTGCTGTCACACAATCTCTCTGTGGTGCACAAATGTAATCTTCACAATTTATGCCAGCGATAGTCACAACACTTTCATAGAATCCTGACAGAAAATACAACAAAAGCACAAAGTTATAATATCGACCATTCTCTGCTCCTTCTGTCTATATGATGTGAAGATATACAAGTGATTGTGTTGTGTTGTGCGACTGTGATAATAAATGTTGCCTCACTTTCTATTTTTTTTGTATTTGTTCCCTTTTGTGCTTTGTGTTTACAGCCCCGTCTGTGCTTTGGACAGAGAGATGATGTGTGTTGTGTATTTATTTATTTATTTATTTATTTATTTTTCATTTTTATCAGCGATTGTATCAGCTCAGTATTTGTGAATCTCAATATGGATTAGTGTGTGTTTGTGTTTGTGTGTGTGTTTATGACTGTGAGCCGCCGCCGCAGCAGCAGCATGATGTTTCTCTTGTTATCTCTGAGGCTGATGTTATCGTGGTCACAGATACGGAATAAAAACATGAGCGTGTGTGTGTGTGTGTGTGTGTTTGTGTGTGTGTACCTCTGAGGACCTGAATTATCTTTGCCATCAGTGTTTAAAAACTGCTTGAAGTTTGTGAGAGATCCAAGGTGAGTTTAACGGCAATATAGTGCAGTGTTGACAGTGGCAGTCTATTAATTTGGTAAATGATGACATATTCATAGATCAATTTCCTCATCTGACTCTCAGGAAGGAGGCGGATATGTGAAATTTCCCTGAATGTTGACATTTCCCTTCGAGAATTATTAATCGTTAAACAACCAAATTAATCTAAATCTAGAATTTGACCAAACATCTTTCCGCGTTACGGCCCCACGTCAAAACCGAGTCATCTATCATTCACAATAAAGGTCAGTCGGAGCTTTTCCCAGTTTTCAGAGCCCTGCTCAGCACTTATTACCCTTGTGTTTGCGTTTCTTCACAGCCTCCATATGCTTTAAAGAATTGATTTTTAGATGGTGCTGATAACTTTTAAGGCACTGCAGTGTGACGCCCCAGTTATATTTCAGACTTATTGATCCCCTGTGAGCCATAACAAACACTGAGATGCTGAGGTCGGGGTCTCCTGGCTGCTCCCGCTACAAACTTTATTACCAAGGGTGTATTCATCTGGACCCTCGTCTGTTCAGCTCCACGGCACGCTTTTAGTTTTCATTTGAAGTGACTCATCTTTATTTTACTGCTTTCATCCCTCTGCCTTGTTACCTCGTTATTCCAATACTGTGTCTCTGATTCACTTTGCTCTTATTACCGTGAAGCAAAAAGCGTTACTGTGTCAACAATCGGCCATAAACTTGGCCTGGTGGTCACATAAGGAAGTCTGTGTTCCACAATGATATTAAATCTTAAGCGCGGCGCTGCACCTGTGCACTAAGTGTGATGTCGGCTCGGCCACCTGAGTCTTCTGATAAGTGATCTAAGTGCTAATCCCTCTGCATGTGATTATTGATAAATTGCTGTTGCCCAGACCTGCCCGTCTCTGAACTGTGTTTTTGCCCTGAAGACTTCACTGGCTGTCTGGTGTTAATTGCCTCATTCTTGGCACTGCTCTAAGCTAAAATCCCAAGAGGTCGGCTTTTTTTTTTTTTTTTTTCCTTGAGATACTCAAGCCGTGATTGGCACCAGCAAATTCACCATGTCCAAAGTCACTTAAATCCTGCAAACTTCAGCCAAACAGCAAGTAAAAACTTCTGGACTTCTTTGCAAAGTGAGCTTTACATATTCAGGGAGATAAAGGTGAGCTTTGTGTGTGATGTGTGTCTGCGTGCGCTGCTTTTGTGTCTTCATATTTACCAGCCAGGTGCAGCGGGGTGGAGTTGCGTCCCTGCGTGTCCCGACAGTTGATGTTGTCCGGGCTGCAGAGCTTCTGCACTCGAGCCAGACAGCCTTTCTTAGCGGCGTCCAGCAGCGCGGCGTCTCCTCTCAGCAGGTCCTGGATGTCCGTGTCCCCGTCCTTCACCAGGTCCAGAGGCGTGTTCCCGTCGCGGTTCTTCTTGGTGGGGTCTGCTCCGTGCTGCAGAGAGGAGGAGAGAAAGAGGGAGGTTAGTGAAAAGATGCAGAGAGAATCACAACAAGCAGATATGCACACTCACATTTAAGGTTAATCCATCTTAAAAGTTCTTTTTTTTTTTTTTTTTGGTGAAATGCCAAAAGCCAGAAGCTAAAGATTTTAGGGACGCCGACTGTCAGTAGGAAACATTAACTATCGTCAAATCTAAAAACTATCGGTGCTCAAAATCCCTCATGGTCCAGAAGCCGGTGGAGGAGCTTCAAGTGAGAGGAGGATGAAGGTAATTCACCAGAGAGAGGAAGAGAGGGAGAAGAGAGACGAAGGTAGAGAGGTGAGGACAGGACATCCAGTGAAGTAGAAAACACCACACACCCAGGAGACCGGAGAGGGAAGCAGACATTTTCATCGCTCAACTGTCTCCTAGGCTACGGTTTAACTTGTCATTTCATTGTAAGTTTTGAAATCCGCTCATTAAAATTTGATGTTGTGGGACCACTCCCCCGGGCATCCACTACTGGCCTGGAAATGTCCGTTATACGTCTCCCATGGCTATATGGATAGTTTCTTTCTTGTTTTGTTTCTTTACCTATGTGTTTTAAATTTTCCCGTCCTACTTCTCCATTTCTATTATCCCCACGCTGCTGCTGTAATCACACTCTCCCTGTAATTTATTCACTATCTAGGAACAAATTTGAATAGAAATAATTGGGGGACATTTACATATAAATAAATGTCAGTTTTGTTACTCCTTCATTGAATTCAGCCTATGTTCCACTTCTTAAAAGATTTGTAGTAGTGGAACATGAGAGGAGCTGGGTGCTTATCCACAACACTGACACTACACAGAAACAGAGACAAGAAGATTGTCTCTCCTCTTGATTGACAGTTGGTCATCACATCGGTCCCAGACCTCAAGTCGAGATCTGAAGTCATTTTGAGTTCAGACATTTAATGCCAAGTGCTAATAAGACGGATTCTCCTTTAATTGAGGAGAAATTCGAATTCATTATGTGCTGGCTCTGGTCCCCTAACGAAAAGAAAATGCTAATGTGCATTTTGTATGTCTCACTACAGTATCCCTATAGCGCGAGCACATGCAGCAGAGTTTTATCTCGAGCACAAACCAAACACAAAAAACGGGGGACAATAGGAAGTTGACAACAAACAGAGAAGACAAAGGAAAACCTACCGCTGAACTCTGGAGTAGATTATTCAAAAATAGAGAACAGTTACATCCCGAGGCCATGGCAGATTAACACCAATGTGTGGGAACACTCTGTTACTTGCATGCATGCGTGTATTTGTGTATTTGTGTATGTGTGTGTGAGTGTGTGTGTGTTAAAGGGGAAATGAAGGCGCTGCCATGTGTAGAGAAGAATCACAATCAAATCCAAGTGAAATGTGCCAGTAAGAGAATTTTCAACCGACCAGATTGAGAAGAAAAAAACAAAAAAAGACAAAAAAAAACAAAAAAACAGAAAGTCCACCCCGGACAATCGATCATCTGTCTGTGTTTCTGACCTTCGCCTCCAGTCCTCTTATTGCAAAAGCCAGACCGGCCATCAGATCAGTGAGTGTGGCCTCAGGGAGCCGCTGTATCTCTGAACTCCAGGACTGTTTCTGAGAGCGCACATGAAGCTACACGCGGCTCACACACCGACACAGCAGCGAGTTCTTCTGTCTGTTGCATTTGGACTTAATGGCTTTGTATTGGCAAGAATCGGGCAATAAAATCCATATCCCTAAGGAAGGTGTGATGATGATATGATATATATCAATATATTGGAATATCAACACTTCCTTCTTCCTCTCCACTAATTCATCCTTTCCTGTCCTTTATTCCTTCACTTGTAACACACATCTGTTGCCAAAACCGTCAACTGCCAATACCCTGAACAACTGTTGCCATGTGGCTCACGCTCCTGCCCCCCCTCCCCCTCCTTCTCAGACTCTGAATCAATCAATATCAGTTTGCCTATGGGGAGGTCAGCTCCATGGGTGGCTGCATTTCACCTGCCTTTCATACATACTGTGTAATAGAGTGTTAAATAATAGATTTTACCTCATATCCTTAGAGAGACAGTCTCCATATTCTGGGCTTCACATCTCTGCTGTGACCACTCCTTCACCTTCTCTTCTACAACTTGTAACAACATCAAAGCACCGTGGGGCACAAGTTGTTTTTCCGTTAACTAGTCGCATTGTCCCAAAAATGTTGTGTTTTTTTTTTCTTTCTTTTTTTTCCCTGAGCCAGAAATGACATTCTTTAATTGCTTTATTTTGTGGGACCAAAAATCCCAGGATGTTTAATTAACGGCAATACATCAGAGGAGCAAGGAAATCTCACATTTTGCGAAGCAGGAACCAGCAAATGTTTGGCATTTTATGCTTGATAAATGCCTGGAACAATTAACCGTTATTTGAGTTGTCAGTTTATTCAGCACTACATCACTGGTACTTCCAGCATTACAACATTATTTACAGCAAAAACTCGCCGCCTGTGGGGAAATCACTCATGCCACACAGTAGTGGCCCGAGTGTGTTTGTTCCCCGGCTGTCTGTGTGGACTGATACAGAAACCAGTCAGACAGAGAAACAGCCCCCCCAGAGCTGTCACCTATCTCCACACTGCCCACTCCCTGTCATCCAAGCCCCTCCGCTGACTGCACCATTCACCACATCCACACAACCCAACCACTGCATTATCGCTGTTTACTTTGTTTATTGCCAGCGCTGCGTAGTTACAGTCAGTCCCAAAGTGATAACGGCTGTGAACTGTTGCCTGCAGAGCCGTCTTTCACCACCTTGACACTCTTGACCTTGTCAGTCCTACACAGGCTGCACTGGCGTTTTTGTCCCCTTTGTTTCCATTCCTACTCATATGGCGGCACATTCAGCACTATTAATTGAAAAATATAACTGACAGGAAGCCATAACCTTCACCCTTCCCTCTGCCCCTTGCACAAATCACTTTTTTCTTTTTGTTATATTTTGATTTTGTAAGTTTTATTATTTTCTAGTTGTGCTTGTTTGGATGGCTGTGAGCTGTGTGCGTTTGTTTGTGTGTGTGTGTGCGTGTGCGTTTGTGCCCTGTGTGAATTCAGCAGTGTCGATCTAATATTAATTTATGCAGCCCCATATGGCAACAACACAGTGGTGATGTAACCTTGTCTGGAGGTGTTTATGATTGGAAAAACAAAAACACATTCAGCTGTGAAACTGCAACATTTCACAGGACTCATTTAGACTCAAAGAGATGTGACGAACAGGTATTACACAACAGATATTTTCAGCCTCGTCATCTGATTGGTCGGAGTTTATCCCAGACGGAGCTGGAAACTATGACTTGTCGTGGGGGAGCACGACAAGTCATACCTGCGACTGAATGCTCTCTTCTGATTGGCTGGTGAAATTTTTTTTTAATGTTTTTTTTTACATCAGAGAAAATGCCAGTGTTTCACATCATAACTACCCAGGCGACAACTCTGGTACATTTTGTTGACTTGTTCACATTAAATTTCCCTCATTTACAGCACAAACAAGGAGCCAGATGTCAGTTATTGCTTAGTAACAACAACACCGTGATGGCAGATTTTTTTTATTAAAAGACAGGACAGATTTCTGTCCTCGGAAACTGTGTGTAGGGGATGATAAAGTGTGTGTATACAGAAGGCAATAAAGCTGCACTAAGTCGTGAAATTTAAATGTTTGTATCTGGTAGACCGAATGATGTCATGAAAATGTGGCTGCAGGCAGCTTTGCTCGTGTTTGTGGCGCAGATTTTACAAACTGCATCTGAGCAAGAGTTGATCCCACTGATCCCTGAGATCCACGCGAAAACACAAATGCATCTCTAAGGCTACGCTTTCAGATGACACTCATTACTGATTCATCTGCCAATTAAAGCAGATATCAGTGGAATGTTTTTGTTAATATAAGTCCTAAATAGTCCTATTTTCCGTCAGCAATCACTTACATGAAGTATTTCAGCCTAAACACGAGTCTCTCCGTCACTCTGCTCTGCTGTAACCCGAGGAGAAAATTTTCCTTGTGGGATACAAGTGTTATCCAATGAGGAGAGAGAACGGCATGAAGGGCTGTGTGTGCAGCCAAGGGATGCGCGTGAATGTGGTGACGTAGCACGAGGACCAATTGATGCCTGACAAGGGCGGGGGCTGCTAACTCATGGTGCGTTCAAAGAAACTCGTACTTTGTGTTTTTCCTTCCTGTGAAGTCATACCAGTTCGATCTGGTACGAGTTCACGGGTCGGAAGTTACGAGTGGCCGTTATAGGGAACTTTCACAGACAACAGGATGGTAAAAACACGAGCTACGGGTTACCTGGAACGCTACCAAGTCGTAGTTGTGACTTGAAGCTGTAACTTACGGTTTCAAAAGCCTGCCTTGAACGCAGCATTAGCCGAAACGGCCGTGAAGCTGATATCTGCTTTAACTAACTAAACTTTATCCCCTAAAATACCAGAAAACAGTGAAGAATACCAAGTTTCTCCAGTTAAATTCTTCAGAAAACCAGTTTTTGTCCAAATAACAGTCTAAAACTCAAAGTAATTTATTCAAAGGGGAACTACGGTATATGCAAGTCTGGCCCTTTCTCTCTCCTCAGAGCTACCCCTACAGTTTGCACATTTTCATTCTCGTAAAAACTCACCACTAATCCTCCCTCTCCCTGGCCATGTGCATTTGTCTTCAAAGAAGACAGCAAGAAGGCAATCTGCGGAGCAATTTCTACCATGGTGGGTAATATTAACAAGAGATTACGGATTATTGGGCATGTTTGTGTCATAGTGACAGTAGTGAGTAGTCCATGTTTCTCACAAAACGAGATTTGGGACACGGCGTTGTTCTTGCAAGGTTGGTCTTGGCCGAAAGACCCTAGGTGGAAGGCAGAGAGCCTTTATTCTCCCTATTAAAATCACAATTACTCTAATGCTGTTTAATGGAGGTGCAAATCTTGCATAGTACATCTTTGATTAGTATAAGACAAAGGAAATGCTAATATTTGACACTGGTCTTAAAGAAGTTAGTGAACTTCACTGAGTGAACATGTAGAAGACAAAATCATCTCGGTGTGCAGTGAGGTCAAGTTTTAATTTTCACCTTAATTGTTCCTGCAACCTCCCACATGACCACTAATACTGGCTGTTCATCAGGTGTTTTGTTCACTGTGATTAAACCATTTAACATAATTTGTGATTCATCAAGTGATCTGTGTTCATGTTGGAAGTCAGTCATAATGAATTGGGGAACCCGCAGGTCTAACCTTGAGCAGCAGTTTGCAGATCTCGTATTTGCCCTTGGCAGCAGCTTCATGCAGCGGCGTGAACTTCCACAGGTCGGCCACGTTGACCGAGGCTCCGTGTCTGACCAGCAGCTCGGCCACCTCGTAGTGACCGTACGAACAGGCGTTATGTAGGGGGACCAGACCGCTGCAGAGAGAAAAAGTGCGGTCACACACACAGAAGTAGTTTTCAGAAATTAAAAATGGTAAGTGGTTTACCCTCCAGAACTTTTCTGTGGCTTTTTCAAATTTGAATTGTTCAAAATCAGTCTGGGTTTGTTTTTCTCATATTTAATTGCCCCACCACCAATTTCAACCACATGGTAAGTGTCGCACCCTTTGTCCTTGGCGTGCACGTCGGCCCCGTGGTGCAGGAGGTACTCCACCACTGACACTCTGTTGTAGCCGGCAGCAAAGTGAAGAGGAGTGGAGTGTCGTCCCTCCAGATCTCTGCAATTCACATTCTGAGCCGTACACAGAGACTGAGGAGAGAGAGAGAAAAGAGGGAGAGGGAGAGGTGAAAACATGTTCACAACTTGAACTGGTGGATCAAATATGTACTAACATGTCACGTAGCTGTTGTAATCAAGATAAACAGTATGTTTGTACATCACATACAGCAGCTCTAAGAAGAATTCTCTTCTGAGGAAAGTTTTGATTTCTATTGTTGCACAAAAACCATTTTCATACTGAAGATGGATGGATGGAGTCATATGTAATCTATGACTTACACATATGAACCATGACTTTTACTTTTTTGAAAAAGATATGTATGCATATTTAAATCTGCTTTAACTGATGCACATCTGTTTAAATCATTAACAACACCAAACGTGACAAACAGACAAACTATAACCACCTGTATGGATTTAGGATGAAAAAACATGTCTGTGAAAGACAAGATGTAAGAAAAGGGGGGTTTAGGGAACAACAGCAACAATATTGGAACTAATAACAAAAAAAAAAAAAAAACATGCATCTGCCGAAGTGAGGCCGACACCTGCTGCCCTGCCGTTCACAGAAAACAGCAGCGTTACTTTTTTGTTATTTCAAACCCAATTACACCATAGTTCAGCACTGCGAGGGAAGAGAGGGGAATTTATTTCAAAGTTCCCTTCTACAACTCTCTAGGATCCCGTTCTACTGGAAGTGAAATGAAACATCCTCCTGGCAGACTTCGTCAATCTGAAGCCATTATCTCTCACTTCAGCTCAGATCCATGAAAGCGTTTAAAAACTGCAGTCTGTGCCAGCGTGAGTTGGCGGATGTGGAAACACTTGCTGGTTCCAGCCTCTCAGAAGTGAGGATTTGATGGTTGTCTTTGTTGTACACGCTAATAAAACTGAATATCTCTCGGCTTTGGAGTGTTGGTCGGACAAAACCAGACGTTTGAAGACACGAGCTCAGGCTGTGGGAGGTTATCACCTATGTATTCTTTGTTTCTGACATCTTCAGAGACAGTGGCAAATGCCTTGAAAACACTGGTAACTTATGAAGTCCTGAGGAGACTCCACATCAAAATAACAGGAATAAAAATGATACACAACTGCTGGGTGGTTACAAGGAGACTGATTTGGGTTGAGGGACTGATGAATGCAACCAAATACGTAGAGGATCTTGAAGAAAAACCTGCTCCTGAGTGCGCACACCACCTGAAACTGGGGGGGCGACCGCTCGCCGCCTTGCAGCACGACAAACGACCCGCAGCAAACAGCCAAGACAACGGAGTGAGTGGCTTAGCGGGAAAATCTCTGAATGTCCTTGAGTGTCCCGGCCAAAGCCCAGATTTAAAGCCCACAGAACATCTGTGGAGAGACCCGAGGACGGCATCTGACCTGATGGAGCTCGACGGGAAATGCCAAGAAGAATGGGATAAACGGCCCAAATCCCGGTGTTCAAAGGTTGTCGAGACTTACCAAAGAAAAGAAGAATCTAATTGCTGCCAAAGGGGCTTCTACAGCGTACCGAAGGAAGGAAGGAAGGGCTGGAACACGTTTGCAAATGAGAAATGACAGCGTCTTATTCCAGGTAAATTTGCAAACATTTCTTACACATATTTTTCCATTATCGAGGATAGATAGAGTCTAACCGTTTAAAATGAAATCCGCAACACAACAATCAAGTCAGGGAATGTCTGAATGTTATCTTCCATCATCACAACATTTCCAACAGTGTTTTCTGTCACTGACCCGTCACCTGGAATGACCATCTTTAGAAGAGCCACCGTCTGAACCTGCTCACCATTTAAACTGATGATAGAGATCAAAGCAGACATGGTGGAAAGGATGTTATTTCTTAAAACTATCAATCAGCGCATATACTGTATATGTGTGTGTGTGTGTGGCTCAGGTTAAAAAAAAAAAGACTGACAGAGAGCCAGACCAGAGATCATTGTTCTGCCAGGATCCCCTGCCAACCTGCCAAAGCATCACACGTCACTCTGACAGAGCCTCTTCATCTGGATAACCCCATAACTGTCTCGCAGGGTAAAGAAACACGCGCAGAGTTTACTTGAACAGCCAACACCTCTGTCAAACACTTTACCGAATGTTACCAGGTTGCTGACATTTAGTGGGCGGCTTCATCTGTGACATATTACTGATGCTGTTACATCATGAGCGGCTGCGTTCTTAACATGTGTGGGCCCGGCGCGAATCAAAACCGCCATCAGGCCGAATCAAAACTAACCGAGGCGGAGAGCCGCGAGGAGAGGGAGACGACCGTGATTACAGGGTTACGGGGAGGAAATCTTGTCAGATGGGGAATTGTGGCCTTTAACAGTAATAGAGATTTGCAGTTGTTACCGAAATCAATGTGGACAACCATTCTAAGACATAAACACAAGACATTTGATTCCCAGCAACGAGTATCTGTCTGGCATTTAACAAAAAAAAAAAAGAAGAAAAAAAAACACTATAACCAGGAGCAGAACAGTCAGAAAGGTCAGAACATTTTGTTCCATTTTAATTTTAAAACAAACACTCTGTGACATCACCACACAGAGTGAGATTAGAAATAAGCTCATCTTTATAATACCATCTTTAGCTCATCATTCTCTGACTCACCTCTTCACAAACAAACCCCCATGAGTGCAAAGGAAATACACACGTTTTCTCAGATTTAAGAACAAAACATACTAACATATATTAGGCTTCAGCCTTATTTTCAGTAATGCAACTGGTTTTATATACATTTTTTCTAAACAGGAACCCACACCAAGCCCATTCCTAATGAGGCAATTAAAAAGATTTCCGTACCCTGAGAGCAAATTACTTCCCAGGGATCGGTGTCAATACACACGCCGAGGCCACTGAGGGTGCGCTCTTTTTTTTTTTTTTTTTTTCACATCCATTTCCAGTTTTCAAATTAGGAACATATTGATTGTCAGGAGAGTAAGGAGTCCGTTTCCTCACATTTAACCCCTGTAACACCGACTCCTCTACAGCAATGCGCGTATTCATTTGTGACATGAGGATTTATTACATTACTGGGCGGACAGGCCGGTGGGGAGACACAATCCATCCTGTCTAATGTTTCAGTTGTACACTCTGACGTGCAGTTTATCTGGATTATCTTTACCACAATGACACACATTACTTCCTTGTGAGCAAAAAAACAATGGACAATGTGCATTCACTGTCAATGACAATATGTCAAACGCAAGTAAATTACCTTGACGGTGTCCAAGTCCCCGGCTTTCGCAGCTTCGAGAAGTCTGTAGTCCACGTCTGAGTTTCTCACGGGGACGTTCTCTACAGGAGCACAACATGTGGATTAGAAATACTTGGTAACAGTTACATGTGATTGTGAAAGTGAATTTGTTCTCCACAGAGACGAAGAGTTGAAGGGAAAAGACGACATTAGACAGATTTCCTTTGGGGCAGCAGAGTGAATTCCTGCACAGATGTAAGACTTGAAAGTCGTGTGTGGTTACATATTTGTTCATCTTCATGTCATCTAAGTTGCATTTTATTTTAAATTGGTTCTTCAGTTATGAGTGCTTTGCTTTATTACAATATCACAGGGCTGGTGAACACAATATCTATTAATTTGCCTCAATAGCGATCAAGATAACAGTACACAATAATTACTTACTGCATGTGTGACCTTGTATCTTGTTCACTCACTTTTGAGGTCTGCATTTTTAATTATTATTATTATTTTAATTATTATATGTGACTGTTATTGTCAAAAAATTACCAAGTGCAAAATCCAAATGTCAGGAGCTGCAATTTTTGTTTCCCCATTTCCCGTCTCTCTACTTTCCTATCCATTAAATGCCTGAAAAGCCCCAAAAATATACTTAAAAAAAGCACATCAATACAATAAGCCCATGAATGTTATATTTTCTGAATTGAAGAAGAAAAGTGAAAATGACCAATAATAACTGAAATTGCAATCCTGATGTCTGATGTCAAAACTCAATGTGTGGCCATATAACTGCAATATGTTTTTTTTTGCATGTCTTGCAACCCCAGCCAGTGTGTTGAACTGCAGTCTGTGTAGCTATGTAAACAATGGAGGATAAATAATGCAGGTTTTTGAAATGTCAGAAAAATCTTGTTCAGAAAATGATTTATGTGGAAGGACACCACATTTAGACCTCCAGGATACAGGCATACGCTTCGCGTGTGAGAAATACAGAACGCAAACAGATCTTTTGTTTGTTTTCAATAAAACTCCACAGGCCACCTTTAAACTGGTGCAGCAGCAGCAGCAGCAGCAGCAGCACCACTGTGGTGTTCCCTTTACCAGTGAACGCCACACTCTGTCTTCTAAAACTATTTACCTATCTGCACCTCCAGTCTGAAAATATCAATATTGACCTTTACAAAACAATCACAGTTAATCTGGCTGTTGCCAGCTAGTGCATAGCAACTAAAACACACCTACACATGTGCACAGCCAGCCACCCACCCACTCAATCACACACACAGACACACAAAGGGTGGTATACCGTTGAGTATTTGCTGTACGGCTTCATTTCCCATTTGAGCAGCAGTGAAGCCCTGCAGTGACACCAGCGAGGCGTCTGCCCCGTATCCTAGCAACAGCCTGCAGGTCTGAAGATGGCCTGCCATCGCAGCCCGGTGTAGCGCCGTCTGACCCAGCGTGTCCAGTGCGTTCACCTGTAAACACAAAAAAAAAAACCCTGTGAAATAATTCTCAAAGGACTTTCAGTCGCTACAGTCGCTCCCTAAACTTCCTCACTTCTTAGAAACCCAGTGTAAACTTTATGAACTGTTATTATCTGTCACATTAGGCTGTGATGAGTTATTATTGATTGAAATGTTGTAATTTACTTTTCAGGTGAAGCCAATTTCCCTTAAATAGCCTCATCTGCAGTGCGTCTGCTTCAGGTGAGACATTCATTTTGTCATCGTGTAATTATAAGTTTTTCCGTGTGGATGGCGCTCTGATCTGAGTCACTGATCATCATAGAAAACGCTGCAGTCTTTCTTATACTGTCAATTCTTTCAACGTTCAACTCTGATATTTCTTCTTTTTTTCTTTTAAAACCCTGTCATAAGATAATTAAATATATAAATAACATGTATGGATTAGAATACTGCAGTGCATACATTTTGTTTCTTACCTAACAAAAGACCTTTTTATTCCCAGAATGCTTTATGGCAGCCTCAGTACAAATTAATATAGACATTTCCAATGATTACATTACATTTGCTTGTTATTTGAAATAAGTCATATTTATGCACAACATCATAAAAGTGGTTTTATAAATCGTATAGATTTATTAAACAACTGAGAAACTAGTTATGAGTAAAATAACGGGTTGTGTGTTTCTTTATTTATACTGAAGTAGAAATAGGTATATGTTATGAAATTGTCAGATTACATACTGTAGGTGTAGATTACAATGGGTTTAATGTGGTGCAATTACAGCGTTATATATGAGTACACTTAAATGCACCAGTATCAATAGTGGCTGCACAATAACAACAGAAGGTAACATTCTCCCAGTAATGAGAATTGGATGAGTCACTACTTTCATTGTAAACTCAGGGTTGTTGTTGCTGCGCTGCATCCTGGTCTACTTTATGCTACTGTGAAACAATCAGTGCTCCTTCTGCTGTGAGCTACTGTTGAATATCAGACCAACATGGCCGCTCTAAAAATAAACCCTCGCTCTTTAAAGCCGAGGGTCTGACGCAAAAAAAAAAAAAAACCCTAATGTTCAATGCAGAGGTTTCAAATTGCAGAAACATTTACAGCAATTACATTAAATGAGTACGAGAGGGCTGTAATTACAAAACACAAACATCTGCGATATTGATTTCTATACATGTGGAGAGGTGGATTGCTGTACAAACAGAAAGGTTTATGGATGGATATAAAAAGAAAAATTTACATTTCCTCAAGGGATGATTAAAGTGGAGTAAAAAGAAAAACAGAAATAAATTGACAGATTTTTTTAAAAAATGAAGGAAATGACAGCTGATAGACCTGACTGTGTTTTACCTTGGCACCATGTTTCTGTAGCACCTCCATAATGTCATTGTGAGCCCGCTCTGCTGCCACATGGAGAGGAGTCATGAAACTACACAGAGGGAGGGAGAGGAGAGAAACACTGGTTTGTTTGTTTTATTTTCAATGTACATGCTTTAAAGGGATAGTTCAACATTTTGGCAAATTGGTCCATTGCCATAATCCCTATAGACCCTTTCAGAGAGTATAAACAAAGACAGGTGTGGCTCATTAGAAAACGCTCTGGTACACTAAATTGAATGGAGCCTTAATTAGTATCCTTGGTAACACCTGTATTTGTTTATACTCTCTGAAACGGTCTATAGTTTTAGGAGTAGGTTCATTACCATTGTCGGTGCAAGCTATTTTTGGAACGGTGGAGCAGAGCCACGAGCTGCTCAGAGCTACGCGACTGAGGCTAATGGAATTCCTTGGTTTCCCTCATCAAACTCATCAAATACACAAATGTTATTGAGGTAAATTCACGCAAAACCGCTGAGGCGCGTTCCCGTCGGGGGCGGTTTTTCGGCAAACAGTCTCTGCATTTGCCTCGAAAACAACTGAATGAATGCAGGTCCCAACTTGTCCACGAGAGTGTTTTGGAGTTGTTGGATTGTGTATTTATTTGATGAGTTTGATGAGGGAAACCAAGAAATCCCATTAGCCTCCGTAGCGTAGCTCTGAGCAGCTCATGGCTCTGCTCCGCCGTTCTAAAAATAGCTTGCAAGACTATAGGGATTATAGGGATTATGGCAATGGGCCAGTTTGCCAAAATGTTGAACTATCCCTTTAAACAAATCAAAATGCTCATCTTATTTTATATCACTTAGTTTTTCTTCTTTATTTTATCAATATCAGTCTGTAATCACCTGTGACAGTGTTCTGTTGTACAGTATACAACTCTAAATATGGATACTCACTCTTTATTCTTCTCGTTGACGTTGGCGCCTTTTCTCAACAGCAGCTCCGTCACCTGTTTCCTTTTGGGGTGAGGCGACGCTACTGCACAGTGCTAACACACACATAAACATCATATAAGTATCTGTGTGTGCATGTATGTGTGTGTTTGTGTGTGTGTGTGTCAGGTACAATCTGCCAAGTCTGCGTGTTTCTCACCAGTGCTGTCTCATGTGTGTGAGGGTGTTTGAAGTTGATGATCTCCAGTGCCAGGGTCTTCTTCGCCTTGGCCATGTCGGCTTCTCGAGCGGCTTGAAGCAGCGAGTGGCCCTTAAACTCATCTGAAAAAACACACACACACACACACACACACACACACACACACACACACACACACACACACGTAAACTCTTTTGAGTTATTCTACAAAACCAAAAGTTGCAAAAACATCTAAACCCACAACAGAACATCTGGTTCTTTAAAGGAATGAATAGCTGGACCCAAACGGGAGTTACACGGCTCTCTCTCAAACTCTAACAATGTATTCATTCACTCGCAATGACCCCACGGCATACCAGCGCTTCATCGAGATTACTTCAAAGTTGTTTTTTCTTTTTTACCAGCAAGCTAATAACACATGATGCAACAGTCTGTGTGCTGGAGTTGGAGCGGAAACAAGTGATTATCCTCCAAGGGCTGGAAATTACAAACAACAAACTATTTTGCTTCAGAAGCATTTTCGGCAGCATAAAAAGGGAGTCTGTTCATAGTCTATCCACTGACAGAGTAACAGCATTCATGCATTTCTAATCAGACATTTAGACAAATGGTAAGAGCACCGCAGATGTCATATTGTCTGGAAAACGTAGTCCTGAGAGAGAGGAGAGAGAAAGAGAGAGAGAGAAGAGTCAGAATCAATGGCATAAAGAAAAAGCTGATAAGTGGGAAAGAGGAGCAGCCTCTGCAGTTAACTCTACAAAAAAGTTGTTTTTCTGCTTCGTTTTCTGCTTGGTTTTTTCGCTCCAGAATATTTGGGTTTGTGACCCCTTTGAATGAAGAAAGGCCTAGGGTTAAAGCGTTAGTATAAACACGTGTGCTATTCAAAGGGTTTGTTTGATTCAAAGGACGTTTTGGAGGCCAGCAAGGGTGAGAGAACTCAAGTTCTTTGGAAGAAAAAATAAATAGTTTGAGTGAAGAAAATGACAGAATTCAGTTCAACAGAAACAGAGTTAAATTCATTTTTAAGAGAGCTGAATTCCAGTCATTTCAGAAACACTTGACACATTGCGCTGTCAAACAGAATCTCTAAAAGATCGCCCTGTTGTTGCATTTAATGACAAAACGGCATTTGAGGCCTGACGATCAGTGTCAGAACGACAACCTGTTGGATCAATAAAATAGTCAACTTCAATTGTGCTTTTATTTTAGGGGCTGTTAACTCAGCGATTTTGAAGTGCTTCTTTGTGCTGAGTAAAAAACAACACAAAAAAACAGACCTTTCAAAGGAATATTTAGGAAAAACACTTATTATGAAGATGCATGGCTCTGTGCTAAGGTAAAGGCATTGCAGAACATTTCAGGTTTTTCCCCCATTTTAACTGTATCACTGTTAAATACTGTTATAATAAATAGAAAATTTACAAACATAAAGTGTTTTATACAGAGAGTTTCATACTGGACTATTTGTAAGCAGGCACTTCCTGGCCTTGGACCTGGTTGCCTGGCAACCTCACAGCAAGAGAGCGATCAACTGTATTTGCTAAAATGTCACAAGATTCCTTTAAAAAGCAACCGTACTTGACTCACTCTAACTCCAAGCCAGGCAGTTACCTTAAACTTCTTTCAGTTTTGTTCAAGCCATCTGTGCAAACAAGACTAGACTGATATATTTTTTTATAAATCAATTTTCTACGATAAACGACAAAAAATCCAACTTGTTTTCCACCGTGGTATTCAAGTCAATAGGAGGCGTAATGGAAGGTAAGTGTTTTTCAGTCTGTAACAGTCAGTTAACAATTTTGTCCAGCAAAAGATAAAGTGCAGGGAGACAGAGCTGACTCACTAATTAACTTCCAAAGAGTTGCACAGCGCTTCCTGGCAGAGACAAAGACTTAACTTGTCTGCTTTTGACACTGTGGTGGCTGCACTCATAAAGAAAATATGGCTGTTCTGAGAAAATGAACTTAATTATACAGCTCTTTCTGTTTAATTAACATTTGTTCTGTTCAATTACCATATCATACATCCCCCCAAATGCCCAATTCAAATAAAACATGCATGTAGATGTGCAGTTTTTGTCTGTGCTTCATTAATCTTAACAAAATGCAACACTAGAGAAGAGCACATCAATAGAGCAGATTGATTGTGGGATGAAAAAAACACTGTGTGCGACTCTGAACCCACTTGAAATCAAAACAGAGCAAGGAGCGCAGTTGTTCAAGAACACATCAGGTGAAAAGCTTTGAAAAGCTTGATCCTTGCATCCTGAAGTGTAGATGCAGTGCGTCTATGAAAGAGCCAAAGTACAAATGAAACTCGTAGACAGGAGCTATAAATGTGACTAATGTGTAGTGGAGTGTGAAAATAATGGATTTAGATTCCCTGATTGATTGCAGCCAGAAACCCTTCAAATATGCTAGAAATTACGTACATGTAGGTGTGGGTTTATTCTAGTTTATTATGTCTAATGTACTTTAACATATCGTTGATAATTTCATAGTTACAGTGGGGAAAATAAGTATTTGGCCCCGTGCTGATTTTGCCCTTATTTCATTTGATCAGATGTAAATTATTTTATAGCCTTTAAAGTTTAGGCTATTGATTGATGATATTATTTTTGGATGTTTTGTTGATATTCTGCCTCTTTCTGTTAAAATAAACTTACCATAAAAACTATAGACTGTCCATTTCATTGTGGGGGAGCAGACTTACAAAATTAGCAGGGGATCAAGTACTTATCTTCCCCACTTGTGCTTCCCTGTTTTTGAATTTCTCACATCACCTGAGCAGGATCTCTTTTACCAGCTGCAACTACTTGATAATGACTGTTGTACTAAATTGGCCAGATTATACGACTATAGGTGCATCTCAATAAATTAGAATACCATGGGAAAGTCCATTTCCAGGAGTTCAAGTCAAACAGCACCAACCAAGTATTGGGTGCATATGGATTGATATACTTTTCAGAAGGCCAACATTTACATTCTAAAATGCTTTTTTAAATAGTTTTTGGTAATAAACACATTTCTTGAGATACTTAGTTTTAGGTCTTCATTAAATGTAAGCCATAATCATTACAATTAAAATAAATGAAATAAATAAAGACATGAAATGTTTCATTCTGTGTGTAATGGATCTATAATGTAATAGTATAGTATATATAATAGTATTAGTTTCACTTCTTGAATTGAATTACTGACATAAATATACTTTTCCATGATATTCTAATCTATTGAGATGCACCTGTTTATATATTTGTATAGACTGAAAATGGTATTTGAAGAAATAGTTGTTGTATTTGAGGGCCTAGACGTTATGTATTACCAACGTCAGAGAGTATTAACACAACCACAAAAAGTAAAAAAAAGAAAAAGTTGATGAAGTCTGATTCACATAACCACAAAAGTATTTATACATCTCTTTCATATGGGCAGTAGCCTCCTTGCATGTTGCTATGTTAGAGAGTTTGTTTGTGGACTGTCTGTTAGAGCTAAATGATAAATGTGAGCCTCAGTCGAGGCTCCATTTTCCTCTTCTCAGCTATCCAAGCATATAGATCTTCTGGTCACCAGACTCTGGTGTCTGTCTCACTTCACACCAATGATTCCTTGTTTTCTGCTCCAGAAAACAACTGCTCTCTTTTCAGAGGACTGAGATTTCCATTTTTAACCGTCTCAACGCTCACACGAATTCAAATCAACTGCTCCAAACATGCCTGGTGTAAACACCCCCTCTTAAAACAACCTATTCATTAATTCAGCGCCATGACACATTTAGAAGCTGCTGTGCGCTGCAGCTGTGGTTTATGTAAGTGCCACACTCACACGTAAGTCTCTCCTTCAGCTCAGGAGTGGGTGCCATGTCCACAGAGCTCTTGCTGTGGCAGTTGAGCAGGGTCGGGTCGGCCCCGTGGCTCAGCAGCAGAGAGCAGACCTCCACTCGGTTTTTAGACGCCGCTTCGTGGAGCGGGGTGAACTGCCACAGATCCATGGCATTGACACACGCTCCATGCTGAAAGACAAAAGGAAAGAAACTAAGCAAGTAGCTTTATCCCTGCTTTGAGTAAGTGTGAGGGGAATTAGGCAAACGCACACTAAAAACAGTCTTCCAAGACTGGCTGATACATATCTGCTTTGTTTTTAATTAAACAACACAAAGAACAAAACAGTACAACTTGATTCTTTTGGGATTTCCATTTTTGTTATTAGCAAAAAATATAATCATTTTAATTAAGGATCAGGTTCCACTGCTTAAGTAAATACTGAGCTTGTGTGGGTGTGTGTGTATGTGTGTGTGTGTGTGTCTGTATACCTTTAGCAGAAGCTCAGTAACTTCATAGTGTCCATAGGAGCAGGCATTATGTAGAGGCACCAAACCACTGGAAGAGCCAAACACTTCAATTAACAATACATATCATTTTAAAGACTGAAAACAAATGTTCTTTAGATCTACTCTATGTCTCCATTTCGACTAATATGGCTGTGCAACACTGGCAGATTGTGTTATGTATCAAATTCAGAACAAGACATCCAATAACTCAAATCCTCAAATGTCAATCACTGGATGAAAAAGTTACAAATTTTGGACTGATATGTTGGAGACGTCTCCAAATTCTGGTCAATTCAATATCTTAATTTCAATCTTTCATAAAATCTATTTTCTTTTATCATTATTAACTTGTACGTACCCTTTGTCCTTGGCGTGAACATCTGCTCCATGCTGTAGTAACAGCTGAACTATCCTCACCCTGTTGTATCCTGCTGCCAGGTGGAGTGGGGTGGACTGCAGAGACAGAGGGACGTAATAAGAGTAAGACAAATGATGCACATGAGTGGATATGGGAATAAAAGACAGTAAAATAAAGTAAATGTTAGCCCATGTGTTTCTGTTCCCTCGGCAGCTTGACAACCTACCATCATAATTTCATCATCATCTGTTCTGTATACAAAGAGTGTGTTGAGGAAGTACACGTTGGGGGGTTTTAGCTATACAGACATTTCCAAAGGTAAGAATTTCCAGGAAGCAATGGGCTTTTCCACTCCTGAATCAGTCTCAGGTGACAAAGCCTGACTACATTTCGCCCATAAAACTGATGAATAGCTGCAGTTCTGAATGCTTTAAGATGTGGCTGAGATGAGGTGGCTTCAGCTCTCCATGCAGCAGCGTTGCCTCTATACGCTCTCAGCAAAGGCCATTCTTCCTCCAAAGCTGGAAGTGACACCCTGACTGGGGCAGAAATGTAACGGTGGCGAGAATGTTCCCATTATTCAGTCATATTGAACTTGATCAATAGGCAGAGATCAAACTGTGAATAGGGCTGGGATTAAAGCTGCAACATGCAGCAGGCAGATATGGACAAAAAAAAAAAAAATCTGACGGTTCACACTGTGCTGCTCATTGTTGGGTAGTTCCATTGATCAAATACCTGAAATGTAAGAGTTCTTTTCACAGATTCATGTGCACGTTCAATATTTGGACAGCTTGTGTTGGACAAGGTCTGTGTTTCAGCAAATAACTGGACACAAATCAAACTGCCAGGTCTCAGATTTGATTTGAGTAACTCTACTCTCTCTATATAATAAAGAGAGATCTGTGTGGGAGATAAAGCCGCTTTATCACATGGTGCCCAAGGTTTAGGTGTCACATAAGATCAGCCCAGACCCTAGAGGTGTTTAAGTCCTCTCTGAAGACCATGGCATTCAACTCAGGTTGAGGCAGAGCCCTTCTTGCTTCTTGCTTTTGTTATGTCCCAATGTGCATGCATGCATATGAATGTATGCACGCATGTTTGTATAAGTGTGTTGTCTATATTGTTCTATATTGTTTTAACTTTCTACCTGTATAGCACTTTGACGACTTTGGTCATTTTGAATGTGTTCTACAAATAAAAATTTGATTTGACTTGGCAAAGTAAATAGACTGATATCAATATGATTTAATATTCTGTCGAAACTGTGGTCCTTGACGTATAGACATCGGCAAACGCCATGTGCCTGGTGATGTTTTTCTGAAACTTCACTACAGCCACCGAGTCCAACTCGATCGGACAAAGATGTTCTTTGGTTGTATCTTTAGGGTCATTGTCCTGCTGAAATATCGTCCAATGAGTTTGATGCACTAGGATAAACACATCTTCTGTATTCACCATGTTGCTTCCACCCACAGTAAAATCATCATCATCATCATTAATAAACACCAGAGTGTGCCAGTTCCATTGGCAGCCATACTTTTTCTTCCCCTTTCACAGAGGTTGATTTTCTTTTTCAGAGCATGCAATTTTGTCACCTCCCCCTCTCTTTCATTTTGTGGTGAATGCACTGAGGTTATGGTCATAAAGGAATCATCAACACCAACATCCTGGAGAGCATTCTTGCCTAGCATTTCCAGTCCTCCATACAATTTGTTTTCCAGTGAAACAGCTTGTTTGCCATTTTCTAGTTTTCCTCTAAGCACAGACACAGCTGACTTTGGCAAACCAAATGCTTGGATATCTAGTAAATGGATATATTGTATAAGCATGAGGACTTGTGGATGTTGCAAATCTACTTCATGCACATAACACTTGAGGTCCCATTAGGTGAGGACATGGAAAATATTCAAACTACTGACCATTAAGGCCACAGTGAGGACAAAAAGATAAGAAATTGACATTTAGATTGGCAGACATATTGTCAATAAATAACTTGTTCCTCAGTGTCATCACATCCTGGTGATGTAGTGTTCCTCCCCATCCAGCATATGGTCATGTTGTACTGCAGTAATGCAGGTGATTCTACTGACAGCCACATTATGCACTGTAAGAAGAATGGCAAATAATGACTGTGGGATAGCAGCTGGGCAATAATGTCCATGGGACAATGAAGGCAAGGTGCTTAGAGAAGACAAGCAGGTGTTGTGACTCCTGTCAGCAGGATTCAGACGTTCAGGTGGTGCAGAGTGGCACACACTTTTTTTTTTTTTTTTTTTTTTTTACAAAAAAGCATCAGTAAAAGAAAGTATTCAGCAGCATTTTTGGGGATGTCAAAAGCTTTAGCCCATTACAAGGTCATAGTCAGGTTACTTATCTGTGGAAAATGTTGCTTTAAAAAGTGACTGCAGCATTACTTTGCTTCGTTTAGAGATCTAAAAAATAAAAACAGCCCATCTTTTGTAATCTCTGCTGCTCCCTCAGAAGCTCAGCTGAGGAGCAGCGGCGAGACAGAGAGGCAGAGCCGGGTGGACAGATGGTTCACTCGTATTTACAGGATGTGACAGCAGCATTTGCAAGGAGCAGTACATGGCTATTAGTCATCATCCACATTTTATATTATGCAGTGTTGTGTGTGTGTGTGTGAGTGTGAGTGTGTGTGTACGTGCATGTGTCCGTCTGCGCCTCTGTACTTGTTATTGCAAATTGTTGCAAATATAAACAAACAGAAAGACACAAATGTGTAAAGCATTAATCAGTACAACTTAAACCTCTAGCTACCACTGAATCATCACTTATGCCTCACACTCTCTCTCACACACACACGCATACATGTGCATGTAGTGTTGCATCACCGAGATGTCACTGCCAGGGTCAGACTGGGTTGTCTAAGCTCCGCCTCCTCAATCTGTCAACCCCGTGTGAGGAACGGGTACATGCATATTTGTGATATTTGTGTGTGTGTGTGTGTGCCTCCGTGTGTGAGGGAGAAACAGCGCGCTGTCACACATCAACACAATCTCTGCCTCAGAAGGTCTTGCACTGGTTTCTCCGCACCATAGCAGTTGGAGCCACAGTTACAAAAAAAAAACTCCAGCTGAAACTTTTGTTATGATCCACTGACCTCAGGAGCCACACGCCTGTAATGCTAAGTATCAAAATCATCACCCATTTATCATCTATCTGACCCATCCCACATCCTCTGTCAACATCAACTACTCTCCACTGCGGCCCGTTCTATTTCTAGTTCTCTACACTGCCATTTTATGAAGCAAAGACCCTGTTTATTTATTTACTACAAGCTCGGCCTTATAATAAGGTTTTTTTCACCTTTTTAATGAGTGCTCTTTAAATAAACACAATGTTGCAGTGGCATTGCAGTGAACAAAAATGAAGAGTTTTGAAAGTCCCTGTATACGTACTCTCTTTCAGTGAGTGAAGGTCAAATTAGGCTGTTTACCCAATTTTCTGAAATGTTAATTCTCCAGTGTATAACGGCTCTCAGCAAGTGAAGTGCCTTAAGTGCAGAGGGAGATGCAGTGATGAGAGTGTTAAGTATAAAACACTTCTTGGGCTCTTGTTTCACTACTTTGGAACTGTCACTTTAGCTACAGTATAGGCCTATCCCATATTATTTTCAAGATAAATTATGCTTCTTAGAAATAGGCCAACATCATTTTGCATGTGAGTCATAGAGACGTTACAGGGGAGTACTCAAAGTCCTTTAAGGACTTAACTCTTAAGACTTAGTTTGTTTTTAGCTGTTTCAAGCTAGCGGCATAGCTGCCTGGATGACTGCATTGTTCTGTCGTCTGTCAAAACCAATAATCTTCCAATCAGCCTCAGGTGTATTTTGTGTTTAGTGCTAGTCAGCAAATGCTAGCATGCACATTTGCTAAATTTAAAATTGTAACCACTGTAAACACATCTGCTGTTTAATCATCATGCTAGCATATTCATGCTAGCAGCGTCACGCACAAAGCTGATGTTAGCATTAGTTTCAAGCATCTCTGTGCCTAATTACAGCCTCACAGAGCTGCTAGCACAGTGTTTTTCAACCTTGGGGTTGGGACCCCACGTGGGGTCGACTGGAATTCAAATGGGGTTGTCTGAAATGTCTAGTCATTGATAAAAAAAAATATTACTGATATATATATATTTTTTATTAACTAATTATTATTCTTTTTTAAATTATGATCTAAAACACCACACACAATCTTAAACAATTGTATTCTATACTTTCACTTTCTCAAATACAAGTTGAGTTCAAATAAAATGCAGCATAAAAATATCTGAGCTGGTGCATCTTGATTGACGGCCGTCACAAATTTCTGGGGTCGCCAGAAATTTGTGATGTCAAAATGGGGTCACAAGCCAAAATAGGTTGGGAACCACTGTGCTAGCATGACTGTTGACTGAGCTTTGTTTGTCTATTTCTATAGTAGGCAAATAAATACTGTAAATAAAACAAAAGTTATCTCACATTATTTCCTCTTATAGGACAAAGGTGCATTATCCTTGTTTGAGTGATTACTTTCATTTCTGTGTGTGAAATATGAAGTTGGAGCCAGTCAGCTTTCTGACTGAGAACAGGGGTAAACACAACCATCTCTGTTTAAAGGTTATAATTAACATTTTATTAATCCATGCAAATAACACTTTAATTAAGAAAGAGCCACGCTAAGTGCTCACAGTCTTAATGCTAATATAAGCTACCCAGTAGGTCCTGGCTATAGTTTGATATTTACTGCAAACACAAACACAGCATCGATCTTCTCATTTAACTCTTGGCAAGAAATCAAATGTGAATATTTCACAAAATGATGAATAACTAAGAGTGTAGGATTGTATGACTGTCTTTTAGAGACAGTCGTACACAGTCGGACGGGATTTTTAATTTCTAACGCCTGACTGGGATTTTCCATTCTTTCTTTTCCCAGCTACAGTTTTGTAATGCCATTGCCATTTATTTTATTTTTTGAGCAACTGTTGATTAGTGGAACCAAGTTATTAGCTAGATGCAGTGTCTGTGTCCTTCAACTGTCTTTTTGTCTTTTCTGTTCTTAAAGTGGTCGAAGACTTGATGAAATATGCTGCCCGGGAGTGAAACCTAGTAGACTGTATTTCAAATGGATGCAGTTGCCACTTACCGATGCAGACTGAAAGTGAACAATACCAATAAAAAAAACACTGTTATGTTTTAATCATCTAAAAGCCTTTTTGTGAGGTGGAGGGGAGTCAGGAGTGGAGGAGGGGAAGAAGATGAAAGAGGGAAATATGGGAGGAAAATGAATGAAGCAGCGAGCGAGGAGAGATGCAGGGGCCATGTTCAAGCTTCGATAGAAAATATTAATCTTCCCTCCCCTGGTAGCATTTATCTTTTTTTTTTTTATCCCTTCTACCTGAATAGAAACACTATGCGTCTGAATGGTAGCTGCAAAATTCAAAATGTATTGGATATTGCTTATTTTGCTTATTTTGGTCATCTAACAGCAAAGATTACATCTCAAAGTTGGACTGTCAAAAATATAAATCACACACTTGATTTAACACACCATTTAAAAACAAATGGGGTGTGTTATCGGCTGCTGTGTTAGTCCCTTCTTTGTTTCATTTTTCTTAAACCTCCTTTACATCCTGCTCTTCTCTCTCTCTCTCTTTCCTCCCTCCCTCTCTCTCTCTCTCTCAGACTTCCTCTTCTCTTTACGAGCCTGTCAAGTTGTTCCCATGACAACGGTGACTGCTAGCTGTCAGCAGTTGCCATAGCAATGAGACATGATCTATCTGGGAGGGTGAACGGCAACATTTGGACCATTTTGTTTGGTGTCGTTTGCATGGATGTGTGTGTCCGTGTGTGTGTCCGTGTGTGTGTCCGTGTGTGTGTGCGTGTTGTGAAGCTCTGATATTATTCCTTAACTTCAGCCTGCAGGGTTCAGACCTGCTACACTCCCACTTATCAGGATAAATATGTGAACTCACGAGTAGCAACACATATGGCACTGCAAATAAAACAGGCCGAATATCATTTAACGTCAGACTGTCTTGAAATACTATATTTATATATATATAACCCTAACCTAACCCATATAAACACAAAACAGTAGGGGTGTAACGGTATATGTATTCGTCCCGTGCCGTCACGGTACGGGGGTCACGGTTCGGAGCACACAGTCACACGACGAATACGTCTGAATGAATATTAATAAAAAAAAAAAAAAAAAAAAAAGTTGAGTCCTCACTCGAATCCAGGTGGCGGTAATGAGCCTCGAAGCTGCCTGCAGCCGTCATAGCAGACGAAGAAGAGAAGTGATGAGAGAGTGAAGTTAGAGGAGGAGAGCTGTCTGCTTCATTCATGTCACTGTGGCTTCTCAATGAAACAAACGGCGGCGGCGGCTCGCGACCATAATACATCCATGCTCGCGACTGGTCCACCGGACAAAGTCCGTCGGCGATGTTTCACGGATGCGCGGTGCGTCGCTAGAAACGCATCAAACACGTAGCGCATGTTCAACCCGATATGTCAATCACTGGTGCAAGTAAAAAGACAAGTTGTGTGCAACAACTTATCCCGCTGCTTTTAAGCCTCTTGACATGAACACAGACAGGTGAGGAGAAAAGGAGACCGCACACTATATATAATCAGACACATTGTCTGATGAAGGGCTGACGCCCGAAACGTGTGAGTGACATTAAACTGTCACGGGAGCTTTTAACTAGTGTGCGGTCTCCTTTTTTCCTTACCTGTGTCTTTCTTGGTGGTCCAGCACCTAGTCTTCAGTTTTTTGGGGGATGTGCGTGTAGCTGCCTAATATGTTTTATGAACACAGGCAGGACCAGAACCATCACCAAAGTAACTGCTAGTCTAATTTAACTGTGTAAACCAACATTGATGTCAGTTTATTGTTTTGTTTTTTTAATAATATTTTTTTAATAATAATAATTTAATAATTCGAATAATAGTTGCCAGTTGTCAAGTGCACCTTTTTTTTCCTCTAGAATTAATGAATGGCATTATAACACTCCTAATGCACTTGTTTTATTTTGTATTCTTTTTTCTTTTAACTTTTATAACACAAGACAGATTTTAGTTTTACATTCAATTAGTGTCTGTTGTACCGAAACCGTACCGAACCGTGACCCCTGAACCGAGGTACGTACCGAACCGTGACTTTTGTGTACCGTTACACCCCTACAAAACAGACAAAATGGATCACCGTGGTCCTAATCAATTAATTGATTAATTTAAGTGGAGAACATTTCAATATACAATAAAAAAAGCAACTTTTACATTAAAGCTATCTTTTACATCATAGCTCAGGTAAGCGCTGCACCATTGGCAGGTGCATGCGCCAACAAGATGAACAGTGTCAAATGGCTGGATCAATAAACATATCAGCAAATCTATGTGCTCCCTCCCTGACACACTCACATACACACACACACACACACACACACACACACACAGTAGCTATAAGCCGTTGACAGCTCAGCTCAGCCAGCAGCGTGGAAGATAAATAACCTACAGCTAGTCTTCACATCTTATGCTCTCCATGCACACTGACACAGTCAGACACACAGAATCATAAACACACATATACACACACTGATATCTCAGCCATCAACTGTCTATCTGCTCTGCCTCCCGACTATAAACACTGACTTTCCAAGGAGCCGAAGGCTGCGTGGACAGTTCAAAACCCAGCGGCTCAAAAAAGTAGAACTTCAGGAAAACACTCCTTGAGCGACATGAAGTGTCGTCATTACTTTCAATCTCACATGAACATGTACGATTTATATTTATCTCTAGGCATACAGAAAAAATCGGCAATATATCCGCAGGATATAGACCTACACACTCTAATAAGTAGAATGGAAAATTAAAATGGCCATCCTTACTCATTCTCTTCACTATCTAATCATGAACTTATCAACAACACATACAGTAGAAAAACATTCAACCAACAATACTATGCTACCACTATTACTATTACTACTACGAATTAAATTAAAATACCATAACTCATAATCTGTATTGCCTTAGGCCAGCTTGTTTCAATGCATTTCACGATGGCCAAATATAAAAAGCACAGTTAGCAGCTACCATTGATGATATTAATACATACAGTATGGTGAACAAACTGCCTGTATTGTATATTCTATAGATTTAAAACAGCACTGTGACAGGACAATCTACATTAGTTTAATAAACGGTCTTCGGTGGGTCCACAGATTGAGACGTCTGATTCTTCATGATAAACTGCCAGTGCAACAGCAAGCTGCAACTGCATACATCTTCGTCAGCAACATGCCACCGGCTTACATGGAAGCAAGAGGTTAAATTTGTCACTGACAAAAGTTTATTAAAACTTTTCCATACTCTATTTGTCATCTGCCATCTGAACATTTAGCAAATGCCCCTGGATGGTTTCATTGTTGTGTTTCAAAGGAGCAGGAGTGTAATCTCTCTCAGACGGG
Organism: Trachurus trachurus; assembly: GCF_905171665.1. Taxonomy (NCBI): domain Eukaryota; kingdom Metazoa; phylum Chordata; class Actinopteri; order Carangiformes; family Carangidae; genus Trachurus; species Trachurus trachurus. The sequence continues at coordinate 18,787,670 of NC_139908.1, read as the reverse complement.
GCATCAGGTTACATTTACAAACACACCGACTCGGCTGTGAAAAATCCCCTGTCAGGCAGAATCCAGTCACTCTCACGACCTTGTTCACGTTCTCCTGGATTTGTAAACATGAGCAAACTTCTGCCAAGACAAGAGCCACTGTGGCCTCGATTCTGATCTGCGGACTCATCAGGATCCCAGAGGAGACGTACAAATGAGAGCTTAATATTGGTGGAGAGTTTCCAGACAAGCTGGACATTTTTCAATAAGGGGACGACAGCCGTGGAATGAAAAGAACCTTATTCGATTGTACAGTAAAAGCTCAGGAAATAGCCGACCTTACATTTCAGGACAGAGTGATTGCAACTCTCCCCTATAACTATACTGTTATTTCACTGCGGACCACCACGGAATCTGACAAATTGAAGAAGGACAAATCAGAAATATGGTTGTACATAGAACTAAACCATTTTATTGGGTAAATAAATACTGCAGATTGTAAAAAGAAATATAAAGTGGTCTATTTCTCCATTATCTATCCCTTGCAAATTTAATGTTTTTATTTCAAAACCATTTTCCTACTTTATGGAATACACTTAATCATTCATCTATTTAATGGGCATGTCCTTGAATGACCAAAGAAATGATTGGCCCAGGGTTGTGTGTGCGTGTGGGCTCCATCTAAATGCAAATCTTGGATTTTAAGAAATTTTGCATAAGAAAATGCAAATTAATCCACTACAGTTGTAGGAGGAGTTGGTTAAATAAAGTGTTGGCAGCACAGGTTCTCCAGTTTTAATGTTTTAATAGTACAAACTGGAAATACAGCAGTTCGTGTATTTGAGTGTGTCTTGACTAATTTGCTGAATCCACAGCTTTTCGTCACATTTTGCTTTTATCAAAACACATTAGCCCACCCTGGATAGTTCGAAGATGTCATCTATAATTTCCTGTGTTTTTCGTATTTGTACGCACACAATTGAATTACACATAAAGAAAGTGGCAACTTGTGACATAGAGAGCAATGTAAATGTAATGTAAAGAAAAAAAACTAGCATCCAGATAAACAAACCTCGTAAGCTAATGTTAGAGACCTATCAAGCTAACTTTCTTCATAGAAAGTTCTACATCAGCCTGCATAAACTCCAAGTAGTTAAGTGACTGGAGAGCACTGAGGTCAGTTACGATTGACAGAACAGTTTAATGAAAACACACCAAGCTCATGTCCGCTAATGTTAGGTACCTAGCTTACTGTATGCTAACTTTCTTCATATATTTAACCTGTATCAACTCCAGTGCCAGTAGCTGAAGCATTTAGCTGGCAGGCAAGCCCAGAGAGGTATAGTTAGTAAATGTTAGAGACCTTTGGTTTAGTTTAATATTATTGGAATATCTAAATGTCAAGGATGGAAAAACAAAGTTTTAATTAATTTTATGTGCTGAATGGTGGCAAAGGAGAAATGAAATGGTTTTTAATAAACTGCTTTGGGTTGAATTAAAAAGTCTATAGCTTTACATATCTTACTTCTTATTTCATTTACACTTTCATTATTTAACAAAGAAAAATATAATTTATAATATCAGTATTCAGTTATATATTTGACATGTCTCATAAACGTCTACTTCATTTTGTCAGTTCCAGAGTACCACAGTGAACACTTCATCTTATTTTTGCAAATGACTTGTCAAGATGAAAAATAACAGTACTCAAATGGTGTAGGAAAAAAAACAACTTTCAAAACTGGTTTTCTTAATGTCAGACATGCAGTAAATTCTCCTCCCGAGAAGTTCACTTTTGGTAATACATGTTTTTCAGCGGAGAGGAATGATGGAACACTGTCAGTCAGGGCTGATTCTCTCAGCAGGATACAATCCCATAATCAACATTTAAACAAGGCTTCAATGAAAACTCTTTCCCTTTCCTCTCTCCCTGACTGTGAATCTGAATCATGGTCTTGCTCTCCAGTTGTCTGTCTCTTTGATGTTTGTGCCAGCTAGGACGTGAGTGGGTGCGCCGATTCTCACTGGTAAGATATAGATCCAAAATTCTGAATATTCACAAACACACAGACGCACAAACGATGGCAAAAACACACATTCACAACAGACGGAGCTCAACAGAGTCCGAAAACATGAAACACGCTCTCTGAAAAGAAAAACGAATTTCCAGCACAACTGCTAGTTGGTCCAGCAGAGGCACGTACTGTAACAAGGGAGAAATGACCATTAAAAATAAAAAAGAAAGGAAATGATTTGTGTGTGATGGATGCATGTGTGTATGTACTGTATTGGGTAGTCAAAAAGCACAGGCCGTTTTCCTGAGGAAGCAATGTCTGCAGGGAGTAAGTGTGTATGTGCATGTGAGTCCACATATAGCCTGTGTTTGTGTGTGTAGGAGTAAGCGGTAGGTTTCAATAGAGGCAGCTTGATAACGCTCTCCACTCAGCTGTGTTAATAATATCCCACTCTGACGGGCCCTCAATCATTTGAGTGCATGCTGACACACACACACACACACACACACACACAATGCTGGTATACTGCTGGTGACTGTAGAGAAGTATGGAAAGAACAAGAAGCTCATATTCGATTCAGGGTGAGGATACACTCGATACACTACATTTAGTGTATGTGTATGTGAAACTATGAACATTGCACTTACATACTGTACTGAACATCTTGTTCCAAAGCAAAATGACATTAACGTGCTCCTTCAAAATGGCCTCCTCTCTTCTGAGGAGGCTTTTCCAAAGATTTGGGAATCTGACAGCTCCTTTTCTGCCACAAGGGAAAAAACCGTTCCAGACCTACATAGGTTCGGTTGTGATGATTTGTGTTTGTTGTGACAGAGATGTATAGGGTGTGTGTTATTAAAATGAAAGAGGAGGAAAAGGCAGGGAGACTTAAAAGAGCAGAAAGTGACGGTTGTGTCGTTGAAAGGAAAGCATCATTATTATTAATCAACAGGATCCCTCCACGCTCTGTTCTGTGCATGATGAATATTAGTGTCATGGTAATAATTTGTCGGTGTGTTGTCTAGGGGGCGTTCACTGAGCCAGACAATATTCAAATAATCATTTATGGGTGTGTATGTATGTGTGTCTGCATTTGATCACCCGCAACTTTGCATTAATTTAGAGGACCGGTGCGTCTGGTTGAAATGGAGCAGAAATGAAGTATAATATCCACACTTGTGTTTTCATTGAAGTGTATCACCTAAAACTAAGAATTACTGTCTGTTTCTCATCTTAAAATTAGGCATTCATGTCCATAGGGAGCAGATTCTCTTCCATGGAGGTCACCATGTTTCTACAGTAGCACAGAATGGACAAACAAAACACTGGTTCAAGAGGCTTTTTTCCCCCTGTTGTTATATTTCCTGAAAGTCACCATACATTCTCTTTGTTGTCTACAGTTGAGTTGAGTTTTTGTCTCTTTTATTGAAAAAAGCTTTTTTTTTTGTTTTTTTCCCCCCCTCTTTTTCTTTTTGTAGAGCTCATATTTCTAGTATAATGGCTGTTAATAATGAACAATCCAATACTGGGTCTGTGTTTAGCTTTAATTGGTCTACTTAAATTCATTTGAAGCTTTTATTATGTACACATCTCTGATGTCAGCATATTATAGATTTACACAATGGTGTACACATCTCTATATGTGTTTATGTAATAAGCATTGACATTTATCAGTATTCCACAGTCGGAACTTGCAATTTACACGTTATGCTTTAGAGAAATAACAATGATGATAAGTGGAAAGGTTTTTTGTTGTCCCTCAATTTCACCCAGAATCTACAGTTATTAAGCAGAAGTCACTCAATAATTTCTGTTAGCAAAGGGAAAGTAAATCCCCATCACCCCATTAAATTACTCTCGGACCATAATGAGGATAAAACTGCACTGGCGTGAAAATATATTCCATCTACTGTGCATGACTGCTTTCAGTCTGAGCACTTAAAGAGCATTACAAATACAGATGTGTGCAGGAGAGGTCGTTTCACAAAATGTCTGAGCGCAGTTTTTATATTCCGGACATTTAATTGTATTTGTCTAATTACGAACCGATACATGTCAGCGCTTCTCAGCGGTCTCTGGTGTTCGTCCCCTGAATCTTCCAAGGAACTTCAAATTACACGGCTTTCCCCTCGGGGTATCACATCCCCACCCGGCAGGCCACCTGCATGGATAATAGCCCGAGGATGTTCCTTCACAATTATGGGTATGACTGTGATGTGATGGATACGAGCTGCAGCCGAGCATCATCAACAACAGCCAAGTGCCCGTAATTATAGCAAAGAGCCTCCTCAAGGCTGTTACTGCGTTTATACAAGCGCCAAGTTACTGAAAGCACAGTAAAAGAGTAAAAGAAAAGAAATGGTGCCCTGGTTGTCACCCAAAGTTGTCATGGCAACCAATAAATTACAGCAATCACTGCTTTCTGGACAAAAAAAAAAAGCCTTGACTTCCTGTTCATGATACAGTAGCTTGCTTCTTTAGGTGTCTTGTGACGATGAAACTGGACTGAGTGAGTTTTTAATTTCACGTGATGATCTTAAATGCCGCTACAGTAGTTTTTTCTACTCTGACAAGAATAACAGTTTAGAGTAAAGCACTGAGATACACTCACAAGAACTCAAGGGGGACCTTAAACCTGTTTGGAAAAATGACCACAGTAAAGTGGAGCTTCAATCTCACTTTGGCTCTCAAAGAGAAACGGGGTCAGTGGCGATCTTCACTTCTGTCAGGTTGGAAAACAGTGGTATAAAGGCGTCAGGGAAAACATGGAAAATACAAATCTAGAAAGTAGTGTGTGATTTTTCCTTCCAGTCACTCATCCAAAAGGACTAATCAGTCGCGAGCCAACTGCAGCGACACGGCATGATGGGATGCCGGGGTCACAAAATCATTTCTATTAAGTGAACAGGATGTAATACAGCATGTTTCTCTGTTGGCTCTTTTCATTTAGCATGCCCAGCATTTTCTGAAGCCCTGAAGTCTCTCGCTCCACTCTGCAATCCAATGAGACCAGAATTAACTTGCAACGGTGACATTAGCTGACTGTTAAAACCCTGATCTACATTTTTGCTATTATTCAAGCAACGCTGGTTTATATAGTATAGGTAATTGTGATTAGGTTACACACTCCACATATTATAGACATGGCCGGCACGAGGGTGCAGGGAAGCTGTAAATTGTGATCATTCTAGTTCACTAAACCTGTTTGGCTTTGCGCACCATCGGAATTGAACCCACACTTGAGTGGCTCTTAATCAGTCAAGCTTTCCCTGGCTCTCCCACAGACGTACTAGGAGAACTGTTCCAAGGCGGTCATTAATTCCAATCAAAGTTAATTCAATTTCCATTTGACCTAACGCCTCAAACCGTGATAGCGAGTAATAAAGCTTAGGAAGGTGTATTTATGCCTTTAAAGATGCTTTTGTCATGAAAATGCCACATGACCTGTGCTGCTCCTGGAGGGTGTGGACTACTGTAAGGTAGCTGTGTATGTGCCGGTGCTTTCAGGTTATCACTTGAACTGAACAGGCTGTTATGCAAAATAATCCACTTGTGTAAAACCAATCCACTGACCAAAAAAAAATAAAAACTAAACAAAATATTTAGAAAACATTTCTCTCAAGCAGCCCATTATTGTGAGTGATGGGCTCCCACATGAACATTTTCTGCCCACAGTTTTTGGCTATTTCACATGAAAGTTGTTTTTTTTCAGTGTTTTTGTTTACCTCTGTGCTCTTTGGGCACGATTTCACTGGAAAAAATGACCATGTTACGTTACTGCTACATCATCACACCTACACTGTTCACAACAGGTTTTTGTCTCTTAAAAAAATAACTAATTTGTTTGTCCACACTTTGATAAACATGATGTTTAACGTTATGCAGGAATGCCTAACGCTCGACTAGTGTCCTGCACTTCTTTTCAAAAGAAAAGCATCTCTCAATTCTCTGTATTGTGGAGTTTACTATGAAGCAACTGCATAAATTGTGTCATTTACATTAAAAGCACACAATCAACAAGTCGACTCCACATTTTGTACATTCCTGGATGAAAACAAAAATTTGAAATTCTTTATGTCACATCATTTTTACTCTCATTATTAATATCTCTTGTCTCAGGGATGACAAAAGAGCTGTCCCTGAATCTTGAACATTGTTTTGCGTGTTGCGTGTTATGCGCTGTTATTGTTCAGCATGAGGGATCATTTATTCGCTGAAGGTTTTGTGTCTCCATCTATTCATTTTAATGACTGACAGCCAAGAAAAGCAGCTAATGCCCGCCGGAGAGTGCTCGGATGGATTATTTGACACAATCGAGGCCCATTGCTTCCAATAACAACACTCGTTTCACTTTCCTGGTCAAAATAAAAAAATAATGAAACCTTCAAGCACCGATTGGACGGATTTGAAACCCTAATGTCTTTCCTGAGGTGCAGCCATAGAGAAAAATGCCAGTGATGAGCTTGTTACTGCTTTACTTTTCCTATGTGTGTGTGTGTGTGTGTCTTAGCGCTTACCTTGCGGCCGTCGCTTGCGTGGCAGTTGACGTTGAGCGGAGTGAGCAAAGCCATTAGCTTCTCCTCGTTCCCACTCCTGTAAACGTACACACACACACACACACAAACACACACACACATTAGACAGAAAACATCCACCACCACAGAGGATTAGCGCTGTTCCTCAGCAGGAGAGTGTGGGGGAGAAAATGAGGGAGAACGAGATAAGAAGCTTGAGACTGAAGGGAAAAGACGGAGAAATTTCATCTGCAGGAACAGACTGACATAAAGAAATGAGGATCGGAGGATCTACGTATGTGTGTGCGCGCGTGTGTGTGTATACGTGTGCGTGTTTTCTTTTCAACAACAATCTAGAGAGAATCTGACGGAGAACCGTGCAGCCTCCACACAGACGAGTTAGGGTTTTGTTTATGTTGTTGATCTGTGTTTCCTGCTTCTTAGGCACGCTGCCCTGGCATTGGATGGCCACAAGTGTCGCCAAGGCAGCGGCCGATCCAACCATCATCCCCGTGACAGCTGTAAAGGAAGAAGCTGTCAGATGGAAAGAAAAGGATTATTCTCCTATTATTCTCTGTTTCCCCACTTCTCCATCTCCCTTTTTTTTTACTTTTGTTTTTCTGTGTCAGGCCTCTCCTTCCTTCTACCACCAGTTATTATTTATTTTTAGCTATTTATAGTCTGTATTTATTGTTGTGTTGTGTGAGACTGGTTCTGTGAGAGCAGTTGACCACATCTGAATTTCCTTCGGGATTTATAAAGTACATTTCTTTCTTTCTTTCTTTCTTTCTTTCTTTCTTTCTTTCTTTCTTTCTTTCTTACTATATCTTTCACCCTGTGTACAAAAAGGATGTTCATATCCTCTCCTTCTCCTGGTTTGAACCCTCCGTCTCTCCTCTTGTGGTTTTCCTCCAACACCCTGACCACCATTAGCCTATCTGTTGTCTCTTGTCCCCTTCGTCCACTGCTACCATCCCGTCTGGCCACAGCTTCTCCCTGTACACATTTTCTCTGCATCTTCCTTTAAGTTCTCCTTGTACTTTCTCTTTTCTTCTGCTTTACCAACCACGTCCCACTAGTGGTCCCCAAGACAAGAGGGCCCTCGTTTTGATGCAAACAACATCTTGAGGATTCAACATAGGGACCCGGCACAGTCTGTTTAAGGAGCTGTTCAACACATATGGACGGCGAATAATTCAGGGGACAATTAGCTCATCTTATTTTAGCTTACCTTAGCTTAGTCCATATACTTCACACATATCACATGTTGATTCTGTTAAACAAAATTCTGTTTCACTCAAATATTTTAAAGATGTATATTTGCCATCTTTTCCCTTTGAACGCTCAAGACAGGTGTGATCTCCCACAAATCATCTGCAGTGGCCCAAAAAAGGGCTTCACAACCATGCCAGAATATTTATCAGTTTAAATATGTGAACAGAAATTAAATTCATTCTCATCTTGAAGCCTTTCAAATCTCTTCAGCTGCTGTATTAATGGTGTGACGTTAACAAAGATACAGAACCTGAATTCTAGGTGCTTAGCATTCATTTTGTGGATCAACTGCTTCCTGCCATATCAGAGAGAAGAGGTCACTCTGTGAATACTATTAATAATTATCAGCAAAGCAGCATTTTAGCATCTTTCGGCTCACTGTTTTTGGTTTTACAGCTCACAATCTTACTGCACTTCTGTCTTTACCTGTAGGAAGTCCAATTACAGAGAGGTGGCACATTTAAAGTCACTGCAGCACTCTCAGAGTATGGTAGAGGCATTTTAACAGCTCTCCTTATGGTTCCGCTCTACCTCTGCACACCTCTGTGATGTGATCTGGGCCACAAGCAGAGAAACAACAATATCCCATAAGCCACGAGTGGGAGTGATTTGACCACTAGAACAACAACACTAAAAGAATGAAAAAGAAATACATTGGTGATGAACCAGTCAGTGGCTCAGCTGTGAGGGAGACACACTGGGTTCACGGCTCACACTTAAACAGCCTATACTGACCCCACTGGGGTACGGTGATGCTAGGCCAGCTGCTTCCTTGTGTGTGAGAGCGTGTGTGTGTGTGTGTGTGTGTGTGTGTGTGTGTGTGTGTGTGTGTGTGTGTGTGTGTGTGTGTGTGTGTGTGTGTGTGTCTGGTAGAGAGAGGGAGAGAGAGAGAAGTGGGGGTGTTGTTGAGGCAGTGAGCGCTTAGCCACCCACACACAACACACAATCCCAAACGAAAGCTTTGCCGTTTCCACATGTTTGCAAGAGACGGAAACTCACAGACAAACACACACACACGCAACATGCCCACATGCACTGCCTGCAACCACAAAATACCTCCAAAATGTACAAGAGTCTCTGGCCCACATGCACCAAGCTCTCTGGATGTGAAACACCTGTCTGATGTAGGAGCTGAGAGCATGTGTGTGCGTATGCATGTGTGTGTGTGTGTGTGTGTGTGTGTGTGTGTGTGTGTGTGTGTGTGTGTGTGTGTGTGTGTGTGTGTGTGTGTGTGTGTGTGTGGGGTGGGTGTGATGAAGGTAAAGAAAGAACAAATGATAAACCCACGGGGAGAGAGTTGGGAGGTAAATTGAAGGTGGCAGCAAATGATGGAATTCAAACAAAAGTAGAGAGAAAATTAACAAAGCAGAGGGAAAAAAGATAAAAGGAGAGACAAAGAGAGGGAAATAAAAGTAAAGACAAAAGGAAGGGAAAGGAGGAAAAGAGAGCACCCAGAAAGGAAGGTAAGGGAGAAGAGATAGTGGAGGATATGAAGGAAAACAGAAACAAGGAGGAGGAAGGAAAAATGACAGAAAACAAGAGAAGAAGACGAAGAACCAGGAAGAGGAAGTGAGAGGAAAATACGAGAGAGGAGAGAAAAAGGAAATGAATCACACCAGAGGAGATGAGAGGGAAGAGAGGAAGCGGGAAAACAAGAAAGGAGCAAAGAGGATAAGAAAAAAGGGACCGGAAACAGAAAATATAAATGGATCACAACGGAGAGGAAAGGAGGGGAGGTAGGAGACAGGGAATAGGGAAACGGGAGATAACAGGGGGAGGAAAGGAGAAAGGCAGAAAATATGAAAGTAAAAAGAGAGAATGCAATTAAACAGAGACAATGGGATAAGTGAAAAGAGGAAACAAGAAGAGGGGGTGGGGTGTGAGGAAGCTGAAACAGGAGAGAGAAAGAGACAAAAAAGTATAAGCAAGGGAACAAGAGATGAGAAGTGAACAGGTAAACATGGAGGAGGTAAACAAAAACATGAAAGGAGGCAACAAAGTGGGAGAAAGCACGAGGCAAAAGGAGGAAGAGGAAAACAAAGAGCATGGTAGTGTGGTACTCACCTCGCCGCCTCCAGCAGCTCATCCTTCTTGTATTCACCTGGATGATGACAGAAGATCATAGTGTCAGACAACTGGCCGCGAACGCACACCGACCACACACAAACACACATGATGAAGCAAAGAGACGCATGGAAAGACCCACAAACACAAACACACACACACACACACAGAGGACGGATCTATCTATTGAGGGGAAGACACCATCTCTCTTTCTATCAGTCCTCTCTCTCTCTCACACTCTCTCTCACTCGCTCAGCGCGCACCCCTCTGGCTCCGGTTGCCGTGACGATGTGTTGCCGGCAGCGACCACAGCACGTTCATTGTTTGGGCGACGAGCGACGGACCGACACGCGCTCTGCCTCTATCCGTCCGTGTGTCTGTGCATCCCTCGCTCCGTTGCCGCGTCTGTCTCCCACCTCTCGGTGGTGGTTGCTCATGTTGCTAACCGTCTCCCCTCATCCTCCATCATCTCTGTCCCCATCTCTCTCTCTCTCTCTCTCCCACTCTCTTTCTCTCTCGCTCTGTCTCCCTGCTTCCTTTTCCCCTGTGGGCGCAGTTACCATAAGAAGAAGAGGAGGAAAAAAAAAACACAACAGAAATAAACAAACCCCTCCCCCTACCTCCCTCCCTCCCTCTCTCTCCAGCGCTCTCTCCTTCTCTTAGCCCTGCCCCCCTGCCAGTACAGCCACAACACACACACACACACACACACCTTTCCATATGTCTTCTCTGCCTGGGAAACAGACAGGGGTGGGGGGAGACACACACGAGCCCCCTCCATACTGGACGCTGTTATTGCTCAATTCATCTGCTTTGTGATGCCATTCAGACAAAGCTCTTCATCACATGACAAGTTGGAACCACACAGAAATCCCCATCAGTCTCCTGTGGTAACAACATTAGATTTAAAACTGAAATATAATTGAATACAACCTAAACTCTGTGCTCTCTACTGTCTTTTTTGTGTGTGTCAGTACCTTAAAGGAACAGCTCAACAATTTTGGGAATAGCGCTTTATTCACTCTCAAGTTGTGGGAGTCAATGCATACAGCCAAGTCAAGATAAAGCTTGAATTCCCTTTAGTTATTAAGGACACACTAAGATTAGCTTAGTTTAAACTATTCCAAGAATATTTCTAATTAACACGTTACTGTAATGTATATATTGAAATGTTACAACATTGATATTTATCATGATAAATATGAAATAATTTTCTCTTTCAAGTTTAAATTCAGATTTTTACTTCCAAGTGAAAGCTGATAAACTTCATGGTTACTTTTAAACTTTTCATTGTATGAACCTGACAATTTGTCAAACATCAAGTATTTCTTTAATTTAAAGGTAAAACATTCAAAATGATTAAAATCAGACTATCTTAAACCTACATGTATACCTCTGTTTCTTCAATGACCGGCAGTTTTTGGTTTAGTTTTGCATATATCTAAGCTTGGGCAGTAGTTACATCAATAATTGATTGGTTCTTTGTTGCATTGTTATTGAGGAAAACTATTATTAGTTAGTAATTGTATACAGCCCATATCTTTTTTGTTTATGCATACACAAACACAAATGTTGTGGTTAAATGGGATATTACATGAAAGAACAAATTGAGTAATGATTCGCTACATAAGTTTCTGTTATAGAAATGCTCAAAATCTAACTATAGGCTACATTCAATATTTGAATTACACAGTATAAAATCCTGTTGAACCAGCTGAAGCATCACGCAGGCAAACCACACCACAGGACCGCTTTTGTTGTGTAGCAGCTATGGTTACCATATGCAGTTAGTGGAAGCAGAGCGATACATGATTGAAAGGTGGCGGCACAATATGGACACGTTGTGTGACATCTGCTAGGTAGATCAGTCAAGGAAATAGGAATCAAAGAAGATTAGATAAGAACAGAAAATAAAAGAAGCCACAGCAAGACGTTAAAGGTTAAACTGCAGGACACACTTACTGCGCTTTGCGCGACCCAACGCACCTCCAACATGTCATCAAGGCAAACAACGCCTTTTACACAGAGTGGCATGACAAGGTCCGACCTATGAGGACTCGCCTTTGTGACTTCTAATGAAAAGTGACTGCGACGGCAAAGTGAAGGCGTATTCAGACACAAGATCCGATATGTAAGAGTGTCAGCACATACGCAACAAAGTTCATCTGTGAAAGGGGCTGAGAGAAAGACAAGACGTGTAAAATTGAAATGGGAAATAAAAAATGGTAAAAAAAAATCAAAGGAAGACAGAGAGGTAAATGTGATACAGATAAATGGAAAGAGTGGCGAGGAGGATGAGCTGTGTGTACACGGAGCAGACGGAGGGGTGGGGTAGGGTGAGGAGCGAAGAAGAAAGGTTACAGAGAAGGGAAAAGGGGGGGAGGAGGGAGGAACAAAGGATTTGTAGATGAAAGAGAGAAGGGATGATTAGGGATCTGGAAACTGACATGCATGGATTTGACACAGTATAATTGGTGTTAGGGAGGCTAAGGCGGAACAGTCAGAGGAAGAAGAAAAGGGGGGGAGACGGAGAGAGGGGCGGAGTGAGGCAGAGAGATGGAAAAATATGAATACAAAGGGAAAAGAGAGGATTGCGCCGAGAGAGATCAAGAAAACTAAATTAGATGCTGCAGTTTTGAACCAATTTATGTGCTGAGACAGAATCATTTTCCCACCACACACCTGACAGTCACAGTCATTATTATTATCATTATTGCCACCATTTAAATGCTTGCTGGGCATCACACGCCACTTTCAATAGGGCACATAAAAAACACCCAGTTGTCAGATTGCTTTTGCTACAGATGCATTGTCTATTTTTTTTTTTTTTTTTACTTAAGTTCATACAAATGTGAGATTGCTTTCCCCCTCAGTAGAGAAAATGAGAGAAAAAAGTTGTGAGTAAAGCGCGCGACCCACTCCAAGTTGAAGTCTCGCGAATCCGCCACTCTTTCAACTTCACTCGACTCGAAATGGGCCGTCGCACTTTGAACTTTATTGGTTTAAAAATCGAGCTTTTAAGCTTTTAGCTCAGAGTCTTTTCTAATATCTGTCGCGGAGTGGGTGAAGTCATCAGTGACATTATAGCCTCTCTTGTGCAGTGGTGGGTTTCTGTCTTTTACATCCCCTCTGACATGCATTGAACATCACAATGCTGCACCTCCTGCCCCCCCCCCCCTCCACTTGAAGTCTCAGAGAAAAGATTTACGTTTTGCGAGTTGTGACTAATGACTCAGTGACTCAGTCTGCTAATTAAATCCGAGAGAAAGTGACACCTGAATGAAAACACACTCTGCATCATTATGTTTCTCTGAGCAGGCTGTCATACATAGTGTATAAATGAAGGTGCACCAAAATGAAGCGCGGTCGATACCAGACATACTTTTTTGCTCGGCTACAGTTTTGCTTTCAGTATTATTCATGCTTTGAGAGCTAAAGTGATTAAAACCAACTGTGGCTCAGTGGTTTTAATTAGGTCCCCCCACCCCACCCCACACACACACACACACATACACATACACATACATACACCCATGTGTACATGAATCCAGGACAGGACAGGTTCGCTGTAAATCCGCTGCCACACATTGCTTCCTTGACTACACCTGTAGTGATCAACTCTCCTATCATTCTGATTTTCCACTTTTCCCCAGAGAATTAAAGTGGGTGGCGAGGAACCCTCACACCCACTCTTTGAAGTCATACATCTTCTCCTACTTTAGGCTACAAGCTTCCTTCAGCAGTCACCACACACTTTCAAGTTTGTAAAAACACGAACAGACTTTCACTTGGAAACATCCGAAGAAACAAGGCGCAGAAACATCCTGGCATTTGAGGTACGTCCTGCTAAAACATTTAGGCTGCGTTCAAAATAGTTGTGTAACACAACAAGAGAGAGGTTCAAGAAAGATGATGCCTTTTACTTTTTCCTGAAGTTGTTCTTAATGTCCCTTCAGACAGCCAATCACAGTGTGATGGAGGATTGAACATCAGATTGTCACTTTTTGAAAATGAATCGCAAAGTTTAAAACTGCGTGGGACATGAGGAGTTTCTGAAACGACCAAATAATTGAACAAGCAGTTGAGATGAAGTTTGATGGCTAATGTCTTACTGCTTATTTTGGCAAACTATGGAATGTCCAATTACAGAGAAGGAGCGATTGAGGGAGTGATTTTGGAAGTCATAGCGTGCGCCTAGCAACACCAGCTAGCAAACGACCACCACACACGAAAGTATTGATCAACACTCTAGGTTTCTCCTCAGCAAAGCTCCTCCAACTTTTGTACCAAAACCAAGAAAAAGCACAAAAACACATTCAGCCGCACGTGGCTTTAAAATGCTGCTTTAGTAATATCCTACTCCCTCATGATCGTATTGTAAAGTCCATAAGACTGATGCTAGGATATAGCCTAGCCCAGCCGCCTGCCTGACTGTGGCTGCCTCATTAAAGAGGCTGAATGTCTATCCAACCTTTTCTTTTAAAAAGGAGCCATTTGAGGTTTTAGAGGTTATAACAAGCCTTCTTAATGCTGCTCCTCAGACTGAACGCTGCAGCGACTTGGTATTGGAAATTGACGCAGATGCTAAGAGGAGCGGCTAGTTAGCATGCTAACTTCAGAACAAGAAAATGTAATACTGGCTTCTGAGCAACAGCAAAGTTACAGATAGCTCTTATAAGTCAGACTGTGGCAGAACATGACAGCTCAATGATGGAAAATGATATTCATTAAAATGTGTATTAGGTGTTAGCAGGGAAATATTCATTCAAATAGTGGCAACAGGTAGCGGTGTTTGGATCAAGCTATACACTGGAAGCGACACCCTTCATCCAGCTCTGTGTTATAAGACAGGGGAGGATGTATGTATTTAAGTATTTATGAATACATCTGAGTCTGACAGTGTGTACGTGTATGTGTGTGTGTGTGTGTGTGTGTGTGTGTGTGTGTGTGTGTGCGTGTGTGTGCGCGAGAGTGTGTGTCTGTGGTGTTGACAATCCTGCTGACTCCAAACAGAAGAGACAAGGACAGGTTAAAGCTCGGGACAGGCCAGCTCTGCCTCCTGAATGATGATACTGTGTGTGTGTGTGTGTGTGTGTGTGTGTGTGTGTGTGTGTGTGTGTGTGTGTGTGTGTGTGTGTGTGTGTGTGTGTGTGTGTGTGTGTGTGTGTGTGTGTGTGTGTGTGTGTGTCACTCCCTTGGCAGAGTGCAGTAGACACCGGCGATCACTGTTTGAATTCCAATTGTTGTATGCTTGCGAGCATGTTTTATTCCTTTGCATGCAGGTGTGTGTACATGCGAGTGCTCGCACATACATTACAGTGACTCCTGGGTCGTTGCACAGGTGAGGGCGAGTCAATGTCAAACAAGTCGCAACACTATATATATATATCCTGACCATGCAGCAAAGGGCCTGGTATACTTGTGCGTATGTGTGTGTAGTAAGTGGTTGTACAAGCAAGGATGATGCTGACTGATGCTGACTGGACCATGAGTCGCCTCAGTGCCCAGCTGTCTGCTTGTATGTGTGTGTGTGTGTGTGTGCTTGCGCGCATTTTTGTGTGTGTATTGGTGTGTGTTTAAATCAAATATCATTTATGGTAGAAGCAGTTTATCCGCTGTTACACAACAACTGGCTTTGAGTCAGGAGCTGAGCGATCCACTTATAACCTCAGCAAGGTCGCAACTGCTGAGGTTGTAAGTGGATCTGTGCGCAGCGAGACCAATCAGAGGGGGGAGGAGGGGGTGGTGGTTGTGTGTGTGTGTGTGTGTTTGGGGGGGGGGGGGTAAATGGGAGGTGAACGGAAATTATAAAAGAGGGTGTTTGGGTCCTTTTTGCTTGCTGGCTCCACTTGCTTCACACACACTCACCACTTACACTTTGTGATTAATTGCTTCACACAGTGCACCAAAGGGAACTGCTCTGGATTAATTGTGTTATTTTTTTTATTTTTTTATTTTTTTCCTCTGGCCACCCACTCCACCCTCTCCCACTGCGCTGGCAAATCTGAAATCTGGATGTGTTCCGTCAGCATGCACCTCCTCTCTACAAAAACCAGAGGACGAGCTGTTTGAATTTATCGTGATACAACATCCGTTGTGCATCCGTCTGTGTGTGTGTGTGACCTTGAGTGGGCCACAGCCAAAAATCACTTTGTTTAAGCTGTGTTTTTCACTGCCATCATTTGGGTCATTTACCAACCTCCGTGGGTGGAAGAATGGAGCTACGTTCAGCTCCTCCGCTGATGATATGTTTCGTTGAAGCTTTGAAATATAATTGCTCCTGGCGTGTTGTCGACCCACCAGAGTTTGCCTCCTATTACTGGTGGATTTACTTCAGTTGACCAACAAGAAAAAGCAGCGAGAACAAAGCGAGGGACATACAAACACGGAGGTGCCCCCTCTGTGTGAGTTGTAAATGATCTGTTAATAGATGTGTCAGTGGTTTCCATGAGTAAGAAAATTCCTCCACACACACTATACAGCCCTCGTCCTTATTAATGTAATGAGCTTTGTTGTTAGTCTGGCATGTTTTGACTGTGTGTACATATAAGCTGTGGTTTGTGGTTTGCTCTTGTCACCTCTGTTTACTCACTCTGTTGTTGTCTCTAAAGTTGCAAAGCACCGCAAATTCAAAATAAATACTTTATATATTATTATGGTGTTTATATTTTATTGTTTTGTAAAGCACTTTGAATTACCCAAAATGTGCTATCCACATAAAGCTGCCTTGCCTCGCATAAAAAAGACAACGATTCCATATCACTTTAGAAACAGAAAATAAATAAATAAAAATGTTAATAAAAGATGTTAACTGACTTCTGACGAGCTCCTTCACTAACCTTCAATTCATAAATGTCCTAAAAAGTTGTGCGTTAAATGTCTGGCTTGGGGTGCTCTATGTCCTTCCATCAGCCTTGTTCTCTAATGACTGGAGCAACAAACACTATACTACGGCTGAAGGCTGTGGGACATTTTCCAGATGACAATTTGAAAAAGAAAACTCGTAATGTTATCAAAGAACGAGTTAGCATGCCTGAAAAGCCGCAACGACACAAAACGGCAAAGTTGGCTGCACACAAATGGATGCGGATACGATCGGATGACGAGCAGAGCGCCCAAACAGAAGAGGAGTAACACAACAGACTGCAGTTTCCTTTCACACCAGACCACTTTGCAAAGTGACTCACAACAGATAATGAAAACATATTACTGCAATGTTCAACAGATATGCTGTAACAAACTGGATATTCTTTTTTTTTTTTACAGGGCATATTCACTGTGTGTTTGTGTTACTGAATATTAGAGCGATTTTTCTCCTTCTCTAAAAGAATCAGTCATCTGAAATTTCTTGAGTGTAAAACCGGTCATTTCCCTAGGACAAGCTGCTTCATTTAGTCATTTCGTGTTCCTCAGGGATTAATAAAGAATCACTTGTGAAAGTATAAAGGATTTAACAATTCCTGCAAGGCAAACCGGGCTACAGCCGCTCTGATTTCGAAGAAGATATTCACTAAACTCTCTTTTTTTTTTTTGCATTTTAGAGCAGCACCACTCGCTCTGCTCGAATTTGAAGGGTGTTTTTTGTTTGAGAGTATTTGAGTGTTGAAGTCCAGGAGATTCACAAGCCCATGGGAAACAGATTACTGAGTACTTTGCTTCTTTTTCTTAGGGTTTTTTTTTTTCCTTCAAAGTTTATTAGCTAAATTCTGTCAGTCTACTCTTGGCCTTCACTAACTCTCTCAGTGTTGTGGGCCGGCGCAGCCATGTGGAAAACTAGGCAATTTCAGCTGGAGGAAAACGGCTCAAATGGGGGTGAGGAAACCTTGGATGTGCATCACACACACACACGGAGAAAAAAACAGTCCCTTTGTTTCGTTTCTCTTGCTGGGTCATTTTCTCGTTTTTTTTTTTTAGATTGCAGGACAGCAAAACAGAATCATGTAGCAATCCTGAAGATTGTGTGTGTGTGTGTGTGTGTGTGTGTGTGTGTGTGTGTGTGTGTGTGTGTGTGTGTGTGTGTGTGTGTGTGTGTGTGTGTGTGTGTGTGTGTGTGTGTGTGTGTGTGTGTGTGTGTGTGTGTGTGTGTGTGTGTGTCTGAGGGGAAACGGGGCTCAGAGTCATTCATCACTGGGGACCAATCGAACAGCAGTCATCATGGTAATCAATGAGCGTGTCACTGATAAGGGGAGGAGAGTTACACACTTAGCCCTGCAGCCACGGGAATTCACTTTCTCTCTTTCTCACACACACATACACGCACACACAGAGTCTCTAAGGTGCAAACAGGTGCTGGATTGCCTCTGCTCCTGCTGCATTAGTAGGATGAAGCCTTCAGAGCAGCTACAGCAGTTCTTTGTCTTCATGATTAGGCTGTTAACTTACACACCGATCACAGCTCCCCCTCTCTCCCAGTTTCTCGCATTCGCTTGATGTCGCATCAATTCATCTCTCTGTTCCACTGTCACCAAAGTCGCCGAGCATCTTCATCTTTTCTTCCTCTCTCTCTCTCTCCCTCTGTACTCTCAGTCTCTGTATTTGTGTCCCTCCTCCTACATCTATCCACTCTCGTTCACTTTCTCTTCCTTGTTCTATCTGACCCTGGCTCTTTCTCTGCCCCCCCTTTGCTCACTCTCTTAAATCTCTCATCATTTTCCACGAGCCCTTGTGCGAGTGCGGTGGCTAATTTTCTGCCATGTTAAAGCTGCCTGCCCACCACAGACCTCTCTTCAAAGCAACACTTTCTTCTTCTCTTTATTGACAGTGGAGGGGAAGTGCTCACTGACGGCACGTCTTCAGCACCCAGCGTGGCAGGAACATTATTTTTTTTAAATGGAAACACTCGCTCACGATTTCGGTGTATATACCACATTTTTCTTTTTTTTGGTGGTCACACAGTTAATGTAGGATAGGGACAAATGCTTCCCAAAGCTTCCGTTAAGCACTGCTACCTTGAGAAGCAGCGCCAGATGGACACAAGCCCTAATTGATTCCAAGGGATGAAAACCTGTCCGGCAGCGCAAGAAATCTGATTAGTAACAGTTCCAGTTATGACAAGACGACAGGGATACCATACAAAAAATGACTGAGAGGCATTTTATTCTGTGTGGATTCACTTTTCCCGGCCCTCTCATATCAGCATATCCTTGCTGCCACAGTTTCTTTGTGTGTGACAGCCCATTATTGCTGTCTGTAACTCATTCCCGAGGATGAAAAGCTAAATATGACAAGATGACAGGGGAGATTCCAGACAAGAAAAAAAAAAACTTGGACAGAGTTGTTTTTTAAACTCAGCTTCTTCTCACACTCTGCCTCTAGGACAGATTGGAGACAACAGAGATCCAATATGAAACTGGAGGTTGAGCTGAAAACTACATGGGGGGGAAACATATTGTTATAGATGTATTAATGAACAGGCCCACCAGGGGCCCAATCTCTACAAAAGTCATTTAAAACAATGACAAACAGACATAAAATGACCAGAACAGAGACTAGAGACACCAAATGATCACAAAGAAACAAAAACACCATAATGAGAAGTAAAATAACAACAAAAATCGCTAAATGTCCACAGGAAGATGCAGAAGATCACAAAGGGATGCAAGTGACAACTCAAAACAACCTCAAAGAGACTAAAGACAACCACATAGCAACCTCAAAGAGACTTAAAACAACCTCAAAGAGACTTAAAACAACCTCAAAAAGACTAAAGACAACCACATAGCAACCTCAAAGAGACTTAAAACAACCTCAAAGAGACTCAAAACAACCTCAAAGAGACTAAAGACAACCACATAACCTCAAAGAGACTCAAAACAACCTCAAAAAGACTAAAGACAACCACATAGCAACCTCAAAGAGACTCAAAACAACCTCAAAGAGACTAAAGACAACCACATAACAACCTCAAAGAGACTCAAAACAACCTCAAAAAGACTAAAGACAACCACATAACAACCTCAAAGAGACTCAAAACAACCTCAAAAAGACTAAAGACAACCACATAGCAACCTCAAAGAGACTCAAAACAACCTCAAAGAGACTAAAGACAACCACATAACCTCAAAGAGACTCAAAACAACCTCAAAGAGACTAAAGACAACCACATAACAACCTCAAAGAGACTCAAAACAACCTCAAAGAGACTAAAGACAACCACATAACAACCTCAAAGAGACTCAAAACAACTTCAAAAAGACTAAAGACAACCACATAACAACCTCAAAGAGACTCAAAACAACCTCAAAGAGACTAAAGACAACCACATAACAACCTCAAAAAGACTCAAAACAACTTCAAAAAGACTAAAGACAACCACATAACAGAGACTCAAAACAACCTCAAAGAGACTAAAGACAACCACATAAAAACCTAACAGAGACTCATAACAACCTCAAAGAGACTCAAAACAACCAGACTCAAACAATCTTAAAACAATCTCAACCGGACTTCAAAGTAGAGACTCATAACTATGACATTTATTTGCAAAAGATTAAAGTAATAAAAAAGGCAAATGGCAATGTTTGTTTTGTACCTCATTCTGTCTGAGTGTCTTCCTTTAGTGGAGAAAAAGTGGACCTTCAACAGCTTTGCACCAAAGGGTCCAGTGTCTCATAATCCATCAGCCGCAATCAAATCCAGTCATAAAAATCTCTGAAGTCAAGTTCCTGAGCCCCAAGTTTTAAACCCAACTGTGTGGCCAAGCGGTGACAGCTCAGGTCATTTAACTAAGACTAATATTTTCTTTACTCCATTCAGGAAATTGATCAGCATCTAATGCTGAAAATGTTCAAATGCGCTTTGCAGAATTCATGAGATGAGAATTGATTTCTGTGGGGCAACTGGGTCGTTGCTTTAGTAAAACTTATAGGATTCATCAAGAAACGATAATGGGATGAAAAAAGAAGTACCGTATATTTAACTCACATTTATCAATTTATTTACAGCCGGCCACTTAGAAATGCTCTTCATTGGCTGCTTCTATGGATTTGAGCACAATACTTCAACTGCAACTTCAGTCCACTGATCTGCACCATCCAACCTCCAACCTCCTGGACCTGTGACTCATCTATCCATCAACAGCCAACAGACATGGTAAAAGGTCACAGTGATATTGCC
Source organism: Trachurus trachurus (assembly GCF_905171665.1). Lineage (NCBI taxonomy): Eukaryota > Metazoa > Chordata > Actinopteri > Carangiformes > Carangidae > Trachurus > Trachurus trachurus. The sequence goes on along the minus strand of NC_139908.1, from coordinate 18,766,708 downwards.
TTGGACTTACTGCCCAATGCTGAGCTCATGTGTGTGGGCGTGTTTGCATCTGGGAAATTAAAAGTCATCACCGTGCCTCTGGAGGTGGCCTCAAGTCCCACCCTCAGAGATCAGATCAATTTAAACAGCAAAAATGATGACGTCTTGTTTAGTCAATAACAATTTAGAGCATCAGATCTTGAGAGATCTCTCCTGCTGTGCAACGGGCCTCGTACTGATGCTCATGTTGGAATTTAACTTCACTGATGTGCCAACCATGAGCAAACAAGACAGGCTTTTTTTTATCCAGCAGCACAAGCAGAAACAACGTTGGCAGCTATGTCCAGGTGCCCACTAGTCAACAACACTTGTCAAATTAACTGCAGTGATTATCTTCAAGTGGCACTTCTTCCAAGTGGCAGCTCACTGGAGCGTACACAAGAATGAAAATATAAACCATGTTTGATAATGCCACGCACATCCCAGGCAAGGCCAAGAGCACAGAAGGGCGATTTAAAGGAGGAGGATTCGCAGCCTTGTATCAGTAGTGTAAGAGAGGCCTATCACTCGCCTGATGGGCACTTAATCTAAAGCAAACAGCAACATGATATATAAAATGACAACGTTTTGTTTACAGACAACACACGTGATTCTAATGCTGCAGTGAGCTGATGTTGGTCCTTAATATTGCCTGCCCTAAACACACTGGAGCAAATGTTAACAATCCTGTTACAAAAATAAGGTCTTTCATAGACCAGAGAGCCAGAATGTGTGTGCAGAAGTGTGAGTAAGAGTTTAAACAAGAGAGGCCAACGGAATAAGCAAGTGTGTGTGTCCGTGTGTGTGTTTGTGTTGAGTGCGTGAGTTGACCGAGGTCCAGACTAGAGAATTGATCTCTCTGAGGCTCAGAAGCAGCTAGTCTGTGAATACCAATCAGAGGTAATTAATAGCAGCTAATGGACTCTGTTTCTCACTCTCTGTGCTCTTGTCTCCGTTCTGTCTCTATTTATTCCTTCCAGTGTTTCTCTCTCTCCTTTTAATTATGCAGCAATGATGTATACAGGAATGAATAACCATCCTTTACTGAGCTATAGGCTTTCAGAGAGGCATATCAAATGTCTGAAGTAGATGTTGGTAAATGATACGACGTGCATCGAAGGTGGCAACAACATCATGGTACAATAATCAACAGGACCGTCTCCTATTGGTTTTAATTATCAGACCATCGAGATTCAACATCATACCTGCTGCGCCACACAATACCTGCACTGCATTAAAGCAGGTTTCCATACCTCTGTCACAGACTTCACTCCTACATAAGACCCACAGAAAGCAGCAGAGAGATGCTGCTGTTTCTCACCAATTTAGAGGAAACAAAGAAAATGTCACTTTTTTCCACTGGCAAATTTGTGCTTAGAATATACTATGAACATTAACAACTTACTTATGATAGCTTATTATTAATCAGGCGTAGATGCCAAACATTTGCTCTGTGCAGCCTCTAAGATGTGAGATTTTTACATATCTTTAAATAAATTGATCATCCTTGATTGACTTTCAACTACTGGTCAAACAGCAACAAGAAAAGCTATTTAAAGACGTCACCAGGCAGATGAATGATTGATAATCAGCAGGTGTAGATGCCAGCTGTTAGAACTCCTGTAGCTTTATGCTTCCATTCTAAAACTTATTCACAAAGCTAACACATTCCCGTTGCCTGTTTCCACTTCTCTTGCTATGTCTGTTTCTTATAATAAAGTTGTCGATTCTGAACAGCACTTTCAGACTCAAAAAGAAGAAAAAAAAACTTGTAACATTTCACCTTTGTGCAGTAAGTGTACCATTAGTCACGCCCCACCTCCCCCTCAGTGGCTCAAAGTTTACAGTCTATGGTTCAAACCCACACAACTGTCACTCTTTCTGTCCTCTAGCCTGAGGCTCAAGTAGATAAAACCTCTTCCTTCTTCCACAGGTATTTTTCTTATAAAAAAAGTTGATAGTTTTATATACCAGTATATATACACGCACACATATATAACTCTCACTGAAGTTTGTTTCCTTTTTTGAGATTAAACAAACAAACCAGAGAAAGCTTAGCCCCAAAGATTCAGACGAAATCAACAACTGGAGCTTAAAACCAGAGAAAATTAAAACAGCCTCAGAGAGATTAACTCATAAATCACCTCGAACAGAGACTTCACACAGAACCTATGTTTCTATTTGTAAGATTTCGGTGTTAAGATCTTAGTAACAGCTACTTAGCTGAAAATTAGTGGAGAAACAGCCTTGGTGCTGGAGATTAGTCGATCATATAGCAGTGATTCTAATCAACTAACAAAGCTAAATTCAAGTACAGTTTTTCATGGTTACTTGAGGTCTGTGATGCATTAATGTCTCGTCTATGTGCAGCTCACAGACTGACAGAACAGTGTGATGTTACTGTCAGAGACTCAAAGAGACTGAGGCACAGTGAGACATTGCCAGCGAGGAGCAGAGAGGGAATAGATGACAAATGTCGGTGGGGGGAAACGGTGATGAGTCTGATTGGTCTAGCACTTGAGCCAGGGTGAGAGACAGCAGGGGACAAAGGGGACAAAGAGTACAGATGACGTGTCAAAAGGGAAAGCATGTGGCCCCCCCTCCCCGAGCCTGGTGTAAGGATGAGGGGTGAATGGAGTACATGCTGTACTTGCAAGCTCATTAAACAACGCCATAATTGATGAGCAAAGAAAGTAGGTGATGGAGGGATGAGGAGAGAAAGAGAAAGAGTCGTCAAGGGCAGATACAACTTGATGAAAAGCGTCCTAATCACTGCTGTCCAGCCGGAGGGGGATCAATCACCAACGACAGCAAAGACGGATGCAAAGGAAAATCCTTGTGCTGATCCCTTTGTTTCCCCAACTTAGCTCTTCTGGGAGCTTTTCACATCATTACTGTTTGTTTCCCTCATTTACTTATCTGCTGTTTGCTAAATGGATACTTCGGTAACACTCGCACGTTGGTGCAGGAACATTGGACAGACCCTGTGTTGGCTGTTCGGACAATCTGGATTATTGAAAGGATCACAACTGTGGTTAGAACTGGTTTGGATTGCAACTAGTTGAATTTAAGAATACATAAAAAAAAACAGTAATAATGATAGCATCACTTAACCTACCATTAAACCAGTTTAAAGTTGGTGTGTGATTTGCTCTGTTTTGGACAGTAATTCAGTGACACAGGAACACAGAGATAAGCCGCGCAATTTCCAGTGGCTTTCAAGAGACGATCTAAAGCAGCCGAGATCAAAACACCTATCTGGTTTGCTGATATGAAAGCTACACAGATTTCCAGTGCAAAGACAGCTTAAGTAATTAGGTAACAGCATTTCAAAGGCGTGTTGTTTCATTATTTTAATGTATTTTTCACTTGACTGGAAAAGCTAGGGTGTGACGCAGCACATGAAGAGATGGTTCAAATCCAATATTGAGTTGTTACAGATTCTTACTTTTATTGGCAAAGTAAATGTAGATGGTAAATTTTTTAGGGCAGTTAGGATACTTTGCATTTAAAGCTTTTTTAAACAGATGAAATATAGCAATCTTCTTAAAATTAAAAAAGTTGAATTCATAGAAATCAAGTCCAGCTGCTAAAGTCCTACTTTTGCACGAAGAGTAGCTAAATGCTTGCTAATGTACGCTTTAGTTAAAGAGGAACTATGCAACATTTTAACCTTTATCAAGTTTATGGATTTATTAAACAGCTTCAATAATTGTGATGAATAAATGACTTGTTACAGGGAGAATGGAGGCTCCATGCCTTCCACGTAGCTTCTCTTGGCCGAAAAAACCAACCTTGCAAGATCAGCTCTCATCTCAGCAGCACCACGACACATAACCCGTTATCTCTTAATTATGAGAGAAAATATACACATTGTAACATGTCCTATATGATATATAATGTTTTCCATCGCTCCATGGATTGCCCTCTCGCCAGCTTAACTGAAAACAACATGGCCAGGAGGAGGGTTAGCAAAACAGCGGAAAAGCGACTGGACTTGCATAGTTCCCCTTTAATTCAGATATATACTGCTAACAGGACTTAATGGATTTTGCTACCTTATTTAAACATCCACTATCACCCTGTTAATTGCCATAGTCTCCTGTTCACTGGCTTTAAAAAGGAATCCTGTGAAACACTCTGTCCATCAAAACACTACCTGTAAAATGAGCTGGTAGTGTATAATTGATCACACAGGCTACCCGAAATTTACATTCTCATTCGGTTTGTGATGGAGAGCAGGGCCTCCGGGCTGTGCTGAAAATGACTTTGCTTGATCACAAATGCTAATTTGTCTACGGTTCCTCACCCCGTTGACGCAGGACTATAAATCAGGCTTTAACGTACCAGCCTCGCTCCGCCATCTGATTGTGTACCAAAGACCGTCCAAATATAGCCCTGGGGGCGACTGACCATTAAGTGATAGGCTAATCTCACAGCAAATCTGTCCATGGCCTCCTTTGTAACTTGATAAGGAACAATATAATTAACTGCAACTCTCTACACTTTTACACCACAAGGTACAATGGGGAAGAGTTTTACCACCTGGGTTTTTATTTCAGCTTTTGATGAATTAGCGTTTCTATCAGACGTAAGTGCTCGGATGTTGTGCGACGGATCCCGCAAAGGCAGATTCTGACGGGTAATCCTATACATTCCTGTTTGGATGGGCCGTAGGAGACGAAGCCTGTCATCCTGTCCGAAGCATAATCTCTCTGAACACACACCCGACCAATAATGCTATATATAGCATCCGTCCTAACTAGCTCATTGTGCCTCTGCAAACAGTGTCGAGAAGCACATATCGCCCAGGCTTTTGTCATCACATCCACTGCGTGGGAAGTACAGTTGTGCAAGGAAGTGTGCCCCCTGGTGCGGTGTGAATAGTGGTGTCTCGTGTGTGCGATAGAGTAGAGAAACAATCTGTTCGTGCATGTGTGTGTGTCAAGAGACGGATCTGGGAAGCATGTAAGTAAGGTGAGTACAGTAATCTGAACAAAGACCTCCAATCAGCACAGCTCCGTCCAATTTCTGTTTCTGTATATACAATTACCATGATGAGAACAGCAAACAGTATGACTAACAACCACCAGAGCTCATATATGAGATCAGTGTGACTGCTGTCAGAAGCAAGGTTTGAAAAAGGGCGATTTTTTCCATCTTTCCTTGTCACATCCCCTGCTAACAGGGAAGAGAGTCATTTCTGAGAGCAGTTTGTTGGATGTGGGGGAGCGGTGGAGCTAATTTATGGGTCAATATAAACTTCCATCATCCTAGACTGAAGCTGGAAGCTGTGCCGGCCTGCGGCAGAGATGAGGAATGGAGCAGAACCTCTAAATCGTAGACACAGAACATATAGGCCAGGGAAGAAAAAGCTCCACGGTGTGTCTGTAGAACAGTATAGAGGACACAAACGTACACATATATGTAATAAAATGTGCTCGCATTTATGCTTAGAGCGTTTTTTTCCTAGAAAGACAATTTAAAGGCCTTGATAAAACTCTGACAAAACCTACAGGTGATAATAAAACCATCAATAAAGAGCACTGCATTTAGTGAATCACTGGCAACAGTAATTACAATAGGATCACTCTAGGCTGGCACTAGGTGAGCAGACAATGTAACAGGGCGATAAATTGTTTAGGTAATTGGTGTCGGTCAAAGCATAATTCATGTTGCTAACAAGATGCAGTATTTTTTTTTTTTTTTTAGATCTGATCCACAGTCAGAGCACAGAGCAACCACCGCAGGAGAAAGGAGCTGATGATGGAGTGGAGAGGCTGGAGAGGGCTGGTGTTATGGATCAACTAGTTTCTCTGCTAAGCGCTTATATGCACCTGAATGCATCGGCTGGAGCTGAGGCCTAGAGCAAAGAGGAGGGCATTTTGTCTTATTCTTTTTAATGTGACATTCTTGTATTTTTTTTGTATGAAAAAAAATTCTGAACACACCCATCTGTACAAACCCTGACGAGCATTTAGAGTGAGATCTGATTCATCCTACCACTGTATAGAACATCCGAAACCTTTCAAGGAGACAACAGACTCTGTGTCACATGTGTAAAATGCCTGTGAGTGTAAATCAAAAAACCCAACAGTTTGTAATCTGCGAGAATAAAGACCCCATGATATGAAAAATCAGCTTTAACCCTGCATCCAGATCATCCATATGTAAATTATCCATGTGTCCCACAAAGTGAGAAAAATATTATTTGAGTGTTTTTACATCAAAATAGATGTATTTTGGACTCCCATCTTGAGATGTGGGAAAGAACTGTGTTGGCTTTCTGCTCTCTGCTAGCTAGGAGACTGATATTATTGAAATGGAAAGACCCAACACCTCGAACATACAGTCATTGGATTAAGGAAATCGTGTACCACATCAAGTTAGAGAAGATCAGATACACAATCAGGGTCTACTAGGAATTTTTATAATATTTGGCAGCCTTTCTTAATGTTTGTGGAAGATATGGAGGCAGATAATATAGTACTGTAAATCTCTGCTGCTGACCTCTGTCATTTATTTCCCTTTTCTTTTTTTCTTCTCTCATTTCTTCTTTATGTCTAGCTATGTGAATTCTGTATTTTGAACTCTGTGTCTTAAACTGCTGGTGCTGTAACTCTGGTATTTGGGAAGGGGTGTTTTGTTGGACCTATGTTAAATTGTAAACTGTAAATTGTTAAAACTGAATAAAAAGACCTTGATCAAAAAATATGTATTTTGCCATCCTGTAAAACAAATAAATTCAGCCATTCAGTACATGGTTCTGCATAATCTAAAATGACGATTGATTGGTTGATTGATAGATAGATAGATAGATAGATAGATAGATAGATAGATAGATAGATAGATAGATAGATAGATAGATAGATAGATAGATAGATAGATAGATAGATAGATAGATAGATAGATAGATAGATAGATAGATAGATAGATAGATAGATAGATATCCCTGACATCAAAATACTGGCTGAAGTTTAGACAGAAAGAAGAACATGGGTCAGTATCAGCTCCTCCTCTCCACCTGCTGCCGCTCGTCTCCATCAGCTGCTCTTTACCAGACTACAAGACGACAGGTGGTTCTCATTAAAAAAAACTTAAGCTTAAAAAAGGAGCACCAGGTCAACTACTGTTAAACATTCACAGTGTGTGTTTTTTAACCCATTTACCTAGATACACCCACCCCCTTATTGTCAAAATGTTCATCTTCCCTGTAACTTGATCTAAAATGCGTTGTAGCATAAAAGGCATTTACACCAGTAGATTCAGATTCTAGCAGAAACTGGGGAAAAAAATAGAAATGTGCCGACAACACAAGCCAAACATACAGTGCATCCTCTAAAAGTTCTGTCAGTGCTGCGTACTGTAGATGCTCAGTTCTGTTATACAGTTACAAAACACAACGGCACGGGAAAACCTCTTCACAAGAATAAACGAACACATGAATATGAAAGCTGTAATGTACTTTGACACCGACAGGATCTCTAAAAACAACACACACGTTGCAGAGTGCTCATGGTTTCTGGAAGCACTGAACCACGCCGCTGTAACCACTCTGTCTGGGTCGTGATTTCTTTAGAACCAAGTGAGATGACAAGTATCCAGGCACATTTTGGGTGTCTGGAGCTCTATTCTCAGTCAGTACCATTTTGCATGCTGGCTCGCTGACACGACTTAATGGATCGCCCCAAATGGAAGTGGACCGTTATGAATGCCTTTTACTTACACCTGTGCTTTCCACCCCGCTGCGACGAGTGAAAGCGTCTATTCCGGCGGCTGCTTTATGGAAACTAAAACACACTTCCAGACCAAATCACCTCCACCTATTAAACAGGGATGAGATTCTTAGAGTGAGCTGCTGATTGAAATTTATTTTCCATTTGAAAAATAAATCATGGTTCAGTGGGTCAGTGCAGGAAAAGCCCCCGTCTCATCACTGACTGTAATGTGAGCTGCAGACTGAAACTGATTTTAGTGGCTTCCCACTAGTTTAGATATATTACAGTTACTAAACGACATATGGATGCGCATTACAGTATATGACTAGTTGCTGGTTTGAATTACAGTCATTATAGTTTTTCACACACCAGCCACACTTGTGTGACTGTGTGATTAGTCTAAAACTGGGTTAATAAAGTTTCACATTGAAGGTCCACTAAGACAAAACTGTGAACATCTGTAGTCTGTGTTAAAACAGATATTCATTCATAGTTTAGAAAACCGGCACCATGAAAAGTACGCCAAATTAGCTCTTAACGGTTCCTCTTTGCGTGGATGTACATCTCTGATACTAAAAGAAGCCGTTTGCTGCTCTGTGTGCTCTTTAATTCATTGTTCACCGAGTGTTTGAATTTGGCATGGCACATTTTCCAAACAGCATGGCTCTTGTCAATCTCCTTAGCGCCATTTTTTTTATTGTGGAAGATAAAAATGAGACCGCATTTCAGCTCTGCTGCACGCCACGGGAGCCGGTCTAATGGCACTTTCTGCCTCCTAATCCACAGACAGATGTGGACTTTGCTCTGCTTGCATGGCCACACAAATGGTTCAGTTTTTACTACAAAGAAGGGCCTACGTTAATAGTCTGTTGTTTCACGCATATATATGCATTTACCATTCCCCACTGCATTAGAGGTGGTCAAGGTAATTCACTGCCACAATCATGAAATTTTAGTTGACGATTAATTGTCGTACAAATAATTGCGATTAACGATTTAATTGACTTTTTCTGATCATTTTAGGCTACTATTATAGTATAAGTCTAAAGATAGTTTAATAATGCACATACACACACCTCATGAAGAAGAAGAGCCATCTATTGGCATTAAGCATTGGGACACAAATTAAAAAAAACATTTCTGTTTAGGCTTTAGGCTTTGTATCTAAATCCATGATGCTAATGTCAATAGATGCTCATCAAAATGGGGCCTTCGAATATTCAAAATGAAGCACCTCGAGATAAACAGTTTGGAGCAGAACATAGCAGAAGAAGGGGGTGTGAGGTGATAACGTCATTCAAAGAGGACCAGTCAAACCTCAAACAGTGGAAAACGACATGGAAATAGAGATGGAATGTGACATTTCTGTTGGTTTCATCCAGCTGTTTTTATACAGATGAATGGAAACAATTTTAACAATTATGCAAAAATAATTGTGGTCAGCTCAAATGATTGCGATCAGGCAATTATGTAAATAATTGTGACAGGCCCAACCCGCAGCAGTGTTTTTGAACCACTATAAAGATCAGTTCCACGCCATGAAGCCGTCTTTGCATTGTTTCATATCAGAATCAAATAAATGAATACCGTCAGATCTTCTCACACAACCTCTCTTCAAAACAACAGCTCATTTTATTGTCTGGAGCTTTGCACAGCTGGTGCACGATGGGGTCTCGAATTTCAAAAAGCACAACTCGGCCTCAACTCTTTTGGATTCAGACATCAGTGGTGGACGTAGCAGTCAACTATGATTATAAATGCTAATTATAGCAACATGAGCATCACAGTTTATGCTGAAGATACAAAGAGTTGAAGACGGAGTCCACACTGCCATCTGACACCTCTAGACCAAAGCATGGCTTCGTTTTACAAAGACAGGTGACAACAGTGCTGGTTGTAACGCTGTAAAATGTTCTATTCAAAGTAAGCATGGAAACAAGCCATGCGCTGAAACCTGTTTATTTCCAACATGGACTTAAATCCCACTAATGTTGTTCATAAGATAGTCTGCACGAGTGCCTGAAAACCTAATCAAAATGAAAACAGTAAATCTTCTCTGAAGCCAACTAGTTGCTTAACAACCCAGTTATATATAACATGAATAAAACATGTGTGCACGTAGACGTACCTTCTTTCCACAATCCACAGAGAAAACTAATCATGAATAGTTAAAGGAAAGGATAAAGTTTCTTGTCGATTTGCAGAATCAATGACATCAGTTACAGAAAACATCCCATCACTCCCTTCATATCCTACATAAGCTGTTTGTTACAACCTGTGTGCAAAAACTACAGTCTTATAAATTCCTGGCGCTCATGTTGCATCTTTGTCTCAATGTCCACGACCTCCACCCCCATGACGACCTCCGCCTGGGCATCAAAGCTGCACTGAGTTTCCTTCAAAGTGTAAGCAGCACTGCATTTCCAGGCTGTCTCAGTTTGTTGTTTTTGTTTTTTCACAATATTAGACGCCTCGAGTCATCACATACTATGTGCACATGCACATTTGATTTAATGTACAACATTTGATTTTCCATCACATTTGATTTCTCCCTAGCAGTTAAATCTCTCCTGTGCTAAATCCTTTAGTTTTACTGCTCATAAATCGCACTTTTCAACTCCACTGTAAAACTTGTAGCGTGGCTGATGCCGAGACGGGGTGAAGAGGCTAACTGCAGCACATGCGGATATGTTCAATAATCCTGACACAGAACAACCTCATTTTAGCTCTGGCTGGCAAGGACAATAATTTTTCACCGGGGGTTTGCCGCGGTGAAATTCCCCCCTTATGTTTTGACACGGCACAGCTCCGCGCAGTGGTATCTTGAGGTTTATCTCATTTACCACCGAGGCCAAACAAGGGGAATTGATGATGTAACCCAGTGTAAACACAGAAGTGGTGCTGCGAAAACTGATTTAGAGCCAGTGTCGATTCCCAGAGAGAGAGAGAGAGAGAGTGGGAGACGGTGAACACAGGGAGGGATTTTTTTGAATTTAAAATTCTCTTTACTCATCCACTACCGCAAACAAAAACAAGACCAATTTGGTTTAATACGAGCCACTTCTTTAAACCTTTCCCATCTAACCAGTGAGGGAGTCACAGCTGATCAGCCGGCAAACACGCTCGCACACACAAGTTTTTTGCGAGTTCATCCACAGTGTGAAGACGAGAAGTGCTGATTTGCAACGAAGAAAGATGTAAAATATGAGACAAAAATCAGTCACGAAAACCTGGAAAGAAAGAAAAAAAAATAAAAGTTTCTCCGTGCCTGTACGTTCAGCTGTCTAATTAAGGAGGAATAAAATAAAATACTAGAGATCATTTATTTAAAAGGACATTTATTTTTAATTAGCTCCTCATTTAAAGGCTGGGACTGTGTCCTGACTGTTCCTCTGCCACTGAAAAGGTGTAATGAGTCCTGCTGCATTTAAACGACTGCAGAACCAGTGAATTAGTCTCTTTCACTGCAAACTTTTACTGTCCCATGTCGGCTGCTGCAGCTCTTCTGTGAGTTTGAGGATGACTTTTTGTAGCTTCCGTGCTTTCTTTGTAATTTTTTTTTTCTATTACATTGCAGGTTAACACTGAACATGTATGCGTTCAGTCAACCCATATGGTTTCGATGTTCATTCCAGCAGCACTGGCCTTGGAAATCCCACATCAGTTAAACCCAAGTGGGACAGCGATGATAATGATGATGATGATGATGATCAAGGCTTTCGCTGACTCTCACGAGGCCACAGCTGAACCTAATGGATGAGGTGGGAGGTGGGAGCCTCTTAAAGTCTCAAGCTGTATTTAATTATGTTTTCAATTTGTCATTTTGGCAGCATCGCACCGTGTCACAGAACACGCCGGTGAGTAAAGGTCTGCTGTGTCACTGCTTTGGTTATCCCCCCCTCATATGTATGGGCAGGACGTGACAGAAAAAAAAACAAAAAAACAGAGCGAGGGAGGACAATGAAGGCGAGAAAACCAAAATCCAACACAGAAGGGGCTAGTTTACTGAGCAGCTGATCAATGAGTGCAACCTCAGCCAGAAGAGGAGTCAGAGAGGGAAAAAAAAGAGAGAGAGAGAGGAAAGCGAGAGACAGAAACACTTCTGACCGCTGATTGTAGCCTTGGAGAGAGGCAGAGGAGCGGAACGGAGGAAAATGGGATGTAGTGACCAATGTGTGTACAGCCTTGGACGGGAAGACTGAATCACAAACGTGGTGAGCACATGAGCAGCATAGCCTTGCAATTTAAGAGGCTGATGGACAGAGAAAGAGGAGAGAGAGAGAGAAAAAAAGGTGAAACTGCGCACAGCCTTCGACAAAATGAGGAAATGAATGTCGGTTTGAAAGTTGTGGACAAAATGTGATCATTAAAGGCTGAAGGAAGAGATGTGCAGCCTGATAGGGAGAGACAGGAGGAGGGAAAACATACAGATCAAAACTGAGGATGGAAAAGACACAAACAAACAGAGGCAATCAGCAGGTGAGAGGTAGTGAAAGAGAGAGAGAGAAACACTGCGCACTGAGAGGTGTGTGTATGTGTGTGTACGGGTCGGGACACTGACCTGTGAGCACGGCCTTGGCGGAGGGTTCGGCCAGGTCCAGGGCAGACTTGCCGTCGGTGTTGCGGATGTTGGGGTCGGCTCCATGCTGCAGTAACACTGTACAACAACAGGGCAGACAGAGACAGTAGCTGAGCTCCTGGACTGACATACAAACTCCCCGACACACACTTCCTCCCAGTCCTGCTCCTGCTCCTGCTCCTGCTCCTGCTCCTGCTCCTGCTCCTGCTCCTGCTCCTGCTCCTGCTCCTGCTCCTGCTCCTGCTCCTGCTCCTGCTCCTGCTCCTCCTCCTCCTGCCGCTGCCGCTGCCACTGAACCACATCCCGCTCCGTAAACTGCCCTTCCTGGACCTTTCTCCCTCACTTGCTCCTCCGCTACCCCCCCTGTTCCTCCTCCACTGGGTCTTTCTCCTGGCTCTCCTGGCAGCCCTTCTGCAAGTCCTGCTTCACATTTCTCTCCTCCTCCTCCTCCTCCTCCTCCTCCTCCTCCTCCTCCTCCTCCAGCTGCTCCTCCTCTGTTGCTAGCGCTGCTCCCTCGGCTGCCCCTGGCTGCCCCTGCCCTGCGAGCCATGCTGCTGATGTAAACAGACATGTCACAACAAGAGCGGCGGCACAGCCTGCGCTAGACCCACGCCGCCTCAGAAAAACAGAGGACCTTACAGAAGGGCTATACGTGACCGGCTACAAAACACATCACACTTCCGTGGACGCGGGGAGGGAAGAGGCTGAGGCTGAGCCGAGGAAATAAATAAAAACGAGGCGCTAGAGCCGAGATCCGGGGAGGCGGGAGGCAGGAGGCAGGAGGCAGGAGCAGAAGCAGCAGCAGCAGCGACGAGGCGGGCAGGCAGTGCGAGTGGAGAGACTCTCGCCTCTCCGACTGACTGAGCGATGCAGCGGAGAGCAAGATGAGTGAGGAGAGGAGGGATGGGAAGAGCGGGATGGTGGTGGAGGGGGAGGGGGAGGGGGGAGGTGAGAGTCAGAGAGGAAGGGAGAGGTAGAGGACGAAAAGAGGGGAGGGAGAGCAAAACAACAGTGTTTGTGTGGAAGAGAGAGAGAGCAGGGAGAGCAGGGAGCAGTAGAAACAGAGGAGAGGGGAGGAGAGAAATAGAGAGGAGAGGAGAGAATAGTAGAAACAGAGGAGAGGAGAAAATAGTAGAAACAGAAGAGGGGGGAGGAGAGAAATAGAGGAGAAGAGAGGAGAGGAGAGCAGGGAGCAGTAGAAACAGAAGAGAGGGGAGGAGAGAGATAGAGAAGAGGAGAGGAAAGGAGAGGAGAGAAGGGAGCAGAAGAAAAGGGAGGAGAGAAATAGAGGAGAAGAGGGGAGAGGAGAGCAGAGAGTAGTAGAAACAGATGAAAAGGGAAAAGAGAAATAGAGAAGAAGAGAGGAGAGGAAGGGAAAGGAGAGGAGAGCAGGGAGCAGTAGAAACAGAAGGGAGGAAAGAAATAGAGGAGAGAAGAGGAGAGACGAGAGCATGAAATGAATGTAACAAATCGAAGGAGAGGAGAGGAGAGGAGAGGAGAGGAGAGGAGAGACTTGTGACTACCACACAGATATGAGCTGAATTACAAACCGTCTGTGTTGTGTGTTTGTGTGTAAATGAGCTCTTCTGAGGGCACTAATGTCACTACTCTCTCTCTGCCTCCCTCTCCGTCTCACTTCCCTCCATTGTGATTGCTGCGCAGCTCCCGGTGCACATGCCCTTTGACTTGTGTACACTCCTAACAACCCTGCTGAAAACCCCAGCAGAGAGCAGAAGACAACTGAGCGTGAGTACGTATGAGCATGTGTGTGTGGTTGTGTTTGTGGTTGTGCGTGCGTCTCTCTGCCAGCACTGACGCAGACCTTAGTCACCCACTCACGCCTCAACAAAAATATGATTTAGCTCTGCACCAATCCCCCCACATACACACACACACACACACACACACACACACTGACAGTGATACCAAACAGCAGGAGAATAAAGATATACCCAGACTCAGGCAGAGAGAAAAATGACAGATGCTTACACAAACTTGTGCATGTTGTGTCCATGCACCGGCTCAAATTGTAGCAACCCCTGCGTCTGATTCATGTGCAACTGTCAACTTCTAATTTAGTGATTTCGGCTTTTGTCTCTAATGGACACAGCTTGTGTGTAATACCTGCAAAAGCCTTCTCTGAAAAAGAAAAAAACCCTAAAATCCCCTTTTTTGGACAGGATTAGTTTTCAGGACAATGTCAGATTTGCGGCGTTTATCTTCTGACTGTCTGTAAATGTCTGTGTGACCAGTGAGTTAACGATTTTAATAGAAAAAATTGAATACAATTTTAAAAATGCATGCGCTGAACTGCGGACTTGTGGGTTTTTAAGTGTGTATGATAAAACTGGGGATGAACAAAAGTGACACAAAAAGCTGCTGCGGAGCGACAGCGGCAGACAACAGCAGTCACACAGCAGGCAGGTGCAGCGTTGGCAGTCTTAACCTTTCCTGCAGCTGCTTCACAGGTGGGCCACATTTACATTTTCTCTCTCTCTCTTTTTTTTGGGGGGGTGGGGGGGTGGCATTTTGCGTAAGTTAACATTTCAGCAACAGCTTCAGGCCGCTCGCTTGGCAAAAGTCAAGCCTCCGTCTTACATAATAAAGATAAGGAACTCCTTTTCCTGCGCTGTCACTGTTGCTCAAACCTGCAGAGCATGTTGCCTTTGTTCAGTTTGCAACCACATGATGCTATATCAAACGGCTAAAACTGATTAAGAAAAACCTGTGTTCATAAGCGAAACTATTCTGTCTGTTCATCATTTATTCATAAGTCGATTATACAGAGGGAAAAAAGCTTCTCAAATGTTTTTGCTTTATTATTATTTATTTTTTTATAATTCAGAATATCTTATGGTGTACCCAAAAAAAAGATATTTAAAGATTTTGTTTTGGGCTTAGGGATTTTTTTTTCTCCCTCTGACATTTCATGGAGTAGATCAGATGATTAATCAAAAAACAAATGGTAAACAATGGGCGATTAATAACACACATCAAAGCAAATCCTGACTCCATCTCTTCATCAACTTGACTCATGTCTGAAAAAAATCCAAGAACAAATGTCAGAGAAGGGTTTGAGGTGTCGACTCGTCTCAGTGGGATATTATGGTCGAATTGATAAGCAGTGACATCACACTGAGGAGAACCGAGGACAGAGGCGAACTGTAATTTATGGAGGCGCTTTTTCTAACTCGGAGCCAATCGTGCAGCTGCTGTAGGATTTTCAAGATCTTCTTATCCCAAGTTTGTTGATGAGATTTCCTTCCAGACCTTAAGCTTGAAGGAGAAGCAGGTCTGGTAATGAGATTCGTTTTTTTTTTTTTTTTTTTTTTTTTAACTCAAGTTGTCTGAACACCAGGGAAGAGGGCAGAGCTGCAGTTACAGTGGAATCGCCATTGATTTGACTCTCATTCAGCTGCCAGATCTAATCCAACCTGGCAGCAGGACAGCCCACCAAAACTCTGTCCAACACACACAGGCCGCCGGGGGTCATCCCACTTCTGTTTACACGCTCTGCTCTGCTCTGCTCGTATCTGTGCAGTCAGGACTGTAAACCAAACCTAAGAACACAGCCTTTCTTCAGCTTCGGCGAATCATTGTGTCGATTATGTTCCCTGGTTAAATCTACATGAACCGTCCCTTTAATTCATGAAGGCCTTGTTCGAACTACATATTTTGAAATGGGGAATAAAGCTGACTTTAAGCCTGTTCTACATTTTGTCAGCTTCCTGAGTGTTTGTTGCTGAGGTCAAGGACGTTCACATCCAGGACCTGAAGTGGAGGAGTGTATTGAAGGCTCTCTTCGTGCCAGAGGGAAGCCAAACAACAGCGTGACTTGAGGGTTAGGCGTGAGTGACAGCATCTGCTTTTCAGTTTATCCTACAAATTTGGTAACGCGACCTGAAAATAATAGTATTTTGAACCAGTGGGGAACATCTTATTATCATTTTCCTGCTTCACAAAATGTTATTAAACCATATTTTCTGGAAGTGCTTGTGCTCGTGCTCTGCAGCATCCACTCATCCTCACGACCTGGGCCAATCGGAGAAGCCCGTAACAAAACAGGAGAATCTTCTGTGTACCTTCACTGTAACACAACACCTTCACTAAAAGTGGAGTGGAGTGGAGTGTTTGGATAAAAGTTGGCAGCGGACACATCCTCCTGCATGGCCATGCTTCTTTTTAAAGCCCGGTCTTTGTAAGTCCAAGACAATGGGATTCCTGCAGGAACATTTCTTTTTCCCGTCTTATCCTAAATCTCACCTTTCTCTGGGAGGAACTCTTTTACCTACCAGTACCTTTTTTCTATTGTTTATTTTTGTTCACTTCAAATTAAAATTCTCAAGTCAAGTAAATGATTGTTTTCATCCACTGTGAAGCAAAATAGACGATCATCATCTGCACATGACGGGTCTGAACCACTTGCGAGTCCCGCTCAGTTCACATCTGATCCGTTTGGGAGAAGTGGTGGTGAACGCCACAGATATTCTTCCTCAATCAGTTTTTTTTTTGAGCAGCCTAAGTGGTTCTTGCCCGAGATCCACTGAGAGGTTAAAACAAGCTGGTTGCGGAGCTGAAAAACAAAACCAACTGGGAGGTTTAGCTCGGCACACAGCAGTCAGGCTGGTAAATCCAGGCGTCATGAATGAATTTATGAACCTCGAAGTGTTTTCAGAGAGCGGCCGTAACGCAGCGTGTCATCATATATTCCCAGTTAAATCCTCTCTTTGTATTGTGTGTGCTCTGTGTCCTGCTGCGTCTGAGCACAAAGTTAAGCGTGTGATGCGTCGAGATTTCCTATCGTATTTCTTAAAGTGTTCCCCTCTCTGCCGCTTTTTTGATGTCAAGCGGATAGAAAATCAACAGCGAGGCGTCGATAGATGAAGGCAAAAAAAATCAATTTATGCACATCGCTCAACCGCGACAACAAAGATAAGTTATTATGCCGCTGTTAGAGCGTCGTTCATTATCACTGATAATCAATAAATGCTCCGACGGGACCAAGGTGCGTGAACATCAGAGGGCCACGGAGCCTCCTGCTGCTCTGCAGTCGTTCCCCTGACGTTCTGCAGCAGGTAAAACACAGGACTTCAAAATTAAAATAAAAAATAAAAAAAACAATACACTGATGCAACTTTTCGTCCTTGTTGCTCTCAGCGCTCGCAGCAAGGTGACGGCGGCTATCATCATCGCTGTCTTTTGTCATTACCACTCATACAGAGCGATGCTTTTCCATTACGATCATAAAGATTATCCCACAACTGACTGCTCAGACGCTTTTCATGCCGAGGTGCATCTCGTCTGCTTCTTGACTTTCCCCCGGGGGGGAGCGGTGGTACGGCCTCTCTCCACTCTTCACTTCACCTTTAAAGATTAACTGCTGCTGCCGGAGCTCTGTCTCAACTCAGCCTCTGCTGTTGTTTCAGTTTTTTTTTTTTTTTTTTTTTTTTTTTTAATTAGGGCAGCTCATACATATCGTGAGACAAAGAAATCATTGCTGCTCTGTCCCCTCCCTGTGTGGGTTTAGGAATAAGCAGTAAGACAGTAATTGCAATTTACAGGTTATTTGCTGCTTTATGCTTAATGGAAAATAATAGCAGCGAGTTGGTGGGTGGTTGTTCTAGTTGCTAAAAATGACTGTGTGATTATAAAGAACTGCAGGTTGCGGCTGAGGAGGGGAGTTGAGAGGAGTAAACATCTAAAACAAAGTTACCTAAACTCGACTTTACCATCTGACTTAAGAGCTGAATATGTCACAAAGCATTGCAACCACGGATACTAAAACACACATACAGCAATGTCCAGGAGGAAGCTGTGAACCATGACATGGGGCAATGATACGATATACAGTATGACGATACATTGCGATACTATAGGAAAGGCGATGTATCACGATTTTTTTTCCTTTTTTTCCACTGTGCTAAGTAGGGCTGGGCGATATAACGATCTCGATACGGGATCGCGATAAATCTTTGATCGATTTCGATAATAAGCTATGGCCCTATTCCTCGATATCACATGAAAGTAAATATGCGCGACAGCAGCCGGTCACACTTCCGTCTGATACTCCGCCTCCTGTCCTGAGCATGCAGAGTTTGTTTGAGCTGCTGCATCTAAAGGGAGGAAGGATAAGATGGATAGATAGATATACTTTATTGATCCCAAGCTGTGATAAAGTGAAAGTTGTAAAAGAGGGAGGAAACGAGTGGAGGTGGAGCCGATGCTGAAGCGATGGTGAAAGTGTGGCGCGTCAGTTCGTCTGTCCCGGCTAAAGAAGCCTGGCAGTGTGGAGTCAGAGCGACCTGATGATAGCCTACCACGGCCACAAAGTGGAGGAAACACGGAGCTGCTTGTGACGTTTATTCTGCGGTAACATGTCTCATGTTTGCTCATGTACAGTGTGAAGAACATGCGCGAGGCTCAGGCCCCCACATACTCCGGTGTATTTGACTCCGCGGATATCCGCGCGGCGCGCACTCGAGGCAGACGAGGACCCAAAGCGGGCGTCCGCCAGTCCCTTCCGCGCAAAGCTCAATTTTTATGACCGCGCGGACTCGATCTGTTTCAAATGTGACACTGTATGCTGCCTATGAAACCGCAAAAGTCCGCGGACAGTGCGCGCGGAGTCAAATCCACTCACAGTATGCGCCGACAGTCTCTCTCCCTCCCTCCCTCTCTCTCTGTCAGCGCCGCGCCCGCCCGCGCACGCACGCACGCACGCACGCACGCACACACACACACACACACGGAGCGTCGCGTCGGAGCGGTGAAGTGAAACAACAACCTGCAGATCACTTGAGTTGACGTGAACTGCGCTCGTGGTTACCGAGTCAGATCAATAAATAGGCTTTATGCACAGCTCCACTACTTCCTGAGCTCAAACAGGCTCCTTTCCTTCCTGTCTTACATTTTTGGACAAACTGATGAATCCAGGTGTGTCTGACTCTCAGACACACCTGGATTCATCAGAGCCTGTTTAAGGGGCTCGGCATAAAGCCTGTCGTCAGAATAGCTAAATAGCTAAATATTTGTCTACAACCTGTTCAAATAACTAGAAAGACTAAAGCCTCATGATTGAAACATAATGAGCTGATGTATGGTAGAAAAAAGACAACAGAAAACAACAACAACAACAACAACAATGTAAATCAAATCAAACTGTGGATTATTGAACTGTTCCACCCTTAATGAACATTAAAGTGAACTCATGTCATCCTCCCAAACTGAACACATTCTCTGGTTTCTTCAGGATTCAGTCAGGATGCTGCTTGAACTGGCAGCGTCAGCAAAAAATACATATCGAGACGATATCGAGAATCGATCAATATGGAAAAACATATCGTGATAACGTTTTTTGCCATATCGCCCAGCCCTAGTGCTAAGTTAGCTAATGCTTGAGCACATGATGAGCCACAGACCTGTCCTCTACTCTCACAAGATCTCATTGCTCCGTTGGAGCGGAGGAGTCAATGGCTGAATGGCCGCTGCCAATGAACAGTCAGACTTTTAAATGCAACACAAAAATGAACCACCACCGTGAATGTTTGCAAGTAAGTTGTTAATAAAAAGAATGTCGATACAGTATCGCCATATTTCAGTGTATCGATATTTTCTTACAACCCTACATACAAAACACATGATATTCGTAGTGCAAGCTTTTGCGTACTTACCAATACAGACATCTATCTTGCCCTTGATGGCGGCTTCATGCAGCGGCGTGTAGTTCCAGTTGTCTCGGGCGTTGGGGTCGGCCCCCTGACACAGCAGCAAGGACACCACCTGAAAAAATGACAAACGCGCTGTGTTTACTCGGGTTTGACAAATTTAACCATCAAACCATCAAAAAGTCATGGTTCTTTTTGTCAGTATGTGTGTTCAGGCTGCTAAACCTTAATCCAAGTAACGAACAGTTTCACTCTTGTTGTGAAGCCTCTTGGGTTCTGACACCAGAAGCTCAGATAACGCTAACTGGAAATGTTCAGGTGCCGGTGCCATATGGTGGCCTCGAGAGCTCAACACACTTAAAGGGATAGTTCAACATTTTGGCAAATTTGCCTATTGCTATAATCCCTATTATGGATTATGGCAATCCTGCGATAGGGATTATGACAATAGTCGAATTTGCCAAAATGTTGAACTATCCCTTTAAGAAAACACTTACAAAGACACAAACCCGCTGCAAATACATCAAACATCTTCATCATTTTGACAACACATGAGTTGAGTTGCAAAGACTGCAAATAAATGAACGGCCCTGAAAATATGGCACAAGAGGACACAGGCTGCTGGCGCTGCAGTTAGGATTACAGCTTCACTTAAAATAACCCCCCCCCCCCCCCCACTCCCACTCTTGTGTCACCTGGGAACACCTCTGTTGTGTTGCAGGACTGAATTTGCAGCGTGTTTGTTTATCTGCATGTGTCATGGGGCCATTTTGCAGCACATGGTGTTAAATTGATAAAGATGTTTTCATAAATTGCAGAGCATTGAGATTTCAGGGCCACCGTAGTGCCAATATTCAATAATAATAATAATATTCAGTTGACACCAAAATTATATATTTTTTATCATTTTAAATTGAGAAATATAAGCTCTCTTTTCCCACAAAACCAATGTTAAGTGTTTAATGTTGCCGTGACACAACATCTTGACCATGTATGGTGGAAAACCTTCGGATTCCGCATTTAAAGGCTGACATATTTGGTTAGAGAGGAAGAGTCAAACTAGCACAAACTCCTTTTTTTAACTCTTTGTTATTCCACACTCTGGACCATAGACTGTGCTCTGGACACATTTCAGTGAGCACTCAAAAAGTATTGCCAACAATAGAGCACAGTGCCTGAACCAATACCACATCAATGTGCCTGACAATCTCACACCAATCTTTACCCAGAATGCCTTTTTTTTTTTTTTTCCTTCAGGCAGCAGCTCATTCCCAGCTTGAAGGGTTCAATCGTCCATTTTGCAGCAGAGACTTTCTGCAGTTGAGAGATCTGACTTTACACCACCACCACCCCACCACGCTTTTGGTTCAAGTGTTCAAATCGCACTTAAACCAAACAAAAGGGAAAAAGAAAAAGAAAAAAAAACCTGAAAGCAAGGCAGAGAGACCACTATCAGAGGTTCAGCTGTGCGGTCTGAAAGGCTGGATTCAGCTCGGACGGTGTTTTTTATTCTCATCACAATGCTAATCATCGCTGTGATTATACAGCTGCGTCAGAACAGCCTTTTTTTGACAATGCTGCAAAGTGCTCTCCAACAAAGCTCTAAAAGCCTTGGAAAAAAAAAAAACATCTCAAACTGTAAACACTAGATTGATCACCATGGTTAATGGTCAGGGGGGGGGGGGGGGCAAAAAAGCTTTAGCACATCTGTCACAGATAATCCAGAGCATCATCATCATCATCATCATCATCAGACACACAGGGACCAGCAGGATATTAAAGCACAGACACAAGTAAATGTCCGTTTTTTTTTTCCCCTCTGTGTGATCTCTCAGGCTGACTGTGCATCATCAACATCATCATGGCCGACAGACGACCACAGCAGTTGTAATGTAATCTCTTTTTAACAGCGACAAAATAATCCCCCGTCCTGAACATACAAGACGAGCAGATCCGCAAACAATCACGGCACATCATGTCGAGTGTCTCACCTCAGAGTGACCGAACGAGCAGGCGTTGTGCAGAGGGATCAAACCCCCGTCGTCCCGGGCGTGCACGTTGGCACCCATCTGAAGCAGGTGGTCCACCACGTCTCTCCGGCCAAAACCTTGGACAAAGGCAGAGAGAGATGAAGAAGCTGTAATAATTAACCTTCAAAATAAAAGTCATTAAAAGTCATTTCCTCTCCTACGTCTTAATTAATTTGTTGTTCAAAATAATTTCTCTTTTGGGCTTGTTTTTCTTTTTTACAGTTCTGGTTTATTTGTAAAGTGTTTGTAGCAGCTGTTTGGGGAAAGTGCTGTCCTACGTGAATGTGAAGCTTGTTATGTCTTCAATACAAATGTGTCGTGGGACTGCGGAGAATCTGCTCTTGCTCAAGCTGCTGAGGATTAGGAAAACCTGAGATGTGAAACAGCTGTGTGTGCTTTTTCTTTTTCATCTTTTTTTTTTTTTGTCTGCACTGATGACAGAAATAAAAGCAGTCACATCTGGAACAGAAGAGATGAAACGAGCATAAGTGCTTTTAATGACTATCCTGATCATTTTTACTTTGATTTGAGTTTTTCTCTATTTTTTTTTTTTTGCACTCAATTTTGATGGAAGCCATGTCAAAGGCAATGTTTAAATATGTTATGTTAGGATAAGTTGAACTTGTTACAGGCTGATGATCATGTTCATTCACCTGCTGCACACTCACAACAGGCCATGTGTCTACACAAAACATCTCATTGAATATACTGACGGTTGTGTGTTTTTTTAACAATGTCTGAATTCTACTTGTAAACATTAAAGAGACAGTGAGCTCAGATGCCACTGGGCCTCCTGCAGTGCTTTATTTTAAAAACAATATCTGTACAGTTTGATGAAACATTAGCCTACATTGTGGACCTTACGTCAATCACTTCACCTATAAATCAATCCACCATCTATGATGACTGTCTAGGCTAATGACAAATTTTAAGATAATTTCCAAGCTTTCACTAAATTAAATGCAAGTCAACTAGTTCCAGTCCTTTACTTTACTTTACTTGCCACATCGGGTGATTTGTTCCTGGGAGAGATGAGGAATGGAATAAGTGTGATAGCCTATTACATTAAATGTTAGTTTCAGATATGTTTCAGTTGATTTAATGCTGCCTCTGCCTGTGACCGGTGTTTATGAGCTTCCCTCTGGTTACTCCCAGTCCCATCCCCTGGCTGCAGCTGAACAAACAGTGTGAAACTGAGGCATGTGGTTTGTTTAGGATGTGATTTTCGTGATGGTTACCTGCAGCGAAATGCAGGGGTGTCGACTTTCGTCCTGCCATGTCTTTGGCGTTCACATTCACCGTGTCCACCAGTTTCTTCACCCTGGAGACATCCCCGTTTCGACAGGCTTCAAACAACTCCCTGAAAGCCCCGTTAGCACCGCCACCTCCACCGCTGCCGCTACCGCCACCACCACCACCGCCGCCGACGCCGCCGCCGCTGCTGCTGCTGCCCGGGTTACCGCTCCCCGAGTCGGGGGTAGAGCCCGGGCTGGTCCCGCTGCCTTCGGTGGTGGTCGGGGAGCTAGCGCTGCTGCTGGAGCTGCTACTGCTACTGCTGTTGCTGCTGCTGCTGGTGCTGCTGGAGAGGGCCGGAGCCGGAGAGCTGCTGCTGCTGCTGGGAGAGGCCGGGGCAGCCTCGCCGTCAGGAGCGTCCTCCATCGCGTCTCCGCGGGAAAGCGGTGCGGCATCGTCGGTGGGTGCCGGCGGAGAGCCGGGAGGGCTGGCGGGGACAGAGGAGCCGCGGGGCGGGGAGGACAGGAGGCTGCTCGGCTGCTGCTGCTGAGAGGAGCGACGAGGCGTCGCCATTTTCACAACACAACAGTCCCTACTAGCAACAAAAACACTGCTGACAATTTCCTGCCTGGGAAAACCAAACTTCCGCTCGGGTTTACAGGGATTAGTGTTGGACAACAGACTGGATTGCATCTCCGGGGGGTTCAGAAAGACTGCACAGGATAACAGGACACATTCAGTCACATACACTTTACGCCTAATATTACAGAAATGTAGAGAATTACTCTAAAAACTCGTTTTAACACTATTTTTACTTGACATATACGTGTTTTTACTTTTTATTTTAATTAGTTAGTAGGCTAGCAAAGCTAGTGAAAAATATTGTAGTGTAACTCACCTTTACAAAATAAAACATGCTTCTCTCTAATTATCAAACTTACCTTTAGCCTACTTCTACTACCGAGCTGATGATGCTAGTGGGATTAATTTTGTAAGGTACAAAATGATAATATTTTGTATGGGGCACATAAACTGTGCATTTTTCAGCCGTTATATCAAATGCATAGGCTATAGGTTTAAATAGCATTTTAGTTGTCATTTAAATGCATCAAAACTGACTAATCAGGATGAAGTGCTGAAAAGGAGCATGAATATTAATATGTGAAAAGGAGTAATTTTAGCCAATCCTATTTGATGTGTCAGCAGGACTGGATGGAAACAAGGTGGCCATCTAGTGGAGACCACTGGTAATGACGAAAGTTCCTTCTCATACAGAAAACAGGGACTGTGACAACTGATAGACAAAAATGTATGGAATGAAGGCTAATTCATACAATACACCATCTTTTTTACTCAAATGACAAAAGGCATTGTAGCAGAGATTTTATAGCCTACCTTATACAACAGGTGTATGGCAGACAATTAGTATAGTACAACTGAGAGACAATATGCACCTCTAATAGCATCTCTCTGTATCTTGTTTATCCTATATTTTATTTTATTTTTTACCAGTCCACCACAGTGTGCACTGCATGTGTGAATGTAATTGTATGTATGTAGCCTACTGCTGCTGTTATCCTGTGAATTTCCCCACTGTGGGATAATTAAGGCATATTTTACTTTACTTTAACTTATATTATGATATTGTTTTTAAAAGATATGAATTAAAATCAACAATTCTCTCCTTCTGCAGTTAAAGTTAAACATTTTACAATGATCAGTGGTCAATTCAGCTGATTTTACAGTAATGGTTAGCAAACATAGGCCCATACTATACATTAGCCTAGGCTACTATTTATTTTATTTTATTTAATTTACACAATAGACTAAATTAAACTTTGTAAATGTTTAAAGAATGGTGTGTTTGAGTGGTTGAGAGATGTCGCAGTCTATGACATTTTGTCATGTGAGTTAGCATGTTATAGTTTTGTCAGACTTGATTATTCCACTAAAGCTGTATCCTGTTTACTTTTTTTTTTCTGCCTTCAGTTGGAATCCAAGCTGTGATTATCTATCCAGAAACTTAATATCTCAGAGTATTTTGTCCACCTACCTATTGCAGAAATAGCTACAGTATGAACAGAACACCCGTTTTGGATTGATAAACACATTCAAATTCACAGGCAAATGTCTGAGTGTATGATTCACCTGAGCTGCACATTTTTGGACTCTAGAGGGAAACCTGAGCACCCAGATCGACACCTACACAAACATGATGACAGCAACATACAGATGGCTAGGGTTAGAGCCAAGGACCTTCTCAAAAATGAGATAGACACACATCAAAATAAATGCTTTGTACAGAGCTTTGAATAACTGTTGTAAGACAGTTTAGAGTTGGGCAGGTACTTACAGCCTCACAAAACAGCACCAATCTTATTACTTCCTAAAAATGATTTCTTATTATTATTTTTATAAGTGGCATGCGTCAGCTGTATAGTTAGGAAGCCAAGGAGTGTGGTGTGTGTATATGTGTGTCTGTATGTGTGTGTGTGTGGTGCAAGGCCAGCAGTCCAAGTTTTTAAACAACATCCTGAACAAACTTGATTAAACCCTGACAAAACCTGTAGTGCCCAGTGTCTCTGAATGAAAGAGATGTGCCCCCTACTGTAACCAATGTGATTACAATGTGTGCAGTTTCCACAACCATCAGCATGAGCATGCCTCTGTAAATCCAAACTTATTACACAAACAGTGTATTTAATTACGTGCAGTGAAACACAATACAATACCCCTAGGCCTAGAACACAGATAATTACAAATTTGATTCAAATTTGCACATCAGAACTTCAATCTTACAACTCAGAACAGTCAATGCATTTCTCATAACACCAAATCAACTGTGCAAAGTCTCTGAATCAATCAAAATCTTGTTCAGGTGTCACAGTTACTACGACATGTTTTGATATTTTGCTGAAAAACCTGCATTAGAAAAAGTAAAAAAAAAAAGTACTGTAATCAATGTGACTGAGGACTGTTATTAAGGTATAAACAAAATGTCCTGAGTTGTGAGGTAGGCTATGTGGTTAGTGTACTGAGAAGTTTGAATGTGCGTGAGGAATGTGGACTGAGAGTGATGTTTCTGGTGTGTGAGCTGCATCACTGAGAAGAACTTGTAAAGTTTCAATGAGATCCGAATTTTCTTTTTCAAGCACGACCAAGAATAAAGCATTGATACAACAATATACAAACAGTGCAAACAAGACAACAATATCCTGTTAAGATGCTGTATCGGACAATATACTTACCGTACGATGGGCAAACTGATTTTTATAAACAGTCTACTATAATAAACAATCATTTCATAAGCAGCAACCACGCCAACCACAACTGTTATTTTTCAGTTTATCTAAACCTTCACTAAGTTATGTGCGGGACTCGCTTTCTTTCATAGTAAAGGTACGAGGAAACACAAGGACATTTTGACAACATTAGTCATCATTTGGAGATAATGTGTCATGTAATCATGATAGACTGATGGATACACAGATAGGTAGACAAATAGGAAAGTAGGTCAAAAAATCATAAATAATAATTTTAAGTGTCTTAGTATTTGGGACGAATAACTGTGTCACCGCCAAGATGACAATCAGTAAAAATCAATAAAACCACAAGAAGACAGAGTTCACAAGTACAAACCCAATATCAATATGGAGCGACAGATTGCCTTGGGTGATCAGGATTAAGTAAAATCAGGAAGAGCTGCATGATAAAAGTACATTTTAAGAAGTGATTTAAAAAGGTCACTGATTCTTCTGTTTCAGCTTGTTCCATCCAGAGTCTCTGGGCTCCGACTATGATTTTGTCTTTGCCTCAGGAACAACTAAGAGACCATTGCACGTAGATCTCAGCATAGCAGCTGGTCTATGCTGCTGTGGATGGGGTGATGGAACTGGGCAGTGTATCAGACCCAAAATTACAATTAAATGTAAAACTGTTCAACTCTCATAGCTGATCCTGTGCTCTAGAAGTCTATGCAAATAGGCCATAAACTGAACAGTTGATCACACTACAGGCAGTATATCTGTTGCAACAGTGACTCAGCATGTAGAGGGAATAAAACAAGGCTGTGGCATCAGCGGATAAGAACGCAAAGTTCTGTCAGGTCGGTTAGTCGACATGCCTGTCATGCTTCTTCAAATTGTCATTTGTGTGTCAAAGCTCAACACTGGCCAGAAAACTATTTACAGACAAAACAAGATGAATGATGCAGCAACTCTGAGACAAGTCAGCGGAAGAAATCGTTTGTATATCCTTAACTTTAACAAGCAAAAAATACACTATAATAACTATAATATAATAATAATATAAGCTCTCATTGGTTAATGAGGTTGCTGGTCACCAAAGTGCAGATATAGTTTCCACCATACAGCACACAAATGGCTTAAGGTCAATGACTCATCATTTTCCATTGCAAAACCAGTTCTCCCCAATACAAGTAGCTACTTATTGGGGTAACAATCTAATGTGGTGTTGATAGATGATGAACACGTGAAACTGGGAAAAGGTCATTTTAAACAGTAGATCTCTAAAGAAAGTCACCAGCAGCTAGAAACGTGACATCTCTACTGCTGAGTGAGTCTCACTCGTTGACATTGCTTTCAGGGGTGTGCGCTTGATGATGTCATGAGACTTGCCCATGAGTAGGGTTTTTGAACATCGCTGCTGAGCACCGTGAAGGTTACTCTCTAAAGAGACTTTTAATTAGCATTTGTGAATGGTCTACTCTCAGGGGTTTATCTGACCTCGGGGAGAGGAGGAGGGGGAGGGCTGTGGTGAAGGAGGCAGAAAAAGCGAAATAAACAGAAGATAAAACCAGACAAATCTGCAGATAGAGATGAGGGAGGGGAGACAAAGTGACAGAAAGGTATTTGAGCTGATGGTTCCTGCAGAACTACATTCTTATCAAAAACTGTTCCCACACAGCCTCAGTTTTTTTTTTTCTCAAATGTCAGAGCAGGACTACTAAGTTGTAACAAACTTAGCCAAATAGGAAAGCAATTAAATCTCTATGAGAATATTACACATTTTGTAGGGCTCAAGCAAGATATTTTTCAGTAGGGGATTATAGAATTTATATCCACCCACATTATGCTTATGTTCTTTTCCATACAAGTGTCATTCTGGTTTTGTAGACGTGTTATGAAAAGATGAACTGCCACAATCCTCACCATCTTTCTCTACAAGCTGTTCTCTGTCATTCATAGAATTTGAAATTTTCTTAATAAACAAAAGGGTGGAAATCCAAATATGTTGTTGTGTGCCATTAAATACAGCTATTAGCTACATTTAATGATAAATATAGCCTAAGGGTGAATGGCTATGGGATGTGTTGGTTTGATTTTGCTTTCTGTAGTGGTAGCCTATCCATTTCATTTGAATAGACTTGTTTATGATTTTCAGATATATTTTTGACTAAGTTAGGCCCATAGTAGCCTATAATTAAAGCAAAAGTAAAACAACTTGGTTGAGTTAACAAGGGTTGGAGAGAGCTGACGATACAATCCATGGTTTCAGTAGACCACTGATCTTTTTCTTGTCGTTTATCATGGAGCATCACAGATTTGCATGATAGTCGCCCCGTCGAAACTGCCCTCTCCCCACCTTTAACTGATGAGAAAGCTTCTCGCTCCGGCCGCACATGGCGCGCCACACCTACTGAGGCTGACAGGTGAGGCTGAGGCCACGCCCACCGGCAGGTTTCAGTCCGACTTGTTTTTAAGACCAGATGTTTCGGCTGTCAAAACACACTGTCCAAAATACTACGCACAGTTTGCAACTAAGGAGCGCACGCATCAACAAGCAGCAGCAGCAGCAGCAGCAGCAGCAGCAGCAGCAATCATGCCGAGACGATCAACACAGGAGTGGATCAGGTTGTCCCTGCGGACCCCGGGCATCCTGATCTTCGGGATGGTCCTGGCTCCCTGCGGCTGGATCCTGGACCTGACCGCCACGGTGGCACCGAACTGGAGGACCCTGCAGCCAACCACCCTCCCGCCCAACGAGTTCATCCAACAGGGCATCTGGGAAATCTGCAGGGGCAGCACGACCTCCCAAAGGCAGGACTGCGAGCTCCAGGACACGACCTACTTCGCACACGAGGTGATCCGGCCCGCTCAGGGGCTGATGGTGGCCTCGCTCATCGTGACTCTCATCGGGCTGGCCGTGGCCATCCCCGGGGTGCGCTGCTGGAAAGACCGGCCGAACTGGGTTGTGGCAGGCCTGGGCGGGCTGCTGATCTTCCTCTCGGGCGTCATGACCATCATCCCCATCGCCTGGTACACTCACGTCCTGACTGAGATCCCATCGGTGACCCCGCTGGTGAATGTGCAGGTGGGCTACTGCATCATCCTGGGATACATCGGCGGGATATTTGAAATCCTGGGCGGCTTCGTCATGTTCATCGGGATCTGCCGCTGCTGTGGAGGAAAGAACCGAGGAGAGGTGCGGGTGGACGAGCTCAGACGCCAGCAGCGCCAGCCCAAGCCGACGAGAACCATCACCGTGCCGTCCCTGGACCGGGCCAGGAGCAACGCCAGCAGCGTCCCGTACGCGAGGGACTCCATGGATGATGATGTCTCCTTCCCCCGGGCCAAGAGCCCCGCTCGGTCGGTCAACACCTCCGTCTCCGCCAGACCTTATGATGCTGACCTATGAGAAGCACATCTGCCACATCTGGAGGCGCACTAACACCCATAGCAAAAGGAAAAACAACTGGAGGATGGACATGTCTATTAGAAAACGGAACTGAGAGAGGGAACTGTGGTAATTACAACTAGCCTATGTATTAGGCCTGCCTGTATAGGCTGCATGATCACAGTGAATTCTGGAATAGATTGTTAAACTAACACCATAAAATCATTCCATACACCCATAGTTGACTGTGAGAAATTAAATTAATTATTCAGTATCAAGCGATCAAATATTCTATTATGAAATAGGTGTAAATTGTCTTTATTAAGTATAGCAGAATCTCTTTAAAAACCTTCATTGAAAACTATGATGGATTCTTGAAGGCATGCATCTAATGTGTAGACTAATGAAGGACAGGGCCATGGCTGTGGCCACAGATGAGACTCAAGATGGGCTTAGCTTGGCCATGATTAATTGTAAAATGATAGTATGACAGATGCGTGCCTCAAGCTGTGTCAAGTCAGGGAAGTGAAGGACTCTGTGTCAGTTCAACAGGTTGTTATGGAGAGAGAAGCTGCACTGCTGAGTAAACCTGAGATAAAGTGATGGCTGTCTTTAAAATTCTGCAGATAATGCTGAACTCCTTTTGTAAATAGTCTTCGTCTTTAAGGACGCTTTTCCATATGTCTGCTTCATTTGGCTAATGCATGAACCCCCCCTGATTTTTTATTGTAAATACTGTAACCTACCCTTATGCACTTTACAATTATGGCAGACCTTGCCGGCCACCTGCTGACAACATCAACATTGTTCTTGCTACAGTATGTGATCTAAGTGCTGTTTGATTAAATGTGCACTGTTTTTCTGAATAACAGATGACTGTTAGTCTTTTTCATTGACATAACTCTTTAATTTGTTTTTTTTATGTGGAGACGAGGTGAAAAGTAGCTTAAGGGTAAAGTAAGCAGGCTAAGTAGTAAAGAAAATACAATTAAAAAAAGAAATCTCATAATTGAAAAAGGCAGGAATAACAAGAAAACACCAATTCAAATACATGTTGACTTACATCTGTCTTAGGACTTTCTTCCAAATGGATCAACTGTCTTATTAATACTGATGTAAACATCATTCATAAGGGCAAAGAGAGGTTCAAAGTCTGCCTTCAGTGTGGGAATCTAAACATTTCATGTTTAAGAGAAGCAGGCAAATATTTTATCATCCAACTAAATATAATATTTTATCTATTATGTGACAACTCCTGTGCTGCCACAACCAGATAGATTCATATAACACACATAGGCTACAAATATACGGCACTGTACAGGGATGTTTTCCGTCTTTGCCATCCACTCTGCTCGGTTTAAAACCGAACAGACAATGTAGACCGACCGGTTTGATAGGCTGGTCTCATTACTGGTCCAACAGCATTTCCTCTTCTGTTTAAACTGGCTCAACATCTCAAACAAGGCGACACTGTTGTGAACTTATTGTCCCTGCTTGGCTCCCTGTGAGGCTTCGTAGTTAAATTGCCACCCTCTCCCCCCCAGGAAATCATAATGCTGTTCTCCCTGCAGGACCTGTTACATGCCGTAGCTAATGACAGCTGAGTGAGAATAAGGCCGACACAGACTCTGGAGCAAAGCACTGACACTGACATGTGAGTGGATCAGCTCCAGCAGGAAAAGGTGTTACTAAAAATGTGTTTTTGTTGTTTTTTTTACTTTCTGATTTCAAGCAAACAGATTATTTAGTGAAACAGCCAATTTGCCATCCTATTGTGACTGTTTCAGTGTGACATTCCAACCAGTTGTGTTTTAACGATGATCCAGGATACATTTTCTTACTAGTGTTTTAAAGTTGGCAAGTAAACTGAAACGTTAAATCTTTCTAATTACAAATATGGGCAAAGCTCCATAGGCAGTTTAAAGCATCTTTTTATTACAAAGGTGACAAATCAGCTGACTTTACCTCATGCACCAACCCCCCCACGGCACTGACATGCTCCTCTTTCTGCAAAACAAACATTGAACATGCAAAATCCGCTCTTTAAAGCAGGTGTTAACATGGCGTCATCACCCTCATGGCAGGTCCTTCCAGGTCCTTGTTGAAACGGATACATATTTTCTCATATAACAAGCAGACACCGTTGAGCTCGGGCAGTTTGCATGATGCCCTGTTGAGTTTAGGAAACACTGAAGTTCATGCTGTTACTGGATCCCAGGCAGAGTGCAGACAGGCAGCAGTCTGTGTTTGTGTGAAAAATACACACAAGAGTTACAGTTGTTTGTTTTCACGGTGACACACACTTTGACACCTCACAGCAGCTTGGAGGAACGCTTTAACAACTTAATAAGAAGAGAGCGACAAAACAGTTACTTTGGATCGTTATTATATATATATTTGACAAAAAAGAAACAACTGTTCTGATCAATGTGTCTAATGTTGATACTAAACTCCATGATAACTTTTGCTTGTAAGGCAAAATGCTGAACCTGTGGCAAATGAAGTCACCAACAAATTGATTGACAGTTTGATGAGACAATTATGAACTGAGCTGTAAAACGAACTGATACTAAATATTGATCAAATAGTTCTTGCATCTCATGTAAAATCAAACACAGTTAAACCAAATTACTTATGACATTAGAAAAGTTTTTTTTTCTGTTCTGGTAAAACCCTGGAAAATCTAACCTCAGAAAACAGACTAAAAGAAATCAAGCACAAGGTTATGTCAGTAACTGACTTTATTTACAACCAAATGTGGTGTTGTGGTGAAAGCTAGAGATAATACAAATGTATGATGATCATATGCATAAGAAATTTAGCACAGATGCACAAATGGACTTAATGAAAGTGTTTAAGACTCGGTAAACAGCACAATGAGCCAATTTTGTCACCGACAGTTTTCACCAGACTTGTTCCTGCTTCTCAAAGAGCTATATAGCTGACAATGAAAAACTCATCATCTTGACAGGATTACTGTATGACACATGAAAAAAGCGAAAAAAGTAAAAATGGCTGTTGATAAAAAAAAATAGAAAGACATGTAATTACAACAGTCTGTCCTACATTTTAGACATGTGCAGAACATCTATGTCTGTAAAGGAATTTTAAAATGAAGCAAAACAGGATCAGAGGAGGTGCTCACAACACAGTGGTTTCGGGTAGAGCTTAAAATAGCACTGTCTCTTTCTCTTGGTCAATGCAATGCTGCACCTACAGAATTCAGAGCCAGATTAGACTAAGACTAACAAATCATAATGATAATCAGCAAGTCATTGTTTCCATTGTTCACTGGGAGTTTGATTAACTAAAGTGTTTACTTTACTTGTCATTATGTCAAATAAATATAAGCAGGTATATTTACATAACTCATTAACATCAACTTGTGCATCTTGCTAATGGCTGTGGTTCTAGATAGTTCCAAATGGCACACAAAGCAGCATTTCAGTCAGTAGCGTACAAAAAAAGAAACAATACAGTAAAAAAAGAAAAAAAAAAGAAGCACAACACTGGGTAAGTGATGTTGCATAAGATTACCAATGTTAAAGAGACCCCGATGAGTTTGCTTTTGATTATAAAAGAGTCTCATATTAATGTAGAATGTAGAAAGTCTAATCTCTGGCTGGATCATGGAAAGTAGTAACATACTACATCTATAAAAGTGGTAACATACTACGGTACATACAAAGTGGTAACATACAGTAGGCCTACTACATTTATAAACAGCACTGGACCAAAGAGCATCCTGGTTTGTTTCTGGCAAAAAAGGAAAAAAAGAAACCATGATGTTTTTTAGGTAAAGATGATGGCTTTGGTTTAATGTAAATTAACAAGTTTAGTAGGAGGCGGCTACAAATTACTTCATTCTGTATTAAAGCAGACTGCAATCTTTACCTAACATAACCATAAAAAGTGAAATAATGCTGTAGCCATGGGTTACATGTGAATAGTGTTTTGCAAGATTAGATATTTTACTGGTGCCTGTGAATATTTAAACAATATGTCCAGTATCAATGTATTTGTGCACTTTCAAAATATAGACATAATCATTCTCTTGTTGACAGAAAATGAAATCCTATCGGAATTACATTTTGTAGAAAATATAACTGTTTTTGCACATTCGTTGTACAAGGCAGAGGCGTCATTTCTAGGAGGCGGTGTTTGCCCACAACACTAAAATAGGTTTTTTGTTGATTTTTTGTTTATTCTTACTCATAGACATTAGCAGTAAATAATCATAGTAACAATTCTATAAATAACACTAAGTATACGCACAGAAATAAATGAACTGGAAGTTTTGAACTTGTTTTTTCCATATAATACAAAAGTGGAAATCTAAAAACATATTATTGCTCCAATAAGCAAATGGCAGTGACAAAACCACTTACCAAAACTGTTTCTTTCAGATGTCAATTGTTTTTAGGAAAAATTACTTTTTATAACTTTCCATCAGTTCAAGGTTCAAAATCCACCTCAATAAAATGCTGCTGTTAACACATGATTGTAAACCTGTACACCAGTCATCTGTTACCTGTCTATGTGAACTGCTCTGGAGACGTTTGTAGTTCATATACGTACATGTCATTTATCTATAGGCTACAGTAGTATTTAAATGCAACAATGCTAAGTATGGAAAACATACTGCAGTGAAGTTGCATCACCATTATAAATGTTTTTTCTTCTTTGGTAAATCACAATGGACTGGCAAGTGTGCAGTATTTGGACAGTAAGTGTAAATCAGGGTGTCGTCAATAGTGGGACAGAACAGTCTGAACGATCAGCTTAGTCTCTTTGTGGAATAAAAGTTCATTTTGTCACTTCAGTATTATAGAGTTTCTGGTGCACGGCAGCATTCCTCATACAATGGTCAATCAAAGTCAGGTATGGTAAAAACAAATAGATCTTATTCAATAAGATTCACACTTAAACTGTAAGATTACTGCAGAGAAAAGCTTACAGAAGCTCAATAGTCATGGTGTCATGGTCGACCTGGATGAGAATGAGAAAGTAAGTAACTGTTATCTTCTTAGATTTTTAGTGAGTTAATGCAGTTTCTGAACTTTCGCAGATTTTACATTTTTTACATGCATCACATTTAGACACACACATATTAAAGACGCATGCATTTTGTGATTTAAGGTAGCTGGTGGAAGTTTTGACCACTAGTACCATAAAGCCATGTTGAGAGTCCAACACATAATTATTTTCTATATTGGTATTATGCACAAAAATATTATTACATAGTTGGTCTCATAGTTGGCAGCACTAAAATGCCAAAATATTAGCTATGGTAAATGAATTACAGAAATTTTGCAAATCTCACTTAAACAGGTAAACAATCTATTCTCGCACTCTTTCCTCAAATGTAAAACAATACTCGAACATTTTCAGCCGTTTTCTTACCTCAGAGAAAATGGAGCTGTCTTCTCATTACACAGCAATGTTATAGCCCTGTTTCTCTGCCTCGTGTCTCCTGTTGACAACAGGCAAAAACACACAATTACCTTTCTCATCTCATTTTGATGCAACTGGTGGTGGTGCAACCAGGTGAAAGCAAAACAGGTGAGCACTATCACATGACAACACAAAGCAACAGTAGCCTACAATGTCAAGTGGGCAGGAAAGTGTTTCCAGACAAGGAGCATTAAACATTATACATTTCAGAAAGCATGCTTATTTGCCTTCTAGGCAAAGGTGAGATATCAGGACTGATATCAGTGCTGTTTCTTGTGCCGCTCTGGAATGAGAGCATAGGACTTAGTACAAAGACTGTCAGAGAAACTAGGTTAAAGTTCTGTAGCACAACAATTAAAAAAAAAAAAACATGAGTTGCATGATATGGTCAGTTCCCCTTTTTTAAATTATGTCCACATAGCACTGATTAAAGTGAAGATACCTTGAGATAGCTAATGTGTGTTATGATTCGGAGCTATACAATTATAAACCTCCTCATGGGAGTCACCCAAAAGCCCCTTTTAAATGAGCTGTTACTAAAGTATAAATGTTATAGTATAGGCATTACACTTTAATGCCTAAAGAATAAGCAAGCGCCGATCCAGTGGGTTCCTGCTCGAGCATCCACTGAAAAGGTTGAGCACCCACTGGGAGCAGGGCTTAATTTGACCCGCAAATCAGAACTGGTTGCTACCTATTTGATCGGCTCTGACCTCCTCTGTCAATCAAAATCTGTAAATAAACCGTGAGTAATTTTATTTGTGGTCTGTCTGTGTTTTATTTCTCTTTCAAGTTACTCATAGATCACCTGTTTTGGATGCATTTCAATCAGAGAAAAAACAAAAGAGGGGGAAGAAAGCAATTGACAGACGTCAGTCATCAGGTTAGGCAATGACGCAAGTCACGCAACCAGTGAGTTTTGGCCACACTATTAAGGGGTCAAGTGTCACCGCACCATGGACACCATGGACACCATGGACACTGTTTTTGTGTGTAGTGGGTGTACATGTATGTGTGTAGTACAGGTCCTGCCTTTTCAATGGGGTCATTCCTGTGTTCCCTATGTTCCCAAATTTCTAACTTTTGTTGTCACTGAAAATTAGGCCCTATGTTCCCACAGCCCTTTGGTCCCACCATTGGTTGGGTTTAGGCAATGAAGAAAAGAGTTGGTTAAGTTTAGTAAAAAGACCCGGTAGAGGCTAGACAGGCCAGATAGATAGAGTCCAGATAGGTAGAGAGAGTCCAGTGGGAACATAGGGCTGAGGGAACATAGGGCCTAATTTTGAGAAAAATCTTAGAACTGTGGGAACATAGGGCTGTGGGAACATAGGCATGGACCCTGCTCAATTATCATGCAAAGCTAGTGTTAGAGCCATTTTGTATATGACACATAAGGTGATACATAATTTAGATTTGTTGGATTTATCCTTTATATACCGTATTTGAGGTTATAAGAATGCCTATTATTTAATAACAGCTGCTCTCTTCTTATTGGCTGAGACGTGCGTAATGTGATGTATGCGTAATTTGGTTCAGTTGTGATTGTGGAGGCGGGGAGAGCGCACTAGTTTTTGACCGTGCTGTTGTGCTAATTGTGCTAATGATTATTGCCTGATTTTGGATTGCTACACAGTTTTTATTTTTTGTTGTAACTTGAAGAAAGGTTTCAATAAACCCTCGTGAGAAAGAAGAACTGTGGAGTTTTTGTGGCAGAAGACACGCGTCAACTACATGCTTGCGCTCCATAATTTTAGTGTGTGTTTAAAAAGTAAAAAGAGACGGAGCCACACTTACATTAGTCAAAAACTAGGCTCGTTGAGATAACGACGCATACGGACGGATACCTCTACAGGAAAAGAAGAGGAATAAAAAAGAAGATAGAACAAGCCAGGTGCACGTTCTGGATGTGGATAAGCCACGGAGTGGGTAACGGAGATCACGGTACAGCAGCCGAACGGGAGCCGGCGGCAGGTGAGCCTGAAGCCGTCACGCAATTGAGCCGCGGTGGCTAACTCTTAGAGCACACTTGAAGTTAAAACTCTTGGAACCTTTCCGCGGAAATATTGTAGAAGAGTGAGAAGCTGTCGTCAAGCAAGAAAGAGGACAGTTTGTGTGCATTAAAGTTAATTAAGAGTGCATCCGTAAATAATGGAAGTTGCGGCGGACGGCCAGAAGAGGACGCCAAAGCCCACGGCAAAGGCTGTACAAGAAAAATTGAACAGGCTTAAGAGTGAAAGAAAAGGCAAGTTGTCTCAGATTACTCGCAAAAGGAATGATATTGATGTCCTAAAGAAAGACAGAGCTAATGTGGAAATCATTAAAGAAGAAGCACTGTTTATTTTTGGCAAGTTCTATGGACAATTTAAAGAGATTAATACTGCGTTATTACCTCTTCTTGAGGATGAAGATTTGAAAGAGGACCAGGTGAACTGGTTTATGCCCAAATGTGTGGAAATTGAGAACTTTGTTCAAGAAACAGAGGATTGGATCGATAGGATAGAGAATTATCCTGAAGAAGAAAAGAACAGTTATGTTAATGACAGCGACGATGATATACAGCCAAGTGACAGCATCTCTGAGGTTATCAGTCGTGCATCCAAAGGGAGAAAAAATGGCTCAGTGGCAAGTCGCTCATCACAGGTGTCCACCACAAGTTCTGCTCGCCTAAAGTTGGAAGCAGAACGTGAAGAACTGCGAGCACGAGCTGCCTTCTTAAATAAAAAACAAGATATTGAGATGGAGGAGGTACGCTTAAAGGCACGCAAGGAACAGTTGGATATAGACGCCAAGATCGCTGCATCAAATGCAAAGATAAAGGTTTATGCAGATTATGAAGATGGCCAAGACGGAATGAATGAATATTATGAATCAGAGCGCAGGCACAAGGCAGCACCAAAGGACGCTTGTCAAGTTAAAGATGAAGATGAGGAGACACGTACACGAGTGAGTTACACTGCACCTATGGTTGCGCTCCAGTCATCTCAGCCTGCTAATGTTCATCATACGGCTTCAGCACATGCACCTATAGCCACACAGAGACCAGCCTGGACTGCTAATGTTCGTGCCAGGGCTTCAACTCATGGAGCAGCCAGTTCAGCAGCACCTATAGGTCAATCGCAGCAAGCAGTCACATCTGATGGCATCTGTAAAATAATGCAGCGTCAAAATGAGATAACAGAGATGTTGGTGAAGCATCAGCGCATGTCACAACTTCCAAGGAGAGATGTTCCAATATTCTACGGAGACCCGCTCGGCTATCACTCATTCATAAGAGCGTTTGAACAAGTGATAGAGAGGAAGACTGCTAATCAACAGGACAGGTTGCTTTACCTGCAGCAGTTTACAAGTGGAGAACCTCGTGACCTTGTTCTTAGCTGTGAACATATGAGACCAGATGACGGTTACAACGAAGCAAGGAGGCTACTCCAACAGCACTACGGGGACGAGCTGAGAATAGCCACAGCTTTCATGAAGAAAGCTCTTCAATGGCCACAGATAAAAACAGAAGACAGGAAAGCTCTACATGCATATGCTTTGTTCCTAATAGGGTGTAGAAACACAATGAGTGACGTGGAGTTCATGGTTGAGATGGATAACCCCAGCAATATGAAGACTGTCATCTCAAAGCTACCCTTTAAGCTGAAAGAGCGGTGGAGGAATCAAGCATATGAGATCCAAACAAGATCAAGAAGAAGAGCCAGGTTCTCTGATGTAGTGGATTTTATCAACTGGCAGGCAGAGGTTATCAACGACCCGCTGTTTGGAGACATCTTGGACCTCAGCATAGAAGAAAAGGGGAAGCCCAAGATAAACATTAAGAAAAGTAACCCCAAGAGCAGCTTTGCTACAACTGTCTCTCCAGCTGGAGGACAGAGTGGTGCTCAACAGCTACAACAGAAGGAGCATGGTCCAGTCAAATCAGCCGATGCTTTTCAAGGTCCTTGCATGTACTGTAAAAAGAATCACGCATTGGAGGTCTGCGAGAAAATAAAAGAACAAGCTCCTAAAGACAGAATCAGATTCCTAGCCACAAAAGGACTCTGCTTTGGCTGCCTCACACAAGGTCACCTGAGTAAGAGTTGTCGTAAAAGGATGCAATGCAATGAATGTCCAGGAAAACACCCAAGCATTTTGCACGTCACAAAGGATGCTCCAGCCCTGCAAGAGAGGGATGAAAATAGGAACACAGAAGTTACTGGGGAGGTAACCAGTGCTTTTGTAGAAGCAGAGCATGAAAGCAGAGGACATACTGGGGCAGGTAATAAAGAAGCTATTCTCCCTATAGTACCAGTGAAGATAAAGTCCAAAAGAAGTGACAAGGTAATGCAGGTCTATGCATTTTTAGACCAAGGAAGCACGGCAACCTTCTGCACTGATGAAGTTATGCAGCAGCTTAACCTCCGAGGAAGAAAAGCAGAGCTTTTACTCACTACTATGGGAGCTGAGAAGAAAGTAAACACTCATGTCCTGTCAGAGATGGAAGTGTGTGGCTTGGAAGAGGAGAATTACATAGACCTTCCACAGGTATTCACTCAACCAAGTATACCAGTGAAAAAAGACAACATTCCTCTGCAGAGAGACGTGGATCAGTGGCCTTACCTGCATGAAGTTCGCCTCTTGCACATTGAAGCAGAAGTTGGCCTGCTTATTGGCACTGATGTCTATAAAGCCATGGAGCCTCGGCAGATAATAAACAGTAGAGGTGACGGGCCCTATGCGGTAAGGACATCCCTTGGATGGGTTATCAACGGCCCACTCAGAGGCACTGCTGCGGCTAACCAAGACGTTGTGAGTCACTCAGTCAATCGCATTTCTGTGTCCAATGTGGAAAACCTACTGACTCAGCTGTACAATGCAGACTTCCCAGAGAGAGGATATGACGACAAGTCAGAGATGTCACAAGAAGATCATCAGTTCCTCGACTCAGTCAAAGGATCCACACAGCTAGTCGATGGTCACTACTGTATCGGATTACCACTGAAAGACAAAGAAATAAAAATGCCAGACAACAGATCTCTAGCCGAGCAGCGCCTCACAAGCCTCAAGAGGAAGTTGCACAGGAATCCTGACTTCTACGAGGAGTACAACCGATTTATGACAGAGTTGGTAAACAAGGGATACGCCACCAAAGTCCCAGAAGAGGAACTACACCGTGATGATGGGAGACTTTGGTTCATTCCTCATCACGGAGTTTACCATCCCAAAAAGAGGAAATTAAGAATTGTCTTCGATTGTACTGCATCATATCAGGGAGTATCACTGAACAACAAACTCCTTCAAGGCCCTGACCTCACGAACACTCTTGTAGGTGTTCTGACAAGGTTCAGGAAGGATACGGTGGGCATGATGGCAGACATTGACTCCATGTTTTACCAGGTGAAGGTACCTAAGGAGGATTCAGATCTGCTGCGTTTCTTATGGTGGCCGGACGGCGACCTGAGCTCAGAGGCAGCAGATTACAGAATGTGTGTGCACCTGTTCGGAGCAGCATCCTCACCCAGTTGCGCCTCATATGCACTAAGGAGGACAGCTGAAGATGGAAAGCCATGGGCAGCGCCTGAAGCAGTTGAGACAATCTTAAACAATTTTTACGTGGACGATTGTCTGAGCTCAGTGTCATCAGATGAGCACGCTGTTGCGCTCGCTAAGAACTTGAGAACACTATGTCTCAGTGGAGGATTTCACTTGAGCAAGTGGACAAGCAACTCCAGAGCTCTGCTAATGTCGATTCCAGAAGAAGACAGAGCTTCAGGAATTAAAGATCTTGATCTGGATAATGACCAGCTACCCACAGAGAGGGCGCTAGGCGTCCAATGGTGCACAAACTCTGACATGTTTAAGTTCAAGATCGAAGTACAGCAAAAACCATGTACTAGAAGAGGAATCTTGTCAGTCGTGGGCTCAGCTTTCGATCCTCTGGGATTCCTGGCACCTTTCGTCCTTCCCGCCAAGCTGCTTCTGAGGGAACTCTGCAAAGAGAAAAAAGCATGGGACGACGAAGTGTCAGAAGAACAAACAAAGAAATGGAAAAAGTGGCTGTCAGATTTACAAAAGTTGTCATCTTTTTGTGTGAGTAGGTGCATCAAACCTGCAGGATTCGGCGTCATCAAAACAGCACAACTGCACCACTTTTCTGACGCCAGCAACGACGGCTATGGTACAGTATCTTATCTCCTGCTGACTAACGAAAAGGACCAGAAGCTCACCTCATTCATGATCGGGAAGTCAAGAGTGGCACCGCTCAAACTGGTCACCATTCCCAGGATGGAGTTGACAGCGGCTGTTATAGCTGTGAAGATGGATAAGATGCTTCAGTGTGAGCTGCAGCTACAGCTGAATGAGTCAAGATTCTGGACAGACAGTGTGACAGTACTTAAGTATATTGAAAATGATGCTGCACGCTACAAAACATTCGTAGCTAACAGAGTCTCATTCATTAAAGAAGCTACAAAGCCATCTCAGTGGAAGTACGTGAGCACAGCAGACAACCCTGCAGATCAGGCTTCGAGAGGGTTAAGTGCTGAGAGTCTGCTGCAGAGCAAGGACTGGATACAGGGGCCAGAGTTCCTGCTAAGACCTGAGGAAGAATGGCCTAAACGCCCAGACCAGCCTATTCACTTAGAAGAAGAAGATGCAGAGGTCAAAAGGTCAGCTCAAGTGTCTCTGGTACAAACAGATGAAAAATTGGATACAATGGTTCAGTTTGTACATCACTTCTCAAGCTGGTATAAACTCAAGAAAGCGACAGCTTGGCTGATGCGCCTAAAAGAGATCCTGCACAACATGAAGCAGAAAAGAAAAGAGCTCCAAGAAACAATACGGAAACATGAAAACGACACATCTAAAGCAGAGTCTTTGCTCCAGCAAGAGATGCTCAAATACAAGCAAAGTTTTGAAAAACAAGTGCTCACCACTGAAGATCTCGCCACGGCGGAGACGGAGTTAATTCGCCTATGTCAGAGAGGAAAATATGCAGAGGAGCTTAAAGCCCTGCTGGATGGAAAGGATCATGTCAGAAAAGATAGTCATATCTTTAAGTTGGATCCCTATTTAAAAGATGGAGTGCTAAGAGTAGGAGGACGGCTAGGCCGATCTGCGATGCCGTTGGATGCCAGACACCCGGCTATCCTGCACAAAGATGATTGGATCGCCAAACTCATCCTCCGTCACATACATGAAGTGACAGGACACTCAGGGAGAAACTACATTCTTGCCAGACTGAGACAGAAGTTCTGGATACCTAAGGCCTGCTCAGCGATACAAAAAATGATTTCAGAGTGTAACACATGTAGAAGACTACATGCTAGGGCAGGTGAACAAAAAATGGCAAATTTGCCAGAAGATCGGTTGTTGCCAGATAAGCCACCCTTCACAAACACCGGCGTGGATTTCTTCGGCCCATTTGAGGTCAGTAGAGGTCGCAGCAAGGTGAAGAGATATGGTGTGCTTTTCACATGTTTAACCAGTAGAGCAGTTCACATAGAGGTAGCACACTCCCTTGACACCAGCTCATGTATTAATGCACTACGTCGCTTTCTAAGCAGAAGAGGACAAGTGTCTGTTCTCCGGTCTGACAACGGCACTAATTTTGTCGGTGCTGAGAGAGAGTTGAAGGAGTCTTTAAAAGACCTGGACCAGCCTAAGATCCGAGAATCGATGCTGATAAGAGGAGTTAAGTGGATATTTAACACGCCTGCCGCGTCCCACCACGGAGGTGTCTGGGAACGCCAAATAAGAACAGTAAGGAAAGTCCTAAGTTCCCTGTTGAAACAACAGACGTTGGATGATGAGGGTCTACAGACACTCTTGTGTGAAGTGGAGAGTATCATCAACGACAGACCCATAACAACAACCTCGAACGACCCCAATGATCTGGAGGCTTTGACCCCAAATCATTTGCTGGTGATGAGAACACAGCCAAATATTCCTCCAGGTGTCTTCTCCAAGGATGATCTCTATGCGCGTCGCCGCTGGAGGCAAATTCAATATATGGCGGATTTATTCTGGCGCAGGTGGACACAAGAGTACCTACCTCTTTTACAAGAAAGACAAAAATGGAGCACAACAAGGAGGAATTTCAGCCTGGGAGACGTTGTCCTCATTGTGGACTCCTCCGCGCCACGGAATTCCTGGCTGATAGGAAAAATTGTCAAGATCATGCCGGACTCAAAGGGGACGGTCCGCAGCGTCTGTGTTCAGACGAAGACAAGCACGTTAGAGAGACCCATCACCAAGATATGTCTCTTGGAGGAGGCATCATGAAGAATAAAAGAGACTGAATAAGACAAGGACATTTATTTGTTTTGAATAAAGACATTTATTGACCTTGAATCATATGTAAAAAAAAAAAAAAAGAAAACGTGGACAGGATTTATTGTTAGACAATGGCTCTATGTGTTTGTGTTTGGTAATTGATATGTTGTTAACCTAACAATTAGGGGCAGGTTATGTTAGAGCCATTTTGTATATGACACATAAGGTGATACATAATTTAGATTTGTTGGATTTATCCTTTATATACCGTATTTGAGGTTATAAGAATGCCTATTATTTAATAACAGCTGCTCTCTTCTTATTGGCTGAGACGTGCGTAATGTGATGTATGCGTAATTTGGTTCAGTTGTGATTGTGGAGGCGGGGAGAGCGCACTAGTTTTTGACCGTGCTGTTGTGCTAATTGTGCTAATGATTATTGCCTGATTTTGGATTGCTACACAGTTTTTATTTTTTGTTGTAACTTGAAGAAAGGTTTCAATAAACCCTCGTGAGAAAGAAGAACTGTGGAGTTTTTGTGGCAGAAGACACGCGTCAACTACATGCTTGCGCTCCATAATTTTAGTGTGTGTTTAAAAAGTAAAAAGAGACGGAGCCACACTTACAGCTAGGTTAACTGTGTCCTTTTGGGTTTAATGCAAAGAAATTACATTAATATCATTCTTCAGTCTCAGCTTGAAAAGAAAGCAAACAAGCTAAAAACAACTCCCTCAAGACCAACAAATCCAGCAGAAATACAACAGGAAGTCCCACAGGGAGGCCATGTCCTGTTCATGACACTGATGTGAATAACGTTACCTGTGATTCTTCTTTTGCCTCTGTCGCAACTTGGCAAATATGAAAGCCAGGATCAGCAGCCCGATGATGACGACCACCACGCTCAGGGTCAGCGGCAGACTCAACGCCCCGTTGACCGTATCGTCGCAGAACTCGCCACGGTATCCCAGATTACATTCGCACACCAGGTCGCCGCCACCTCCCATAGGTACGACACAGGCGCCATGGCTGTTGCACTGAAGGTCCCCGCAGGTCGGCAGGTTGTAGTCGATGCCTCTCGGTTGGGGAAGGCCGGGGGTTGACATCACAGGAAGTGGGCCTGAAGGAGGAAATAAAGGAAGCAACTGGTAGATTCAGGTAGTGGAAGGGAGAATTGGAGAGGAGTGAGATGAATGGATGGATGAGACACACCCTGGAGCACAATAGATACAAAGGGATAAAAAACAAAGAACTCTCACTCTAGTCTGACTTACTGGACTAGATTGCTTTA
Source organism: Trachurus trachurus (assembly GCF_905171665.1). Taxonomy (NCBI): domain Eukaryota; kingdom Metazoa; phylum Chordata; class Actinopteri; order Carangiformes; family Carangidae; genus Trachurus; species Trachurus trachurus. The sequence continues at coordinate 18,721,836 of NC_139908.1, read as the reverse complement.
GGTCACATTGGATACAACAATGAGCCACTATTGTAAAGACACAGGCCAGGGCTAGCTGGTTAGCATGCTAACCTCAGAGGAGGATGAGAGATTTACAGTTAAGCTTGATTTTGCTTTCCACCTGTGACATCCACTGTTGGTATATAAGTTTAAAGGGGACATATTATGGAAATATCACTTTTTGAAGGCTCTTTAACATATATTTAGGTGTTTGTCTTGCCTTGCGGCCCCCAAAATGTGAGAATTGACAAAAAAAATCTGTAATTTGCAGGCTCCTTAGGTTGAAATCCATGTGGTTTGAGCTGTTCCCTCCGTTGTCTGGCAACGATGTAACTACGTATAGTTTTCGAATTTGGACAACACCACTCCTACCTGATACCAGTAGAAGGGGTGGGCCGGGGCAAGCAGTGGTCATTTGCATTTAAAGGGACAGGCACTTAAACCAGCTGTTCTGAACAGGGCTGTTTTGAGAGGATGAAAAAAGAGCTGTGATGTTTGATCCTTGGGGTATTTTGACCAATGCACATCAAAGACATGTCTTTAAGACACCAGGGAACTATTTTTTAATTTGTGGAAAAGGGGCATGATATGTCTCCTTTAAGTTTGAAGCTGGCTACGTAGCAATAACTTCTCTGTGCAAAATAAATCATATTCCATGACTCTCTTCGTCCCTCTTTGGCAACATCAATTTATTAATGTACATCGCAATATGCTGCCTTCAGGCCCCTTCTAGAAATGAAGAAAGAACAAACACATGGCAGGTAGGTATGCCTCACAGGCTGATGGGATATAATGGTTCTGCACTTAGAATCCAAATGGATCCAGTTCAGATACATGTAAAATGTGTGCTTTGTGTTACTAATGATAAAAAACGATTTAATACAACTAAGTCTTGTTTTTATGTTTCTATTCCTAAGCTATTAAAACAACGACAAAAACAAACTATACTTTGCAGGGCAGCTTTGGTGTATTTTTACAAGGAAACTTCATTGCACACACAAACAGAACTGTGAGGTTCCTTGTTGGACGGTGGCCCGCCCTCAAATATATTTTACTTTTAAATCACCACAAACAAATAACCAATACAAAAAACATGGCAACCTGCCCAACAGCACACAATAGTTTAAGAGACTAACCCTGGACAATTGATCTAAAATAAAATTTTAACAATGGGGCCAAGTGTAATATCCAAATTGCAGGAGCTGTAATTTATCTCATATGGGTACAAAACAACAACAAAAAAACAATGCTCATGTTTATGTTGTTCATGTTTTTTCTGTTCTGTAGGGTAGGCTATTGCGAGTGCAATATTTGCCAAACTACTGGCAATTTGTGGTTTGTTCCACTATGTCAGAGACAATTTGCCCTAAAATGTGTGTTTTTTTGCAGTTGTTCTTTCCACATGATAAATCAGGTTGTAGTTTTATATCTCCATGGATTTCTTGTTTTATAAAATTTTCCAGGGTATTTTAGAAAGTGAACAGGATCACTGACTCAGCCTGAGCCAGAGCTGCTAGACATCAGCTCCTGTTAAACAAACATTGACCTTATAAAATGAGCTAACAAACTCTCAGTATGATTCGACTTAACCCCAGATAGATCGCTGAATGAAACAGTAGCCTTATCTATTTAACAGTGATCTTACATAGAATACAAAGTAGGACAATACATTCCTTTGCTATCATTGACATACTTTTAGTCATCTCTATTCTGAGCCACTAACTAGACTTCAGAAACCAAGTGTTGCATCACAGCCGCCTGTACGTTACATTTAGATGTGTGGGAAAAGAAACACATTTCAAAGATTTAAGAGACAAGACTGACCATTATAGAAAGCTCTCCAGCATAGTAGTTAACTGATAAGAGCAGTGGTGTTGAAGTCAATCTGCCTCTCAAAGCATCTCGTCAGTCAGGTTTCCCACCAACACAAGAAGGTTGTATTCAACACTGGCTTGAGGGCGTCAAAGAGGAAAATACAACAAAACGAAAACAGATTTACTCACAAAAGCGAAGAATGAAGCTGTGGTGTCCCAAAATATACCAACTTTAAGTTTCTCCTCTGTGCTCGTCCACTGCTCAGGTCTCCGGGTCCTTGAAAAAGAAACTGAAGTTCCTCTTTCACTGAGGGAATCTGCCACTAAAGGCACGGGGGGGAAGAGGAAGAAAACTGAGACCTGTGAATACCTGCCTGCTTCTTTTTTTCCCCCCACACACACACACATAAAATCAGCTTCTCCTCCCTTCTGCTTTATCTTTGAACTGGCTTAGTCAAATACACAGTCACGCTCACACGAATTAGCCCTGTAGTAACTTCACATTTCACAAGGAGAGTGCTAATTATATGCTTAAGTGAACCACTGATTCATATGTAGGCACCTATCATGCCTAGAGGTCGCCAAATTAGGAATCACATAAACATAAAATATGCAAAGACAAGTTAAATGAATGTAGAAAAAGCTGAATATGGTTTTGATTTGATTGGCAACATACAAATTAAAACACACACGCACACAATAACACATACGTGCACTCATATGCGCACACACCCTTACTTGAGGACTATTATTCTGAAAAACAGTGGGTGTGTTCTCCAGACAGTGGGGGATGGAAGTACAGGGAGGCTAGTTGGGACAAGACAAACTGACATGCCTGTATAGCAAGCAGCAGCTCAGCGTTGAGTAATTGTCAAACAATGTTTCAGTGTTTTGTTTCTCTCCTCATCTCTGTGCCCACTTATGCAGTGTTTCAGTATGGCCAAATTCTGAACATGGCGGTTGTTCTGTCCATGTTGACAATGGAACAAGTTTGTTCGTCAATACTACATATTAATTTCCATGCTGCTGCTAAATTTCAAATTTTATAATTCAGATGTGGCCTCACAAAACTAATACAATGGAATACAATACATACAAAATAAATAGTTTTGAATGGCAGCCTACTAACAGCTCAGTTGTGATCAAGATTTAAACCTATAGCCTAACCTCTAAATGTTTGGGTTCATTTTATACTTTTAAGTCAGGTAAGCCAGATCCACTGATAACAATGCCAGTAACATTGTCTGTTAATCTCCCTTGATATTATTGGTTATTATTATATCAATATTATATAATATCGTTTTTTTTAAAAGATATATAGATGATAAAAATGTTGCCACATTGTTTTTGTTTACTCTGGTGTGACTGGTACTTATGTATTGCACATTGCCTAGCTATTGCAACATGACTCTGTGCTTTGCTCAGTGATCTATATCTGTTGTCAAACTTGTGTCCCGTGTCTGACTCATTTTCAAATTCTTGCTTTTAAATCAAGAAATTTCCTGAACCTGCGTTATTTCACAGGATTAGTGACGACATGACCAAACAGGACAACACAACATCTCCTCCTTCCATCTGCTACCCAATATGGGTTTTGGACACACACCAGCTTCTGATCATAACACCTTTGCACATACTTCCTGGTTCGCCTTGCATGACGCAAGGCAAACCAAAACATGCCTTAGGGATTAGACATCCTGTCTAACTTCATAAAGTCTGTCATGAGAAGCTTGAGGATAGTTTGTGATTACTACTGAGTACTGACTATGGCTGTTAGTGATACAATGGAAAGCTGCACATACTCAGTTGACACAGTAACACCATTGTGACATGGAAGTCACATGTAATGGAGGAAGTTGTAACTGATCTAACAAAAATATTAGAATGAAAAAGATGAGACATTGTATTGGACTCATAGAATAGCACTATAAAGACACAATCTGGTCAACAGCATGCAGTATACTGACAGACTGATGTTCATGTGACAGGATGAGCATCTGAGGTGTGTTCATAAGTCATTAAGAATGTATGTCAACTATAGGTCCACCTCCTACACAGACATACGTAAAAGACAAAGGACAGCCATACAAGGTTCAAGTTGAAAGGCTGGCTATACATTTCTGGAGGTGTAATTGTCACTCCTCCATCGAGCTTCATGTCGCGAGAAAAGTACATTTTTTGCTTTTCAATGTAGTCGACTTTACAGGAAGTTAAAGGGCACCTCATCAACACACGCTTTTGTCTTTTACACTGTAGGCATGCTGACATCAGTTTGTCTTGGTCTTGTCTAAGGTGATCTGTGAGAATAATTTTCATCATATATCAGCAGCATACAGTATATAAGAAATGATTCTAATCTTGGTACACAGTTTGGATTTTAAATGGTGAAAATACTAAATTGAAATTAGAATCATCGATCAGACCTGCATATTTTTCAGGAGAAAATACTCTATTACAATAAAATATGTGCAGTGCTGAAAAAAAATGTTGCCAGTTTTTATATATGAAATGTCCATTGTTGTACTTGTGAGTAGCCAGCAGACTGCGAGAAACATAGAATCAGAGTATGTGCAAATAGATGCTCACGTGATCAATTAAGTAGGCTAGACCAATCAAATGAAACATTCTTAGTAAAGGTTTTGTAAGATCTCTAGACAAAAAGTGGACATCCTTCACCAAGAAGCACCAGGAGAATAATAAACCAGGTAAAGATCAACCCAAACATCATCTCCAGAGTTGCAGACCTCTCTGGCTGCGTCTGGGATAAATGTAGAGCACAACCAAGCGAAAAATGAACAGACATGGCATGCAGGGGAGAGTTTCTAGAAGGAAGCCTATTTTTTCGAGAGAACAAAGTTGCCCGTTTAAACTTTGCCATTGAGCACCTACAGTAGACAAACCAGAGGCCTTCTAGAAGTCCATTCTCTGGACAGATGAGTCCAAAATTGAATTATTTGGCCACAATCACAGGCACCGTGTTTTGAAGCAGCACTGTATGTATGATCCATTTACATTGAATTGCGCATACACATTACTGTAGGTCACCCCAGGCAGACATTGTTAAGATATTCAAAGAGACGTTCATACTTTGTTTGCTTTCTCATCTCCTGGTATCACCGGAAAGAGGCGGAGTCAGATCACGCATGACTTGTGCACAAATCGACCGTGACAGACAGATTAGATGAAAAATATCACAAAGGGCTTCACCTCTACATCTATAAGGCAAAGTTCAAACTTCGAAAGATCTGGTTTTAAAAAGTTGCTGCACGTGTGCAACAAAATACTGTCACCCATCTAAAGATCAAAGAAAACATGAAATGTGAGATGTTGATGAAGATCCTCACGTCCTCCTTCCAACTTAGTTTCATTTTATCTTGCTTGTACTGCCAGTCATGTGATACAACCAGAAATTCAGCAGTAAATAAAGCTTGTACACACGTCCTCACCACCTCTGGACCAAGTAGGAAGTAACCTAACACAGAACTTGTTATGCCAAATATGTTTCTGTGGAAAAAGGAACCAAAGGGCCAAAAGGAAGCAGTTGGTTGAAATTGGTGTTAGTTTACAGACTGATAAGAGCATTTTGACAGTCCACATGCTGTGACAGAAGAATAAGACACTAATACAGTACGACAAGCACACAAGTGTTTTTGGATGGTTTACAAGATTATTCTGCTTTTGGGAGGAACCGTTATGTGATCGAGCAACACATCAACTGAGCTCAACCCTGGTAGAAGTGGCAATCAACCTGCAGGTAGAGACAAAGATGTCCTTCGTCTCTGCCCAGGAGATGTTTGACATTCAGAGACACATGCTTCACACCTGACAGACATGCAAACACGATTAAGACAACACTGAAAAAAATGTCACCGCAGTAGAATCAGGAAGCTGAACTATAGACACATACTGCACATACAGTACTGTGTCAGAGAAACATGAAGTCACTGACTGTCAAATGACATAACAGCAACAGGACAATAATTAGATATGACAACATGTCTAACTGCTCAATGTCAGGGATGAGGAGACAATTTCTGATTTTATTCTGTACTGGTCAACTCTTCTATTTTAGATTTTGAGTAATTGTGTCATTTTGCCTGAATCGACACAGTCTTAAACACACCCCCTGCTGTGCAAGCTGTCCCTTCTTAAAATTGGTCTGAAACTGACCAACCAGCATTGGGGCAATTTCCCACAAAGTCAGTGCAGCAGCTTATTAGGAACGTCTTTAGACCTTCAAGATGTTATTTTCTTTGTTGAAGAGAGTTTAAATCAGAGACTGGCTGTTGGTTCATTTCATATCACTTTTATTACAAGACAAATCAGAGTCACCACTTGAAAACTGCATTGCATCTGATCAAAAGTGTGGTAACATCCAATCAGCAAATGCAGAAGTCTATTTAGGTTGAAGTGACTTTAATGGTAGTGAAGGGTTCTTCTTGTCTACTGGTGAGTCCAGCTCCTGAAAGAGAAGATCAGTAATTTTCCATTTAACATAGACAGAGCAGAAAAAATCTGAAACCATGCAAAATAATGGGGACATACTTCACTGTATGTATGCCAAAATTGAATAAGGAGAACTAATGTGCCATATTCTTAAATCCAGGAACGTGTCTGTTCATGTATCCAAATGTGTTTACCTCAGAGTCAGAATCGTAGTGTTCACCAGGCAGGCCCATGTTGGCCATTAAAGTTTCTTTGTCAGTAGCTCTGCTTCGGATTGACGCCCATGCTCGCCTGTTGAAACAGAGGAACACAGGTCAAATGTGTATTATGTACATAGGCCACTAAGATCTGTAACAGTAATAAAATAGCTGGGGAGTTGTGCCGTGGTCCAATAGTCTCTTTAGGGTTTAATTCCAACCCGACACTCTATACTGCAGCAACTGATCATTTGTCCTCTCTGGCTCAAAAACAACCAAAAAAAAAAGTCTGAAATTTACAGAGCCCCTTAAGTCCTTTTTTTATTGTGTAAACAAGTCATTCATCTTTCCAAGAGATGCCATTGATGTATCTATTAATGCACAATCCAAAAAGGGTTTCACTAGTGGTAATTTGGTCCCTTTGAATAGAACTGTCTCCATTTGCTTTTGAGGACATTTTCTTGGCATAAACATCCATATACACACACACCTTCCCTAGAGCCTAGTGTACTGTAATTGTTCCTGGAGGAAGTCAATGACACAACCTAAATCAGCTGAGCCGCTTCACTTCAGTGTGTGCCGTAAATGATTCCTGCTGATAAACACCCTGTGTCTATGTGCAGGAGAAAAGTGGCTATTTCACTGTACGACATTAAAACTGAACATAATTAGCCAAGTTCTCTCCATTTTGGTGCCTGTCTGCATCTGAAGGTACTTGAGACACAAAGGTTTTATAATAAATGATCTTACAATGACAAGATAATGAATGAAAAATAAATAACTTGTTGGCACAAATTAAATATCTGCTTGAAAAATAAACATTTGGCTGATTTTCTGGCCACTACTCATTCTCAAAGTGACTCCTTCAGGCACCTACGAGTGCATAAGAAAACACTCTGAGTAAATACCTTTTGGCAAAGATAAAAGCAGCACCCATCAACACAGCAATGAGGCAGAAGACACCCAGGATGGCAGCTGCATGACTGTGTCCCGTTTCTGCTTCTTGGCAAAACTGTCCCTTGTAACCAGCCACACACTGGCAGCGTGTGACTTTGCCTTCTGTGATGCAGCGGCCATGACCGCTGCAGTGTTGGAGGTCACAGGAAGTGGAGCCTTTAACTGCTTTTTTGGAGCTGGGGTGAGGGGAGGACGGGGACTGGGGAGGACGGCTGCCACCAGCTTTGGCGCCGAAAGATGCTGAGTTTGTGTTTGGACCTGAAGAGAAAAAAATCAATGTTGTGATTGTGCACCTAGAGATGTCACATATTATGAAAAATATACTGTTATAACTTATTATTAAAAAATATGTAATATCCTTAGAGCCCCTGAAAACTTGAGTATTTTTCTGTGATGTAAAATATGCATGACTAAATAAGAAATATAGTTTAAAAGAAAAACATCTTTAGGTAATATTTATTGAGTGTTTAAAGCTTAAAGTTTTTAGGGCTTTTAATATTTTAGATTTCTCAGCTCTGAAGATTTAGCAAAGCACAGACGAACATGGTGTTTATCCTACAACTTCAGCAGCCTGCAGTGCAGAACCTTTTAAATGTATTTGTCTACAACTGCAAAAGAGAAAATCTGTTGGGTTTGAGAGGGTTACTGAGTGATACCAGTTTCTACGCCAGAGTCTGGCTCTTGGATTTTTTTGGAGCCAAGTCAAAGTAGTTCCACTGCCACTTGGCTGTGAACTCACAGTCCTGTTCGTCAGACCGGTCATCACAGTCCATGTGTCCGTTGCAGAACTTGCTGCTGCTGACACACTTGCTTGCATCGTAGCAGGACTGTTCCCCAGCAGGACAGTCGGGCAGGGGGGCGCAGGAAGTGGCATTGAGACTGTAGAAGCCACGTCCACATTCACATGTCCAACCTCCAGGATGAGGCAGACACAGGTGGGCACATCCCCCATTGTTGCTGGAGCAGCCGTTTGTTCCTGGAGGAGATGGGCATTGGGCAAAATGAAATAGAGTAATTTAGAAAACCAAAACCAGTCATGACTTATGGAAAGCAACGACTCACATCTTCCTCACAGACAAGAATAAACATCACAATTATCTAAGTGATGGGCACAGTTATTTACTGGTCAAACAACAATCGGCTTTGTTCATGTAAAAGACACTTCCTGTTCCGAGATTGAGAAAATTAGTCTGGCTACTGTCTGGGTCATGTGAAACAGAGGTGTGTCAACATGCGTCAATGGGAAATCATGTGGTATGAAAGAAGACATTTAGTTTTGGCATGTGTTAAAATGCACACCAACATGTATTAGTGTTGTGGAAAGGCTACAGTCACATGTCGGCTCCTGTGCACATGAATGTACAGGCTGGTGACGAATTAGAGGAAAAACTCAAGTGGACCAGAACAGCTTATGTGCTCCTTGGCGCTGCTGTCCTCTTTCTCCATGTCTGTTTTTATTAGGGCATCCTTTTCTGACCTAAGGGTCTGGACAGAACTGTCAAAAGTACATGCTTGAACTTTAGCTACTTTGAATGTGTTGGTCCAACCAGAAAACACAATTAGTTCCATTTACAAAAACACATTTTAGTCAAAATATATTTCCGACACCAGATACGTACAATACTATGGCTTCAATTCTAGTTTAGCTGATGGCGCTCAAGATCTGTATTCAAGATAATAAGACTGGTATTTCCATTTACAATGAAACGTCTGATGAAGTATGCTGGTCGGTGCAGTATTCTGGAAAGTATTAATGATGGCAATTGTAGCTCCTTACAGACATAACGCCATTAAATGTATTTGGCTGCAAAACCCTCACTGAGTGTGTGGGCCTGCACGTATTCCTGTTAGTTGACATGAAAAAGACAAGCTTTGCTTTGAAGCTCCTCTTTTGCATATATTTATCTTGCAAGACGGCGCCACAGGTCAAGATAATAAGCAGGAGGGAACAGTGAGTGAGGGAGTGTGTTAGAGCTCCATTCATCATCGGTCTTTCCCACTGCAGCTCACACAGCAACAGGCCTCTGATCTTACAGCTCGCCAAGTCCCATCTCCCTGCAGGTATCACATCACTCTCATCTATTCAACGCAAACTGAGCCTAAGTGAGTCTTTTCATTCTGCCCAGGGTGTCTGATAACACATTATCTGCTTCCTCCGTTTAACAAACGGAAAACAAACTTGAGGTGGGAACATATGTGCTCAGGCGGTTTCATTCCTGAAGACGACTAACAAACAGGTTTGGCAACATTTTGGGAATCAAACCAACAGTGAGCTGCAAGCCTGTTGCCTGGTAGCATCACAAACCTGGGCAGTAAAGAGGATTTCAGTGTTGACGAGCCACTTTTACAAATTTCTTTGCTTTAACTTGCTTGTTTTTAATAATAAGACTTTATTAAGGACACAATCAGAGGTCCATAGGGACTAAAAATACATAAAAGACAAACAATAAAAACATGGCAACAGTTAATGTAAAACAAGCATCGATCACAAACATAGCCATCAATATCAACCAGATACGGTCCCAGAGGGACAGACATCAGCCCTCACATACAGACTGGAGCGCCAGTGGCTCCACAGTCTTGAGGAGAACCTTAATGAGCTCTTCTCACCATCACACAGAAACAAAATGATATCATTTCTAGAGGCTGATAGCCTGCACATAAATTTATACATAAGATTGCGTATTACAGCAGAGCAGTTTGGCACTCCAACATTAACAAACATCTCACTGGCACTGCACCACCGAGGAAGCTTTAAAAGCATCCTCATGCCATCGTTGTAGGCCACATTTAGTCTCTGCATGTTTTTTTTACTGTAAACGCTCCACAAGTGTGCAGTATACAGGGGAGTACAGTATGCTCTAAATAACGCTACCTTGACATTACTAGTACACATACTGAACTTCCGTGCAAGCATGTTGGCCTGCAAGTAAAGCCTCCGACACTGTCTGTTTATGTCTCTATCATCAGACATATCGTTTACAATATGATGACCAAGATATTTCACTTCATTACATTCTTTAAGAACAGAACCAGATAAAAAGAATTCAGGGAAAACTAATTTCCTATCACCTTTACCTCTGACAATCATAATGTTGCTCTTAGTTGCATTGTATTTGATGTCAAAGTCGAGGCCGTATTGTGAACATATTTTCAATAACTGTTGTAAGCCAGCACTATATGGGCAAAACATTACTAAATCGTCAGCATACATAAGATGATTAATTAACATAGAGCCAACCATACACCCTGTATTACATACATTCAGTTGCTGTGACAAGTCATCCATATATACATTGAAAAGGAACGGGGACAGTATACCACCCTGTCTCACCCCATTACTAACTGGGAAAGGTTCTGACACAGAATTTCCCCATTTTATCTGAAAAGTCTGTTGAGCATACCAGTACACAAGAATTCTTAAAATCCATGTTGGGACCCCTCTAACACGCAATTTATTAAACAATTTCTCGTGATTGATGCGGTCAAAGGCCTTGGAGGCATCTATAAAACACATAAATATTGTTGAGTTCTGTCTATTATATTTGTCTAAAATTTCTTTCAAAGCAAAAATGCACATGTCAGTACCATGTTTCTGTTTAAAACCAAACTGGTTGTCACTTGTGATTATGTACTCTTCCAGCCTATTGAGGAGGATTTTCTCCACAATTTTTGATAATATGCTAGCCAATGCAATTGGTCTGTAGTTCTCCAAACTGTTTATTTTGCCTGCTTTGTTTTTAACTACAGGCACTAATAAAACAGACAGCATAGAGTCAGGCAGGATTCCATGACTGAGTAAACCTGTCAGGCAGATAGCAAGCAAAATACAGATTTTTTTGCTTGCATATTTTAGATGTTCAGCAGTTATCTTATCAGCTCCACATGATTTATTATCATCTAATCCTAAAATTGCAGAGTGTACCTCTTCTAAATTTATAGCTATGTTCACATCTGTATCAGCAGTGCCCACTTCAAATTGATTACTTCTCACACAATTAAACAATTCAAAGTAATGTTGTCTCCACATCTGGGATATTTTGTCAGAATCACTGATCCCTTCAATGTTCGATGGTAAAGTCATTTTGCAATTATTTATACATTTGACTTCCTTCCAAAAATCATGAACACTATTGTTTTGCAACTTCTTAGCCAGTGAGTCAGATCGCATAGACTTCTCATGTTTTTTAATGAATCGAAGGGCATATTTAAACTTTGCATGAGCACGTTTCTTCTCTTCAAATAAAGGCCCCTGTCTGCCTCTTCCTGAATCTACCCAAGCTTTGAATGCTTTTCTGGCTGCCCCATGAAGCTCTGCCACATAATCGTTCCAGCCTGGTTTAACATTATATACCTTAGACTGAATTTTAGAAAGTGGCCTACTGGAGGTAACAAGTGACTCCACAATAGAGTCATAAAAAACACATAGATCTTTCATGGACAGGACTTTCAGTGTCTCCATCTGCTCCACAATCCTCTGATAAGTCAGAGCCAAGATTTTGTTCTATTTACAATGCTGTTGTCTTGCTGTTGGCTGCCAACTGTGTACAACGGTTCTTACAGTACCTACACATGAAAACAGATGCAGCATCACTGAGTTTTGGATGTGGTAGCAAGCGTGTCCTAGATAGCAGTCATCTTCCTTTTAATTGCAAAACATATTTGACATCGACTTGATCAGCCTGTAATGGAAGTGCTCAGTCATGCATCCTTAAATAGAAATCCCAAAAATGCACTTGCAACCATGAAATGCGTCACATTTCGTTCAGGTTACCGCAACCCCCTTTTTTTTTTTTCCTGCCAATGTTCTCAAGTCTCCCAAAAACTGCTGCTGCAAGCATTTTACTGGCAGAACAAAGAAACAAGATCCTATCGCTCCAGTCCTTGGGTCTCCATTCTGATTAAACTCCAGTTTTAAAATTAACTCTGAATTCTTATTAACTACTGTGCAAGTTCAGCTGGATTAAGCCCAAAGCCATTTCACTGATCTTTGTTGAACCTCACATGAGTCAGTGCCACAGAAGAAGCTCTTGTTCAACAGCCTATACTGAGAAGTAAAGCTGGCCTTGCTTTTGATTCTTGGGTGACAGTTATGTTTCGCACTTTAAGTCTGAAATGTGTTATTTTCTCATTTATCTGCTCCATTGTACGTAGGTGACTCCTCACCCCTCCCTGTTGCCAATTGTACTTTGGTACTGACCACTGCTGTGTCCGATTGGCTGTATTGAGGTCATACCGTCCTGTATCTGTAGCAAGAAGCACTTCATTAACTTGTGATTTCTTTCCAGTCTTCAATAAAAGAGACTCAGACACCTACCAGTCTGGCTGCTGTTGCTGTAGGCTCTCACTTCCACCATGCTGGTCTTTGTCTCAAACCACAGTTGGTTAGGCTGGAGACGATCACTGAACCACAGTTTGGTTACATCTGCATAAGATTGAAAAGGAAATCAGGAATCAAAAATCAAAACTGTTTGCAAGCATACAATGGTTCCTGCAAAGTACTCAAGTTTCTGGGGTGCATTATCAAAAGCTCGAGAGTGTGCAGATTTTAGTCATAGTCAAAAAAAAAAGGGGAAACAGGTGGGATGGAGGAGGAGAGCCAGATGATGATGAGAGGTGGAAGTTTAAATGTAGCACAGTAGAGTGCTGGGAACTAGTTATGTGACAAACATTAGTCTATATCGCCATCTGCTGCCCAAAAAGAGAAAAGACAAATGAGAAGAAAGACATTCAACTGCACAAGCAGAACTGAAAAGGCTAATAAAGTGAGAGAACATACCGAGCCCCAAAGCAACATCATATTTGATTTACAGCCTAAAGAAAATAAAAATCTTAATAAACAAGTATGTTGACTGACCTTTGTCCAGAGTGACCCAAAGGAGGATACCGTGAGTAAGTGTGAAGGAGATGAGCAGACCTGGTCCTGTTTTGTACTGTTTATAACCTGATCCATCCACTCCAATAGAGCTGATGACACCTTCACCTGAGAATGAGCAATAAGACACAGTCACGCCAGTAAACATTTAGTCTGAAGTTATAAAGCGCATGACGGTTTTTTATGCTTACCTGTGTCAGCCCAATAGATCATGGTTCCTTTACTGGCAAAGACCAGTGACGTGGGGATGCTCGACTTCCGCCACAGCACTGCTTTATTGCGGCCGTCCATCCAGGCACAGTTCACCTCTGTCTGGCTCCTACCGCCGGCCACAGCTAGTGCTGTGTAGCAAAGTCGCCCAGATGGGGGATGCAGCGCGATGGAAGTGGTGCCCTGAGAGGACAAACATGATCTATGCTTTATGTAGCAAAGAAAAGTGCAGTCTTTTTTATTTATTCAAATGTGGGCAGTACAGCAGAGCATGCGTCACCTGCAGCGCCCCCTGCAGCAGAGAGGTGGTGTAGCCGTCATGGCGGGAGGTCACATGAAGATCGGGCCTTGCACTGCTGCTCCAGTAGAGGTTAGAGGTCACCCAGTCTACTGCCAGAGCTGTGACTGTGTCATCCTTATGGGACAGAGAAGTTTAGTTTCCAGACTGTGACTCTGAAATCCACAACACTTTCAAACTGTGTGGAATACAAAGGTTTCTGCTAAAGTGATTCATGCCTGGTTATTGGTTCTTACCAAATAAAAAGTGAAGCATTAAAAACATGTCAAGTCTGACTAAAAATGGTACAGTATTTAAAACACAAGAACATACTGAAGCTCATGAACACAACAAATTGGGCTTATTTTATGAACTACATCCAATGCTATCATCTTAGTCTTCCAAAAAAAAAAAAAAAAAAAAATCACAAAAGCTTGAATACACATCAAATCATCATGTAATTAAGGCCTTCGATTCATTATTCCATTCCAATATTCATTCATACCAACCTTCAGCTTGAGGATTTGTCCAGCAGGTGTCAGCTGCTGTTCTGACCTGGAGCTGCTTAGTTTCAGTACATCCACAGACCCTTGTCCTGCATCAGCCACATACAGAGAAAGCTCTCTGATGGACGCATCAAGCACCACGGCCTCAGTTACTCCAGGGAGGGTTAGAGCTCTGCCGCTGGGCATTTTTTTAAGCGCAACACCCTCTTGATGCATTGAGTGCAAGTAAATCTTGAAGTAGTGGGAGGACAAAAGGCCGAAGGAGAAAAATAAGCAAGAGGGAGATGAGAGAACGACACAAGAAAAAAAGTGTTAGCGTTATTACCCGAACAGGTCTAGAATTAAATAAATATCTGACATCACAATGAAACAATTCACCTGATAGACTGTTGTTCGAGATAAAATCAGAATAAATGTTGACTCCATAGGTGGAGAGCATGTGATCTTGTCCTTGGAAAGTAGCAGCCCCTTTGGGCATCGACAAACCGCAGTAAGCCCCCTCACCACAGGGGCCCCTGGTGCTCCCACCTTGCCCTTCTCGGCCGGGGCCAGCAGGCAGAGATGGGAGCACTGTAGCTGATCACAGGGGCTGGATATGGTGGGCTGGGAGAGGGCATGCATCAGCTGAGGAGAGAGGAAACACGTGAGGGTTTCATAGCTGGGCTGTGGTTCTCCAATGAAAGCTGATCTTGAAACCTATTTGTAAAAATACTTAAAAGTAATTTACTTGCAGAAGCTAAATACTCACCTTGAGTCCAAATGGCTGCCCCGGTCTTTTTAGCAGAACCTTCTGACCTTTTCCATTGTTCTTGTCAGCTGAGCGGATGGTTCTTCTCTTTGTGTCAGACCAGAAGACTCTGTCATTGAAGACCGCCACGGAGAAAGGGTTTGGGGTTTCGGCTAACTGCAGAATCTGGTGGGAGAAGGACATCGCCATCAACATTTGATAATAATGCTGAGTAAAACTCGGAACCCACTTGACCGGGGGTTTCCTCCTTCAAATAGCTCTCTACCTTGACGTTGTCTCCATCCAGAGAGGCGGAGCCAATGCAGCGCAGCTTCTCATCAGCCCAGTAAACCCTGTTGTCCAGGAGGTCGTAGGCCAAACTGACCGGCCAGCTCAGGGCTCGGCTCACCACCACCTTCCTCTTTGAACCATCCATACCAGCTCGCTCGATCTGAGGGGTGCTGCCGATCGCAGACCAGAGCATCAGGCTGAAAAAGTTCATTAAGGCAATTAGGAAAGAGCTGTGGTGGTTCATATCGTCATGTATTTTATATACAACTAGTGTGAACACCTTACCCTCTGTGGGGCAGCAACACCAATGAGCTCGGCTGCTCCAGATCTTCACCCAGGACCACAGTGTAGTCCTGAGATCTAAGTGTAGTGTCGCTGAGCTTCACGGCCAGAATCTGACCTACGAGTCCGTCCACCCAGTACAGGTTCTTACTGACCCAGTCTACTGCGATAAAATCTGACTTCACTCCTGTAACAGATCCCATTTGAATACTATTAAAATCGGATCATAGCCCAAATGATGCAAATAATTTTTACGAGGTGGCTTAATCCAGTCAATCCATTAGTTTACAGACAGTTACAAAGTGTCTTAATTGACAGTGACTATATCAGGAACCTAGGACTGGTTCACATTTTCATTGTTCACTTACAATTGTCATTACAATTGTCATCACATGTCAAAATATCTGCTATAAAAAAAAGGTTATTAAATCTTTTCACACAACAAACTACACAACTGTAGGGTTACTGCACCTTTGATGAGGGTGCCTTTGTTGTTTGAATCCCCCATGTCAGCCCAGCGGATGCTCTGATAGTCGGGGCTCAGCCAGTAAACTCTGCGTTGTGCCCAGTGGTAATCCAGGGAGAAGACCGGCCGACTGGAAGAGGAGAGAAGACGCAAAGTGCCGCTGTGGACTCCCAGCAGCAGCAACTCTGACTGCACTGATGCCAGAAGCAACGGTTCATCTGGAGATCGAGACATGACCAGAGTATAATAACAGCACCAGAAACATCCATGCTTAATTTCTAAACTGTATCAAATGAATGAAACCCAGTGGCTGTACTGTAAGTCATACAATCTATCTAAAACTACATCTTTTATTTCATGTAAATCAATCAGTGTAATGTAGTTGATGGGGTTAAAGTGTGCAGCACTATGACTCTAAGTAAAGCAGAAACTCAAGTCTGTCCCTCTTCTAACAGCTCATTACTAATGAAGCCTACAGCACCTTTGGTCTTGCAGCTTTTGTTGTCAGGCTCCAGGTAAAAGCCAGGCTGGCAGTGACAGACATAGGACCCACGGGTGTTGAGGCAGGTGTGTTTGCATACAGCACTGGGCGTTTCATTGCACTCGTCAAGGTCCACACAGGACACGGAGTTGGACTGCACTTTGAAACCTGCAGCACAGTAACATCTCTGCAAAAGATGCACCAAGTAGGACTTAGCCTTTCACAGATCAATATGAAACAAGTCAAAATCCTGCATGCATTGTTTCTAGATACACAGCCAGTCACAAGTAAAGAATTGTGGCAGCTACTGTAAATAGATGAGTACCGAGGTCAAATTTAGCAACCTTGGACAGAAACGACCAGACAAACAGATTGCTGTGTACTGACCGCTCCATTTGAGGTGCTGACACAGTGGTGGTCACAGCGAGGAGCCGATGGGCTGGAGCAGTTGCGCTGACGGCATCCCACACCCTCATCTGAGCTGTCAGCACAATTGGTGAAGCCGTTGCACACCAGGCCAGGATCCACACACTCACCACTCCCACACTGGTAAAGGTGAGATGGGCATTTTCTCTGGCTGCCTGTGAAAACAGAGGCATTGATTTGCTTCAGAGAACTTCCAGAGTGACAGACATTGTGTGGGACATTTTTCTCCTTTTCCATTTGGTTATGGGTTTAAAAAAAGAAAAGAAGCTAAATGTGCAGAGTGCAACCAGAATGAACTGGCAGTGAGTATCAGAGTAAACATGCTCACATTTGTCTTCATCTGCAGCATTGTGACAGTCCCTTTTCCCATCACACTTCCAGGACAGAGGGATGCACTGACTGCTGTCTCCACACTGCCACTGGTATTCCCTGCACTTTGTTGGCGGTGTCGCACAGTTCTGGATACAAACAAGGAGACCAATATCTTAATCCTCCATTTTAAAAGCAAAACACTCAGGATGCATCATCGTCACATCATCACCTCTCCCCTCCTCACCTTCTCATCTGACCCGTCTTTGCAGTCGTCCTCGCCGTCACAGAGCCACTCTTTCTGCAAGCACTCGTGGCTGTGTGGGCATCGGAGCTGCGTCAGGCAGCGTGGGGGTCTTGTGCAGTCCATTTCGTCAGAGCGGTCACTGCAGTCGGCGTATCCATCACATCTCAGTGCCTCAGACACACACTGACCGCTAGCACAGCGATACTGGTTCATTGTACAGGACACCAAACCTGGAAAGAGGGAAGCAAAAATATGTATGTCATGTGATTATTGTGAATAGGATTATTTTGTTTACCTTGATCCAGGTTGTTGTACAAATTCATGATGAGAGTCTCCTACCACACTTTTCCTCGTCTGACCCATCAGCGCAGTCTCTCTCGCCATCACACAGAAAGGTCTTTGGTATACAGCGGGTGTTGTTGTCGCAGTGCTGATGGCAGCCCTCACTCAGCTTTGAACAGTCCATTTCATCCGATCGGTCCTGACAGTTGTACTGCCCGTCACACACCTGCTCCGGTGGGATGCATCGATTTCCGTGAGAACACTGGAACTCACCTGAGGAGGAGCAAAAAGAAACGTGTGAAATACTGTCGACACAAAACTGTAATCTTTCACATGCACCACACTCACTGATTCAGCAGTGATTAACCAGTTCATTAACACACAAGCAGCACTATTTTTTCCCCTACATCAGCAGCAAAACAGACCTGCTTTGCACTTGGCATCACATCCCTCTTCGTCCGATCCATCCTTGCAGTCCCTCTCTCCATCGCACACATGGCTGTACATAACACAGTCCAGGCCGTCTTTACATGGCTTGAAACCTTTGCGACACCTCAGAGGGGCTGACCTGGCATTGGATGCTGAACAGAAAGATAAATATACATTTAATGGGGTAAGAAGACAATTAGATTATGAGAGCTGTGTGTAAATGATCAAGACAGATCGTTTCAGGTGAGAATAATGGTTACAGAGTGGCCTGGCTAAATCTTTGGTAGTGAGTAGTTGCTGCTAACTAGATAATAGTCTGTATGTGTTTGTGTAGGTTGATATCAAGTGGTGGTTCTGGTGTTTTGAGTGTCTGACAAAGTGTAGCTAGGTGGTCTTTATGGTGTTCTGAACAGCTGCTGAGGTGTATGATGGACAGTAATGGAGATGGGGTTGGTGGGTAGAGGTGATTAGTTAATTAGTGACTGCCATGTTTGTTCAACTACAATAGCTGACTGCTGTGACAAATAAAATGTTCTTATTAATTATCAACTGCTTCTACACTTTATTATTGTTGTGCCGAATTTCTCTGAATGTTTTCTTACAGGGAGCAGGAGAATCTGCTGATCGACACTGCCTCTCATCCGAGCCGTCTGGACAGTGTGCACGGCCATCACACACTTCCATCCTGGAGACACACTTCCTCCGGTCGCTGCAGATGAAGTCATCTGATGTGCAGGATCAAAGTAGCCAATATGTTCATATAGTTATACTGTATGATTCAATATACTGATACAAGCTCTGTGAAAATATCTTATCTGACAGCATTAAAGCAGAAGTAAGTGATATATGTGTGTTAATATAAGTCTTAAATAGTTATATCTTCCGACAGCAATCACTTACATAGAGTGTTTGGACCGAAACACGGGTCTGTCAGTCCCTCTGCTCTGCTCTGAGCCGAGGAGAAAACATTTATCGTATCCTACAGTTTTTATCCAATGAGGAGAGAGAACGGCATGCAGGGCTGTGTGTGCAGCCAAGGGACGCCGTGAATGTGGTGACGTAGGGACGAGGACTGTTATGGTGCGTTCAAGGCAACTCGTAACTCCTGTTTTTCCGACCTGTGAAGTTGTACCAGTTTGATCTGGTACGAGTTCACGGGTCGGAAGTTACGAGTGGCCGTTATAGTGCACTTTCACAGGTAAAACAGGTCGGAAAAACACGAGTGGGTTGCCTGGAACGCTACAAAATCATAAGTTGTGACTTGAAGCTGTAATTTACGATTTCAAAAGCCTGCCTGGAACGCAGCATTAGCGAAAACGACCGGATCGCTTACTTCTGCTTTAACTAGCTGGGTAGGTAAGGTGCAGCTACTTTTACAATAACGACTTTTATGATAACGGCTAAAGTCAGACTTACCCTTGTTTTCACACCGGACCACACAGCCATTTTCATCAAATCCATCAGGACAATCTTTTTGTCCATCACACAGCTGATCGTCAGAGATGCACAGAGATGAACCTGGGCAGAGAACTGAGGGAGCGACGCAAGCTGGTGTGGACGTGGGGACAGTAGGTTTAGTTGTTTCAGTTGTAGTGGCAGCTGGGTCTGGAAAGGTGAAAACAAACTGTTACTGGTGAAAATATTTCACAGGTCCCACCTATTGTCAGAGTTAGTGATAATGTTTTTTAATGTTAAACCTCTAGTACCTGTGAAGGTAACACAACCACACTGGTCTATCAGTGATGAATCAATACTGGAAAATTTGTGAAGACTTACCACAGCCCACCTCATCTGTCCCATCCAGGCAGTCTCTCTCCCCATCGCACAGGAACGTCTTTGGGATGCAGCGCTTGCCGTCAGCACAATGATACTCGCAGCTCTTGGTCCGCTCTAAGCAGTTCTGCTCATCCGACTGGTCACGGCACTGAGACCTCCCATCACACACCTGAGCCACAGGGATGCACATCTTCCCATGGGAGCACTGGAACTCCCCTGGGGTGGAGTACAATTAAGCAGTGTGAGCGTTTGTAGGAAACTGCATTAAGTTACAGTGGCAGTGTTCAGAAAGTTAGAAATTGGGTTATTATATGTTGAGTGTTTCAACCTTGTCTGCAGGTTTCTGAGCATCCCTGTTCATCAGATCCATCCATGCAGTCTTTCTCTCCATCACATACGTGGGAGTATAAAACACACTCCGTGCCATCATTACATTGCCTGGAGCCTACACGGCACTTCAGGACATTGGCCCGAGATTCAGGAGCGGATACACTGCGGAGACAGTCGACCTCATCTGATCCATCGTAACAATGAGAGCGACCATCACAAACCTGAATCTTTGAGACGCAACTCCTACGATCCTCGCAGAGAAACTCTGAAGAAGAAAACATTTAACATGTTTCATTTTCAAGTGTGTTTGAAATCAGAGGAAAAGAAACTGTCCATTAATCAGTAGCTTACGATTGTAAGGGCATCTTGTCACACAGTCCTCATCAGACCCATCAGGACAGTCTTTTTTTCCATCACACAGCTGTGTTGGGTTGATGCATAAAGATGAACCTGGACACAGAACTGCAGGACTGGTGCAGGGTGGCTTGGTGGGAGATTGGGTCAAGGGTTTGACAGGCGAGTAGGATTCGGTTAAGATGAGATTGTCTGCAGCATCTGAAAAATGATCGACAATGTCAGTAGGACAATGATATATTGCAGATTTACAATATAACTTCTGTTACATCAGTATAATAACATTAAAACAAGTCTAGTTTCCAAAATGTTAAATAATCTCATTGTAAATTACTAAACATAATTGTAATATGCCTTCAACTAATCGCCAACAGGTCTGACCAACTCATCTCACAAAGTCCTACTACTAAATCTAAGGTGTCAAGCAGAAGTGGAAAGACAAATCAGAAGTGGCATTCTGGTTACCAAGGAACATAGGCTGAATAGCTACAATAGATGGGGGATTTTGCCATGTGAAACAATATTACTAAGCTAAGCTTTTGATCATCAAATCTGAGGGCTTGTCTGCTTCTCTGGCGACAGTGGCCTGTGGTCATCTACAAACACTTCCACTTTTATTCCACTTCACTAGAAACTCACCACATCCTTCTTCATCTGATCCATCCTGACAGTCTATCTCTCCATCACATACGTGACTGAAGAGAACACAGTCTGATCCATCGCTGCAAAGTCTGGAGCCTCTGCGACACTTCAGGACGTTGGCCCGAGGTGCTGGAGTTACTACACTTGGACAATTGATCTCATCTGAGCCGTCGAGACAGTGAGAGCGACCGTCACAAACCAGACTCTTTGAGACGCAGCTTCGACGGTCCCGGCAGCGGAAGTCAGCTGTGGAGAGAAAACAAGCATTCAGAGACCAAACTGCAACAAATTTACCATGGTTGCTTAGACTTCACAGTAACTTGACAATGTTATATTAGTCACACCTATTTTTGATGAAGGCAATCTTTTATCTACAGAGCCCATAACTACTTACTCTTATAGGGGCATTTTCTCACACATTTTTCATCGGATCCATCAGGACAGTCTCTCTTCCCATCACACATCTGTGTTGGGTTGATGCATAGAGAAGAACCTGGACACAGAACTGAGGGACTGGTGCAGGGTGGCTTGGTGGGAGCCTCAGTGACTGGCTCAACAGGTGCAGGAGGTTTATCCAAGTTTTCTACAAGAATGGCAGTAATAGGAGTGTCGGGAGTATCTGTAGCATCTAGAAGTATTATATAAGAGTTAGTAGGAGAAGGTAAAGCAACCAGCAAATTGAGCTTCTCTAGAAAGTATCTGAAACCTTTGTAGAAGTAATCTTTGAATAAAACTCACCACATTCCTCTTCATCTGATCCATCCCGACAGTCTCTCTCTCCATCACACACGTGACTGAAGAGAACACATTCTGACCCATCTCTGCAAAGTCTGGAGCCTCTGCGACACTTCAGGACGTTGGCCCGAGGTGCTGGAGTTACTACACTCGGACAATTCATCTCATCTGAGCCGTCGAGGCAGTGAGAGCGACCGTCACAAACCAGACTCTTTGAGACGCAGCTTCGACGGTCCCGGCAGCGGAAGTCAGCTGTGGAGAAGAAACAAGTATTCAAAGATCAAATTGCAACAAATTTACTGTGGTTACTTAGACTTTAGTGCAACTTGACAATGTTATATTAGTTCCTTATGAAGGCAATGTTTGTTGGAAAAGTCAGAAAAAACAACAATCTAACAAAAATAAGAGTCAACATTTCCAGTGTGACATCTGTAGGCTACTTCATATCTACAGAGCCCATAAACTGACTACTTACTCTTATAGGGGCATTTTTTCACACATTTTTCATCAGATCCATCAGGACAGTCTCTCTTCCCATCACACATCTGTGTTGGGTTGATGCATAGAGAAGAACCTGGACACAGAACTGAGGGACTGGTGCAGGGTGGCTTGGTGGGAGCCTCAGTGATTGGCTCAACAGGTGCAGGAGGTTTATCCAAGTTTTCTACAAGAATGGTAGTAATGGGAGTGTTGGGAGTATCTGTAGCATCTAGAAGTATTAGAGTTAGTAGGAGAAGGTAAAGCAACCAGCAAATTGAGCTTCTCTACGTAGAAAGTATCTGAAACCTTTGTAGAATTAATCTTTGAATAAAACTCACCGCATTCCTCTTCATCTGACCCATCCCGACAGTCTCTCTCTCCATCACAAACGTGACTGAAGAGAACACATTCTGACCCATCTCTGCAAAGTCTGGAGCCTCTGCGACACTTCAGGACGTTGGCCCGAGGTGCTGGAGGTACTACACTCGGACAATTGATCTCATCTGAGCCGTCGAGGCATTGAGAGCGACCGTCACAAACCAGACTCTTTGAGACGCAGCTTCGACGGTCCCGGCAGCGGAAGTCAGCTGTGGAAAGGAAACAAATATTCAAAGACCAAAAATGCATACATTTTGTTCCGATACTTAAAAAAAAATTTACAGTGACTTGACATGTTATATTAGTTCACACCAGCCTGGTGTTAGCAATGTTTGTTGGAAAAGTCAGAAAAAACAACAATCTAACAAAAATGAGAGTCAACGTTTCCAGTGTGACACCTGTACTTCATATCTACAGAGCTCATAAACAGACTACTTACTCTTATAGGGGCATTTTTTCACACATTTTTCATCAGATCCATCAGGACAGTCTCTCTTCCCATCACACATCTGTGCTGGGTTGATGCATAGAGAAGAACCTGGACACAGAACTGAGGGACTGGTGCAGGGTGGCTTGGTGGGAGCCTCAGTGACTGGCTCAACAGGCACAGGAGGTTTATCCAAGTTTTCTGTAAGAGTGGTCGTGGGAGTCTCTGTAGTATCTAGAAGTATTATACAAGAGTAAGTAGGCGAAATGCAGAGCAAACAGCAAATTCAGCTTATAATCAAAAACGTTATACAAGCATTCTTTGCATAAAACTCACCACATCCTTGCTCATCTGATCCATCCCGACAGTCTCTCTCTCCATCACAAACGTGACTTAAGAGAACACATTCAGTCCAATCATGACAGGGTCTGGAGCCCCTGCGACACCTCAGGAGGTAAGCAGGTTCTGCTGGAGTAGCTACACCCGCACAGCCGACTTCGTCTGATCCATCGTGGCAGTGAGAGCGACCGTCACAAACCAGACTCTTTGAGACGCAGCTCCGACGGTCTTTGCAGCGAAAATCGTCTGACAGAAATTTAGAAATAAAGATTTCCAAAGGCACATTTAAATGAATCAAATCACATTTAACATTTATTATAGCTGCAACAAATTAAACCATAAAAATACAATATTTGGGACAAAAAACACACTCCAGATTTATGACTAACCTTTTGAGGGACATCTTTTCACACAGTTCTTTTCATCAAAGCCATCAGGGCAGTCTTTACGGCCATCGCAGAACTGGCTCGGAGAGATGCAGAGGAAAACAGAAGAGGAAGGACAGAGCATAGACGGGCTGCGGCAGGCTGGAAGAGTCTGGGCTGAAGGTGTAGTAGTAGGAGGCAGCGGAGGAGGCAGTTGCTTTGATGAATCGATGTTAGGTCTAGCTGGAGCTGTGGTCTCTGCTGTGGCATCTTCAATATATAAATCACATACTTAGATTAAATTGTTATTCACTAATTTCTTAGATATTGTATTGGAGACTTTGGCTTTGGAAACTTACCACATTCTTCTTCATCTGATCCATCTTTACAGTCCATCTCTCCATCACACACATGGCTGTATAAAACACAATCTAAGCCATCCTTACATGGCTTTGAGCCCCTGCGACACCTCAGGACATTTGCCTGAATTGTAACAGGGGTTATGGTCTGACAGTCAACTTCATCTGAACCATCGTGGCAATGAGAGCGACCGTCGCAAACGAGATTCCTGGTGATGCAGATGCTACGGTCGCTGCACATGAAATCCTCTACAAATAACAGTGAAGGCAGAAAAGATTAGAAATTTTCATAAGGAGGACACGCCAGTTGACAGCAAGTCAATATGCAGATCTAAAACCTCCATGTAACACACATATTCACCACTCTTTCTGAGACTGTACCTTTGGATGGACACGTGCTAACACAAGCCTCCTCGTCATCTCCATCAGGACAGTCTTTTTTACCGTCACACAGCTGGGATTGTGCAAGGCAGACTGATGAATGTCGACACAGCACAGATGGTTTGTTGCACACTGGAGCACTGGGCACTGTGGAGAGTTAACAGAACTAAGGATGATTACAATTAACGTACATCAGAACATGACTTTGAATTGTATAATGTCTCACCTGTGCGAACATCCCCAAGTGCAGTGATAACACTCATCACTTGACCTCTCACAGGCATGTCTTGGATGCCTTTCCCATTACGTCGATCCCACAGAGTTACGACATTGTCAGAAAGGGACAACAGGAAGGGCTCCATGGCAGCAACAACTGAGCCTGAAATGTTCCATCGTCTTCCAGCTTGGTGTCTTCTCTGTTGCAGCAAACCCAGCATTGCCAGGCCTGTAAGAGGGTCAACACTCAGCAGATCTGCACCATAGAAAGACCTCAAATATTTCTGTTTGGGGATGACTCTGTGATGAGAAATAACATGTTATATCACAATGGTCAATGAGTGTCACCACCAACCTGCTCTTTTTGAGTTCCAGAGCAGACTATTGGCCCTGAGGTCAAAGGCGATGTTCCCACTGATTCCTCCTGCCAGCTGCAGTAGTACTTTGGCTTTGCCTCCCATCATGCTCATGGTGAAGATCTGTCCGTCCTCCAGCCAGAGGATGCCACCTCTGAGCCAGTCCAGATAAAAGTCTTGAATCTCCTTTGTGGTGTGGTACAGCTGCTGAGGGTAGTTACCCTCCACTGCAGTGATGCCGATGCTATTTTGGTCACATGACACCCAATAAAGGCTCCCAGTCCTCTGGTCTAGTTTTATCAGACAAACTAAAAGAACAAAAAGACATAACACAAAGAAAGCTGTCAACTAATGTGGCAAAGAAATTCAGCACTTTCCAATAGGGCTGATATTAATGATTTATCTAAGTTACTAATGAACAGTGGAATTCATCATTAAGAGTCTAAATCTGCAAAAATTGTAATTTACAGCGATGCAAAACATTTTTAAAAATAGAAAATCTTTACATTTGAGAAGCTGGAGTCATTGTTTGTTCAACCCCCTACATTTGTACAAGTGCAAACCTGGCAACGGTGTTGGGACCATCTCAGTCTTGACCTGGGTTAGACTGGTGCGTTGAACGTGGCCAGTTTGGTTGGCCCAGTACAGCCAGTCTCTGTTCCAGTCCAGATCAAATGACAAGATGCCGTCGTCAGTAGTAAACAGCTGGGTTTCAGATGACTGCTTGCCTGTAAACTCCAACAGGTTGATGCTGGTAATGGTGGCGTATATAAATCTTGGATCTGTGGAACAGAAAAGATTTTAATGACACAGTTTTCCTTACTGAGTTACAACAGGGATGTAGATAACATACTGTATGTACACATTCAAAGATCTACCCATTTGCTGGGCTATAATTTTGGAATGAAAATGGCTCCAGTTTCCTTAAATGAAATGAAAAGAGGGAAAACTTGTGCCTTAAAGCAGAACTATGCAGGATTTCGGCTGTAATTAATGTGGCTCAGAGTCACTGTGATGGTAGAGTGACCTGTTATGAGGTGAATGGGGTCTAGGCCAATGCGCTCACCCCCCCCACTGGCTGAAAACCGCACTTGCAAGATCAGTCGTCCGTCTCGGTGTAAATCTCATCAATGGATAGAACTATCGCGAGAAACTGCCTTACGGCAGTACGAGATAAGAACGCAGATGACGTCATGCATGTCATGAATCGTGATTGGTTTGAGTTCGGAAAGTCGGAGGAAACCATGGAAACATGTTTGTACTGATGAAGTTCGGCTTGTGGCTAACACGGAGCTAATGCTAACAGACACACACACACCATGGATCTTTTATAAGATAATGTAATACATCATGACACACACACACACACACACGCCTTCGCGTTTTGGAACCTTTATTCATGTGTGTGTGTATGTCTGTGTCTTTGTCTGTGTGTGGCCGTTAGCGTTAGCTCCGTGTTAGCATTAGCTCCCTGTTAGCGTTAGCTCCGTGTTAGCATTAGCTCCGTGCTTAGCAAACACCGCTCTCTACCTTCAGCAGTAAACACAAGCACGTGTAGGGAGGGGGTGGAGGAGGTGGGGCGGCGAGTTTTTTTTTTTACGACAGTGACATGTGCCTCCCAGAACTGTAGGGGAGCCCCGGAGAGGGAAAAAAAGAGAAACCAACGAAGGAGCGAGCTATTTCCGGCCAAGTTGCATAGTTCTGCTTTAAAGAAACTAAAACCAGCAGCCTCTGCTAAAATGTATTACCTCTCTGTTAGACACAAGAAAAAGCCACAAAGATGCATATTATAATTGACATTTGACATGACATGAGAAAATGTAATTAGGGTAAACCTACATTCACATGTCCCATCAAGCAACAGTACTTTGAAGTTTGGACAAGCACAGGTGAACCCAACATGGTTAGCTCTAGTTAGCTGGCAGATTTGGCAAGGAGTGTTTGCACATGCAGAAGAACCTGATGAGAACAAAGTGAGAAATGAAATGAGATCAAGATATGGTTTTATGCAAAAAACTGTAGAAAACTCTGTAACAGGTTATATTTTTGATTTTTTGTACATGAATACCAAACATGGTCACAGTAAATACACTTAGAAACCTGTAATTTATCTTGGCAATCAGCAAATCAAAAGCTCCCTAAGCTCAAACATCAATTCAGAGGGAATCATTATACAGATATGAAAACATCAGTTTCTCCATTTGATACCTTGAGGCTGCTGCAGCTCATGATAAGCAGTTAACAGTGGCAGCTGAGCTTTCCAAAGAAATTTCTTCTGGTTTGTTTGGTTTGGTGAAACCTGCCACAGCCCTTTGTCATCAGCCAAGTAAAATAAACTTTCAAACACAGCCAGGCTGAGAGGCGCTCTCCTGTTGAACAGTCCTGTGAAGGAGTAACGGCCGGTCCCATCCACCTTCACCGTCTCTATAGACTGAAAAAGACAGTTAATTACAATATATTGCAGTGCATCTGTATTCACTTATCAATATATTGCAGTGCATCTGTATTCACTTATCAATATCCTTGCGAATACAGATGCATGTTGATATGAACGCAAAATATTTATCTGAAGCAGTAATACATTTCATACAGTAATTAGAACTAACAACAAACTCAAGGCTAGTAATTCTTTGACCCTATTTATTTATTTCATATTTAGTTATGTACTCACTCAACTTAACCCTGAGACCCATTTTGCTTCAAGATAAATTGCTTACCAATTGCCAATTACCATTGCTTGCTACATTTTGAAAGTTACACTGTCATTTATCTCAACCTAAAATTGTGCAGACTTTCACTATCATGAAACAAAGATGTACCGCTATACTCCACTGTGTATTTCTGTCTGTAGCTCACCTTCTTGAAGTCACTGATCCAGTACAGCCTTCTGGCAGCCACGTCAGCAGTGAGGCCGTGAGCAGACTGAGCAGTGAGGACCGACACAGAGCTTCTTTCTGACGCATCCATCCATGACTTCTCTAATGTCACCCTGTCACCTGGGCCGGCGTTGATCCAGAACATCAAACTACGGGAGCAGAGACCAGAGAATTTAAATACAACCACCCAGTGCATCAGCGTTTAAATTACAGTAATGGTGGCTGGATTTACATGTGTCGAATCAAACATTTCAATTCAACTGTACAGTTGAATTTTTATCAATTTCCAGTGAAATAAGAGGAAAAATACTCAGAAGTGGAGAGAAGAATTAACATTCACTGAGGGCATAATTAACCTTTATGAAAAACAGCACACCTACTATGATATTAATAGGGGAAAAATGACGACATTAAAAGAAAATGTGACGTAACTGACAAACCTCTCCACAGGTACAAGCACCAGATCTGATGGGGCGATGTTTTTGCTCAGCAGGGTAGTGTAACTGGTCCCATCAGCTGCCAGCATGTAGATTGTCTCAGTCTTCTGATTGGTCCAGTAAAGGTTTCCATTCAGCCAATCACAAGCTAGGCTTTTAATTCCAGGGTCACCTGTTTAGAAATCAGGGAAACGTGTTTAGATGTGTTGCTGCTTCTGCAGATATGAGCTAAATGTGGACAAAATGGATTTCATCTTTAGCCACAACTGGAGCATGATATGAGCCTGAAGCAGTACTGACTGTACAACAATTCACAGGGCATCAGGCTGCGTACGAGGCATCATGTTCAAACATATTAGGTATTAAGAGACATAAAATACTCAAGTGCTGTACAGTTTGCTCAAAAATAAAGTATGTGATTTAACAACTAAATGTTTTTTCCATGATATCTAAATGCAAAAACTTCTGAGCCAATGTCTGTATTATCCCAGTGGTTTCCAAACTGCAAACACAAGTTAAACCTGAGGAAGTAAAGATTATCTGGAGAGGATGGGAAATCAAACACTTCATTTACCTAAAATACAGGTAATACTCAGAAAATTAGAATATCGTGAAAACGTTCATTCATTTAAGTAATTCAACTTAAAAGGTGAAATGAATATATTATTTAGACTCATAACAGGCATTGCAAGATATTCAAGCTTTTATTTGTTAGAATTTTGATTATTATGGCTTACAGCTTATGAAAACCCCAAAATCAGAATCTCAAAAAATTTGAATATCGTGAAAAAGTTCAATGTTGTAGCTCAAATTGTCAGCCAATTAATCCAAAACACCTGCAAAGGGTTCCTGAGCCTTTAAAAGCTCTCTGTCTGGTTCAGTACAGTTCGCAATCATGGGGAAGTGAATGAACTTTTTCACGATATTCTAATTTTCTGAGTATTACCTGTAATATTAATTCCTCTAAACGTTGCTGTTTTCACATGAGATCTGATGTTTTTTTTCATGTTTTTATAAATATTTCAAAGAAACATAACACTACACTGGTAGACAACTGCAACTACATGCTCTCCTGCTCCAGTTACTTCATACACCATGTATATAACTTGACACAGCCAGCTGTATTTTTACAATGTCTTAAACATACAATTTGTTCGACTGACCAGTGTAGGTTGTCCAGCTTTTCTTTCCATCACTTTTGTAAATGCTGCCACGGCTGTCAGCCCAGAAGTACCACCCACGGGCAACATCAAACGCCAAGGCCACTGGATCAGACACTGGAGACTGGATAACTTCAAACTGTTGAGACTTCACATTCAACAGCCCGATAGATTTCCTCTGCACTGTCAGCAGTCGGGTAGCATTATCTGGACACATTTATAGATGAGTATGGAGTGAGCATTTGAACTGAGCAAAAGATATGGATGACCATTCAATTTTATGTGCACCTCATTAAATTAATCATGTTTTTATCACTAAGGTTTGATAGCTTTCATCTCATCTTCAATGGCTTAAATGACTTGTTCCATCTTTGTTCTCACAGATTTTCTTTTTCTTATTTCTTTTGTCATTAACTCAGGCCCATCAATAGCCTATTAACATGTCACTTATCTTTTGTTCAAGTGCATCTCATGACGTTTGTTCTTGGGTTTGATCTTTTCAGAGGGTGAAACTAAATCCAGACTAAACTCACATTATATAGGACTAAAGCTTACACAAGCTGTGGCTCCTAACCAGGGTTTGTGCTAACATATTGTTCAATGTGTCAAAAACATCTGTCTCGTAGTATTCAGTGTATTATTACTTGTCTCTAGACTGCTAACATTCTTTGTGGACAGCAAGGTAAGAAATTCATTGTACAGGGAAACACGTTTCCTACAGTACATATGATAATAAACACTTTGAATTTGAACTCCCTGGTTCCCTAGTGTTAGATGAGTTTGGGAAACCCTGTCTCATTACCTGTTGCTAAACATGTGGATCCTCCAGTCAGTTTGAAGCCATCTCTGCAGTGGCAAAAGTAGGAGCCAATGGTGTTAGTGCAGTGATGCATACATGGAGACCAAGGTGAGGCACATTCATCCAAATCTGGGGAGGAAAAGTGGCTTTTAGCTTCACAGGAATTGTTTGTCATACAGTCTCTGAACACTCACCATTCTTTTATAGTTTTTCCATTTTGCTATTGTAACTAGGGTAACAGTACTGTACTGTAATGGACAGAGCCATTCAAGACGGCTATACTTTGGTTTTTCTCTGTTTGTCAGTGTTTTTGTAATAGAATGCTAATGAAAAATAAAAATCAATCCTGCTGCAAGAACATTCATCAGGGTTCCTACACATTTGAAATTTCCAGATTCCATACTTTTTCCAGACCCTAATTTCCAGACTTCTCGGTAAAAAAAAATCTAATTATTTGTGATATTTGAGTAAATAGTTGTGGATAATATAAAAAAAAAAGCATGCAATCATTTGTTTTCATTATTCTGAACGTGTATGCCATTATGTAACCAAGTAATTTCCTGGAGATTGTAGCTAGGTGTAATAGCACATACAAAATAATTAACCCAAATAACTTCAGATAAGACCAAACCCAGATAAATGTTAAGATAAATATATTTCCATACAATAGTTTCCATTTTCCATACTTTTCCAGACCTGGAAATGTATAAAATCAAATTCCAAACTTTTTCATACTTTCCATACATGCGTAGGAACCCTGAGTAATGTGGTATTTTCACACCGCACAAACCTTGGCACACTGCTCCATTGGCAGAGAGTTTATATCCAACTGGACAGGCACAGAGAGCACCCCAGGGCTCGTCAACACACACATGGCTACAGCCGCCGTTGTTCATGGAGCAAATACGACCTGCAAGACGTCCCACATGAAACAGTATAAATAAAATTCCTTCATAACAAGCATGTCAGTGTATCACATTTATGAAGATTGATAAACCCTGTCAGCAAAGTGTCAGGTTGTTTGGTGCAGAATTTTCCATAATTGAAAATCATGTGTCAAACCTTACCACAGGTTATGGGCTCGTCGCTGCCATCTGAACAGTGAACCTGTCCGTCACACCTCTCTTCAGGAGACAGACATGTCCCATCAGGACACCGTGTGCTGCTCTCACCACACAGGCCTGAATCGGATCAGATAATCAGCCCATTAATTCAATAGCCACCCTGTGTGCTGTGTGTAAAGGACCACTTGGTTCGGTATTAATTACAGAAAAAAGGCCAGATTGTGTAGATACATTTTGCTTTGAAAAAAATCCTGTGGAATTCAGCCTGCTCATCTTTCTCACCACAGTCCTCTTCGTCAGAGTTGTCCATGCAGTCATTAAGTCTGTTGCAGCGCAGCTCTTTGGTGACACACATGTGGTTTCGACAGGTCCAGTCCGAGTCCAAACAGCCTTCAGTGGTTGCACAGTTCTCCTCATCTGAGCCGGTGAGACAGTGGTTTTGTCCGTCACAGCGGGCCGACGCATCAACACAGCCGACAGAGTCCACACAAGGAAACTGACCTGCGGGACATCCAGGGGAACCTGGTGGTGCTGGAGGAAAGAAAATAAGAGTTTCATAAGAATCGTAAGAATTATTGGAAATGCACCAAAGGGGAAGAGGAGAAGTAAAATTAATAAATAGAACAAATTTTTCTCCATCTATAACTCAGTACAACTTATCTTGTAACTTCAGAAAGAGGCAGATGTATCCCATCTTATCTGCTCCACTAAAAGTAGCTTTCTTCTTAAATATGCTGTTAAATATTTTGGACACTCTTCTACATTTAATTTTCCAGATATCAAATATATGTACCAACAATTATTTGTAGAAGAGGAGGAAGTACATTTACCAGCACAGTCCATTTCATCAGATCCATCCAGACAGTCTCCATCTCCATCACATCTCCACTCATCAGGGATGCAGCTTCCATCATCACACCGCCACTGGCCTTGATGGCATCCCAACTGTCCTACAAACACACACAGAGAAAGACACTATACAAACAAGACATAATGCTGGATGGAAGTTTATAAAATATGACAGGCCTCTGTTACTGTTTGAGTTAAAGTCACTGACAAGATGAATTATTTCGCCTGACTAAAATTATACTTTTGTTACATTAACCAATTTAGGGAAAAAGTGCTCCGATACAAAATTGGAAACAGAATAGAATAAGAAAACCTCCATGCAGACATTACAAATTCTGTTTTCGATAGAAATTCCCTAGTGGCCAGAGCAAGCCAATACAAATCCTGCTGAAGCTGAAAGTTCCTTGTTATGGTTCACATCTGGGACAAAGAGGATTTAAAAGAAAAACAAAAATCTCAAACTGACATGGTTCAAGATTTACACAACCGCAACCTAAGGTCCTGTTCAAAAACTATGTTGTATATTTGTCCCAAAAGGATTTTACAATTGATCCAGCATCTTTATTACCAAGACAGACAGATTGGTAAGGGGGAAAAAGAAAACCCTTCAACACCAGAAATGGATAAACTCACAGTACAGTTAGAGCTAAATAATAGTTTAAGAAAAAGAAAAAGCAAATTGCCCAAAGACTGTAATTGTGAAAGCGAGTTTGCATTTAGTGAAATGAATATAAAAGAAGATTCAGCTTGTAAAAACAGCTATCCGATTTAGCTTCAAAGGCCCCCAAACTACCTCTCCCATTCTGAATAACTTTTATTTAAAATATGGCACAAATAAATAACATTGGCAGCAGGTAATCCCTTAATGTCCTGAAAGTGTCTAATTTCAGAATTTATGTGAAATTATCTATCTCTCCGTTAGGACTGGACATAGTAATATGCAGGTTTGACATTTTGAAAGTAAGGCATTAAGTAGGCTAAAACTATCCAACTTCTAATAAAGCATTCAGGTTTGAATATTCCTGAATAAGAAATTCAGTCAAGGAGTGGGCGCCATGTTGTTTCCTCCTTGCTGATATCAAAATACCGCCAACCTGCTACGCCACTGGAGTGGAGAGGAAAGAGTTTGTAGGCCTACACAGATTCCTCACATACTTAGAAACCTACAAAAATTACGAAAACTGAAGTTTAAAACGCACTTACCTTTGGAAATTTCCAGACTTGCCAGAAGAATCAGACAAACGAACCGGTGCAGGTCCATGTCGGCGTGCGCGGCGCGTGAGGACAAACAGCGTCACCTGAGCGGAAGAGCTTTAATCAGCCTGCAGGTGCGCGCGTTCTTCTAGACAGGTCACTCTTTGCTCTAAACATTATCGAACTTAAAAATAAAAATAAAATTATCTATAAAGCCTTTCGATCACTTTTTCTTTTCTTAGGGGTTATTTTATAGTAGTACATTTATTTTTAATTTTAAGAACTTACCCTTTCTTCTTTTTTTCCCTTTTTTTTTAACCCTGTGACGAGCTTTCTTCTTCTTCTTCTTCAGTAGCTAAGTGATGTTCAACACTTTTAATTGCTAGATTTCTATTTGCGTTTCATTGTGTGCATACAAATGTATGATAGCCTACTATGCGCACTAATTACAATGTATGTCTATTTGCTATAGTGACCAGTAGGCTATGACATAGCCTAATTTGTTAATTCATTTGCATGTCATGTAAATTTAAAAGCTGATGTATCCAAAATGCTTTTTAATCAAGAAGACTCTTTTTTTCCGTGACTTTCTTTCTCCCAACACTCCAAAACGTGCACCAAAGTTTTATTTGATGACAAGACAAAAAGGAAGTTTCAAAGACCCAGAGCAATTTTACACTAATGGCACATTCACCTCAGCTCTTTGATTCTTTTCACACATCATATTCATCAAAAAAGGATCAAAGCTTTGTAGTTTGCCATCAGCTCTTTCTTCTTTCTTTTGAGGTCAAGTGTGCCGTTTGTTTTATGAATAGGCAACGATCAGCTGTTATGTCCGAGGTCTTTAATGTCCCATTAATGTCCCCTGTCAATTATCAGTGCGCACATGTGGTGCAATGTCAAGTAAAATCGTTTCATGGTCCAAAGCTGTTCATTCATACAACCCATATAGTTTCAAACTGTAACCTTTGGATCCACAATTGCATATAAGATAGAAAATAAAACAATTAAAAAGTGACCTGATGCATTGGTGATGCTATTTGATCTTAATTGATCACAGGTTTTACCTATTGAAAATGTATAAACTTTCTATTATTCAATTTTTTATTTATTCTATTATTATTATCTATTACATTGTTGCATTTGGGTACATATGGGTATGGAAACACAATCATTGATACAATGCTGTTTTTGTTTAATATTTATTATAATTTTACTTATTTATGTTTAATGTCAGTGATACTTCCTGCATAAAATACATAAAATTTAGGTCAAACAAATGAAATGCAGCATTAAAAAAACATTAAAAACTTTCTGGAATTGCGTCATATTGACCTTAACGTGCCCTCTATTATTTCCCATCATTCAGACCCATCAGGCTCCAACAGAGTCTCGACCTGCGCTACAGAAAGTCAGAAAGTTCTGATTAACTCCCGTGTTGCTTTCCCATTAATCACAGCGCAGTTGTGCGCTTCGTAATCTCCTTAACTAATATTATTGTCAGGCCTCCTTATCAAAAGGATCTGTAATA
Source organism: Trachurus trachurus (assembly GCF_905171665.1). NCBI lineage: Eukaryota > Metazoa > Chordata > Actinopteri > Carangiformes > Carangidae > Trachurus > Trachurus trachurus. The sequence goes on along the minus strand of NC_139908.1, from coordinate 18,686,566 downwards.
TACACAACAACAACAATCAGAGTAGTGAACCTTTTATAGTTTCACACCTCCGGCACAAACAAAGAGCCGCTGGTTTCGATACACAACGACCTTGTCACGTTAAGTCTTTGAGCGCTCCCGTGGATCACACACGCCCATCAGCCATCCACGGCTTGACAGATCTCTTCAAAGGGACGTCAGGATGGAGGCGTGTGATTATAAAACACACTCTGGATCTCACCTGGACCATTCGGAGTTTACCACTGGAAGAGACAACACCTCACTTGGGAATTATGAAGGGACTAGCTGTGGATTTCTCTTTTGCGCTTCTCCTCCTGGTGGATTTGGCCGTGGGTCTGGTCCTGCAGTCCTCCTCTCCGAGGATGCACCCCGACGCACTGCTCCGTGGGATGGCCTCCAGGCGGCCCGTGCAGCGGCAGCAGACCAGCAGCAGGCTGCCCCTCTACATGATGCAGCTCTACCGGACCATGCTGACCGATGACCGGGCCAGGACTCTGGCTGCCACCGTGAGCCAGACCAGGGCGGAGGACAACCCCGGCCTGCACGACTCCGACTCTGTGATCAGCCTTGTCGCTAAAAGTAAGTAGGCTACTCTTGTTGTTGTTTTTTATTAGAAAACATACAGAATGAAGTTTACTCTTATTTACATTTAAGCCAAGTCAAGTATAGATTTATTTAATTATCTCATTCAGCACTAGGAATGTCATATGTGGAAAATACAATTGCAGGTATTAGCAGGTAACAGCAAATCTCTTGAGCAAAATGTTCTTCAGGTTTTCTCTGACACCCCCACAAAATATGGGTGTGTGCTGCCTTATTTCACTCCCCATAATCTAATCATTTATCTAATCAAACTCTGCTTGATGAATTCATTTTAGCACTTGTGCCACCCAAACTGAAAGTAAAAGCTACAAACTGCAGTGTATTGTTGAAATTGTATTGTTGAAAGCTCCAGTGTTGATGTCTTCTTTTATACAAGTCATGGATGATGCTAACCAGTGTCCTTGACTCTTGTGTTTCAGGCTGTCATCAGAATGGCAAGAGGTGGTCTGTCACCTTTGACCTGTCCTCCATGTCAGCAAGCGACAACATCCAGCTGGCCGAGCTTCGCATCCGCCTGCCCGCCTTCACCGAGTCCTCCCGAGCCTCGGTGGACGTCTACCACTCCCACAGGGACCGCTGCTCCGACACGCACTGTCCAGAGAACAGGCTGTTCCTGGGACGCCTGAGAGCCCGTCCCAGTTCGGCGGTCTCCTCCTCTTCCTCCTCCTCCTGGAAGGTGTTCAACATGACAGAGATGCTGAGCAGCTGGCTGCAGCAGGAGGAGCGGGATGAGGCCGAGGTGAGGGAGGAGGACGAGGATGAGGAGCAGCAGCAGCAGGCGGTGCAACACCTCACAGCCGACCGGGTCATGATGGTGGTCTTCTCCAGGCAGAGCCCCAACAGCCAGAGGATGCCGACGCTCATCCGCACGGCCGAGCACTCCAAGTATGTCAGTCTTGACAGGGAGAGAGCGACGGCCGGCTCTGGATCCGGCTCCGGCTCTGGGCCGAGGAGCCACCGCAGAACCAAGAGGCATCAGCAGAGCCAGCAGCACAGGCGAAGAGTGTCCGGTGCCGCTCCTGCTGAGAAAGCCACAGAGGAGGAGAAGAAGGGTCCTCTCTGCAGGAAGGTGGACATGTGGGTGGACTTTGAGAAGCTCGGCTGGAGCGAGTGGATTGTTTATCCCAAACGGTACAACGCCTACCGCTGTGAGGGGAGCTGCCCCAACCCAGTGGACGAGACCTTCACCCCAACCAACCATGCATACATGCAGGTAAGACTGGACAGCTTCATTCTGGATACTTTTTTACTTATTTAAGATATTTGCAGCAGCATGTAATGATGTATTGGATATATCTGTTCTAATCAGTCATTTTCTTCTCTTCCTCTCTCCAGAGCCTGCTGAAACTTCACCACCCCGACAAGGTGCCCTGTCTGTCCTGCGTGCCCACGCGCCTGGCGCCGCTCTCCATGCTCTACTTCGAGAATGGAAAGATGATCATGAGGCATCACGAGAACATGGTGGTGGAGGAGTGCGGCTGCCACTGAGCGACACGACTTTAAAAACCAGTCACAGAACTGAGAGCTCATCAAGTGGAACAGAAGGTCCACAGGCACTTTACAGAGACGTCCATGTTGACACCGGGACGGAGGCTGCTGCTGCTGCTATGATGCAGGGAAAGACAGAAGGGAACTACTGGATCTGCTGCTGCTCAATTATGGGTGTAATAAACGAAGAGTTGTAAATTATGGGTACTTGTAGATTAAGTGACCTACAACTGTGCCGTAGATTAAAAGTGGATATTAAGTATTGATTATAATAAGGAGCAGATCCTGTCGAGAGCAACACAAAAGCACAATATGGTCACTGACTGAAGCACTATATCAGTTTCTGAAACACAGCTGTACTCACACGGTTTTATGTACAATCTGTCTTTTCTTATGGTCGATGAACTGAGATTTTAAATGCAATAGAAATGACACATTCAAATGTCAGAATGGTGTAAGCGCTTTAACTTTATTAAGATGTTTGGGTCACATTGATTCTTTTGTGTATGTACTATGTGCAGTAATACAATAAATTATTTCTTATCTTGAACAAAGTGTTCTGAGTTTTTATTACAGTCTTAGTTTATACATGATTTTCAATGAAGTTGCTGAAGCTGCTAAAACACAAATACAAGACTGTTTGCTTCTTATTTTTAGACAGAAAAATCGTGTCCAGTCCTTAACAACATTTTTCAGTTCTAGAAAAGAAAAGACACAACGCATGAAGACGAACTGGCTGGTTTCACGGGGACTTAATGCAGTTCCCTTAAAGTCAATGTCTTAGCACCAAGTAATGGCACATGTAAAATGTAACACTCACAGAACTGTCAGATTCTGATTATCATCTAAACCCATAAAAAAACAACATAAATGCTTCAGATTTTTTACATTAAATATTATTTTCTGAGAAACTGAGAAAAAAAAATCTCGTAATGTTGAGAAAAGTGATAAAAAAAATCCTGGATCTGCCCCTTTAACCATAGCAACACCTTCTGCAGCCCATGACCCCTTCCCTCTAACAAGTTTGTTACAAATCAGTAAAGTAATTAACTGCTACTTTACAAAGCACAACTTATACAGTATTTTTAATTATTTGTATAACACTGGACATTTTAAAGACATATTTCCAGACTCCTCTAATGAGTCACATAACATTAATGGCTTCACTTTAACAAAATGCCAATGTAAGTGTCAAATATGACACCGGTTAAATGCCATCATATTGAGTTAACCCTTTACAAAAAAAAAAAAATCCCACCCTGTTTTCAGAACAAATCTGAAAGATGAGTACACAGCCTAGTAAGACGAGGCTTCTCATGTCAACTGATTCATCCCAGTAAACAAAAACAACATGTTAAGAAGTATTTTTATCCCTGCAGGCGGCTCAGGATTCAGATGTCCATCTCAAACTGGGCGTCTTCTCCTAGAAAGAAGACATTGCAGTTGAGTGGAGGGAAACAAGTAGTTACAGAAAACACTAATCTGTTTTTTTTCTCTGTATATCTTGTACCTGTGCTCTCTGTGCGGACGCGGTGGTTGGCGTTGTTGTTAGCCGTCTGTTCAGGCTGGTTGGTGAGGGTGGAGTCGCTGGGTTTGAGCGGCCTGGTGACTCCTGGGATGTCGGGCAGTGTGGGCGGCGTACGAGCCAGAGGAGACGTCCGGCACTGCAGGAGGAACTTTCTGTCGTAGATGATCCTGGTTCCTGTGGGCGATCGTTCATTAATTATTTGCGATGTTAAACAAATAGTGGTAGTGAAAGTACAAGTGATCAATATGGCTATGCTGTATGAGAGCCGGGGTGGCAAGGTGGAGCAGTGGTTAGAGATGTCACCTCACAGCAAGAAAGTATAAACAATGAAATGAAAAATGCTATTTTTTTTATTGAAGCACCTTAAATATGTGGAAACACAGAAATAAATGAATGAATAAATACACCACCTCCACACAGTGTGTAGGCTGCAGTGACTCCCTGTACTGTGTGGGTATCTACAGTACACACGTACATGCCCACACATGTCCATGACCAATGGCCTATATTTTTTTCTCATCTATAACATTGACATCAACCCTCCTTCAGTGACCCAATTTTGTTTTATCTGAGTTAAAGCGTCCCACCTGCTAATGTTACAGGACACAGTATCAGTTGTGAGAGACATGTGCACTCTGCGTCAACTTTCTCACAACCTGCACGGCGAAAACATTTTCCTCCCCTCTGCTTTTTTATCACCACGCTGGAGATTTCCCAAGGCCTCAGGCGTGTCACGTTTGAGTAAAACACTGAGTAAGTGGGCCACACAGCTCGACTGAATGTGTTGATGAGGGTGAAACTGGCACTGGGGACTTGATCTGAATACCTGTGCTGTTCCCATGCTGAGGAAATTTAACAAAACTTCAAATATAAAATTATTTTTGGCTCCAACTTTTAAATTTCCTGGACTATTACCATTATTAATTCATATCAACAGTTGCCAATTTATGATGAAAGCTAAAACAGTCTTCCAATTTTAAAAATATGTTCCATTTATAATATACAAAGTTATCAGCTGAGTTCTTTCACTTCAGTCTAACCACTGTGGCTCAGCGTAGCCCACATTTAGTAAACATGCTGCTGCAGCAGCTCAACAACAGCATGCTGTAATAACATGACTATTAATAGTGTGTGAGTGAGTGCAGTCCTATATTTGACCATACAGTTCTTGATTGTGTAAGTAATATACAGCTCCCAAGGCCTGCTGTTCAGCAGTGACTGAGCAAGCTAATCAGAGTTTATTCACATTAAAAAACTATTGTCAGATTTAAAATGTCCATAAAACAGCTTTCAAGTGGGGGGAGAGCACTGAAAAACAGGGATGGGCCAAAAAAAAAAGAGGAAAAAAAGAGGAAAACAGGATTAATTCTGATTCAAAACAAAGTTGTCAACAGCACAACACTACATATTTTTTTGGTTCATAAACTTTCAGAGCTAGTCCAACTATAAAAGCTACGTTAACCCCTAAAGTCTAAATTACACAATGCATAGCTCTACTCAGTGTGTTTAATAGTTCTTGATTTATTCCTGTCAAATGTCATCTAAGCAGGAAAACCAGTTTTTTGAGAATACATTATGATAATTATCTGTTTTTTTTACACACTGTCCTAGAGACAAACTTGCATGAAAACATTTTGAAATGAAAAAAAGTCAATCAAATTTTCTCAAATGGCATCTCTGTTTTTTTTTAATGGTGAGTTTTGCAGTGCCATGCTGCAGGTTGTCTGTCTGTCTGTGCAAAGCAAATACACCAGTCACATTAAGACTGAGGTAAAAAAAAAAAAAAAAAAAGGTGTGTGTGTGCAAAGTGCATGTTGGAAAACAATTATGGTCAATGGACAGTGTGTGAGACCTACAGACTGCAGGATGTGGGTGCAAAGAACTGCTCACTATGTGGCATCACTATCAAACATTAACAGGAAAACACAACATAGCTTTGAATGAGACCTATAGACAGACTGTACAAGTGTCTCCTTTACAATGAGGCCTTCAAGGCTAGAAAGAAAAGTTCTCACTCTGGATTTGTACATTTAGTTTTGAATAGAGACACCATACTGTGTAATGAGGTGGATCAGCAATATCAGTCCTCTGTGTGGTTTTCTGGGTCATAACAGCATATCACCACCACATTGACTGTCTCCAGATCTGTGATATTCTTGAAAATTCTCATATCTTTTGAGTTCATTTTGATACATTTTTCTAATTTCAGAGGACTTCTCCTGCTCAATATTATTTTCTAATTCCAAACATTTACATTTAGCTGGGTATTTCTAGATCTCCCTCCTTCCCCCTGACTTGACCCAGCACTCCATTACCTCCAGGCGTGGTGCTGAACAGAGTCCCCCCGGGGGTGGTGGAGTAGTCCTGGGGCATGTGAGCAGCATCGTGGATAGCGATCCGTCTGACGGCTGGGATCTCCCGGCTCCTGGTGGTCTGACCTCCCGCTGACATGTCTCACTACTGACGGGGGTCGGTGGGAAGCTGTGTCGGCTCACTGACAGTGCTTTCCGCAGGAAAGTTACCTTGTGTCTCCACGTGCTCCGAAAATCCAAAACAACCCTCGAAACTTCCTTCAAAACAACACGTGGAGCGGAGGGCTGTGATTGGCCGAAAGCAGGGGGCGTCACAGACGCTGGAAGTTGTAGTTTTTCACCCCGATCTGCATCTGCTTGCTGCTTGGTGAACTACAACCTGTGGAAGGGGGATGAATGTGATACAAAACATTTCTCAGATATCCAGATTAATTCTAACGAGAACGATGAGTAAAACTTTGTGTTATGGACTCCTGGAGAAGAATATGTGACTTAATAATAGCAAAGAAAATACATTTTCCACACTTATTCTCACAGTTAGCCTACTTTAGAGTTGCTTTTTAGGCAAAAATGGATTGCAAGGCTAACAAGTTTGTAAACACAGCTAAAGCTAAATTAGACAAAATTATAGTTAGAAAATATTATAGGCCTATTATATAAAATACTATAGCCTATAGCCTACTGGATACCTATTATATACATAGCTATATGACTTTTTTCTGCCATTGTATGGACTGCATCAATCCAGAAAGTAACTTGACAAGTTTCTCTATAATGAAAATTATATATAGCTGCAGCTGTAGCCTACTTTAGTTGACCGATTATTTACTACTTTCCAATAATGGATTCACATTTACTTCATTGAAACATCTATATAAACAACTCAAGGAAGAAAAAAAACTTAGGCTAGCCTACACAAGAAACTTTCTACACAATTATTGGTCTCTTAAAATAATGTTTTGCTACGATACTGAGATACATATTAAGATTGATACCAAAATTGAGAATATTTGAGAAAAAAAAGAGGCAGCACAGATTTTGCGAAAACAAGACACAACACTTATGTCACATCTTTGTTTATTAATTTTTGTAAATGGTTTGAGCTGGTGTACAGGGTAAGATGATCTATACATATCTTCATGTCAGAACGACTCTGATTGAAAGGCTTGTATACATATTCACGTTTGTTTATCCTCTCTCCAGGACAATACAAAAGAAAACAAGTGGTCATAGCTACAAAGCCTCTACATTCCCCATGATATGGGCGTTGGCCTAGTCTAGATAATGCTTAAAGAACATCCATAACAACTCTATGAGGGTGCATAGCATTCTAATTAAATATATTTTGTCATATATTTATACATATATTTTCATAAAAACATCTTTTTTTGTGCATGTGCGCAGTTGCATTCCTTAGGATAGAGTAATATGATATTGCGTTTACATTGTCATGTATCCATTCTAAAGGAGTATAGGTGAGCTCTATTCTTTGCAACAATTAAAATTTTACAATACTCTTTTTTTTAAACACATCGTCGTAGGTTACACGTCCTCTCAAGTCTCATGCCTGTTGAAGACTCTTCTCCCCCTTGATCCAACTACAGAACCGAGAACGATCACACATGCACGCACACACTCACACAGCATTCATAAATCAGAAACATGGTGGAGTTAGATCTATCATAGTGCTGAGGATCACTGACGAGTTTAATTCACACTGCAAATCCAAATTATACTTGTAAAACTCAATCAGAGAAGAAACAGGTTTGCTTACCTTATCTTACTGAACACATTTATACAACTGAATACAATACAGATCAGCTTTTGGTCTTTTAAATTAGTTATAATCTTTAAGATTTTGTTTATGATTTGAGTTTTACTGGTGGTAATTGCAAGTGAGTTTGAAGAATAAGAGCCCTAAAGTTTAGTTTGAACCCCACCTACAGTATATTCAGACACTAAGCCACATTCAATGTGGCTTTGTAAAATCTGTATTATGTCTATTGTGAAATAATTTGTAACTCCTATATTATGGGCTAGTTTAGTTTGCACATCTTCCCAATGGAACGACTGACTAGCACCATGGTACTTTGTCAATAGAACAACTTGTTAATCTGATTAAAACACATTCAAATAAACTATATGCTAATACGATTCATTGTGAAGACTGAAGAAGTGCTTTGGTGAAGTGCCATCCGATTCAATAATAATGAATTAATGTTGTGTTGCACATTACATAAGACATGTCTGTGTCTGGTTTTTGTTTTCTTCATCCAGTGAGTCCTGTGAGGGTGCAGTTAAAATCCCATGTGAGTAAGGCAACTAACAAATGAAAACTACACTACTGTAAGATTACCATGGATATACTACACAGATTTGAGAGTATCTTTAAGAGCATCACAAATTGGGTTAAATCAAAATGACAATCTTGAGGATTATGACTGAGTTAAGAGTTTTTTTTTTGTTTTGTTTTTAATGCCTGAATTCAGCCTCTTTCTTGAGCTGATATAATAAAGGACTTTAAATAAGGACTAACTAACAGGATGAGGGAGAGTGTGCCACTTTAGTGATTGAGGGAGTCACTGCTCTCCATCACCTGAAAGCTATAGAAACGTATATACAGTATTAGGACAGGGTGTCTTGTTTGTCCCCTGGGTGGGTGCAGCCCCGGCTCAGAGATACTGTGAAGGTTTGATGGTTTGAGAAGAGCTGACTTGGTTAAATTACAGCGCCGGTAATAAATAACTCCAATTAAACACTGCCAGGGCTGAGTTTTGTCTTGCAGCTCACAGAAAACTGCAAGTGAAGGGCAATTACCACTCCAGAAAAAACACCGAACTGTCTTGTTTGACCTTGTGTCGTCTCTTTGCAGAGGGAGAAATACTTCACAGATGCTTTTTGGTGGTAAAAATGAATTAAACACAATCAACAAAAGTGTCTGTTGGTTTTTTCTTTTTGCTGCTCCAGGAGCTGAGCAGTAGAGAGGTTGGTTCTCCACACAAACTTAACACATTTACTTTTTTTTTTTTGGTCTTATTTGAATCATACAACTTCTAAACCACACACACTCACTGACACACTTCACAGACAAACCATCCCTCATTCAGAAATCCACCACGACCCCTGCATGCATCCCCGTCCCGCCCCGAACGACCCCGACACCAAAGAGTTCTTCTGAAACACTCACTTTGTGTCCCACACTCGTCTTTGAGAGGAGGACTCCGAACTTAAAAACAACAACAACAACAAAAAAAAGAAACAGAAAATTTGATTCTGTCTGAGCAGAACTGAAAACCTGAGTGGAGTTAACAGTGGAAAACACGTGATATGTAATAAACATGTGCTATATCAGATGAGGCTCTTGTGTGCACGGACTGGGCATGGAAAAAAAACAAAAAAAACATGTGCAGTTATGTGATGTGTATCTAATGTGTTTCATTCATTCAGTGTCTCACTCGCACATTCAGGCTACAGTAGCATTTACAGTACTTATGGGATAAATATAGTGTCCGGACTTCCAGGAGATGTGTGCTACTACGATATGACCCCTTCACCGTGCTGCCATCAGGATTCTGCATAAAGTAAGATGGGGTTTCAGAGATGAGGAGAAGAGGAGGTGGTTTATAGTGATGCAGATGTTTTTTTTTTTTTGTTTTTTTTCTGAAATGCGTGAAACTCTAATAACTACAAGTTAACTCAGAAAAAGAAAAGAAGAGTTTAGTGATTTCCACCTTACGGCAGCAGCAGACTCCTTAATAGGTATCAGTGTATTAAGTTAACATATCCTGGTTTTTATATTTTGCTACGTTAAGTGCTGAAAAAACAAACAATCCCTCTCAGGCCTCCGCGTTCCCACCACTGCTACAGCTGAGTCATCTGATCTTGCGTCAGCGCGTCCTCTCTGACTCATTCACTTCAAGGTCGATGGAACCAGTCAGGTAAGAGCACAGCTCCCGACGTCGAAACCCGACCGCTGTTCGTCCAGATGGAGTTTCTGTCTTCACTGAGGAGTTGGGTCATTTAAAACCTTTCAGTTTTTTTTTTTTTTTTTAAATCCTTCATGTGGATGATTTACACAGCTCTGGCTTCCATCTTCTGTGCTCCTGGTGGTCGGTATTATTGCTGTGGCATACTCCAAATACTATCTGACACTCTGACCAGGCAATAATTATTTAATTATGTCATATGTTTCTTATTATATTTATATATATTATGTATGTGTGTGTTTGTCTCTGTGTTTGGCTGTGCTTTTGTTTGTATATATGTTATATATGTATGTTTTTGTATCTTCACAGTTCACGAGTCTGGGGTCAGTGTTAATAAGACAATCACAGTGCTACCTGTCTGACCTTGTTGCACAGTTCCTTTCACAATCACATGTTGTAGCATTTCACTTTTTTCTTTTTTTTACACTTGCCAGAAATTCACCAATTCACTACATCCTCGCATGAATCAGACCCTGCATGTTTTCACCACTTCATTCACTTGGTTTCAAATGAATGAACCAAAATCCAACGGTGAGGCGCTACAGCCGTTGCAAACAGATAAAAGAGGGGAGCACACAAAGTTTTGGACATTAGATGGAGGAGCTATAGATGCTGATGGAGAGGCCTGTGATTTTACTGCATATCGTCTGAGGCTACTGAGAAAAGATTGTGGGATCAGGATGAAGAGCGCTACTGGGAGAAATGACAGAAGAGGGTAGAAAAGGTCACGAGGGAGGAAAAAGTCGATCTTTGTGTTGCAGAGAGCTGCTGCACAACGCAATCAAGCAACCAACCCCTTTCCACAGAAAACATTCCTGTTGTCTGAAAAACACATTTCCCCTGAAAACGTGAAGGGGGGGAGGAGGGTGGCGAAAGAGATTCAGTTCCTGTTTTCAGTTTTTCCGAAGTCAAGCGATGCTTCAAATCTGAGGTGGACAAGGTTCCAAAGAAACAAATAACGAGAAGCGAGCTTCATCCCACAAAGGAGAAGACGTCAGCACACGCAGACAAGAAGACACTCACGAGCAGGGCAGGAGCACAGCGGCTTTCTCATTCCGGCACTGAGCACGCCGTGACATCACGTGGGGGGGGCGGGGGGGGCAGTAAAGCCAATCATGGGGCAGGGCTCAGCGCCAAGCCAGAAGCAAGTAACACATGCGGTAGAGAAGAGTACACACACACATACGCACACATACACGCACACTGACACATGTCCACGTAGCATAGAGTGCATATATCACATTGAGAATAATAGGGGAAAGGGTCCAGTGAGAGAAGCGTCGGTAGTAGGCTCAGCAGAGGCGTAGCTGTACACAGAACCATCCATTGAGGGACTTTTTTTTTGGCTGTAGTGTTATTGTACTCAACTTGCTGACACAAACCACTCCAGTTGGGGGGCGGGAGGGGGGATAAGGTCCTTAAAATGGCCCATGACCCACGTGTGGGCCAGCCCCCCCCCCCGTACCGTGTACCCCTTCAGTTTGTAGATAATGACAGTTCAAAAGGTCAAAGGGCATGCACCAGCAGTCATCATGCGATTACAGTTCACAGGAAGCACTTTTTGTTGCCTTTTTTTTTTTTCTTGGTTATTTTACGGACATTTATGTTTTGTTTTGTTTTTTTGTAGAAAAAAAGAATCGTCATGCCTTAGTCTAGTTGATGTTTTTTCTTTACAAATGTTATAAAACTACAAGTTGAGCGCATCTCCCCCCCCCCCCCCCCCCCCTCTCCTCTTCTTTTCTTTTTTTGATTCTCCACGGTCACACGTTGAGGATGATTCTGTGTGTTTTGTAGTTTGCATGTCTTAGTCTCAGTCCCCCCCCCCCCCCGCGCCTTCATCATTTTCTCCTGCGGTCTGGTTGTGTTTTTGTAGAGGATGTTTTGGCAGTGGCTTTTCGGTCCTAGAAAACAAAGAGACAGCATAAAACACACACACACACACACGCATAAAAAAAAAAACACAGACTCAATTATCTTTGCTGTCCAAAAATATTATCACAGCGTACTGAATGCCAAAATCTAGGGGTCTAATTTTGAAAATAAATTGAACAGAACAGCGTGTGAGTTACTGTGAGGCTCCAATATGCTGCTATAGTGGCATCTATCCAAGCACTGGGATGCACAAGTGCTTGTTTTGTGTCCCGTACCTGGAGGACTGGGTAGTATGTGTATTTCAGTGTTTAACTCTCCGCAGACTGGTGCGCTGCACTGACTGAGCGCCCTTCCTCACATCCACCCCCACCTGGAGGAAGGAGGGAGGGAGGAGGGGGGGGAACAACACTCGGACCAGTTAGCTGCTGAAGCCTCTTCATGAAGCCAGAGCGGGAAACTAACTTATCTGTCCACCTGCCAGCCGCAGTGGCTCACTGCACTCACATACTGTAATACACCAGATGTCACTGTTTTATAACTAGAGACTCATCAGCGTCATCAATTCTCTACTCAATATATAAAAATAGGTCACAAATGTGCCACGGTTTTGCCGGTAATGAATCGAAACGAAGCATGGAAATGTTTTCTACAAGAAAATGATGCAGTTTTTAAATAATGGATGTATTTTTCATGTATATAGCAAAAAATAAAAAAAAATAAAAAAAATCTCTGAATCACCATCATGGCTGGTTTGTTTTTATATCCGCTAATGGGAAAATAAATATTTTCAACCAACATTTGGCTGGTGGCTGTGGTTAATTTCCCACCCTTTGCACCAGGCTATGTGACTGAGTCACAGTAAAATGCTGTTTCCTGCTGATCTTTACAGTGTTTGTGTGTGAATATGACTCAGTGTAAATTATGAAAACACAACAGACTTACCCTTCTGGCCAGCATATGTCCGTGTTCATCAACAAACTGTGCCTCAGCAGCGTAGTCCTCTTTCTCTTCTCTCTGCAGATAAAAGAAAACAATTTGAATAAGAACATTGAGCAATGATATTCATATTGGTGCAGAGATCATTTATTTGCAATCACAATGCAGAACAGAACTAAAAACTATCCGTCATGACAGATATTTCCCATGTGTTGCACCGCACAACACATTTCTGGCCCAGCTCTGTGACTGTCATCAAAATGATCCATTTTGATGATTTTTGTTAAGTGAGGTAAAAACTCTTGATGGTTGTGAGGAAAAAAATCAAACTGAATGACTGTCTCCCCCGTCTGAAAATTCAAAATAGATAAAAAGGGATGGACAAAAAAATGTTCCCTCTCCAGGCGCAGGAAGCGGCGGGTGGTCGGGGAAGCAACCTGACCTGGACCCGCCTCTGCTCCTGTTCCCAGGCGTGTTGGCCCGCCTCCTGGTGAGAGAAGCCCAGCCCCTTGTCAAAGGGCTGCGTGCCCTGCAGGAGGCGCCCACGCAGCACCTGTGAGTAACCCGTGTCACACACCGGAGTCAGCAGAGCCTCCTGGGCCACGCGCAAGCCTGGCACGCTGCCGTCGCGTCCCGATGACACTGAGCCGACCCAGCCCTGCAGGGAGTCCTTGTCTGGTAAATAGGGCTGAAACGCTCCACCTCCCACCATCCTACAGAGCAAAATGCAAATAAAGCAAAACAGGAAAAGAGGGAGAAGTGTGTTGTGTGATGAGGATTTTTACTACAGATAGGATGCAAAATGAAGTCAGTGTGTCTACAGTTAAAGGAATCGTTTGACATGACTGAGTAAATTCGCCTATTGCCATAATCTCTATAGTCATAGAAGTAGGTTCATTACCTTTAATTGTCGGTGTATGTTGTTTTGAGATCTGCGGGGCAGAGACGCCAGCTGCTCAGCAAACACAATGGAGGTAATGGTACTGTCCCTCAAAACTCATCAAATACACAATCCAACAACTCCAAAACGCTCTCGTGGAGAAGTTGTGACCTGCACATTCACCACGCTATGAAATAATCATGTATAATTATGTAACATTACGATACATGAAGCAAATACTTGGAACTACTTGCGCTTTTGAAATCACTCCGCCAAGCAGCCATGTCTGGAATATAGTTCGGGCTGCATTTGCCTCAAAAACAACTCCTTCTCGTAATGTTACGTTATTATTTCATAGCGTGGTGAATGTGCCCAAACTTGTGACCTGCACAGAGCGTTCTAGAGTTGTTGGATTGTGTATTTGATGAGTTTGATGAGGGACAGGGGACCAGTACCGTTCACCTCCATTGTGTTCGCTGAGCAGCTGGCGTCTCTGCCCTGCCGATCTCAAAACAACATACACCGACAATTAAAGGTAATGAACCTACCCCTATGACTATAGAGATTATGGCAATAAGTAAGTTTGTCAAAATGTTGAACTATTCCTTTAAAGCCGACGTACCGGTTGTCTCCGTTGTGTTCTGAAGCCCGACTCAGTCCAATCTCACAGCGCTGGGCGTACACCTGCTGGCCTGCAACAACAGAAATCCCCTCCACTGAACCCATCCCTGCACCTCCTCCTTTTGCTCCTCCTCCTGCCGCCAGGGCCTCCCCTCTCCTCCCATCCGACCTCTGACCTCCGAGCTGGCCATTTAGGTTGACCTTGGGAACGGCGCCACTGGCCCTCACCCTGTCCCTTTCCGCCAGCGCACTTGCTGGCTCCTGTGGCGCCTCCTCCTCCTCAACCTCCCCTTCCTCCTCCTCCTCCTCCTCCTCCTCCTCCTCCTCCAGCTCCATGATGGAGCCGCTGGCCCCGCTGGCTCCGCTGCTCGGGCGACCTAAGCTGCAGGGGAGGGAGAGCGTGGCGCCCTCCGAGTCGTCGGCCCGACTGCTGCCCTCCAGTGACGAGTCCTCCACCGTGACCAGCGAGGGGCTGACCCCTGCCGGCCACACCTGAACGTCAGACATCTCCATTAATGTGTCCTCCTCTGTGGTGGCAATGGGGGCGCACTCGAGGCTGGACACTTCTTGCCAGTAGGGCTCGGCGCCCAGCGGAGAGGGCAGGCTGTACTGCATGGAGGCCGGGGACAGAAGCTCCTCCTGCACCAGCCCATAACCTGGAGGGAAGACAGGGCAAGACAAGAGAAAGACTAACACCACGCAGGCACAGCCGGGGGCAGCACGGGGAGGTGGTGGGTTCAACTGTTTCTCCATCTAAGGGAAACAGTGGGGCTCAGCCCTGTCCCAATATACCAGGGGGAATAAAAAACAACAGGATTGGTCTCTATGAAGAGAGTTTGGACGAGGAATTTAGGATTAAAACATCTTTTATCTCATTCTATCCAGTGTGATAATGGGCACACTGAACCTGAGGCAACCTGACTCCAACCAGAATAAGTCCTAGAAAATATCTATATTTTAAAGGGCAGAGCACAGGCAGAGTAACTTTACAATAGACAACAAAATCACTTTTCTTTATCTGTCTACTGTTAATTTGTCTCATTGATGCAAATCATAAATCATATTTCCATTCTCTTTACTTGAGTTTGAGGTAAAGGAGGCACTTCAGGTAACTGTCATTGGGACACAGCAGTAAGAGTGAGGTGAGGGGCAAGTGTGTGTGTGAGGTGGTGAGTGCAGGACTGTAGTTGGTCTCCATGTAAGAGAGTGAGTATACAGATCAAACAGTGTGTTCCTTGATAAGAAACAACAAAAGTGAGTCTGGAGTCATATTTTGATCGTGGGGTTGGCACAATATAGATTTTTCATAGAAGCAGTTTTACAGGTTTTACTGTCTCCCCCTCTGACATGTCAGTAAAGATAAGATTATACCAATTAGATTTCCAGATTTCAGTGTCATAATCACAAATGGAGTGAATGAACATAATATCCGCTTAAAGTCAGATCTGGGGTCTGGGTTGTTTGGGGACTACAGTAGAAATTTTGAGAGCATGGGAGAATTTTTTTTTAATTAAAAAAAAAAAAAATCTGTAATATTGTCCCAACCCTTGTCACAGGCCCCTTGGTGGGAGACAGCAGCAGCTTGCAGCTTCTGCAGAGGAAAATGCAAGTTACTGTCGCTTTCGCATTCTCCTGTAGTTGCACATCAGACTCCTGCCTCCATGCCTTTCTGTGTCTGCATCCCAAGCATCCAAATTAAGGTCACTGTGCATACACAGTCATACACATGTAAAGGCACACACATTAGACAAGCTATTATATTGAATTTTAGTGTAATGTGAGTGGATTGCTTTTTGTTTTCTAAGCTAATTGGGCCAATTCAATTAGTCTATTTCCTGGTTGCATTATGAATTATTTTGTATTATTTTGTTAAGACTGTTGATGGATAGAATTGAAATGAATAAACAATGATGTGTGTTATCAAAGATGACTCAACACACACTTTGTTTATCATTCAATGCAGAATATGAGTTGAATATAATAAGCAACATATTAACATTTTGGGGTATTTGAGAATATATATATATTTTTCGCTCTATCATGGTTTGATTATAGAAATGAGAAAACACCAGCAAAATACACGAGGACACACACAGACACACTGTCAAGTACACAAACACAAATAGATTTTCTATTCTTTAAAATATTGGTTTCAGTATCGATAACTACGTGGTACATTATGTGTCCTGTGTCTAATATAAAAAGCTAAATTTATATTTGATTCCTGACAAAATTTAGGCCCTGCATTTTGATAAGTTAACTGTACGTGAATACAATTAGATTTTTTCTTCATAGTTTGTGTATTTTCCTTTGGTCATATAATATAATCTATATTATGCTCACATAATGAAAATTTCAAAAAGTAACATTGTGAGTGGCATCTTGATTTACAAACATTAAACAAGTTTAAATGTCAATCAAAAATGTATATTATTTTTTTATTTTTTTTATTGTTTTAACATTTTAGAAAGGTAATCTGAATAAAGTTCGTAGTCTACATGTTGTCCTGATGAAACTGGAGGACGTCAATACTCGTTTTGGCACATGAGACAGATTTGAATTGGAGGTTGCCTGAATTATTGATACTGTAATTAAACACATTGTTGCATCAATGAGTTCAGATGAATGAAATTCAGTGAAACTGAACAGTAAAGGAGTACTTCACCCACAATCTAAGTTTGAATGTGTTCACATTTGTGGTGCAGTCCTGCAGAAAATGTTTCAGTTAAACATCAAGTATCACGAAAGACAAAAAATTGAATTACAATATTATACAATTTGAATGTTTGGCCTTAAGACTATCTATCTATCTATCTATCTATCTATCTATCTATCTATCTATCTATCTATCTATCTATCTATCTATCTATCTATCTATCTATCTATCTATCTATCTATCTATCTATCTATCTATCTATCTATCTCATATTTACACAGTGTGTTGTAACTAAATATTTACTGGGTTATTATGATGCAGCTATGTGCAGAAAAATTACTGAATGAAGGAATGCAGCAGAGTTTTACCTGGCCTGTGTTTAAAGGTACTGTCTATTCTTAGGTTTTGAATGCTTCGAGGTCAGAACAATCAGGGAGGATCATTTAAATTTTAGCAGCACATCAAGCTTCCAAAAATAGACTCGTGCAGCATCTCGAAGTGTGTGGCTAAAAATTGAATCTTAACTCTAACGTGGTCTACAACAGCTCTAGTCTGGACAGCAACACAACAGGATGTATTAATGAATGGGTGAAATACCTCTTTACTGTGTAAGCAACTGTGTGTCAGAGTTTATGCACTGATGGACCATAGTGTGGGTAAGCATGTGTGCGTGCGTATGTGTGTAGGTGTGCGTGTTTCTGGGATGGTACAGGGCCAGGATGATGAGAGGTGGCGTCAGAATGAGGTGAACAGGGAGGAATGAGTCAGAATTAGAATGAGGGTTAGAATGAGTTAGATGAATCTGGGTTAGCCTTTCCCTTCACTCCTTGCTATTTAAACACAAACACACACAGACGCGCACACACAAAGTGTCAAAGGCACGGGATGTGGTGAAGCACAAATCAACTCCACGGAGATTGTCATGGCACAAAAAACCAACAAAAAGACAACACTGCACAGCTACTCACGTTGCCACTGTACACACACTCACACATATTTACACACAAACACACAATACCGTACTCATACTAAAATACAAATGGGGACACACACTTTTTGGCTCACAGGTGTGGCTTAATTGTAGAAGTAATCACACACACCCAAACCACACGAACACACCTCAGAGCATTATCACTGCTGGCAAATAAGGCTCAGACAATGTTAACAGTGACTCTGTCATCAGACTTGGGCAAAAACTAGTTTACAAAAATCAATATATCTGTATGTAGATAAAACATGATAAACTTTCTGTGCAAACTATTCAAAACCATTGTTTATCTATATTGACTTATTTTGCCCATGAATGACAGACACTGTGTCACAGCAACATTGTGCGTTGAACATTATGTGCTACACAGCTGATTATGTGTTACAGCGTAGCATTAAAAAGAAAAAAGAAAGAAAAAACACACACCATTTATTTTACAAGAAAAGAAAAAGAAAAACATTTGTTTGTTAATATAGCATTTAAAACAAGACTGAAATACACCCACTGAACAGAGAAAACATTTTACATTGTGAAGAAAACTTTAATACACTGAAAGCATGCCATGCACACAAAGATGTCATTATCAAAAAAGAGCAAACTTTATTTTGTACAGCACGCACACACAAAAACACACTGACACACACACACTTTCATATCATCATTTTAGGTTGTTATGGGTTTAATGTATTTTCAGATTTAAGTATTACACTGAGTCTTTAAAGTTTTACACATAAGTATCTTGCATACTGAGCTAAGTAAAGTGATTGGCTTATACTAACAGTAATTATTACTGCAGCCAGAGTCTGAAACATGCACACGCACACACATACATACACACAAACAGATACCGTAACAGCAAAGCATGCAGCATGCACGTGCACAAACTGTAGTACACACACAGAGCTGGATTGAGAGAGGAGGAGAGGGTCCCCCGCTCGACTGAACGAGGGAGGAGCGCGGGAAAATAAGATGACAAGAGAAGAGGAGGCCCAGAGGTCAACATGAGGTCATATGAGGTCAGAGGTCGGACAGGAAGAGCTGTGCGGAAGAAGAGCAGGAGGAGGGAGGAGGAGGAGGAGCAGGGCGGCTGGGCAGCAGATATGACATGTTATAGGTTCAGAGACAGACTGAGAGAGAAGGATAAAGGAAAGAGAGAGAGAGGACATCCCGAGCGAGAGACAAAATTTCGAGGCCGCTTCGACATCGTAGTTGCGTAACGATGTCTGCTGCCGGTCAAGTGACGTGAAATTCTGTCTCGTTCTCGGGGAAAGAAAGAGAAAGAGAACGAAGGAGGAATAGAAACAAGGTATGAAGGCCCAGAGCACACTATCATCTGTGTACTAGTGCCACTTTAGACTAGTGTATCCATCCCAGGCACACACACACACATGCACGTACTGTATGCACACGCACACACAGACACCGTGTGTATGTGTGCACACCCTCACGCTGCCACACACACACACATTCACATGTTATCTACAAACACATCCATAATTAAAAATCAGGAATTACTCATAAGTGTCGGCTTGTTTGGCCTTAAATGTGGTGTTACAGTAATAGAAGTGAAAGGGAGTTTAATCCTCGTTTCTCATATCGAGTCAGAGCAATCAGAACCGTCATGTTCAAGGGCTCGAATATGAGGTGTGGAAAACTGTAACGGAAAAAAAACATGACTTGTGCCCCAGTGCCCTTTAGTGCATGCTGCAAAAGGCCGGGTTCATGGTGGGAGAATGACACCATTCATCAGACCTTAAAAAACATGACTTGAGATTTAACATCATCATCATCATCATCATTTCCATGAGCAGCAAACCACCATGCAGCCCGAGGTCTCTTCAACTTACCCCTTCTGAAAAACGGGGGTCTAATAACTCGAGGCTTGTGCACTAGACGCAATGGCCTTGTGTCCGTGATCTCTTGTGGAGCAACAGAGACAGGGTGAGACTGTTACCCACACTCAAAGGAAGGCAGGGAGGTTTTTTTTTCAGAGGTGGAAAGTAAATGAGAACAACAGCTCACCTTATTGCACTGAGCAATTTTGTCTCAGGTTTTCAGTAGTGCTGATTACACTTACTGTACCAATAGGAATAAACCCTCAAGGAATAACTTAAATCTTTAAAAAAAACAAAACATTTTCCTTGTTTATTTTCTACTAATATAATACTAATATTTTTTTTTTCTAATGGCACTGATCACACCAAATACTGTACTCGACAAATGAAGTAACTGAACCCTCAGATTTTGCTTGAGCAGGAATCCCTGTAAACTTTCCATTTCTGATCATCACAGATCATCATGGGGCAATTACTGTATCATACAATGAACTTAACATTTCATATTTCATTCAATTTAAAAAAAAATCATCTAGCACACTCCTTCAAAACTTTATTAACAATCATACTTATTGTCTGATATCTTGACTCTATTTTAAAATTAAAATGATTGGTAACATGCTGTAGAAAGTAATATTGTTTCACTTGGTTTAAGGCAACAAGGTATTAAGGCTAAATACAGAGTTACATTACTAGTTTAAGGCACTTTTATGGGTCTAAAAGTAGCAGGATAATTTAGCGTTCACTGATAAATACGCTAAATTCTGATTTGAATATAGCACGTGTCTTGTGTGCGTGACGTTCGTGTATGTGTGTCTTACCATTGATGATGCTGGGGGACAGCAGGGTGGAGTCGCGGTCGATGAGTCGGCAGGCGCCCTCCTCCAAAAGGCCGGGCACCGGCTGCGGAGCCTGACCCTCCACAGACGTCACGATGTCTGCGCGGTCTATGTTCCTCAGAGCGATGTACAGGCTCTCCACTGAGAGGGAAACACAGCGAGGGCAGGGGGTAGATGGGGGGAGATGGAGGGACACACAGGAGAAAAAAAAGAAGAAGAGTGTGTGCGGAGAGGAGAGATAGGATAGGAGATAGGAAGTTAGAGAGTATTCTGAAAAAAATGTAGTTAACCTGCTGATTAAACTGTCAAAAATAGCTCTATAATTTGATCACGTGATGTCGGATTCACTCCGGTGCTGCAACTGAGGTCTCTGAGAATGTCTCTCTGATGTGAATCAGTTTCTATATGTATGATAAATGAATTAAACAATAAATACTGTCTCAAAAGACTGCATCAGTGATACACAGCTGTGTTGAGCTTACTCTTGGCCCTTTTGCCTTCTCTGCAGGCCCACAGGTTCAGCAGGGCGGAGCTCTGGTCCAGCAGTGAGTTGGGATTCTCCACACGGATCCTGTTGATGTCGTCCACACCGAACTGAAGCTCTCGAGCCAGCTCTGCCGGGAGGACGAATAGACAAATCAGAACCACACATTCAGCAGAAAGACACATACTGTACTGATGGTTACATAATCAAAACAACTGACCTGCCCAGCTCAAACCCAGCTGCTCAGATATGATGTTGATTTTGAACTCAGTCCTCTCCATGGCGTTCACTGTGGCTAGAGAGACAAAAAAACAGCTGGTTTAGGAACACCTACAGCTGCACACAAAGCCAGTGTCCCCTTAACTAAACTTACGTGATTGTAGCTACGACACTGACTTTAAACTCACACTGTATTTGGACAGTCCAGTTGATATCAAAGCGTCTAGAATCCGCTGGTGAAATGTTACGTTTTGGACTTAATACAACTTGGGACTCTCCAAATAAGTGTATTTGAAAGTTATGGCGCTTAGATATTTGAGACACTTGCTATCTGATTTCTTTGGTTTAATTTGCATCGTCTGTTTCTTAAAAGACGTGATGTTGATAGCAATACTTACCTTGACAAAAGCATGTCTCTGTTGGGGGGGAAATAAGCAGTACCCACAGCATTGTTTTTGTCCATATAATCCTCAGGGTTAGCACACCATATGGGCAGGGGGAGGTTAGAGTTTGGGGCTCATTCAGGTGCTAGTCCCTCCAGTCAAAGTAGCATTCAGTAACAGTTACAGAGGGACTGAAGTGCAATGTAGCAGCGCTGTGTATTTGATAGACAGAAAAGGCCTTTCCCACTCAAGCCCACCGCCCCCAACACACCCATCAGCACCACTTAAAGCAACCAGAGCGGCCATCTTGCCTCTGTTTGTTTACCACAGGCCAGTATAAGGGCTCCTCTGTCTAGCTCCACTGCGAGGTCCTGCCCATTCCCAGTGCTAAGCTACAGTGCTAATGCTAATGGTATCTGCTGCCATGCCATTGGAAATCGCAGTGGAGTCACCAGCGCCATGCAAGAACCAATCACAGAAGTCATTCATCGGTTGTCATAGCTACCAGGACACTGAGGAAAAGAAGAGGCTTATTTGCCCATTGTGCCATGGAGCCATTTTTGGAGTCATGTTGAAGATTTTGCTGTTTGTGACTTTTGGTCACACACATTCAATAAAGTTTCTTCTAACTGCGCTGCAAAGAATTCTGGGGCATATTATTTGTAGAGCAGTGTATTGCATCCAAGGCTCAGTCTTTGTGCCATGCGTGCACGCGAGACAGATAGAGGAAAATAGGAGGAGGGTAGAGTGGGAAGCAGAGGGTCATGGGTACAAGGGGCAGTGCAACATTCAGTGCCCGTCTCCACGTTATTTATATCAGGAGCGGGCCGAGAGTCAGGCAGCGAGGCACTCACCCACACCAGGCTCGTTCAGTGCACTGTAGCGCTCCCTCAGGGCCAGAGGGGTTAAGGTTCTCCTGCGCTCCTCGCTCCCAACAACCTGAAGATGATTTAAAACAACAAAATGGTTTTACAATCACATTACAGTTTGTCATTAATGCAGCACTTTTTTTTAACTCCTTGCGACCCACAGCGGCTTGAATCACATTCGCACCAGGTACAGTAAATTGTGGACGTGCTGCTGGTACAATGAAAAGGTTACATGAATATGAGTGCATAAGGGGGTTAGGGGATGGGTATTCAAGGGTAAAGCATAAAATATTCATCTGTTCACTGAGAATGTGAGCTGTGTGCATAGATTTTGTGGATAGTGATCGAAAGTGACCTAAAAAAGATCACCTGACTGTTCAATGAAGTCTCTGTATGCAGGACTTACAGTAAACAGACTACTCTGCGCTCTATACAGCAATATTATCACAGGAAGTTCTCCATTAATAATAAGCAGGATATTTCTAAGTCTTCACATAGTGTTCTAGCCATGAAGATCACACCTGCTTTTGTTGTCAAGGAGATTTCTCTCCCTTCCAGCATTCATCTTGTTTTCCTTGGCCTCACTTATTGCCCAGGCCATAAAGACCTTCACTGTGTTACACAATGTGTTACTGTTTAGACATTGTTGTATAACATAATGAGAAATTGGTGAGGCACTACTCTGAGTTTCTTGCTGTGGACCGTGTGCTGCTCATCTTTCTCTCAGTGGCGCACACGATTCCAATGACAACAGTGTTATACCTTGTCGAACAACTTTAGAAAAGCCTGACTTCTTATTTGGAGAATGTCACGTGGCCAGACCTCTGTCTCATGAAGCACATGGATGTCTAGGGGAAACTGAAGCACAAAGGTTTGCGTGTATGTGCCTGCGGCGGTGTGTTTGGGATCGAGTCCTTACCTTGACACAAGGTGGCATGGTTATGTTAAGGTTACACAGTACGTGCTGTGTGTCCTCGTACTTGGTGCACTTCCGCAGAAAGGATAGAAAGCCGGCGGCTTCCTTGTTGCTATCTCTGACCTGACATAAAGAAAAGACAGACGGACAGAGGAAGAGAAAGAAAAAGAGAAGAAAAAGGAGGAATGTGGAGGAAAAAGGAGAGAGAGAGAGAGAGGAGCGAGCAAAGGGATTAAGACAGAGCAAAGAGGAAAGGAAAGAAGTGGATGGAGGAGACAAGATAAGAGATCGAGAGCGAAACAGAGAGATAGAGAGGGAGAGGAGGAAGAAAAACAGATCAGAACAGGTATTAGATTCCTCCACAGTGTCTCGTGCATGTGGCGCAGTAACATGGGACGAGAAGCAGGGGGAAACAGGGATGAAAGCAGTCCACAGGCAGGCGAGAGGGAGAGATTTACCTGCACATTTTACCTGGACGTCTGTCAGACCAGACAGTTACAGAGTGACCGTGAGAGAGAGAAAGAGAGACAGTGAGACAGACACGTACAGACAGGCAAGGCCGCAAGATAGGAAGGCAGGCAAAGAAAGTGAGGGAGTCACAGGACATGCAAACAATTACCCAAAGAGAGTCGACAGGTTGATAGGTAAGTTGTTTGTTGCTTGTCTACTCCGTAATGACAAAGATATTTATCATTCAACTAGGCGATGCTGAACAGTAGTGTGTGTGTGTGTGTGTGTGTGTGTGTGTGTGTGTGTGTGTGTGTAACATTGACGGACACACACAGAGAGAAAAGACAGATGCTGACGGGGAAGTAGATGAAGAGCCAAACGAATGAGTGAACAAATGAAGGAAACTTTACATAAATATAATTACAAGACAGACATAAAGAGGCACAGCTACAGTGTAAGAGAAGGACATTAAACAACAAAAATGTAATGAGAGAAAAGAGACTGTGATGTGACTCAATTATGATCAGAAAGAAGGAAAAACTTAAATAAACAGTGTAGAATTACATTAAATTGGGTCAAATATTACCTTTGGTTAGAAATACAAATGATTTAACAACCACACAGATGGAAGAGACAGACTGACATACACATCATGTAATGTAAATATATAACAGCAATGACCAATAATAACTGACTGACCTATAATAATCTGTATCATATTAAATGAAAGATTACACTTGTTTAACTATGTTATTATCCTTAGTGCGTGGTGCTGAGTGGTTGTAGATCTGAAATCGCACAGGCTAAAGATGAGACATGAGAAAGTGTAGCTCACAGATATCACAGTGAAAGGCAAACACACACAAAAAAACACCATAGGAACATGTTGTCTGGGGGATCAGCGGGTGAAGGGGATGGGGGGTAAGGGGGTGGGTGAGACTGACTAACTGACGAAGAGGATCCTTGACACACGCCGGACACAACAACTGCATAAACAAAAAACCACAGTACTGTATGAATACACAGCGAGTGACAGAAAAGGCGGGCGTATGAACAGTGGGATAGAGACAGACCTTGACAGAGACGGGCAGCCTGTTATCTCTGAAGGCCTGGAAGCTGAAGCTGCGAGGCTGCTGGGTGGCCTTCCTGATGGGCACCAGGTTCCCAGAGCACTCCAGGTGCAGCGGCATGCCCTCCATCAGCTGTTACGGGTGACAAGATAAATCAGACCACCAAGAGCATCGTGAGAATGGTTTCACCCTGGCAAAAACAGCCGGAGTGAGGGTTGTTATAATAACAAAGACACAAACTCTTCTACTCCCGGTAAAAACACTGCACTTGCAGGATCGTGCTCTGCACAGTGGAGAGGTTTGGGAAACAATGCAAACAGAGCCCACAGTTAAATATCATCTTTCTTTTATTAGGAAAATAAAAAAAACTGTAAGTGCTTCTTTTCCAGCACTCATACCGGCTACAGGCTTCTAATGCCTTTTCTATTACATCCATTGAGTATGGCTTTTAAGTAGCCTCACTTAAATTGATAGATGGTTTAAAACAAGCGCAAACTGCCATATTGATCTCCATAACACCTTTCCCTCGACATTGTTACCCCTTTGCTCCTGTACTGACCTCAATATCTCGACTGCGGGCCACTTCACTGAAGTTTTCATGCAGCTCCAGCGTCTTGTCCATCTTGTCGTCCGTCATACAGTAACAACGCAAGCGTCCCTCGCGCACTTCGTTCATCTTGGCGAAAATAACAAACTTCGCCATGTACGGCACAGCCATTAGCTCCCGGTACAACAAGTTGGCAAAGGTCACTGCCTCCGCAGTGCGTGGACAGTCAGCCAGCCAGAACCTGAGAGAAGAGAAGGAACATGTCAGATGGAAACCTGATTAACATGCAGATGTGGGTGAGAGAGCAGGGGAGGAAAGCAGACGGTTGTTTCACTAACGGTTGAGGTGCTCACCTTGCAGACACGTTGGTGGTAAAGTTGGCACAGTTATTGGCGTACATGAGCTTCGTGGTTCCAGTGATGTCCTCCCACTGAGCTGGTGCTGTTCCACCTGTGACGCAACAACCACATTGTGCCACTCATGTCCTGATTTAAAGGGATAGTTCAACATTTTGGCAAATTCGCCCATTAACATAATCCCTATAGTCATAGGGGTAGGTTAATTACATTTAATTGTTTGGTTCATGTTGTTTTGAGATCAGCGGGGCAGAGACGCGAGCTGCCCAGCGAACACAATTGAGGTGAATGTCGCTCAAAACTAATCAAATACACAATCCAACAACACTTTTGCCATGCTATGAAATTATTTTGTATAATTATGTAACATTACGACACACAAAGCAAATACTCGGAACTACTTGCGCTGTTGAAATCACTCCGCCCAGCAGCCATGTCTGGAATGTAGTTCCGGCTACACATTTGCCTCGAAAACAACTCTGTCTCGTAATGTTACATTATTATTTCATAACGTCGAGAATGGGCGGGTCACAACTTCTCCATGAGAGCGTTTTGGAGTTCTTGGATTGTGTATTTGATGAGTTTTGAGGGACAGGGGACAATGTACCGTTCACCTTTGTGTTCACTGAGCAGCACACGTCTCTGCCCTGCGGATCACAAAACAACATGCACTGAACAATTAAAGGTAATTAACCTAACCCTATGACTATAGGGATTATGACAATGGATGAATGAATGAATGAATTTGCCAAAATGTTGAACTATCCCTTTAAGGTTAGAGACCCCTAAATATACACTTTTTTATGTTGCACATTTTATGTTGTACGATCACTATCACTACATCACCGACTTCTTGTTTATTTAGTCATCTTCAAAGTGGATCATACCAATGACACTGCAGAGAAGGCGCAAGCTGGTGGTATCACCCTCCCCGGCATCCCGAGGACTCTCTCTCCAGGACGGTGGCAATGGGATGCGCAATCCGATTGGACGGTGGAATTTGCGTCGGCGTGGTTCGATGGTAACCACTGGGCTGAAGGTCGCCTGGTTACCGAGCTGTCGAGTCAGCAATTCATCTGGAATTGGC
This sequence comes from Trachurus trachurus, assembly GCF_905171665.1. NCBI lineage: Eukaryota > Metazoa > Chordata > Actinopteri > Carangiformes > Carangidae > Trachurus > Trachurus trachurus. Next base: position 18,659,641 of record NC_139908.1, on the reverse strand, counting down.
TGCGCCTGAAAGTGGAAGTGGTGAGGGAGAAGGTTGTTGAGAGAGAAGATGCCAAAAAAAACAAAAAAAAAAACAGAATATGGGATACGGAGTTGAACAGAAGGCTCGGGGGGTAAATATGTGAGAGCTGAACTCAAGCACAAGCACAGTATAAAAGCTGAAGTAAGTGTAAGTAATCCTAAAGGGAGAGGCAGGGAGTGGAAACAAGGAGAGGGCACCAAACAAAAAGAACAGGACATGTGCAGTAGACTAAAACATCAAACTCGCAGCCATACTCACACATGCAACCAATTCATATTTCACACCTGACCCAACTCAGATCAGTGCATCAGCTCGGTCAGTGTGCCTCACAACTTAAATCAGGGAACTGAGGAGTGATGAATGGCTGGATAAAAGGAAAACATAAACAGAGCAGCATAAGCATAAAGCAAAACTTGGACCCATGCAGTTTCCTTAAGTAACATCAGTGCTTTGACAGACAACGTAAACAATGTGCGGTGAAGTGATCGAAAATGACTGAAATGTGGAAACCATGATCTGTCATAATCTCTCCGTTGTGGAAAAAAACAAGTCCAAGCGGAGGTGTTACGGTATGAGCGTATGCCAAGTTCCCATATGTGTATCTGTGGTGGTCTGGATGAGTGACAGGCAGCGACACATTCGCCAAAAAACATGTGTTGCAAATGCTAATTTTTGAAAGACTGCAGGCTGAGACAGACACACTGCTCAGGTCAAGTTGTCTGGTTCTTGGCAACAGCGCGTGCAGGGTTGTTTATACTGTACCTTTATATCAAACAGTATTCTGAAGACATAAAAACCCATTTTGTCAATGATCACTAATGGTCTCTAGAGCACTTTCTCTAATGAGAGATTTTAGAGTTACAGTTTTTGTCCTTGCTTTTGTTTTGAAGTTTAAAATGTCTTTGAAAATGGGGGGCGAAGTTCGGTTGGAGAATAGTGATAAAGTGACATTAATGGAAATCAATGGCTAAAAGGAATGTGGGGCCATATAAACAATTTACACTAAATGAAAAAAAAGCAGGTTTCTCTTGACATTGAATCAAAAGTATTTTAAGGATTTATTCCTTGTCCTAGAGATGCGACTTCTCCACCGTTCTTAAGTTTCCTTCAGACATAATCATCATAATAATCATCTCTCTGCAGTCTAGTGTATTACTGCTCATTTACTAAATAGAACATCAACTTCAGGGTGTGATATTTATGAGATTTAGACTCATAAAGTTTGCAGGATAAACACAAAAGGTATGTGCTTTGGCTTAGACCAGTGAGTCACAGACTGACAGTCAGCTGTTGTGTAATTCAAACATCTGTCCATTCATGAAAAACACCAGATTGTAGAATAACAAAACACCCAAGCAATTACTAAAGGTGTGGATCTGCAAAGAGTTTTTCTCGTGGATTTAAATCTGCTGTTCCCTGTTCTTTCTGCTTTTCTAATTCCTCCCCTCCTCCTGTATTTGCACTGTAATTTCAACTCTTCTTCTTACCTGCAGTCCCAGTCTCACTCTTTTGGTGACGGCTGTCTCAGGGAAGATGGCCTCCACGTGGGGCACCAACTTAGTGGTCAGCCGACCCCCCTCGGGCCCAATCAGATCGCTCTCCTGCTGAATGCGGGAGACCACGGCGAAGTAGAGGGGGAAGTCGGTGGAGATGATTCGACGGATTCTCTTCTTCTCCAGCTCCTCTTGACTCTCCAGGTCTACGGATGGACCAGAAGAAAAGAGAGAAAGGAGAGAGATACAAAAAGAAAGAGAAAGAGGATAAACACTAGACCACAGCTTAGGAAAGATACATCACTGTACAATTAGTGTGTGGGTGAGAGAAACTTCTGCATTACTTTGCTCTAACAAAGTCTCCTCCTCTCTGTGCCCTTGCTCTGCGACTCCACAGTCACACATCAACACTGCCGATGACTAATCTGCAACTGTGCAAGGTCTCACTGAGAATGACTTCCATTACCGTCACACTGACCTTCGTCCATGCCATTCAGAATAGTTTCTAAGACTTCGTCGCCATAGCGATTGCGATGTTCCTTCCACACGGAGCCATTTTCACTGCGAAGCACCACGAGCTCTCGGTCCCCTCGGCCCAGTGAGGCAAAGTGTGGGATCTCCACGATTACTGGCCTGTGGAGGAAGCAACACTTTTACTACATCAGTATTAGTTGGAAGAAAAGACGAATTGTGTTTTGTGACACATGCCTTGTTGTAACCTTTCTGTAATAAAACAAAACGGTAATATTAAACTTTTTTGCTGTTTTGTTGAACTGCACCATCATTTAGTCTGTCCATGTGAGCGAATTAAAGGATGAGTGTCCACTAGATGGCAGAGAAATCATGATATAATTCATGTACAACAAAAAAGCATCTTCAATAATCTTTCAACTCATTTACACAAGATTTGAATATTCATAAGAATAAATAAAAGTGTTTTACCAACTGCAAAGTTGACTCACCCGAGGAACTGCATACTGGACGGCCCTAGAGAGATGATGCGGCTAGCGAGCCCCTCCCCCTCCACCAGCGGAGGAGGCGTTGTCAGTTTCTGAGGTTTGACCAGGCGGCAGGTGATGCGCGTGGGTGCGGCGCAGGTTCGGGGAGGAATGATGACCCGTAGCCCGTGATGTCTGCTGCCCCGCATGGAGCCGCCTCGAGCATCCACCATGAAGCTCACCAGGAAGCTGAGGAGTGGTGATGTAATGATGGGTGGCATTAAATTACCTCTATGATCGACATACATTGCGCATGTCTCCTATGTGAAGTCTGTTTTGAAATGATCTGATGTTTCACTCTGAGGAGTAATTCATAAAGGAAAACACCAATTCACGGTGTTGGTGCCCTTTTCACTTGATTGTCTGAGTACGGCAGAGGAGGACAGGCCATCTGGAGTGGCCACTAAGTGCAGCAACAATGACATGAAAAAAGAGTCATGCTGTTTGATCCTGCATCAGACAGTCAGCCTCATATGGGTGTGAGAGTGTGTGTGTGTCTGACAGGGTGACTCTTCTCTTCTTATGAGTCCATCTCACACACACCCTCACTTTATATTCTGCTTTTCAAATGCTGACTCATTGTGCTCTGCATATATTATGACTAAGCAGACAATGAATGATCATCATGCTGCATTAGCCTCATGGAACTTGTCATAATACATGAATTAATGTTGTATCCATTTAGCAATATAAACAAAGTAAAACAGCGAGCAGACGAAACACTTTATGATCCTCAACATGCATCATTTATGTATCGTCCAAATTACAATATCTACATTAAATAAAAACACTCCCATTTTTGTTGTCAGTCACAGTCTGAACCCCAGACTGTGTGTGTCTGTGGTTCAGTCTGTGGTTCAGTCCTGGGGACATCACTGATGTTTTAGCATCATGAATAAGAGATGTTGTAACATTAATGAGAACCAGTCAAGTGAAAAGTGCAGCATTAACTGTGCTTCTTTAATTGTGGTTTTGATTATGACTTCACTTCTTAGATAATTGTTTTTTCTTTTGCAATTAATTGTCAGTCACACTGACATGGTCATTAATATTTGATCTAAGTAAGATTAAAATAATGATACATTCTACACAGCTGAAATCTTTGACATTCAGCATCACATATTATCCCTTTACTCCATCTGCAGCCATGTCCTGTGTCCTTGTACATTCCTGTACACTGTAATGCTGCTAATCTCACACAGTCTGCCAAAAATCCTGTCTTCATGATGATAAGCCAGACTTGCAGCATCACTGAATAACACAACTGAACGTGACTAAAATAAAAAATGAGTATTAAGATGCAGCGACATGTTTTATTAGCTTACCCCGTGTGGATGGGGCTGGCCACAGGGCTGACGTTGTCGGAAGTCTCAGTGGCAGGACTGCTCGGGATGAGAGAGTCTTCATCATACTCCTTTGGCAGGGGGATGGGGGTGTGCTGAGGTCACAGATGGAGAGAAAGAAAGCCAGTGAATAATCGAGAGGCAGTAAAATAACCATGACCGAAAAGATTAAGACGGTGAAAAGCGAGGGGAATGACAGAGAAAAGACAGACAGAGGATAGGAGAAAGAGAGAGAAGATCAGAAGGTGATAACATAATTCAGAGCTCCGTGAAAGAGAGTGTGAGAAAAGAGAGAGAATGATGGACAGAGAGTGAGGCAGACAGTGAAACAGGAGACAACACAGTAGACGACAGGGAGGATAATCAGAACCCAAAAGAGGAGATAAAAATAAATATCAGAATACTCTATTATACTGTAGCTACTTGACTTTAACAGGTGAGTATGTGTCTTCAATGGGATAAATAAATATCACATGGTTACAAAATGCAATGCCTGCTCTAGTTGTCATGAGTTAAGCCTACCTGATCCAGCAGAACCGTCTCTGGGGACACACAAGGGATCCTGGGAATAGCAGGAGAATAGGGCCTGTGGCAGAGGAAGTGAGGATAATATAAGACAAGAGACGATGACGGCTATTATTATGTGATAAAAATGTTAATGGAATCATTTTATCTCGTGCTGCTACTACTAATAATTTAAGACAGAGATAAATTATCCATGCCAGTCATTCAGAGTCTTAATCAATTCAATTTTAAGGCATTTATTTTTCAGAAGCTGCACAGAGTCTTACGTGGTACCCATGCCGCCCTCAAAGTCTCTTAAAGTCTTCTTGGGGGAGAGGAAGTCGTCGTCCTGGTCCTTGAAGTCATCAAGCTTTAAGTAGCGTGCTCCATCCATCCCGAGCAACTCGTCTCCTGTGGGCAAAGTAAAGAGGTCAGCAACGTGGAGGGGGAGGAACGGTGAAAAAGACGAAGACTGGCAAAGGACAGGTTGCAAAAGAGCACATGAAGAATTAAGAGAGAAAAGGACAAGACCAGGGGAATACAGGGCAGAAATGATGCTGAGCTCAGCTCTCAGGTTCTTCCACTCAGTCATAAAATGTATGTTTATTGCTCTAATCTGCCAATGTTCCTCAATTCATTTAGTCTTGTTGTTTTTTATGAGTGACAGTATCTTGAACTGCGGGCTGGGCGGGACCTCTCCACTCGAATCAAAATAGTGTCACTTATAATTGAATTGTCCACAGGTGGAAGTAGTAATTGTCACATCACCATACATCCCATCCCTTCACCTTCATGAAACCACAGAGATAAAAAAAAAAAATGGCCACAAAACAATTTTCAGAGATATTTAGTCCAAGCGATGGAGTCAGACCAACAACAATTAGAGCCAATGGAAACCAAAAGAGTGAAAGAAGAGGATCGGTAAGACAGTGAATATCAACACAGTTTAGGACACTGCATGGACGGCAAACTGCAAGGCACCTGGTGACAGCTTTTTTTAGTGAGCATGCCCATTAAAGATGAAATCACATGTGGTGATGGTTGTTTCTGTGTAGGAGAAAACACCTCAATTATTAAGGAGGAATGATAGTGAAATAATAATCATCACAACACAACAACAGTAAATAAACCACTTTAAACCACTGAGCTGTTGACAGACGATTAAACATGAATTAGTACGAGCTGTCCAGGTAAACAAAACAAAACAAAACAAATGGTACAGTAGAAAAAAGCAACAGAATTAAAAACAGACTGAAGATGAAGCCTGCGTGTGAAAATGCTTTCAAAACATGTTGTAAAAATTGCAGGGGTTTGATTTAAGTTTGAATTTTTTCAAAGCAGAGAGACAGCGTAGTGTAAACAGCGACTGTTTGTGTTGTTTAGAGAAGCATGTCACAGCTGGGCCACAGCATGTGCGTAATCAGCTTATTGATCAATTAGGCTGTAAAAGGCAGGGGGAACTTCATCGCTGAATTGGAAGGAAGCCGTTTATCTTTTAAATGCAGAAATACTGGAATTATATCAATAATTTGTCCATGGACAGATGTGCACTGAACGCTGGTAAAAATAAGGAAGATGTCGTGACTACATGCTGATGAGGAACTGAAATTTTTAAATAAACCTCTGAGCACGAGGAAGAGGAGGAGAGAGTAAAGATAGAGGCGATAAAGATAGAGACAAACAAACGGGGCTGGAGTTGAGAGCAGACTCTGATTAGAAAGACAATTAGTGACGCACAGAGAAAATGAGAGAGTACAACTGCAATGAAGGCACAAAGTTCACTAGCCACCGGACCGGACAAGGCAGAGATACACACACAATCCTACCTAACGTTAGCTGGGCAACCCCTACAAAACAAATGGAGAAGGGCGTTATCAACAGTCATATTTACATATTTGAATTCATTGTGGTACTTCTGATATGTCAGTGTACCTCCCAAACAGTCAGAGCTGAAAATGAATTTCAAAAAGCTGTAACGCTGATAATGAAATCACGTAACCTACCTTCATCCTCTGAGACGTCCAATATCTCATCCACCGTCTCAGGAAAACTCATCCGATGCTTCTCTGTGGTGATCTGTGAGGAGCAGGGGGATGTCAGAGACAGAGGAGGGAACGAGATGGAGAAGAAAAGAGAGGAGAACAGGTGAGGGAGCTGAACCTGATCAAGACAAGGAAATGATTTTTCATTGAACATCTTGAATCACGACGTGCCAAGGCCACCTCTTTTGCGTATCGGTGTAACCATGTGAACAATGCATGATGAGTTGCTCACCACGGAGACGGACTCCTCGGTAACGAGCTTCAGCACGTCAATGACAGAGATGTAGCCCAGACGCTTTGCGATGCCCAGGGGAGACGTTCCATTCTGCACGGAGGAAGATGAGAAACATTAACCCAAATATTTCCACTGAGTTTTCTCCCTGTGTACAATAAAACATGTCATTCTATCAGCAGAAGGTGTTGGATAGCAAAGCAAGTATTCCCAGCATCTTAATATAATTTTACAGATGTTAAAATGTTTAAATAAACACACAAAATTAATTAACATACAGAACACCGGATAAAGCAAATGTAAATATGCTGTAGTTTATAATGGGAAAACTGATGTTAAGTAACTGTTGATCTACAGTTTAAAACAAAACATATATCCAGTGCTTATTTAAGAGAGACAAACCAAATGTAAATATACAACATGTAGTTTGTTTAAGTACAGCTATTTAAATCTGTGGCTAAGAAAACGACACAGATTGCAAAGGTACAGTACATTATCGTCGGCATAGAGGGGTGAACGGTGACAGAAAATGAGATCACCATGGATGGGTGAGGTATCTTAATCGTAGTCCCTCCCACAGGTGGTGCACTTGAAGGCTGAAGTACAGTGATATTATGGTGGAAAGTATACTGACCATCTTCCTTTAGAATATTTAGGAGGTGGTCAACATCGTCAGAGGCAAAAGCTGAGTGCGGTGTTAAATAGAAGTGATCAGAGGGAGGGGTGAATGTCATTTTAGATTGATGCCTTCAAAGATTTATTTGATTATTTGTTTCCATGTTAGCTATTGGACACACACACACATTTATGTTTCTCCAGAGATACCACTGCCAATCATTTGGGGTGCTCTACAGGAAGAGGAAGACTATAATAGCATAAAGAAGGTATTCTTAAAAGCATCTCACCGAAGTAATCTCATTGGGCTGGGCTCCGTGTTTCAACAACAGGGTGACAATATCAGTGTGGCCCTGCTGAGCTGCCTGGTGCAGAGGGGTGTAGCCCATCTGGGGAAATAAAGAGGGAGGAAAGCAGGTTAGATCTACTGTATTTATCTGTTGCCTATCTACTGTAGTTATAAGAACCACTGAAAACACTACACCACTACTTATCTCCACTCCTTGACACAAACATTCATATAGTACTTTTTCCCAACACATATAGCTTTGGATTCAGTATCTTGCCAAAGGAATGGGCATGTAGACTGGAGGAACTGGGGATCAAACCACAGACCCACTCATTAGTGGACAGCCCACTCTACCTGCTGAGCAAACCCCGCCCTCTAGGATCCATCTATGCCCTTTTGCACCTAAACACCAGTTTTGCTCCAGCTAATCTGCTCATACTGGGTAACTAATTACTGATGCTTAAACAAGCAAGTAACCAGAAACATACAGCAAATCAACACATGGAGTACACATCTTATATAGTCATATATAGATGTAGTGTAAGTGAGATAAACCAAGGTTACCCTGGTCTTGCTGTTCACATGTGCCTGCTGCTGCAGGAGGAACTTCACCATCTTGATGTTGCCATAGTGACAGGCCACGTGAAGGGGGGTGTAGCCCATCTGAGACAAGGAGAAAGAGAGACAGCTGGTTGTTGTTCAGAGGCTTCATTGATGTCTCCTGATGGGAAGCTTGGAGCTTCGGAAAACATGTGTAAACTCAGACAAACATGAGCATGCACAAGACTAACAGGGTGGCAATTATTTCATGTTTTTTTATCTACATCTTAAAAAATGGATTAGCTGGTGTGAAGAATGCGTGAATTAAATATTTATATTATCATAAATTTGTTTCATTAAGAAATTAAATTATATCTTCTTGCGATTAACTTCTCCACTCACTGCTGGGTTTTTATGACAAAACACTGGAGGTCTGCCCAGATCTTAAAACTCATTTCTCATTTCTGTCCTGCAGGCACGACTCGAGACGAAAAATTACAACATCGCCTTCATCGGCAAAGAGAAATCAAAGACATCTTTTAAGTCATATAATCGTGTAATACTCATTTTGTTGGCAGTTGTGTTACCTACCCGTGAAGCAGCGTAAACAGAGGCTCCCTGTTTGACCAATGTGTCAGCGATGCCCACATGACCCTCCTGAGCCACCAGATGTAGAGGGGTCAGTCCGTTCTGAAAAGAGACGAAGAAACAACAAAGAGAGATGAGCGGTGTGTCTTTGATGCACAGCATTTTGACTGATTGATTCAGTCTTTATTCAGTCAGTCATCACGTAATACGACAACTATCAACACTACAAACATTGTCAACAAGGTAGTGACAGAAGCATAATGCTTATACTGTATTTACATGCCTGTCCTACATAGCAAATTGAGCAGATTAAGCTACCCTTCAGAATTTTTACAATATAGGAAAAAACAAACAAGTAAACATAAAAAGCAAAACTAATTAAATATAGGAGTAGAAAAGAAATCGTTAAATAACAGAGAGAAAGGAATAAAGAGAGAAAAACAAACATTAACATTTTGTAACCTTCAAAAACTGCCCTTGAACTGCACTCACTTTGAAAACCGAAAATGAACTACAGATTTGTAAATCGATGTTAGCGTCAAATCATTCAATTTCATAACATGAGATTTCATAAACAGTGGATTAGTATGTTCATAGTAACCAGCCTTATTAATAATACGTACGGCTTGTTTTAAAGATTAGTCTAATGTCGTACCTTATTTCCCAGGTTGACGTTGGCCTGCTTGGTGATGAGCAGGGCCACGATGTCGGGCCGTCCCTCCTGTGAAGCCAGGTGCAGGGGCGTGATGCCTTGGAGGGACTCGGCATTGGGTGAAGCCCCGTTCTGCAGCAGACAACTGGCCACCTCCATCTGGTTCTGCTTGGCTGCTATGTGCAGGGGAGTGTAGCCGTTCTGCAGCGAGAAACAAGGACAAAGCGACACAGACGGGAATGACCATCTCCTTTTTCTTAACATTCTTCTTGTCTAATTTTAGATTATAACTCATACACTGTCCTGAGAGAGTGCTTCAGAGTACAAAGATTGTCATGTGAATTACTGTATGTTTAGGCACCACATGCTCATATGACCTGTTTTGGTTATTTGTGTCAGCGATGGGCTTGGCCTGCTGTGTTGGCCTGCCTGTGTGAGTACATGCACACACACATTATGTGAGCATCTTACTCGAGCAGTGCTGTGTGCAGATCCTCCCTTGCTGACCAGAAGTCTAACAACATCCAGGTTGTTGTGATGGACGGCCACATGTAGGGGTGTCAGACCATTCTGTTAAACACACACACATGTATGCACACATATATAAAGCACATACAGAAAACACACACGCACAGAAACATATATATATGAAACACATACCATGATAATCTATCATCAGCTGATATCCTGAAAGCATCTGTATGAGCTCAAACTTAAACTTTCTGGTTGAATTTCTTTTTCACAACCTTGTAGAGAGTGCCTCATTTGTTTGTGTGTTCTTCAGGGATCTGAACTACGGAGAGCACAGATTGTCTCACCTTCCCAGCTGCGTTGGGGTTGGCTCCTCTCTCCAAGAGCAGCTCTGCTACGTCCACCTTTCCGTATTTAGAGGCCACATGGAGCGGAGTGAAGCCTTTCTGCTCAAAGGGAAGAAACCCACACAGATACATCCGTTCTCTTTTTCATTTCACTTTTCATGCTCCTGTAGTTTAAAAGCTGAGGCTAATACCGGCACCTAACCGCAATCAGACCTCTCAAACCGTACCTTTGTCATCTTGATTTGCTGTGCCCCGGCATCCAACAGTATCCGAATGGTGTGGACGTGTCCTTCACGTGCAGAGATGTGTAAGGGTGTGTGGCCTGCAGTTGTAGCTGAGTCAGGGTTGGCCTTGTGCTCAATGAGCAGCTTCACAAGCTCCTTGTGGCCCATACGGGCGGCACAGTGTAGAGGTGTCTGGTCGTCCTGACGATGGACAACGAGGAGGTAAATTGTAAAACAACCAAGTAACCAGGTGTCACTAACCCACCTGCCACTGATGTACCGTATGCTACCTGGACTGTGTCTGCTTTTTCTAACTTTAACAAATTGGTTCAGGTTGTGATGACTTAAAGCTACAGAGTTCATACCTTAGCCCTGGCATCCACTTGCGCTGCGTTCTGCAGCAGGAACAGAGCGACTTCACAGTGTCCTGCTCTGGAGGCCATGTGCAGGGGAGTCTCCACTTTCTGGGGAAGGTAAATTTAAACACAAATGCACTTCAAACTAACAGAATAGAGCAAAACATATGTACCGGTAAGTTACTGAAATTAATTTGTCTATAACTATGCAGAGTTTCAGTTATTCCACTCTGGTGCTGTCACCCTTAAAATATTGTTTTCTGATTGACACAAATCCACCCGTAAATCCACCGCGTTCATTGGCAGGCCCATGGTTCAGATCAATCTATTAATTTCAGTAATCCAGAAATAATTAAAGCTGGTTCTGCAAGATCATTTTTGAACAGCACCGTTTTTCCGTGGTGGTGAAAAAGAAACTGGAAGAATCTATGGCTAAGTGTTGAATTTATGACCCACAAAATTAATCTTCTCCCGTAATTAATTATTGAACTCTGTGTGGAATTTGCTCTTTTTTAAAAACGTGAACAGAGAGAAAAGAGAACTTTCTGTGACACATCTTTAACGTGAATAATTTAGAGAGTTAATTCACTCAACTGGCAGGGTTGGGAAATGATTTAAAAGGATAAATTGATTTGTCAAGCTCTGGTGAATATAGAAAAGGGGGTCTCACCACATTGGAAGCATTGGGTGAAGCCCCTCTTTGGAGCAGGTTCTTCACTATGTTCAGATGGCCCATGAACGAGGCTACATGAAGAGGAGTGAGACCAGACTGCAGAGGCAAAAGCAGAAAGGGAGAAGCTTCAGGGGTCGATATGAATGCATCATAGAGACATTAAGTGACGTTCAACAGCTTGCAACACTGATATCTGACAGGGGAGATTGGAATGAATAAATACAGCACATATGGCATTCAACATAGATGTTAGAAAAACCCACAAAATGCTTGTTAAAAATGACAAGGGATGCTTTGAGTGCCACTTGAAAGAAAATACTTCTTTTTATCAGAACAGTGGGTGTTTTCTCATCTTCAGAGTCGGTCCTTCATGGTCACACTGTCTCACCTCTGTGACAGCTTCTAAGGAAGCGGAGTGCTTAAGCAGCAGGTCCATGGACCGCATGTGGTTCTTCTTGCAAGCAATATGAAGCGGGGTGAAGCCATTCTGGAGACACAAAGGCAAGAGTTCACAACTAGACCACAGTGTGCAGCCCAATCAAAACACTAAAGGTCACAAGTCAGTTATCTACAAAAGATTGTGATTATATTCTAATATACTTCTAAAATACATTTTTTTGATTTAGCTTTCGGGGTGTGCATATTTTGCAATCCTGTCTGTACAGTGCTGGTGATTTAAATTAGTAATATGTAAATTTGTACTGTAGCCCTGGACTATAAAAGTAATTTAATTATCAGTTTAGCATCTTTTAAACATGGAGGACGCTCAAAATGCTTTAAGCATGAATTACTGCTCAAACATTTTTCCAGTTTTTTATGATTAAAGCAGTAGTTAGTCACCAGAGCCCGTGCGTTGGCTTTGGCCCCCTTGTCTAGTAGGACTTTGGCCATGCGATGGTGACCACAGTGGGCTGCTACATGAAGAGGAGTTAAATGGTCCAGCGTGATATCGTCAATCTCAGCGTTGTATTGCAGTAGCTGCCTGACACAGTCCATGTGATCCCCCTGAGCTGACATGTGGATGGGGGACAGACCATTCTGTAGGAGGACACAAGGAAAAGGACGTACATGGAGGAAGGAAGGGAGGAGAGAGAATGAGAAGAAAAGGTTAGATAGGATAGAAGGATAGATTTGTCACTGTCATCACAATAATGTCGTGTGCAATGTGCATGTATCGTTCTGTATGGCAAATTAATACTGCCATTAAGATTCATTAGTATCTTAGCCTTTAGAGGGGATATAATCAATCCATGGTCAATGAGGCAGAGATTTTAAATGTTCAGTTAACACACCAATGTTTCAGGCGCTTTGATTTCAGCCAAGTAGCCAAAGGTAAATGAATGAAATGTCTTGGATTGATTTCAAATTGAACGATAAAGTGTTTTTTGGTTGTTGTTTTTTTGATGGCCTTGGAAACATCAACAGAAATATTCCGGGAATTCACACAACATGAAAAAAAAAATCGGTGTTGAGCAGGAAACCCTGATGGTCCCTGCTGATTAAGGAGAGCTGCCAGTAAAGGCTGATATGCAGTCACTGTGACTGCAGTATTTCTCCTAAGTCATCGACTGTACCTTGGTTTTAGCCTGGATGGGAGCACCATGTTCCAGCAGGATCTCGATAATGCGAACATGACCATTCCTGGCTGCACAGTGGAGAGGAGTCAGCTCATCCTGCAAAGAGATGGAGAGGGAGAGCGGCCGGTAAAAGCATTAATACGTGACATAAGAGACGGGGATGAGAACATCAGCAGGGAGGATAACAGATGGGGGAAATAGATGCTGAGAAGGCATTAAAGCATGCGTCACTGAGGAAATGCCATACACTACCTTTGTTTTGGCATCGATCTGTGCTCCTCTGTCCAGCAGTAGCCTGACCATCATCACATTGCCCCTCCTGGCGGCTATATGAAGGGGCGTGATGCCATTCTACAGGAGCAGAAACAACAAAGTAAGTTGGTTGTGTCATCCATCACCATTTGAAGTAGATGCATCAAGTCTGCAGATTCCTTGAGATTATGTTTGAAGGTATAATGGAGCTACAGAGTTCACACAAAATGACCCATTATTCTTTATATTGTTATTCTTATCACACGCAATGTCTGAACCATATTCATTATTCTTTGGGTGGCGTTTCTGAGCCAGCTGCTCAGATAGACTGACCTTGGGTGTGAAGTTTACATTGGCTCCTCTGTTTAGCAGCAGCTGGGCTACACTCATATTTTCATAGTGCGCTGCAATATGGAGAGGTGTGAAACCAGTCTACAGAGGAAGACACACAAGGGGGAGAGTGAGAGGGCAAATATGGATGATTACGAACTATTGAAGAGCAAGGTTAGTGAGTGCATGACACGGGTTATAAACAGTTTGGGACATAAGGGAAGATTTTTATAGATTTTCTTTGCATTCTTACTGTAAATATTCAACCAGTTCACAAAAAAAGTGCGCTCACACCTTGCTGAGTACATCGGCGTTAGGATCGTTCTGTAGCAGCACTGCGGCGGTGCGCGTGTCGTCGTTTCGTGCAGCGATGTGCAGCGCGGGGAGGCGGACCTTGCCCTTGGTGCCATAGTTGATGAGGAGCGCCACAACGTTTTCATGGCCCTGCTGCAGGGCCACGGCCAGGGGGGTGAAGCCGTCCTGAGAGGGGAGAGGAGAGGAACGAAAGAGGCGGCAGGGACAAGAAGGAATGGAGATCAAGGAGGGAAAAGGGAGCAAGTGAATAGAAATCCATGCAAAATAACATTTTCTTGAGCAGACACGGTGAAAAGAGTCACATCTTGTTGCGCACTAATTCTTCATATCTCTTCACTTCTTACATATCATTTGTACACAGGGTAGTTCCTTTTCTTATCAGCAGTAGCAGTTGTTAGGCCGATGATTTTGTTTTGCATTCTAACCCAATCCCACCTTTGTGACCTGTTTTACAATGTGTGATACACAGAGACACTATTGATGTCTCAGGATCTAATTACTCATCACCAGTGCAACTGATCAGGGCAAAAACAGCCTGAGGAGTCAGACATGTACCTCTGTTGGGAGACTCTGATTGGCGCCGTTCTCGAGCAGGAACTTGACCACCTCTAAGTGATTCTCCTGCGCTGCCATGTAGAGAGGGCTGAACCCTTTCTGTTGGGGCAAAGACATGTTATACACACAATACTACAGAACACAACCCACATTACAAGAGACGCTGTCAGAAACACACACACACATCCTCACAGATACTGTATGTAAATATATGTACAGCTCTTTAACAGGTGTGTCACATGTACACAAACACACACACAGACACACACACACAGCCTGGGCACACTCGCCCACGCACTCTGAGTGAGTCTCTTGCTCACAGCTCGAAGTGACTCACATGTGACTGGGCATTAACGTTGGCACCATAGTTGACAAGCTCAGCCACCACTTTCTCCTGCCCTGCCAGCGCTGCAATATGGAGAGCAGTGTTCCCTTTCTGGAGGTCAAACACACACAAACACACACACATACGTATACAGACAAAAACACACACACACACACACACACAGAAAACCAGAGAAGAAAATAGAGTGAGGGAAATGATTGCAACCTAATGGCCTAGATAGCTACGCTGACAACTTGACACTGAAATACATCCAGCGGATTGTGTTGAGCCGGTGTGATAACTAAAACAGCGGTGATAAAAGCAGTGCAGTTTTATTCATATTAACATCGTAGGCCTTTAGCTCATTTACAAGCAAAATGACTTCACTGTGAATATTAAAGCTGCTGTGCAGACAGGATATTGATTGAGTTAGATGCTGCAGGGACACTGCATATTCTTCACATGCTTGGAGGAAAACAGTTTAATTCATGATTATTATTTTTTTGTAAGTAAAAATGGATGATTCCTTGTCCAAACTTGTTCCTCAAACATTTTTTTTTTTACAGAAACAATCTGATAGACACAGATATTTGATATCAACATCTTGTTCTGGTGGTGTAATGTGACCTTAATCCTGAAAGAACTGAGGTGAGACCTCTCAGTAATCTCATAACACTGCTTCAGTGCTTGTGGTTATTTGTGATGGATGTTGGGTTTAGCGCATGGAGGCTACCTGAACAAGCCCCTGAGTTTCACTAAAGCTCAGAAACGGGTTAGGAAACTGTTCATTTATTGTAAGTTAAGTCAGCAAACACATGATGGGAGAACAGCGTACCTTGGTGGTGGCTTCCAGCTCGATGCCAGAATGCAGTAGCTCCAGGACCATTTTGACGTGGCCCTCTTTCGAGGCGAGGTGTAACCCGTTGAGACCGTTCTGAAGGAGAGAGTCATACAGTCACATTAGAATCAGAGAGAACATGTGAATACATATTATACATACATAAACCTGGGATGATCTGTGTCTTAAAGCTTCATTACTGGTAATCCTGGTAATCAGGATTATTTTAATCACAGTCTACATTAACTGAAAAGTGATAGCAGATCTCTCAGGGCAACTTAATGAGTTAAGTTGTGCCCTTGTGAGTAGTGTAATAGGCTGAGTAACACATTCTACCTTCTTAAATCACTTAATGGAGCGGATCTGTGCAAAGGCCTCTCAGAAATCTCTATAGATCTGTGCCAATCCCTGGCCACTCCTGTCCTTGTCCTCTCTCCTTGGCCTTGTTCACTGTGGTTTTAGCAACCACGACTGTTAACACGGCGGTATCTGATGATCTGTCAGAAATGACTCAATTTGCCATCGGTGCAGTCAGTGTCTTGTGTTTGACTTCTGCAGCTGAACGTCATCATCGTCAACTCCCAACTTCACGTTCCATCTGTTTTAAATCAATTACCGATAACTTACAGTCGCATGCCCCTGTGAGCAGAGCGACATATGCCTCCGGCTGCACAGAACATCACTTGTCTAGTTATAGTACCACCAAAAATAACAGATGAATCCACAGCGACAGCAGGAGGACTAACTTCTGACAAAGTCAACAACCCGAGGAGACTGAGGACTGAGAAGCAGAGGAGAGGGAGCTGGAAGACGACTGTTTTTTATCTGACTCGTCTGTTTATCTGTCTGATTGTCTATGTCTCTGTCCCTCCCCAGCCGGCTTCACGTACGTAGTGAAGTCTAGAGTTACAAACTGGCCTGCTGTAACCAATGTGGCCACCAGGAGTCTCTACGAGCCACGCTGCTCCCAGGCTTCCCTTCATACTGCAGTGTCACTCAATTCAAATGGGTAACACGGCCTCTCTGGGAGCATGCGCAGAGTGATGGGGAACACACAACATGTGTGAAAATCTACAGATTATAGTGATTTTAATTTTTTTTTTTAATTAAATAACACCTTCAGTCACAATTAACACCTACACCTGCAAAGAAAACACATTTTTGCATCCACAGGCAAGAACACAATGATGTGAGGTAGAAAGACACTTCAATAAATATAGGTAAAGGGAGAAAGAGTGGATTTTTGTGTATCTGAGTGTGTGTGTCTGTTTGTGTGTGTGTATATGAGAGAGAGGGAGCACAAACAAGAGGCCGCTGGATTTCAGTTATAGCAAGGACAGGTTATTACTGCAGAATCACATAAATCACATAAAAATACCATCTCTGCCCTTGTCCCAGTCCTCAGTAAAAATCCATCAATATAATAAAAGAAATAAAACAAAATAAAGCGAAGCAAGGAAGAAAAAAAAGAACTGAAAGTGAAATATGTGTAAAGGGAAATTAATTGTATTAGAAAATTAAAATTTAGAGCCTTTAGAATCACAATTGATCATGTGGTTGTGGGTTGTGGATATGAAATACAATTATTGCAGATGATATCCATGGTCATTACTCAGTCGATTATTATCTTAATACACTGATGTTAACGACCCTTGACAATTGTGCCAAAATGCACATTTCCTTTCATTTCAGCAGTCATCTGTCTCCTCTCTCTCTCTCCCTCCCTGTGTTGTGTGTGTGTGTGTGTGTGTGTACTATATGACGACACACACCGAGGGAGCTGGGAGTTCATTCTTAATGGTCACACTTCCCTCTCACTGGCAGTGTTTTGTCTGAGTATAAAAGCTCTTGCCCCATTCATTTACCGAACATAACTCCCACTCCACAACCACTGCCACATAGTGACAAGTGACTGAGTCCGAACCACAGTCAAGTTTCACACGTTCACATTCACGTCTCATGATATCCACTTGCCTGACTGACACTGCTGTGTTATTATGGTCATGATGCAACAAGGTGTAAGAGAGCACACAGTGGGCCTGAGGGTTGAAGGAGCTATAATCCTATATAGTTAATTATTTATGTACACCATTTTACAAAAATATAGAGAATCAGGAGGTCTTTGAGCGGTGATTTTTTTTTTATTGTTTCTTCTTTCATAATAAAGTAAAAATATGTTCCTAAGTGAGTTTCTCCATTCAACCAGTTCCATAATCATGATTTTTTTTTTTTACCAGGGCGAGGAGGCTCTTTGTTTCCCGCTGTGAGGTGATAAAAAGTTCCTCACCTTCCAAGACACTTCTGCAAGAAGAGGTCAAAACTTTGTGAATTTACTATTCTTTTCATTTATTTATTTAAAAAGGGACCTATTATCTTCATTTACATATGTGTTTTATTCTGTGACTCCAGTAGGGTAGGTTTATGATTCACTGTACTGAAAAAAGTCTTTATTTGACTCAAACTGCCTGTTATGCAGCTGAGCCTCTGAGTGTACCGTAACAGGCAGCATTTGCTCAGATCTCCACTTTCCTCTGATTGGAAATGGGAACGTCTAATATCCATCAGTACATGTTCCAGCCCGACTTCGATCCAGAATATGAGAGTGACATCAACCGCAACAAGGATCACAGCAGGATGTCTCTAGTGGTTGGTGAACATTAGACCCATTACTGCTTATAGAGTCACATAATGGTGAATTCAGTCTTTCAATCACAATGTGAATATTAACATTTCTTTCTGTATTTGCCCTTGTTAATGGTTGTATATGATTGATGCGATAAAATGCAGACTAAAGCGAAAAACATCCGCTGTGAGATAATACCAAGGATAATGTTACTTGTAAAATGTCATAGTGATATCAGAGTAAAAGGAAAGTAGAAACAAAATCTAGGGTTCAGATCAGTCAGTGCCTGAGCTTCTCGGTCACAGGGATTACTTTAACATTTTCACCATATTTGAATCATCTGCCAAGTTGCATATGAAGTCTCTCTTCAAGAAGGCAGTTCAAGTTTTGGACAGGAGACCTCTTCATTTTCATTATTGTATTATTTAGAAAAGGTTTAATATTCTTAACCTAAATAGTTATCAGATCTTCACGGATGTTTGTCTCATTTTTAAAGTCTTAAATGCTCTTGCCCCCCCCACCACAAAATGAATGAATCCAGAAAAAAAAACAATGATGGACAAAGAACTAGAGCTCTAACTAGAGGTGATTGTGATGTACCTAGGCGTAGGACTAAATTCTGTCAAATTGTCATTTCTGTAAGAGGTAGACATTCCTGGAACAAGTTGCCACCACACATCAGAAACTGTGACAACTACTTACTCTTTAAAAAGAAATCTCAAACGTTGGTTAAAAACAAATCAGACATGTACTCATATAGCCTAAATACTGTTATTAATCCGATGCCTGTTCTCAGGGGCTTTTGGTCCATTGATATTTTCATTTTTAACTGTGGGTTAAAATGTTTAGTTATAATATTGTTTGTTTTGATATTGTCTGCCTGTGTCTTGTTTTGTAGTTGTCTATATTGTATGATTTGTAGCATAAATTGTGCTAAGTCTGGTACATTATCATTGATGCTGCAGCAATGTTGATTAATGTGCATTGTCCCGATTCAATAAATAAAAAAATAAAATAAAATGAAACATCCAACATTATAATGTGATGAAGAAAATAATGAAAATCATAATAGTTCTCCTTTAAACTCTTCACTTGATAGTTGTGAGCTCCCTTAGGCAGACAGAATTAAATCCATTACTGCTACTTGTATCTGTGAATTTGTTGAGAATAACGTATGATGGTTTTTAGAGGCTATTTTTTAAGATGTTCTTTCAGGATTATCTATATCATTTTGGCACAAATTGTCAGACTTTTTGCTTCTCATGATCCCAGAAGAAGGTGTGGCGTTCTGGTCCAACAGTGGGTGCTCTCCAAACACAGTGGTGCCTCTCACTGTCTTAGATTTTGTGCTCAGAGCAGAAGAAAAGCCGGAGAGCATTAACTAGAGGAACCAGTGAAACCAGACATAACTGTTTACCTATCCCAATAGCAGCTCTGGGATCTAAATGAGGGAAGTGGAAGGTTGTTTCAAGGAAAAGAAAGAAAGTGTGGAGAGATTTCTCCCGAGAAACATTACCAGCTCAAGCAATAAAGTTCTCTTGCCTTGGTCTGCTCCTGTGATGGGCTCAGCGGCGCTCTTTCATTTTTTATTATACACTGACAACTCAATATTTCTCCATTAATATTCAAAAACTACTGGATCCACATTCAATTTCTTTTTGACACAGTAAGTTCCCACTTCTTGCAGGATTGATTTCCTCCACAGACCATGTATGGGCATCTCTCTGTACCCGAGCCACCGGCTTTCCACGTAAATTTAAAAAACCATAACTAATGTATCAATGTACTGACGGTAACGGTAGAGACATGTGAGGAAGCCAAGTGTGTGCTTCAGCATTTCCTCAAACAAATGAAGGCGTAATCTTTTATTTAGTATGATGCTCGGAGTAGGTACTGCTGAATAACATGGATACTAACTAATTGAAATAGATTTTTGATATGAGCCATAATCTAATTTGTTGTTTTGTTAATTGAAATCTCTGGGTAGCGTCTGTTTTGTTTTGTTTTTCATCCCGCTGACACACACACACACACACACACACACACACACACACACACACACACACACACACACACACACACACACACACACACACACACACACACACACACACACACACACACACACACACACACACACACACACACAGGAAAACAGATCGTGAGCTGATTGGTGAGCTGTCTGAAACTATCTTACTTGATTAGCTGTGTTGATATCGAGTCCATTCTTGATGTGATCCATAGCTTTGTCCCGGTTCCCTGAACGGGCCGCACGCAGGAAGCTGGTGGCTGCATCGGCCTGTAATGAACAGAGAGAGGAGAACAGTTGAAAAGGGGAGGAAGACAAGAGCATTTACTTAAGTACGGAACTCATATAAACAGAAGATAAGATACAGTAAGAGATGATGTCGCAAAACACACCGATACATCGTGCACCACTGAAGGTTATGGACGGAAATATACACAGATACTTCAGGAGCAGCAGCAGCTCCTCCTCCTCCATCATCCTCAATGTCAGGATAAAGTTGCAATAAAAGCCCCAGTCAGGTTACACACAATATCTTATTATAAAAAAATAACAATCACTTAAGGGCAAGATACAAGACTATATACAGGGAATACGATACTACATTCATTGGCTCATCTGCCCTCTGTAAGAGGCTAAAAATGTCAGTCTCCTTACAGTCGAGCTTCGCCCACGCTGTGAGTTTGGCAGGCATTCATAGCCGAGCGCACCTCGCCACGAGCTCCGCTGTCTGCCCGTCTGATCTCAGAGGAAAGCTCCCGTGGCGTGTGTGCCTCCGTGTGTGTCCGTGTTTGTTTGTACACCCACCTCTGAATTCATTCATCAGCCAATAGCGTGATGCGTTTGACCTGCACACAATGAGATGTTTCCGATCGCCCTGGAGAGGAAATACTGCGCAACGCACCGAGCTCGTGACCCGTCTCTCCACCCCCGTCACAGGCAACGTTACGCATCTGTCTGAGCTGTTATTTTCAAGTGCTTTAATTGCACTGAATTGCTGAGAGATACTCCTGCCCTTTTGAAATGACTGAGACATGTTTGTTTTTTTTCCCCCCCTTTCCTCACTTCTCTTATTTGTGCTGATGCATCAGGAGCCATTGTTCTTTGTGTGTGACTGACACACTGCATTAGATTTTCTGACAAACAAATTAGACAATTTTCTTTAGACATCCTCTTCCAACTGCTTTATATTTGCTGTTTTTTTTATTTCCATTTACTCCATTAGTCTCTGTTTTACTCATTGATTCGCCCTAAACTGAGCTCCTTTGACATTTCGTTAAGTAGGCTAAATCTCAGTTTTATAACTTAATGTGTTTTTCACAGTCGCTGCTACAGCAAAAGCTAATGCTGAATATTTTCCACTCCACTGTGCGTGTTTAAACAGACCAAGGGGTCTGACTGCTTTCCCAAGCTACAGAATATTATCAATGTTACGGCTTTGGTTAATGTCTAATAGCTTCTTTTTGATGTGTTTTGTTTCTTCCTCTCCCTTCCCAGCACCAAGATGTCAGGTGGCAATATCAACTCTTCACCAACTACTCATCTCTTTGCTTTGAACATGAGAGCTGCACATTACTCAGCATAAGAGAACTGAGGATCTGGACTTCAAACAGCAGTTGTCACTGACAGGAGCCTCTCCAAGTGTCGGTGCTGCTGTATGTTTTAGTCACAGACTCCCTAAAATTAGAAAACTGGCATATGAAAACATTAATGTTGTGACTTTCATTCGGCAGCTTTGAGCCATTTCTAATTTCACACTTAGCTCCTTTCATTTTTTCTGTTTTCATTTTTTTTCCTTCTGTGCTCTGGTGTGTCGATATGTCACTAATCATAGTCTCCACCTGCATCCTCCTCCTCTTCTTCATACCTCCATACTGCTGCTTCATAAACCAGATCTCTGTGTGCCTCCATCTTTTGAAGAATGTGTTTTTAACAAGAGCAGGTAATTTTCTTTCACACACCACCTTCCACAAACTCATTCCATAGCGGTTTGTGTTGTGTCCGTGCTGCTGTCAGGCTAGAATCCATTTTCCTCCACTACACTCCCTCCACCCTTCCTCTCATCCTTTCCCTCTATCACAGACATGAGAGCTGTGAATCAGTTCACTTCCACTGTATTTGTAATCACCGGCTCAGTTACACCAAATAATCAGATTACTGAAACCTCACACTATGCATCACTCAGTGCCGTACTGTACAAACGCTCCCTGCCTCTGACCTGCCTGTGCACAAATCTGATTTCCTTTTTTCCTGCTGCCTCTCCCATCCCTGTGATTTCCCTTTTTGTTCGACTCACACATCCATCTCTGTTATTTGTGGTCTTTAGGTGTTAAAACATTTTGTGATGTGATTCTTGGGCTTAAAGGACCTACATATGATATATATTAGCTCATGTAATCTACCCCCTCAGGTGATTGATTATGAGGCCAATTCAACTTAAAGGTTATAGCTACAACCTTTTCATCAAAACAAAAATAATACATCCACAGAACGTCTATGGGTGCAGAATTAATTTTACAGATTTTTTTATAGTAGGCTATATAAATAATTGTTTTATAAATTTTGACGGGTCCAAAATATATAAATATTTACATCTGGTTATGTTGGCAATGTCGACATGAAATGATCTCTGCGCCAACAGCATTAGTACGTTGATGTCACGTGAGGCGGAGCTCACGGGGGGCCAGATGTGATAGCTCTGTGGAAAAAATGGCATCGTGCTAATGCTAATGCTAATGCATCTGCAGATGAGTTAAGTGTTAAATGATGCAGATGTGTTTCCATACCGCTGGCCACACCGGAGCTGCTAACGCTGGTTAGCGTTAGCTTAGCTTTAGCTACTAGCCGCTCCGGCGTACCTGGCAACCAGTACAATTGAAGGAGGAATTAAACTTGTAGTTAACACCTCATTCTCAAAAAGGACAAATATTTTCCTCCTTTGTGGCTATAAGTATTTCTGTAATAGGAGGCTGGATTGTCCACGCAACAGAACTGGAAAAATACAAATGGGCATGACTAGAAACACAAAGTCACAGCATTACAACAGCACAGCGGTTTTCCTGAGCTCAGACCACAGCAGCAGGAAAAGATGCAACAGCAACACACAACCACCACACTGCAAAAAAAAAGTCAGTCCAACAAGCTATGTTAATATGTTTTTAAGTTTGAAAAATGTCACTTATCAAAAAGAAAAAGAAAAAAAAGAGAAGTGTGGTTGATCTATTTCATCCGGTTTTAAGTAGGAACAAACATCGACAGATACTTGTGGAAAATGCTCACAAGCGTTCCCTCGTGAGTTAAAAAGGTGTAGGGTTTTTTGCAATTCCTTAAGAAACCCCTCTGCAGCTGATGGGGACACAAACACAGGGCTGAAGAAGTGAGTGTACACACATGGATGTATACAAGCGTCATATTTACTCTGTTATTACAGAGCCAAATTCCTCAGGCTTTGGCCAGCCTCTGAAAACTCACAATGCTGACCTGACAGACAAGCAGCACAACACTGAGACAACACCAGACAGTTGATGGCAGGCACATGCAAACAGAAAAAACAATAACTTGTACACCACTTTAAATAAGCAAGTGCAACATAATGTGAAATCCAAAAATCATTGTTATACAACAGCGTCAATATAAGTGTTGGACTTGAAATCAGAATTGACTTTGTCCTGCAGCCAAATCTTTATGACTTATACACACGAAAAGACTTTGACAAACACACACAGTAGAGGCATGTATGATTAATGCAGAGACACACACACACACACACACACACACACACACACACACACACACACACACACACACACACACACACACACACACACACACACACACACACACACACACACACACACACACATCAAAAAAGTCAATCGATATACTGTATTATGTTAATCTTATTGAGAGCTTTTAAGCTATCATCCTATTACTTACCCCTTAGCTATGCCATTATACTTTTGTCAGCAGGCCAGACATCAGTTCAACGTCTTTGTTCACTTAGGCAAATAAATACCACCCACTTCCTTTAAAGATGCACGCACAAACTGAAGATTGTCTGATCGTTAACGCTCCAAGTCACCAATCACGTTACTGTAAAACTGATCACCTGTGGTTAATTACTCCAGTCTCTCCAGCTGAGAGAAGCGCACATGACCAGCCACCAAAACAAAACAACATGTCGGCAGAGGGGAAGATGTGTATGACACTGATATAACATGTACCATCTGCAATGAATGATAGATAGATAGATAGATAGATAGATAGATAGATAGATAGATAGATAGATAGATAGATAGATAGATAGATAGATAGATAGAGTTAATATTCTCAGTGAAACACACCGACTCATATACTTTGTGCAGGGCTAAAAATAGACTCTTTTTCAAACATGTAGACATGACAAAAGCCAGATAAAGGCAGAGACTTCAGATAGTTGCACTGCAGCGGAGAATATTATTGAATCAAAACTGTCATCACCACAAATTCAGGCTTGCAATCGAATCAGTTTTATCTGTGCTATAATTGGTGCACACATCTGAAATACAGACAAGCAAGTGAAAGAAACTAGGTTGGTAGAAACGGCTCTCACAAGATGAGTAACACCTCATTCAACAAAAGACGAGAGCACGGAGTCACACAGATTCAATATGAGCTGTTATATAAGCTAATGTAAAATTTACATGTATGTGACTGATTTAATTATCTGAGAAAGTGATTTTAATGTTCAGCAAGATTTACGTTAGAGTATTTCAGGACTGATTTAATTGTCCTCACTGCAGGACTCTTGCTTTTGTTGGGGGCGGGGTGGTGGTGGAGCACACATTCAGTCTCTGAATACCACAAACTGCGTGCGCTGGGAGCGTTTGATGGTTTTCTGTTCCGTGGGCCTTCTCTGACAGAAGTCATTGGCAGAACGTTGCATACGTGTACTTATTGTAGTGACAGCTCCTGTCACTTCTGATTTTGAAATGAGTCCTTGTGTCACTTCAAGTTGAGCTTTCTCCTTAAAGTTCAACGTGCATTTTATCTCCTCTGCACTGTGACTCGGTAGGTGCATTTTTTTTTCATCACTACCATATAACATATTACTGATGTCAGCACAGAGGGAGGAAGGTGCTAACATCTGTGTTTATCTAGTCAGACCTTTAATCATTAAACGTGTTGATTGTGAAATCAGCAGGAAAGGGAAGATGAGCAGCTTTATGTTTTAAAGTAGAGACTTCATGGTCTATTTTACAACATTATTTACAATGTATTATGTGTGAACCTCTTTGTTTGTATAATGGAGTGATGTGACCATGAACATGAGTACATTAATTATTTAATACGGTGCAGCAACTAATGTGCAGGAATTAAAGCAAAAGTGAGTGATATATTTGTGTTAATATAAGTCTTAAATAGTTATATCTTCCGACAGCAATCACTTACATAGAGTGTTTGGTCTGAAACACGGGTCTGTCAGTCACTCTGCTCTGCTCTGAGTCGAGGAGAAAACATTTATCGTATCCTACAGTTTTTATCCAATGAGGAGAGAGAACGGCATGCAGGGCTGTGTGTGCAGCCAAGGAACGCCGTGAATGTGGTGACGTAGGGACGAGGACTGTTATGGTACGTTCAAGGAAACTCGTTTTTTTCCGACCTGTGACGTCGTACCAGTTCGATCTGGTACATAGACTGTACAAAAAGACGTACTGGTACGATTTCACGGGTCGGAAGTTACGAGTGGCCGTTATAGTGACTTTCACCGGTAAAACAGGTCGGAAAAACACGAGTGGGTTGCCTGGAACGCTACAAAGTCGTAAGTTGTGACTTGAAGCTGTAATTTATGATTTCAAAAGCCTGCCTGGAACGCAGCATTAGCGAAAACGACCGGATCACTCACTTCTGCTTTAAGTCATCAGATTTCCTGCTTCTGTTTATTTGGATTACTGAGCATTAAAGCAGAAGTGAGTGATCCGGTCGTTTTCGCTAATGCTGCATTCCAGGCAGGCTTTTGAAATCGTAAATTACAGCTTCAAGTCACAACTTACGACTTTGTAGCGTTCCAGGCAACCCACTCGTGTTTTTCCGACCTGTTTTACCGGTGAAAGTCACTCTAACGGCCACTCGTAACTTCCGACCGGTGAACTCGTACCAGATCGAACTGGTACCACTTCACGGTCGGAAAAATACGAGTTTCCTTGAACGCACCATAACAGTCCTCGTCGCTACGTCACCACATTCACGGCGTTCCTTGGCTGCACACACAGCCCTGCATGCCGTTCTCTCTCCTCATTGGATAAAAACTGTAGGATACGATAAATGTTTTCTCTTCGGCTCAGAGCAGAGCAGAGGGACTGAGAGACCCGTGTTTCAGTCCAAACACTCTATGTAAGTGATTGCTGTCGGAAGATATAACTATTTAAGACTTATATTAACACAAATATATCACTCACTTCTGCTTTAAGATAAAATACTATTGTTGCACAGGGAATAAGAAGTCACCGCAATATGGCTTTTTAGTTATATTTGAGGACTTCAGTTTGAAGGGAGGGATATTAATATATCTAAGCATCTCTGTCTAACTATCGATTTGATGGTATCAATAATCTTCTCAGTGTTAAACTTCTCACTGTCTTACATCATTGCTAACATAGAGAGGAGGAAATAGAAAAGGAGAGAGAGAGAGAGGGGAAAACAGGGACATGAACAGAGAGAGAGACATCTTAATATCTTGAAACCCATTCAACTCTTCAGAGAGATGAACCTACGAGAGCAGGTGGAAATTCAACAAGAGACTAAAACCAACAATGTTTTGACTGAGGAAGTGCAGGAATATTAAGATGAATACTGGTGGGCATTCAAAGATTACAAGTGTTGATGGGAAAATAGTGGCTATTTGTCACTGTGAGCGTATAACAAGAAAGTCATTCCCACAAGGATAAAAAACAAATGCATATGAAAAGAAAAAATTACCTACAAACACGTGCACAAAACCAACCTAAAAATAGCTGCAGTGCATACATAGATGCCACAGTATGTTAGTGCTGGCACCAACACGAGGGGAGATGGATCACAGTAATGAACCCTCATGGGTTTAAACAAAGACCCACTTCTACTACAAAAGACAGATTCCCCATGCGAACACACACAGACATAGAATAGGGACAGGCATGAAATCTAACGACGCACACTCTCACAACAGAGGATACACACTGATTTGCAGGCTCTGACAGCCTAGCAGAAGCCTTGCAGGCCTCTCCCGCGAACTCTGTCTCACAGACGTTTGTGCATGAACATACACTGATGAGTTAGTTTAGTATGAACACACACACACACAACATTTAAAAAAAGCTACATATTGCACATTTATTCAAAACACATTTCAGCACCGTGAGTGCTCATGATTTTATCATCCAGCCCCGAATCCAGGAAGTGTTAAGGACGCCCTCCTCCGCAGATAAACGCAGATAGGGACCTTTTACACCTGGCAGCATCACAGCTGAGAGCGGCACAGTCGCAACACAGGGGCAAAGCAAAACCAGGCAGCTAATTTATCACTTCTGATATTACTGGCACTATTTCCTCTTCCCCACTTGGATCCACAGTCGAGTAATTCCCTAATTCCCTCAACTCAGACCTGGAAGAGTAAAACATTTCCTCAGCAGGAAGACCCAGAGTTAATGAAAAACACTGATCGGTATTATCACATCTTCTGATAATAATCTAGACCCTGTTCCTAACTGCTCCACACTCACAGCCAGCAGCCAACCCCCTCTGTCCTCCATCTGAACAAGAACTTAAAATTGAACTCTACAATTTTCCTCTACAGTCATTCAATAAGAAATGAGTCGCCTCAGTCTGACTTTTGATTGCACCATAATTCAACAACCGGTGTCGTGATGAGAATGGTAGAGGGCAGTTAAAAGATTTCAACCTCCTTCATAAATGGTGTGATTAAACAAAAAGGTTTCATTCACATCTGAAAATTAGTCTGTGAAATGAATAATGTCACAGACAGGCTGGAACAGGAACGGAAAAGGATCAAATTAATATCTGACCAATGCATTTAGTCAGTTTAGTCGCCATTTATTGTTGTATCTGACATTATTATGTGCCAGGTAAATTTAACACTATAAGGGTGTTGATGCACATGATGTTCTGTCACATCACATTACATATCCAGTTTTTATGCCAATCTGACTTAATTTGTTATTTCAAGCATAGGGACCCATTGTGTATATCTAGAGTACTTGTTAGAGATATTACATGCAAATGATAGTAGCCTAAACTAAAAAATGAAAAAATAGGTGTCATAATTTTACACTGCTGAGAAGGGTGGAGATCAATTCAGGAGTATGTCTGTGCCTGGTGAGATGAAGTCATAGCCCTGAAAATGAAAAATCAATCGAGTCCAGCAGACTCTCCAGCACTGGAGTTGATTCAGTATTGATGGACGGTTGAAGGGCAGCAGTCTGTGAGTGAGATGGTGCCCGCAGATTCACAAGTGGAGGTTTGTAAGGCACACGGCTTCAAGTGATGCTTTCTGTATGTACTGCAGGTAGAAACAAACACGTAAAGTCACATGCAGTGAATGTAACTTTTCAATTCGAAGACTTGCGTTTGATTGTTTTGATCATTTTTTCATTAATTAACAGATTTTTTTCATCCTTTTTGGCATACAAATCAAAACAGAAGATCTAATTAAAAATAAATGGCTTGTTATGAGAGACTTTCTGCACTGTAGCTTTTTGAAGTTCTGCACTTTGCACAAAAGACTGTTGACACAGAATAATAAATAGCAAAAATGTCAGATAAGTGTCCATGTAAGTTAATGAATTGCTCAGGGCTTTCTAATCAGAGGGCTTCATACTGTAAAGCTATGTATGATGTGTTAATCCAGTGTATCTTGCTCTAAATCCCTACACATAATACCACCGAGCTGTAGATGTGTTATAGGGCCTGTACAACTATACAACCACATCACCAAGAGTCCGTTAATAAAGGTCCAAGGGCACCTATACTTGTAAACAAGTACTGGCGGTACCTATACATGCTGATGCTAAAAACCTTACTGAATTCCCTTGCTGCTCATCTCAAGCTTTAGTTGCATTTTATCTTAAAAATTAAAAAAAAAAGAGTTAAAAACTGAATTAAAGATTAAATAATTTGTTCTGATGAATATATTTTTGCAGTGCACCAAATTCCTCCTTCCTCCTGAAACAATGATGAGACACATCAAAACGAGGATATTCCTGTTGTCTTCTCTATCTCTGTGCTAAAACAGAGCATCTGAAATATTTATAGCCTCTGTCAGGCCACTGCTTCTGCAACCCGTTACAATCAAAGCATGCTTTTCCTTCTTTTTCTACATATAACCTCATGTCTACTTCCAACGCTCTAATGCTGATAACTGGGCCTGTCTATGTGTAATACGTAGGTTTACATTATGTCATGTCTGAGAAACGCACACATGCTGATATATATAATACAAAATATTGAGAGAAATTGTGAAAAAACAGGCCCACACACACATACAAGTACTGTACGCATATTATGCATGTGTACATGATTAATATTGCACCTCCTGCTTTCTGCCATGATTATGTTAATCTACAGACACATGCCAAAATGTAACACATTATACTAAAAATAATATGTATCGGAAGCTTCCTCTACATCTTTTTGGTTAGTGTGAAACAGCCAAAAAGGAAAACTGTAACATCCTCCTCCAAACTACATAATTTATCATCCTTCCATTTAAGTTCCTCGGTCCAAACCCTCACTTCATAATCTACTGTCTCTCGAGAATAATCCCCAAGATCACAGATGCGGTGTACACACATGCGCAGAGAAGGAAATACACCTTTCTGCCATTTTGCTAAACAGGCGTGGATATTTTCCCTTTTAAGTCATCTGTCTGTCTCTCCTTGACATGTAGTCCCTTTGTTTTTTATTTCTCTCCTTGCATTAAGCCTACAGCTCAGAAAAAAAGGAGACACAAAGGAGAGAGCAAGAGTAAGGGACAATAAAGTGACAGAGTGAAGCAGAACTCCTGAATTCATTTGCTCAGCTACACATGATAACCCCTCATTTCTTCTCATCCCTACTTCAACATGTCTCTCTCATCCTCACCCTCACATCTCTTCCAGATTTGTACAACATCTCCCTCCCTCAGTCTGCCTGCTCTCTCTCTCTTTTCATAACCCTTCAATATTTATGAGCACTGCAGAAATGCTACTAGCAAAGCATGCTGGGTAGAGCTGTCCCTCAGTGTCTGCTCCTGACGTCATCACTCTGTGCTGACATTCTGGGCTCCCTGCCCCAACTCAGTATCTGAACTCCAGTCCAGTTCCCTGCTAGCATCTGATATGTGAAGATACAGTACATTTTAATATCGGACAGGAAGTAGTGTGTCATCCGGGAAGCCAGCCAAAAACTACAGTAAACCAGGCTTTTGACTGCACATAATGTCTCAACTAAAACTGTTTAAAACAAAAAAAGTTAAAGTTGGTTGTACTGTATCTCACAATTCGATAAGAAAAAACGCTTAAAAAATTGATGAAATAGACACAGGTCATCAAATCAAATAATGGATACATAACAGGCCATAAACTAGACCTTCAAATGACGAATCATTACGTAGAAACATACAAGGAGGTTAAAAGAATTACTTTTTGCGCAAGTCCCATGTTAGACAATAGGCTTCCCAATGCAGACAAATTGTGATTAACTGCAATATTATTGAAAAGCAGGCTGACAATGGGGCCTGTTTTTGGCAGACATTTTGGCGTGTCATTGCTGGACACGCACAGGTGTTACTAATAACCTTTAACGATGGCTCAGTCCAATTAGGTGCCAAAATGATTATGAATTACACCTGTGCTGTTCACCATGAAATAGGTCCTATACTCCCACTACAAGAACAGTATCTAGTTGAAAAAATAGACCATAAAAGAAAGAGAAAGACACGCTCATAAGTCAACACAAAGATGTTCTGTACTATCCACCACAGAATGTAATATAGAGCATTTTTAGAAGATTATTTTTCACCAGATGCTTGTGGAGCCCTCCTGATGAATGTTCTCTGTAGCAGTTAAGGGGCTTGGGGCTGATGGCCAATGCATCATTAGCTTTGCTGGGAGCAATGCAGGCTGTGATTGCCCAATCAGCTTTGATTGGCATATAGGACATCAAATAAGCACCACATGATTCAGAAGTGGATTTCAGCTGTATCTGATAACATGGGATTTGATGGGACCTACATTAAATGTGCCTTTCACTAGCTCTTAAAATCATCACAAAACCCTTTCAAACACTAGCTAAAGGCTTTAAAGCAGATGTTTGACATTCTGGGAAACACACGTGTTTATTTCCTGGTAACAAGTCACATGATCCCACTCTCATACTGTACCTGCCTGTTAAATATGAAACAATACCCCCATACAGTAGCTATCTAGGTTAGCTTAGCAATCTAGGTTATGTGACTCAGTTTCCAGGCAACCAGCAGATCCCAGGAAGGTCTTGGTTGCATCCAGATGTAGAGTAGTCTCGCTCGCCTTTCTCCAGAGAAGAAAGATCTGACAGATACAGTAATGAGTCCTAAGTAATATAATTTAGTTTGCATTTTAGCACTTACTGTTCTCTTATCCTGTCCCCTTTTCCCCCTTTCTTTTTAACGTTTTGGTTAGATGGCTTACAGTACATGTCAGCCAATACCCAGGCCCTGATTCTACATCAGGGCCAGTTACTAAAGTGGCTAAATGAGACTACAGAGCCTTATCACACAGTCTTGTGTTTATACTTGTGACTTTGTATACAAATAATTTAGAAAAAGCTTGCATACAAAATCGAACAATTTAAAAGTTGGGTCGTGGGGAGTCATAAAACTGTGATGTAGTTTGTTCACAGCTTAACAATAGATCTTTGAAGATTTATTCATGAAGATTATCCTGCTGAACAAAACATGCAAGAATCATTAACTTTTGTTTGCCACAGATCTTACTTTCAGCAATAATCCAAAAGCCAATGTAAAAATCCCATTGGCTTTTTGTCAAGGAAACCAGGCTGATGCTTACTTCCAGATGTGCCCACAAAAGTATAATCCTCCCTGCAGCGCTCTATACTGGCCATGTAAAACAGTGATTTGTCATTTTTATACTTCACTGTCCTATATAATTTAACAAATTAAATATATTTTTTACAATTAGTAAACAGGCTGCATGATGGAACATGAAAATTAACACACAGACGGGAGATTGGCATCACTAGAAAGATAATAACTATAATTCAAATTGTTGAACTGTCTAAGGTGTTCGTATTGTTAATAATAGGAAATACTTCCGTGTTATGAAAATTAGATTTCAGTTCATTAAATTTCAAATAGATGAGAGTTCTTTATGAAAGAAGAAGAGAGGAGAACCCAGCAAATGATAAATGGTTCAGAAAGCACCAAAACTGCAGAAGACAAGAATATAACGAAGAGGGGGAGACACAGAGAAGCTGGGAGCCACTGTGTCTGAAAGTCATGTGTGCATAACTAATGCAAAGCACTCAGCTGCACATGGTCAGTGACTCCACTGGCTCCCATAAGGCCAATATACAATCACTGTGACAGGAGGCAGCAGTCAGCAGAGGGAGGAGCCAGGGTGATGGATAGGAGGAACCAAGAAGACATGAAGGACATAAAGAAAAGAGCATGAGGTGGGGGGTCTGATAGTGTAAAACCAAATAAAGGAAGGCGTAAAGGACATAAAAGGGTAATGAGAGGAAGAATGATTGAGAGGAAAAAGGATGGAGGAAGAGAGGAATGTGGAGGAGGAGTCGAGAGGAGGGAGGAGGAGGAGGAAAGTGGAACATCAGGGAAGACAGGTAAGGACTGTAGAGGTCAGGGTAGACATGTCCACCCCAACATTAGCTATAGCATTTGAAAATGCCATTTAGATGCCAAAAGGTGTCTGTCCAAACAAATATCTTGTTTTTGTAGGATTTTATTTTGAAACACCAATGTAATTAAATGTTTTCTCTAAAGGGACAACGAGGAGTTTTGGAAAAGCGAAGCGTTTTCACACTACATTTATGAGCCTCCGCGCGCACCGTACATTTCTTTGACCGGGCGCAAGACGGACTCATGTTTTAATTCATCAATAATTAAAGTCAGAGGTTCAAAGAGGTTCACATACCACCGTAGTTCCGACCATAAACGGCGATGCGGCTGCGTTATTCTCATGATTCGCAACGAAGGAAACGCTGGTCGGCTCGACCAGCACTTCCGCCACCACTAATAATAACAAAATAACGATAGAGACAGAACGATATATTTATCGAAAATGGGCCCATTAACAAGTGTGGGTAGCGGAGATTCATCCACATTAACGTGAGACTTTTTTATAACCGAATAGAAACTCCTCGTTGTCCCTTTAAGTTTAGGATAGGAAAACGTCTTTATAACTTTATACCTCCGCATGGCTGCTTTTTAAGTGGCAATGTTTCCAAAAGGCAGTTATGCTGGCTCTAGTGTAGAAGCAGGAATGAATGCATTAGTGCGGACATGACTTTTGCAGTGATATAGACAAGTAAAGGTCAGGTGCAGGGAGGGAAAGACAGAGAGAGGAGGGGTGAAAGTCAGCTGTAGGAGAAGTCACGTGTTAGAGCGAGCTATCTGTGTGTCATGGGAGAGAGGGATGTCTTAGAGGAATTACTTCCTGCTGAGAAAATTTCTTTTTTCTTGTACTCCCCCCCACAGGGAGAGGTCAGAGGTCATGGTCAGATACAGAGCAGCACCTTTGGGGGCTGGTAGAGATCTGAATATTTTCATCAAAGACACTCAGTGATTCCTGATAAGTAAGTTGTCCGTCTACATATGTCCCTCCCATAGACGGTATATATACAGTACATCTTCGTATATCTCTGGTGAACCATTAGTAATGATATTCTCACCATTACAGCTGCTTCTCTCTTTTTCTTTTCTTTTTTTACAAGTGCATTCATTTACACACACATGAGCAAATGCACTGTGATTAACACACAAATGGAAAACAAAAGCTCCTCTGCGGCACTGTCCCACTACATGACACAAGTGTTGTAACACTTCATCTTTCAGCACCGTCAGTTTATCACTCCATCCTCCCTCATCCATCTGTCATCTGCTCATTTGGAGGTGATCTCAGGTCAGGACTGAGGTCGCTGCTGTTGCCTTTGGGCATTGGCAGCTCCACTGTGATTTTACTCTAGGTTGGCATATATGTGCATATGCATTTTCACAGACAAACAATATAAAATGTCTGACTCTGTCTTTATGTTATTGTTTTATTCTATTTGATTTGTATCATATATCCCTACAAAAACTGTGTATCTCATATTTACAACAATGTACAGCATTTAACTTTGCTTAAGAGTGCTTTAGAGTTTAAGAACTGATAGTGTATACAGAACAATAACAGACAGATGTGTATATAGCCTTCTAGCAAATTTATAAAGCTCACTGAATAAAGAGTTCAGTGTTTAATTTTTGATATACAATACATTATGTATGCTGCTCCTGCATTTCTGTATGATGAGATTTGAACATGTACTGTATAAAATACAATGAAAGCCATGTTTTGCTGAGGAGTCTTTTTCAGACACATACATTTGTATGTGAAACTCTTGAGACCTAAAGAGTACTATGATGCTTCCTGTCCCTTTGCCACATAACTATGACGCACTCAAGCTGACTGATTCATAAAATTCTGTGTACCTGTATGAGGGTGGAAGAGCGAAACCCAGATGAGACTACACTCTTTTTTCCTCATTTTGTTATGGATCCATCAATACAATGAAATATAGACATGCGTGTCACTTACTGAAATCTATTACTAAATGTTCT
The DNA here is from genome assembly GCF_905171665.1 of Trachurus trachurus. Classification (NCBI taxonomy): domain Eukaryota; kingdom Metazoa; phylum Chordata; class Actinopteri; order Carangiformes; family Carangidae; genus Trachurus; species Trachurus trachurus. The sequence goes on along the minus strand of NC_139908.1, from coordinate 18,624,564 downwards.
GAAAACAAATGAATGACTAATACATTAAGCGTGGCAAATAAAAGAGACCAGGCAATACTATAAAAAACTAGAAAAAGCATTTCCAAGAATGGAAATGGTGTGACTGCTGATAGCAACTGAACGCTGTTGCAGAATTAGCAAATAGTGCAAGCAGTGATCACCATACAAATGTTCGACCAAGGTCGGAATCGAACTCACAACCTCATGGTCATTAGACTTTCACTCTGCCTATACGTGCACACACTGTTTACATCAAGAAAGCTTGAGAGTCAAGCTTGAATGACTTAGAATGAAAATTTCTGTGAATTTCAGGCTGAGAGCAGCAGTTTCAACATGAAGCAAGTTATCAGAAGTCAACAGAAGAAGAAGTCAGCATTGGGCTGAATGAGAGTAGAGAGCTCCCTGGCTGCATTTAAAAAATATTTAAAATTATTATCTAAGTCTCTTTGCATTTTTGACCAGAATTTTAGCCAGAAGACAAGTGTGGCTACAAAACTGGAGAAAATAATTTGTCTAGAGTTTAATTTGCAGAAAAAGTTAAATATTTTAAAAAGTATAAATAGTTAAAAAGAGAAAAGTAATGCCGATAAAGTTAAAAAAAAAAGCTGCACGTTTTGATATATGAATTGTTGAAATAGCACAACACCTAACACACTAACCATATGGCCACAGAGAACCTGAGTTACAATGAGCTTTATACTATGAGGAATCAAAGACTGTCCAATGACAGCTGAATAATTGGAATCAAAAGTCAAGCAATGATGTGAAATGACTGAGGCAGGCATCGAACCCATGACCATATGATCACTAAACCTTTACTCTGCCACTCGGCTACAGAGAGCACACTGCTTTCAAGACTGTTGTCATTCATTGTAATGTGATGATGTGCTGCAAACTGGTATGAGTAATCAAGGAGATAACAAACACCTGTAACCAATTGAAGGCGGTGGAGGAGAGCAGAATTCAACATAACATAACAAGAGTTCTTCCCTTGGATTCGAACCAGTGACCTTGGGGTTGGGAAGCAGCCACCCTACCCCCTACACTACAGTACAGTTGTGGTGAAGAGAGGTTGAGACCTTGATGAATGTGAGATTTTTCAATGATTCTTAAAATAAAGAGAAATTAGTATAAATTAGCCACACCAAGTAAGGAGAGGACTTTTTTGTGACCTGTGACTATTTTTTGGTGAATTAAAATGAATTAAAAAGCACTTAACAGCAAGTTACAAAGTTGAGCTCCTTCTCCTGCTGCTGTGAAAAAAATACATTGAGCTGAATGAGAGCAGAGAGCTCCCTGGCTGCATTTAAAAAATATTTAAAATTATTATCTAAGTCTCTTTGCATTTTTGACCAGAATTTTAGCCAGAAGACAAGTGTGGCTACAAAACTGGAGAAAATAATTTGTCTAGAGTTTAATTTGTGGCCGTGCTGACAGTTTAGCCAGAAAAACTCTAGAATGTTTTTTTGCCTCTATCCACTCTGACACCACTCTAGCTCTGCTCGTTAGACGCAATACACACACATTATAAAGCTGAAAAAAATCAGGAAAAGTTAAATATTTTAAAAAGTATAAAGAGTTAAAAAGAGAAAAGTAATGCCAATAAAGTCCAGAAAAAGCTGCACGTTTTGATATATGAATTGTTGAAATAGCACAAAGTATGAAGGACTAGAAGAAGACCGTAAAAAGGCGGAAGAAAATGGCCAAACAGAAGAACAATAGTGTGACTGCTCAGCAGTCACACTAATAACAACTGTGAAATAGCCTATTGGGAAAACAGAAGCTTTGAACATTTTTGGCATATCTGAATGTTTTGTAAAAAAAAAAAAAAAAAAAAAAACACACACACACATAAAAGGTACAAATTAGTCTTCTCCTATTGAGCCTACGCGTTAATCAATCATAATGAAAGGCGATAATAGAAATGCCCAGTATCATGGTACTGAAGAAACAAAGAAGCTCCACAACAATAATGAAAAAATGACTTATTAGCCATTTCATAAAGTATAATTTGATATAGAAAACAAGCAACTGAGAAAAAAGAAACAAACAATCCTGATAGTGCAGCTAGGGTTTTAAATTAAAGATATATTTCATGTGTTTCCTTAATCTAAAATAAACAAAAAGTTGATATGAAAGACAAAACCACAACTGGATTAGATGCTATGCAAGTAAATCGACCACACAGCTCAACAGTGAAGTCACTATAAGGTCACTGCAGTATGACTCAGTAGTTGAATGTTAGATGCCAGAGTATCTGTGATCGTGGCCTGGGAGAGAGAGATAGATGGGCTGAGAGGGGGTTGGGGGGGTGGGGGGGCAGGAGCTGCTGCCCTATCGTGACGTTGACTGACTGACTACCAAATCACCCCTGTCATGAATCAGAACTGTAGAGGGCTCTGGAGCTGACACATACTAACTCACACAAGCACGCTCACAGGCCCGGCACAAACACGCGCTCACATACAAATGCACAAATATCCAGACATACGGATTTACACTCGTGTTGATGTGCAGACATGTCGGCATAGACACACACACACTGTAACATGCTACATCGTCTTCGGTCCTGCTGCCAACTGGTGGTCACAGAGGCCGACATATGCTCCTCACTGCAGGATGTAGAGACTCCACGCGCACAAATCGCAGCACCGTTCCCCCAGCAAGAACTGTGTTCAAACGGCGTCCAGATCATAGACCGTGACAGCCCTCCTTCAAAAAATCATATGTCAGTGTTTTCCTTCAATAGCAAACGCAAAACAACAACATGTTGTAAAACCACACCCAGCCCTTGAAAGCTAATCCTCGTTTGCAGCTCCACTGGGGACGGAAATCCCTTCAATCTCATTCAACTTGAATGACAGACCTGAATACCAGAGTCGGATGTCACAAAGAGAGAGAATATCAAAGATGCATGATATATAAAAAACTATCATACACTATAAACCATTTGTTTAACATACACACAAAAACACATTATTATATCCAAACAAAACTGAGCTGATACAAGCCCCAGTTCCTCTTATCTGAATGCAAATGGTGTGTAACTAATTGATTTAGGGAATGTTTTGTCATATCATTAATTTCGCTTCATTTATGTTCCTTGAATTGGAGAAAGAGCAAAGAGCTCAAAAACTGATTATCATGTGGGAACATAGTGTACAAGGAGAGGACTGAAAGAGAAGGAACCAGCAAGATGGGTGTGATTTATAGTCTCCAAAAATATATCATTAATAATTCTGATGATTCTGAATGTGTTTATCCTTGGAAATAGGAAATGGCTGTGTTTATGGTCATGTGTTTGCATATCCGTGAGTGTCTGTGCATACATGTGGCGGCTCTGTGAGTTCTGACATGAGCACAGCGAGTCGTCCCCACTGTGCACGTCTGTGTTAGTGACAGCAGGTCGTCACTAATCACCCAGTGGGTGTAGAGTCAAACCAGCAAACCGCACGCTGAGAGAGGGATGGGGGCTGAGAGAGGCTGATGGAGGGTGAAGGAGGAAAAGTCAGAGGACGAGCACGAGACACGGAAGAAGATAAGATCAGAGGAGGGCACGTCTAGTGTACATCCGGCTATTATGAGTGCGTTCGCAACTATCACTATGGCTATTAACACCAGGACTGCTTCTAAAAATAGCAGTGATACAGCAAAAGCATTAACGATAACAGCATCAGACTCTGTCTTGCTACACGTTTCACTCTGTGCATGTGCTTTGATCTTGAAAAAAAAGTAATGAAACAAGTCAAATCAAATCCGGCACACTGTTATTTTAAAGGTTATAATGAAAACAAGGATCACATAGAATTAAAACTAATTATTTTCAGAAAAGTTATCGCCACTCCAGAACCATAAAAAATGGCAAATCATCTTCACATGCCACCATGAGAGAGAATAATGGCATTCTTCTCAGCCACAAATTGCTGTTGCTGGTCTGATGGATTTCACAGGACGGTGGCCACTCCCTGAGGCCGGTCGATACAGTCGGCTCCTTATGATTCAGCATTCCGCGCAGGTTCACAAGGGTCGTTTTCGCCCACGAGGAGCCATTCATCAATGGGACAAAGTCTTGATGCCAGGGTCAGACTTGAAGCACGAGGTCCAGCACAGGGTTAAAACACAAGCCCGTCAATTTATAAGATGCAGCAAGTGGCTTGTCCCCGGAGGTCAGCCAAATACAGAGAGATACTGTGAGAGGGGGAAACGAGAGACACTGGAATACTAAATGAATCCGCATCTAAACTCATTAACATATTGACAAAAGGGGCCGTGGGCAAAAGCAGATGATAAGACGATCACATAAATCACATAAACACACACAAGATGTGGGACTATTGAATCCAGCCAGGGTTAATCCTTCTCTCAAGTCACAAAGACAGCAGAATTGCTCCAATACTGCAAAAACAAACTACTCGGCAAACTTTCATTTCACCAAAACACCAGCTTTTCATTTTCACTGACGTATCACTGTAAGAAACCTGAACACAGTGCAAACTGTGCCCTTAGCAATAATAAAAAAAAAACTAGAAAAATATCCTCTGGGAAATTTTGATAGGACCACAGGGGGCTACTGCCAGGCATACCATCTCTGTCAACATGGGAATCAAACCCACGACCTTAAGGCCAAGACAGAGCTGATCAGACAGACACATGATCATCTTTCACTGAGCACTGGTATGGAGGAGCTGACAGACAGATAGATAGATAGATAGATAGATAGATAGATAGATAGATAGATAGATAGATAGATAGATAGATAGATAGATAGATAGATAGATGTGTGTGTGTTTATAAACATTAACGAGTGCCAGGTGGATTATAAACCTTAACGAGCTCTGGCCTGAGGCTCAGAGGTTACCACGGCAACTTGAGGTGGTTGCCAATGACGATAGGGGCCCCCCAGGCTGAGGCAGAAGGAAACGTGGAGAAAAAGAGCGATTTTCTGCCTCTGCACTGGTCTCACATTTGGGCTTTCTCTGACAAAACGGTAGCTCCTATCAGAAAAAAACACACTGTAAGGACTTCCTGTATGATTTGGTGTTTCTACAGTAAATATTTTGGAGACACTTGCGATTTTAAAACAGAGGTCTGTTCTGTGTCTCTCAGAAAATCTTTGTATTGGAGTCAATGAGGAGCAGAGACAGACGTGGCCGCACTTAGAGGTTGCCAATTCAAATTCTGTAAGTCTCTCAGATATTTTGAGCACATTGTGAGAGACAGAACAAATTTGTCTACAAATTTTGAAAAAATCATGTGTGCAGAGTGTAAATAGTGTGGGAAGAGAAAAATTCTAGAAATTTTTTTGGCTCTCTCCCACTCTGACCGATGATGTCACACACTCAAATGATCTAGGTCATTGACAGTGATTGATCACAAACTATATGACCTATCGAAACGTAGATTAATACACAAATACACAAGACTTGTGTCTGTTTAAAGTTTAAATGGAGTCTCTAGTCGAAAGTATGCCTGAGCAGTAGACAGCAGTAGGCAGTACAAAACGTCCAATGATTTGTTCGTTTTTAGCCCCAAGCACTGGTCCCTGCAGCTATTTCATAGCTGTAGGGGCCAGTGCTCAGTGCGATTGCCCCATGGACCTAAAAACACTAATATGCATTATCAAGCTTTAGCCAAAACACAACCATGTAAAGATGAAAGTTGGTGGCTGCATGGTTATGACACATGTCAGATGATGTCACGACGAGAAGTCACTAGGTTCCTTCCAAAGCTCCGGCTATAATAAACTTATGCACCTGGGAGAGATAAAAATATGGGCTAGACAAGCTTACACGCTGCATTTGCAGAAAGCTGCACTCGGTTCAGAGTGCCGTCAGTCATACTCATCATTTACCAGTTGGGGATGGTTGTTGTTTGTGCTGTGTATCAAACACATGCTATTACATACATGTACACTACAAAAACATCCACACATAACCCTTTGCATGTCTGACTTGCACATTTCAACATACTTATTCAATTTTTTCATAAAATGCCTGAATGTAATTAAAATAAAAGTATATCTGTGCTTCGAATTTAATGATCTATTCCTCTGCTGCACGACTGCACACCTTTAAAAGACAAGTACCTGGCTTTGAGCACAACCTATATTTTAAACACTCTCTTTCTAATGAATATTTAATGTCAGGGTGAAAAAGGCCCCAGAAATGATGTTATATCCATGAGATGTGGTACACTTGGGAAAACACTGCTGCTCTGTTGTGTCACATAAATCATACAGTCTGAAAGGTCGTTTCAAACTCTCACTGAGAATTATCTGCTGTACCTGACTGATTACTGGGCTAATCTCAGTTGCTACTCTCGACCTCAGCCATTATTTCAAAAGTTAAACTGGTGTTTGCAAGAGCTCATCACAGACACATTGGTAAAGTGGGATAAGGATTATGTGCCATTCACACATGACAAGAGCTGCTACCAGCCCTGACAGCAGGACTGGTCTTGTTTTCACCTTGTGAGTGTGTGTGTGTGCGTGTGTGTGTGTGTGCATGGCATCATAGCAAAATGCAGTCCTGGGCACAACTGCAGCAGGAACTACCACAGGGACAGCTTTGAGCACTTTGTCAGGTGTCTGGACAGATTTTTTTCGCAACAATAGTCACAACGGTTCAAGATGCAGTCGTGAGACTTTATGTGTAGTCGAGTCAAAATGAAAGCTTCAATTTCTGGTGGGCGTGGCCCAAACCACGAATACTGAGTAGTACTCATTAAATGAGTAAAATGAATAAAAACTACTGAATACTCACTTACTCATGCAGTAATGACCGTTGTTGTGACAATAAACAGTAATAACTACAGAATACGCAGCATGTCATCAGGTGTTGAGGCTTGTGTGATCCCATTCCTAGTTTTCCCTCTATTCCCAGCTGATGGTGCGAATTATTGTGCGATCAATCACTGTACACTTTTCTGCATGCTTCAGTGAACGTGGTGTCTTGAATTCTGATGAAGAAGAAGAAGAAGAAGACTCAGCTTGGTAAAGCTACAGGATTAAAGGGGGGTTCTTGGTATGCTATGTGCATATTTGAGACACTGTGCATGTGTGTGTGTTTTCCCCTCTCACCTTGGCCTTCCCCCGTGGGACCACCGGCGCAGAGCCAGCAGCACACACCCTGTCACCCTGTCACCCTGTCAGTCGGTCATCCTGCCTAAAACAGCTGAGTCAGTCTCTCTGCTTCATTACAATCAGGCCACAGTACACAGGTACTCTAACTCTTGTGTGTTTATGTAAGTCATAGATGTGAGACGGAGACATACACTGTAAAAATTAAACCGTTAAAAGGAGAGTGTGTGAGACCAGAGTGTAAGAATCTAAGACACATTTATGCAAAAAAGAGACGATCAATCAATAAATCAACAATCAATCAAGTCAGGGATGTATGTGTGTCCTTCTGGTGAAACACACAGTCTATTTCTCAGTGATGCAGTCCACCCACAACCCTGCATTCAAACAACCAGCAACTGCATAATCATACTACTGACTCATAGTTGGTTTCAATTAGTCTTTTTCACTAAACAGTGGAGCTGCTGTGAATGAATCATACAGTAGTCGATACAGTAAGAACAGTGAATGAGAGGACTTCTCGCTCTCTGTGGTTTTAATCACTGGCTCTGCTCCATGCTCTTGTGACTTTGGTAACAGATGCTATCAGGAAGTAAACACACCAGAGGAGGAGGAGGAGGAGGATGCCAAGCCAAAGACGATTCTTAGGGGAGTAAACAAGACTCTGCACCGCCTCTTTCTAATGCTTTATGATTAAGTCCTCATTTTGAACGCAGGACAATGGAGGGTTTGGAAACCACGGTGACTTTTTCCACTCAAATCAGCATCATCTTTGCATCCATTAGTGTGTCCCTGCTAACTCGACGCCATCTAAACGCTAGAAAATCACATTTTATGACTCACACCGCACTGGGAAACCACATTAACATTTGTTTATTGTGCTTGGCCTCTTAGTCTGCTAATGGATGGCTGTCCTATGGATGATTTGCGTGACCTGATTATTTGCTGGAGTTCCCGTAATACAGTAGATAAGACACATTGCTGGAGGGAAATACATAGCCTTACTGTCATCTATCTTCCATTAGTGCGATTGTTGAAGGTTTGGAGGTGTTTAACTTTTTTCGCCGTCGACCATCCCGAACTCTCTAAGTTTGTCAAATGGCAGGCATCAATGTTGGATCAGTGGGCTGAGGTCAACATCATCATGATATAAGGGAAGAGCTTCAGGGACGGAAAGAGAGATGGATGGAGGCAGGGAGGTGGAAGGATATGAGGGAGAGAGAGAGAGAGGGAGAAGGGCAAACAGTGTGTGCTGTGGGTTTTCCGGTGAGAAAAACCTCCACGTCAGTTAATGAGGTTCAATCTGCACACCAAGCAGTAAATTAACATTTGGCATGGCGTGGTGCACAAGCAACACATCCTCACTCACCGGTCAATAACAGCACAGAGGTAAAACACAGATTACCTCTCTCTCTCACACACACACAGATACACACTAGATGGAGGCTCATTATTTTTGGATGGCCATGCTCTAATGCTGCCCATATTTAAAAATAAACTGACATTTTCCATTCACATGTACACATTTCCCAACTTTTTAAAAAAATGTTATGAGTCGCTTGGCTGCTTGACGACGCTTCTCCGATAATTTTTTAGAAACTACAATGGGAGCGAGTACAGATGTTAATGTATTGATTTACTAGCGTGTGATCTTCACAATGTTTCTCTACGGGTGGGCATCGGCCAGGCTGACACATTTGTCAGCAGCCAACTCTGGTGCTTGAACTACAGCGCCTGAATGATGTAGCCTGAGGTAGAGACATGTGAGGCGAGTGAGTTTGGCTGACAGCAGCGTGTATGGGATTCGGGAGAGAAAGCCTTTTAATCACTCTGGAATCCTGCGTACACAGACATTTGACAGGCTTTTGGGAGGAGGACTACAGAAACACTTTGCACAGTTCCGGGTTTTCATTACTCGGCTTATGTAACTACTGAACTTCTAGCTTTGTAAATAGATGTATAATGTTCACTGACTTATGTGGTTATAATTTCAGCTCAAAGATTCGTTATTTACCTTGAAGAGGGAAATTGCCTTTTTTCTGAATGTTCATCCTCTCCTTGGCTGTAGCTTGGAACATTTGGTCTGGTGTACTGAACAAACTAGTGGCTCTGTCCTTTATTATAATACAAATATAAAGGGCTATAAATGGGATTTTAGGGTGACACATTGTGCAATATTGTGATAATTTGCCATGGGTGTGATCAAGCAATGACTTTCTCCAGTGACCTCTACACTCAAGCTGCTCAGGTCACAAGTCACTGACCTCACACTTTCTATTACGTTCTATTTGACTCTTAATTGTATTTCTTCCTGATCTATGTAAAGCCCTCCGTGAGACTCAAATGCAAAACTAATAATGAATGGATAGGTCACAATAGATAATATGGAAGCAACTTTAGACCAATGCAGTAATCAAAAATATAACAAGGGAAAAAGGAAAATAAGATGTAATGTAACTAAAGAAGCTTAGATAAGTAAATATCCGATACATGAAATATCAAACCAAGAAACATAACCACTCTTCATAACAAAAAATAAATAAATCAATCAAAGGCAGTGTGTGAAAAAGAAGAGCAATGAAACCAAGAAAAATGAGACGCGATGGAAGATGGAGACGAAGAGGTAGAAAAGATGGAGGGATGCAGAGAAACAGATAGAGCGTGGGGCCGGGTAGAGACACAGAGAGATAGTTGATGGAGAAAAGCACTGAGGGCATGGTGGAAGAACAAACAGTCGCTACACTTTTGCTCCTTCCATCTAGAGTTTAAAATTGAATTAGCAATGAAGTATTTATACAAGTGCAGTGTGGATTTTCCGACTCAATGCCTCAAGTATAGTAGACAGCGGAGGGAAGATAGAGCGGGCCGAGGAACATGCAGCGATGTTGATTGGTATCTGTTTTGGTTTTTCTTTTCTACATACAGCGCAAGTCACGGACATAATGACACATTCACGGGCGGAAATGCAAGATCATTCCCACAGGGGGGGGGGGGGAGGACAAATATAGAATTATGGTGAGAGGGGTGGAGGGGGAAGTAGCAGGTGGATGACAAGGATTTAGAGTTGACTGAGCAGAAAACGCTCAGTCTGAGTTTGAGCTGTCTCCCCTTGCTGTCGCGTTCCTGCCATCAATGAGTGCTGATGCAAGCTCTCTGGGATCACAGAGTGTGAAGTGATATCAGTCAATGGATGGCAGCTGGTCTTGGCAGCGATGTTTGGAAACTTCTGACGTTACATTTTGGCTTTTTCTGGCATTTCACAACTTGAAAATCGACACCAATTACAGTAAATATTATTCCTGTTTGGGCCAATCGTCATCTGATAAGGATGTGTGTGTGTGTGTGTGTGTGTGTGTTGTCCATCAGGATGAATAGGTTATGGGAATGACGAGCCTGAAAAGAGAGGTGCCATCAGGCTGTAATTCCAATGACATGACCCCCATTTACATCACGCAGACATGCACATGAAAGCAATTAACCACATACACACGTGCATGCCTTAATGAGTGTGATGAAGGTGACACTGCCTGTAAAGACACACTTACTTCTAGTCCATCAATAAATTAGCATTTTTGAAACATGCCTCACTTTTGAATCTGTGAAGTTGACATTAAAAACTAATGTGACTGTCCTGAGCAGCAGCTAAATGTGCGTAATGGACTCAAGAGCTTAAGATGGAGCTGATGGCTGTTGCATGACAAAAATGTAACGAGTTAACACAAGACAGACACTGGGTATGTGCTGCAAGAAAACAAATAAATTACACTGTCTCAAGACAAACTAAACAATTAGATTAAACTGCATTGACTTGTATTGGGTGTGTCCATGCACACATATTATCATGAGACTGACTATTTCTAAAATACATCAGTGTTCAAGGCTTGCTATAAATCCTAAATGAAAAATAATTAACAAGGCCTTCAAAATGTACGTGATGAATCTGTATCAAATATCTCTCCTCACTACCTCTGTAGGAAATCCAAGATTTTTGATTGTCCATTGGCCAGCATGCACACACACATGCACACACACACACTGTAAAATATGTTTAGGCCAGCAGAGGAAAGTGATGGAGTCAGGGTGTGCCTGCAAGCGGCTGCTGCGATGCATTAGTGGGCTCCTGTAGGCCACATGATCCATGTAGACCTTGAGGAGCACTAATTCCATTACATAATGCCCAGATCCAGCTCTGAGGGTGTGTGTGGGCGTGTGTGCTTTTTGTCTGTGTATCAGCGTTGAGTGGCATCGTGCCAGTCTGTATCACACTCACTCTTCCTCTAATGATTCTTTGGAATTAAGTGCACTCACACACTGATTTTGCTAATGACCTATGATGAGCCAAATGCATCATTAGTACTACGTATACACTCCATGTAGGTCAATTATGTAAATGAGATGTGTTTTGTAACCGTCAGATATTTTAGACGTCCCTTTTGATGTCAAACGGAACTACTTCCGATGCGAGACATATCACAGAAAAATCTGCCGTCCGACTCATGTTTTCTTATTGATGTGGTCTCATCAGAGTTGAAAATGAAACTCAGCAGCCACATAAATCGGGGACCGTGCGGAGCAGTTGCGGAGCGTAGCCAAAGCAACAAGCTCTTCTTCTCCTCCCAGTACTCCACGTCTAGCTGGGAGCCCTCGTCACCGCTCCTCGTCCCTTCATCATCCTTCCGAGTGCTGTGTCACTCCGTAATCACCATGGTAACATCAGTCACTTCGGAACCGCCTGCACACTAACCCCAGGGTCATAATAAACTTCGCTAAAAGATTTACAGCCTTTACCCCTCCCCTCGGCACGCCAGGGCTTCCCACTGGTTGGCCTTGCTACCACTGGTGATGGATGCTCTGATTACCTGCTGCAGACCGGTAGATGAGCTGTGACTCTTGAGGAACTCAGCGACTGCACATTGATCTAATGGGCCAACAAGTCAGTGACACTATACGACCACATCGGGGCTCAACAACTGTTGCTAGTTGTGAAACAATGACAAAAATGTTTGTGAATCAAATGTAGATGTGACACCAACATGACAAAATGTTACAACTCAAATAAAATGACATTGTACGAACTCATGGCTTGAGTTCAAAAGGGGGCATCTTAAGTCCTATCCTTAAAATAAGTCTAAACCTGAATGGGTAGAATCTCTAAAAGTTACATCAAACCATGAAACACTCATTGTGTAAAGATCTAGTTCAACTAAAACACTCAACCCACATCACTTTAACCAGTTACTAAGAGACAAGACTAAGGATGTGGGGCCGAAAATCTTCACCTGCTTCTTGACTGAACAGATTTATTAATTTTAATATATTTTTTAATAACCGAAATTGACAGAATTCCCTGAAGTTAGTAAAGCATGTTAGATCATCTGTCTGTGTTTTATGTCTTCATATTTTTGCGTATAAACTTTTACAGTAGGACAGAATGGATTTCAAGTACCAACACATCTGTCTTTCATCTAGGCCTGTGTGTAAAGTACAATATGAAAGTAATAAATCAATTTCTAAATTATAAGCCCATTGCTTTCCTTTAGGTCCATACACTCAGACCATACCACGATTGCAAGCACACAACCATAATGGAAGCCATAGACTTGAATTAAAGGTGCAAAATGACTTTGCTGATACTTATCACAGGTGTCTGACAAGGAATGTTTCTCTAAACTCACTCTGATCTCCAGATCAAAACATATGACGGCTGAGTCCCAGATAAGCCCTCAGAAAGGGCTGATAAATATCGGCCATCTTGCTTCTATTCTAGAGTCCTCCTATGTTGATTGAGCGTCAACGGATCCGGGGCAACATCAGATACAGGATCAGTGCAGCAGCTCGGCTAGCACATGGTTGTGGTGTGTAGATAGTTGGGCAGCTCTGGTCTCAGACGCAGTGTAATCCTAGGCCGGCAGGTAAATATAGCCTGTGGCTGCTTCGGGCTGGGCTGAGTGCTGCTTTGCTCTGCTCGACCTTGGCTCATCCTTTCCTCAGAGGGGATGAAAAGACAGCCGCCCATACTATTACGCTTCCTATTACAAAAACATGCGTAGCCAGTCTGCAAAGTATTTGTATGTGTTCACCACGCCCTGCAGCACCTGAAACTGTATTTGGTACTACAGAACATGTAAAAGTGTTTTTCACATATTAGTTTTAAAGGAGCTATATGTAAGAAATGTACGGCAAGTAATCATAAAATCACCCAATATGTCACCTGAGGAAGGGAAGGAATGATGTTAATGTGAAATACTGACAACAACAATAGCACAGCCTGAATATTCGCATTTAAAAATTTCATTTGCAGCACGCAAATCATGCTCATGTTCTCCAAATCACAAAGTCAGTAGCATTTTGGCATCCAGGTGGCCATTAAGCTGCAGCTACAAACATTGAGGATTTCGTCTGACATTGCTAAAATTAAAAGACCTCGCTATGACTCTCAAAAACAAAAGACAAAAGCAGGAAGCTGAAACAAAACCAGGATAGGAGATGCTTTAGAAAGATGGAGACGGGGGGCAACACGCTGCAGTATTTTGAATTTGACTGCAGCAACAGTCTGACATATACAGTAGCTCCTTTTAGTGCTACATATCTTGCAGTAATACAGACAGCATTTGTATATTAAATGGTTCATATAATTTGTTATATTGGGTCAGGTAATGCTGGTGGAGCTGAACATTAAGCTAGTTAAAGGCACATTTCTCTGGAGTTGGTGGCAACCAAAATAGAGCTAAGAGGCCAATGGAAATCAGAATTATACCCTGTACATTTGAATTATACTTATACTTATATATATTATATTATACATATTATTCTATTCTATCTATGACAAAAATGTACGAAATCAGTCATTATGTGGCCACCTTGTTTTGCAGTTTCCCTCCTCCCTAAAAAGATGTATTATGAAAGTGGGTTTAAACAAGCAACATTAACTCATAAATACAGACTTGCGCACATTCACACAAAAACACTGGGCACACAGACAATCACTCACGTTAGTCCATTGGAATCAAGGATACGTTTTTAAAAGCTCATTCTCATGGTCACACATACTCAATTTCCTCCCCTCTTGTCACACAAAGACACAGTGAATTAAAGTATTCTTTTCATACCACCTCTTTCATCAGATCTAGGCCAACACACAATACTGTATTTACACATGGTAAAAATGCATCTTTGTGCATCTGCAATGGTTTGACACCAAGTTTACAGAACAAAGAAGTTGTCAATGGCAGCAGCTGAGTACAAAGTGACAAAAGTCTTCAAATCAGTGCTGCCCTGTTACCCCTTTAAAAAAAAGCTGTCACACAGAAATATAACGACGACTGAAGAGGTCAATATGTCATGCTTTCATGTGGCCTTTCTGCATTTTAAATGACCTGGGGCACATGAATTCAAATCAAAATGTTGTTGCAGTTCACATTAGTCAGAGCAGTGATGGTTCAGGCAGAGCTGTGAGATGCGGTGTATGATTAGGCTGTTTTTCCTCAAGATTGGATGAGAGTCTTTCCGCTGTGCACTGCAATGACATGAATTACCTAAATGATCTATTAATTTGCACCCAAAGCTCTGGAATTTAAATTAGCCCAACAAGGATTAATTTTCCGCTTGTCTGAAAAATATCTGGGATTCTTTATTTATGCATATGATACAACTTTTAATTACCAAGGTTAGGCATCAAGGAAGAAAAAGTTCTTCTGATGTCATTATCCTGTGTTGTTCTGTGTGAGGACAGAAGTGGGCAGAGAGGCAAAGAGGGATGGAGAGACACAGAGGAGGGGTTTGGCTAATTAGGGGTAGGTATCCATAAGGTTACATAAAAGTGGAATGAGCAACCCTGAAGCCCCGAAAACACACACACACACATGCAGTTCGTTTGAAAACACAAGCAAATACGCACATATACACACAAGGAGCACACACCATCCATTAGCAGATCTTTGGATCCACTGTATTAAGTGCAGGCCTGAAGGAAACAAGGAAATGTACGGGCCGGGGCCCAAGAGCCTCACGCTGAGCTCCTACAATAAAAGGTTTCAAGTCCCAGACTGGTCTGGAGATGAACCCCAACTATCACCAGTGCAATCTGAAGATGACCAAACATCGTCTTGTACTTCCTCTTGGCATTCATTCTGATTTTAACACAGTCAATCATTTATCCTAAATAAAGGACTGATTAAATCACTGCCCAGCTTATTGTGGTCCAAGAAATTGTTTCCAACTTATTCAGTAGGGTGCAGACAGTGAAATATTACGTAAAGCAGAAGTAAGCGATCCGGTCGTTTTGGCTAACTTTCTGTCAGCCGATGGGAGTTAGCCCACCCTCGTCATGGATCTATTGGCCCTCATCCCTACGTCACCACATTCACGTGCATCCCTTGGCTGCACACACAGAGAGGACCGCCCCTTTATGCCGTTCTCTCTCCTCATTGGATAAAGGTTGTAGGATACAAGGAAAGTTTTCTCCTCGGCTTACAGCAGAGCAGAGTGACTGACAGACCCGTGTTTCAGACCAAACACTCTATGTAAGTGATTGCTGTCGGAAGATATAACTATTTAAGACTTATATTAACACAAATATTCCGCTTCCTTCTGCTTTAACTGCACATTTGTTATTGTGAGTCCAAAATCTGCACAGGTGTTTGTAAATTTTATACTTTAATAATTGACGTTATATTCAGGATATATCCTGAATCAATCCTGAGAATCAGTACAGAGGCATGTAGTATTTTAATGGATATATTTCAGCCACAATAAACCAAGGTCAAAATCCACTCCTTCCTTTACTATTCTGCACTTTGTTTTGACAACTCGTCTGCTTCTGGTGCTGCCGTCCTTCACCACAGACCTTCAGGATTATGATCGAGTGGCTCATGAAAAATAAGGTGTGCCAAATTGAGTAGTTTAGTACTTCAGCGTATCAGGTAATTATAAGATACAGGGCGATCAGGACTTGGATTATTACTGGGAGAGCCATAATTCATTGCCACAAATATGACATACAGACACAGGACTGTTGTGACTGGTGACTAATAAACATACAGCAGGTAATCAATGATGCTAGACATAAGGGTTACAGTACAACCAGATAGTGATCTAGTGATCCATAGTGCTAGAGTTACAGGCAGTGGGGTAAGAATACTTGCGGTCAATGCAGCTAGGCAATCAAATCCATAGTTTATTGACAAAATGCATTGGATTTAGCTCTATCTCAAACCACCTGCTGATTTTATTCCTCTGAGATGAGCAACAAACACAGATACTCCGTGGACTGAGATGGAAAATACAAATGTTGATTCACACTGAATTGGCACACTCATATTTGCTGTTATCTTGTTATTTCCAATCCGGTCTGCCTAGTATTTAGCATATGAAAGTATAGCATTATGTAATTGATATTACTGCTCTTGTTCCTATCTTAAGACTCTGAGATTTCTTTTTTCTTTTTTTTTTCCAATTAGCTGACGGAGGTCATGGATCTATTCCAAACCTATTGCAGGAATCTGCAGCTGGGTGACACGCGCCTCAGCCAGCAGAGCTAGCAGAATGCCCCTGCACTTTCTACCCTAACTACATTACTGTCCAGTCTATCCAGAGATATCGTAGGATCTCTGTTGGCACTGTATAGTGGATGACCTTTGTGCAAAGGGAGGAGTAGGGAAGAGAGATGCCACGCTGCCAAGTTTGATTTACATCGAATGGAGCTAATTAACATCCACAGAACATTAAGACCTGCTTGTG
Source organism: Trachurus trachurus (assembly GCF_905171665.1). Taxonomy (NCBI): domain Eukaryota; kingdom Metazoa; phylum Chordata; class Actinopteri; order Carangiformes; family Carangidae; genus Trachurus; species Trachurus trachurus. Next base: position 18,607,748 of record NC_139908.1, on the reverse strand, counting down.
CCTCCTCTTTCCCTCTGTGTCTCTTTGCCCTGCTCCCTCACTCCAAAAGAGGAGCTGTTAAATGTTTATTTTGATGAACTGACAAATTGTGCTTATTTCTTACACTACAGTGAAGCCAAAGGAATTTACGAGGCATCCTGCGCCTTCACAAACGTGCCGGTTTAAATTGAGTGGTTGTGCATCAAATGACCATGAATGAAATCTTAAATACAACGGCTTGATCGATTCTTAAAATAATTAGGCTAAGCAGTGAATGTTAGCAGCATAAAGATGAGTGGGTGGTTAGCTAAGTGCAGTGATGTAAGTAAGCGCTCTGTAGCTGCCTTTTTACATTTCAAATCACATTTTATCTTACAGTATAACAGCAATAACCTTCGGCTAAATTTGCAGCTGACATACATGGTGTTATCTAAAAGCTAATGTGGGAAACGTGGAAAGAAATCTACTAACATGGTGTGAGTAGTCTTGGTACATATATTATTTTGCAATATATACAATAATAGCCTATACCAAAATAACTGACACATAAAGATGTTATATACAGTAACATTGATGACAACATGATCATAATACAACCAGAGACTTACAGGAGGTGCTGCTTGATACATCTTTGTTACCTGACAGAATACATCTACTGCTGCCCAGTCATAACTTCTACGATTGTTTGCAGTTTGATCTATGATATAATTTCCAAACCTATGACAAAAGTTGTTTTTTTGCCTTCATTCAGACTCAACCAAACCCTGAGTTAACCTTGTTACATAACAGATATGGGAAAATGAGGAATTCAATGCATACTACAGTATGTCCAATGTATCCAGTGTGATAGAGTTATGTAATTTTCAAATTATTGACGGTTTTGTTAGTTTTTACCATTTGATCGTTGTTATGGGACTATTGTTCCAAATGCAGGGGTACAATACAGTACAATACAGGGGTTGGCAAGTTACATCACAATCTGTATATTCTTTTATATCGAAAACCAAGTGAAATAGTGTGTGATAGAGAAATGTAAAAATTGTATATTTTATTTTTTATTTATATGGGACTTCTTTATATGTATTGTTTGACAAAGGTTCAATGTGAGCTTTGTGCTGGTTGTTGCTACAGGCAAACACCAAAGATTGAAGGAAAACACTTTACCAACACAAACTCAATGGACTCTATACAGTGGTATGGTTGTTCACACTTTGACTGAACACATCAGAATGATTATTATTATTATTATTAATTATATATTAATTGCTTACAGTAGACACCACAGTATCAACTGGAATAATGGTTGAAGGGCCTTTTTTATCACCAGCCTCATGATCATCAACTAAGACAAGCGATTATCCTAAAATTGTTGGTTTTCTGGCTGGGATCACCAGTTCATGTGACTTTGGACAGGTACACATCGGTCAGCTCTGAGTCTGTTGTATAGAGTAGTTTGGCCAAAATAATCCATTATGCTGCACTCGGGCTAACAGGCCTACCAGGTGCACTCTAGAGATAACATGAAGATTGTTTTTTGTTTTTTTACCCAAGAGCAATTGGTTTTAGAGTAGGTACAATTCTAGATGACTACTCTACACAATGGAGCAGTGAAACATACAAGAATAAAGATGTTGCTTTTTTCTAGAAAAATGAACTGAACTTGAACGTGTAAATGCCAGGATATAGACAGAAAAATCATGTTTTATGCCACTGACATTGGCGTTTAAATAAATAGTAGGACTACAGCTTTAAGAGGTTAAAATAATCAAGAATAGTACAAATTACAGGATATTACAGGTGGCCTATATTTCTAAAAGTATACTGACACTGTGCTACCACAATCACTACCTCACCACAATTTCCTCACTACGGGTTTCCACTTCCGTCAAGGACAAGGAGTAAACCAGCAAAACGAGCTGGACTTACTGCTACAAGTATATGGCCTCAGAATCCCTTGAGCTTTGCAGTCGGGACAAGCAACGGATTTTATGCTGAAACACCATCAAATAAAAAAGGAAGATATCACACTCCTCGAACACCCCAGCTATTTCTGCAGACTGTTTTTTTTTTAATGGCTTGTTTCTTTTATGGCTCTGTCTTACTGACAAACACACTTACACACACCTACACATGCACACACATCTCACAAAGAGAGTATAAAATGACCTGTCCTCTATTGCCATCAACTCCACATAGACATGTACAGGAGGAAAAGAAAAACGACTGAGAGCAGGTGTGGAATTCTCTCTACAGAGATCATAATGTTCAAGTCATGCATGAAATCCTAAAAGTTTTTGTTTTTAAATCCATTCAACAAGTAGCCTCCGTTTCACAACAGAATGTGTATTTTCCTAAATCATTTCAGTCCTGCCAAGCACGAGTGCAAGGCGGCGCAACCCCAATAAAATCGGCACCTTGAGGCACGACCAGGGCAGGAGAGTGAAACGGAGCTCTGATGCCTCAAGATGATATTCTCCATCACTAGCTGGTGACATCACATTCCAATATTCCCTATTGGTAACAGATCATCGTTAGCGTTGAGTTCTCCACAAACATACCTACCGGGAAAATGAACAGATAGGTTCAAATTGCATCTCTTATTGGTGTACCTCCATCTTCCCCCTCCATTTTACATCACCCCCAATGAAAAATATCTGTAATATGGGGGAAGACACGACATCTAAGACCAGTCTCGAAAGGAAAGAGTAGAGCATGCAGAGCATGTTAATGGTGATGTGATCATATGCACAAGAATAAACGTGTAAGCTGTGCAACAGAACTTGCATTGCAATAATATGAATGAACTGCACCCATGTAAGCCTGAAACCCTCCCAAATACTTCTGGTGTGAAAGCAAAAATGACATCTTCTCTTATTTAACCAACAGCCTACATTAGTCACACCTCCAGCGGCACAACAGTCATCATCAGCCTCCTTTTCATTAACCCCACAGCTACATATCTGACCGAGCGAACACAACCTGTACCAGAGCGTATGTGCTTGACTGGTTAGCCTACACGCCCGCACGCACCAGCTGAGGCTGCAAGACCAACTGTGTAATTATACATGTGTAATTGCATCCTCACCCATCATGCACAATAGATGCAGGGAGAGAGAGAGAGAGAGAGAGAGAGGGAGAGAGAGAAGGAGAGAGGGACAGAGAAAGGCAGGTAGAGGGAGAAAGATGGATGTGAGGAGCGCCGTCACCTCCCCTGTCTCATGAGACAGCCCAGCCATACCTTGCGCCTACGGTCCCTTGATCGATTCCTCTTTTTTATCTTTTCCTCCTCCTTCTCCCTCTGCTCCTGGGCGGCGGCCTCAGCGAGGTCCTTGGTCTTGCGGAGCTGCTTGGCGGCTTGCGCCATGGTGCCGCTGCTATTGCTGCTGCTGCTGCTGCTCCAGTCACCGTCGCTCCAGCCCTCCTCCTCCTGTTCGCACTACCACCAGCCGTCCCCGTTTCCTCCGCCCCCCCACCCCAAAGCCCCGTCACTCTCTACCTCTTCTTTGGTGGCCGCCACGACATGTGTGTATATAAGGCAAGCAGTGGGAACGCCTGCGTCCAGATTTGTGTGTGTGTGGGTATGGGGACGACGTTGATGCTACAGCAGCCACAAGACAGCCTCCAGCAGCCACAGGGAAAGATGCTACAGCTAGTGGTGCTGATGCTGCTGCCTGCTGCCGCGGCTGCTACTCATCCAGTCAGCTTGCACTGCGCTGAATTGCCTCCCCTCCCCCTTCTTTTTTTTTCCTACCTTCCTCCCTTCTCTCCTCTCTCCTCCCTCTCTCCCTGTGCTTGCACAGACCAGTCACGCAGTACTGTGTTGAGCACAGTGGGGATGCTGCTGCAGAGCTCCCTCTTTTTTATCTGTCAAATGTCCTCCTCTTCCTGCCGCTCTGCTTCTTTCTCCACAGTTTTCCTCTTCGCTAAAGGCTTTTCTCTCACATTACCCGCTGTTGCATCTTTCAAGAGGTACAAAAGATGAGGGCACCAGAGCTGCGGAATGCCTTCAAATTATCTTTTTTCTCACGTCTTCCCTCTCTCTGACCATGGCTTTTCCATGGCACCTCCCTCCTGGAAACAGATGGAGAGAAAGAACAGTAGTGAGAGAGATGGCAGCATGTAAAACAGGAATGGATATCATCTTCTACAGTATCTATCATACCCTACAGTAAAAATTAGCGTTTGTTCCCCTGCGGCAATGATTCTTTATATACCTTGGGTATCAAACGCTGATGCTCAAGTGGCATAGAAACGTGGTGCCATATATTAACACTTACACCAGCCTACTCGGTCCATGTTTCAGTGTCAGGAACAGAGAAGGAGAACACAAAAAAAAAAACATCCACATGCATGGTTCATAAAAACTGTATGTCCTCTTCCTCCCATTTCATTCCACTGCTTCCCCTCTTTCCATTACACCAGGAGGTCATACAATGGGTGTTTCATGCAGCAATTTAGTAGCACATGAGTAAACAACAGCATGAACAACATACAGGGAAATTTAAGGATGTAAATCGAAGCAATAGTTGGTTCATTTTTTTGTCGCCAGAAGATCATGTATTGCAAAACTTTTTTAGACAGTAATTCCAATTAATCACTGAAATGATTTGAACTGCCTTGCTGTCTGAACACAGAAGCGAAATCAAATCCATTACACATCCTGTTAATGTGTCTTCAGGTCGTTTTATTTACTTCTAAAACGACTATACCAGGATAAACTGATGGTTTCGGTTTAAATCTGAGATGATTTATACATCTCATTGTGCACACATCTTTGTTAATTCCATTTTAACTCATTTTGTATAAAAATCAGAGGATGCACTGACATCGAATTTTCTTCCTTTCTCTTTCTCTTTCTCTCTCTCTCTCTCTCTCTCATCGCCCCACACCCCTACCCATGACTGCAACATCATCTTTCTGCAGAATAATGTTGTACTAAATGTGCAGCACAGCCTTTTATATGGAGACCATGTGACAGGACAGGATAAATACAATCAGGAGCTCACTGTCAAGAGATTAACACCAAACGATCAACTGAGCTATATAAGGATATTCAAAAGTGGACTGTCTCTCAACAATGACAAAAAAAAAAATCTCTTATCGTGTTTGTGTGCTTCTGCACCCGTCTCTGAGAGGGTTAAATGTTTCACTGTGCACTCATTTGAATGACAGCTTTGTATTGCTCTGTGCCTGCTGCTAATGGACCTATTAAGCTGAGGGTAATAAACAAAATGATGCTACAGCCTCCACAGCAGTCTAGATTTGTCTGAGGAGCTGAATGGTCTTGCTGGATAGAACCAGACTAGTTAAAACTCCACATAGCAACAATTACACTCAAAGAGATGCATGAGCACATTAAGAGTTAGGCACGCATGTGGAAGGCACAAATCTTAGATGACCAGTTAGTTACTTAGATATTTAAATTAATGAACCACAATAGGGATCAATCTAGTGTAGGGAATGGATGCCTTTGACCACTACACCTGCCACATTAATTCAGCTTTTGGAAGGAGAGTGGTCTCCTTGTTTATGTTTGATATTGTCAAACTGTTGCCTAATTAGCCCAATCAGCCCAATCAGGTGTTATTTATTTACAAAAATCCTAATTCTGCATAGTCCTGCCTAACCACTTCTAATCAAAGACATTAGCCTATTCGGCATGCTGACTTTCAGACATAGTCTGGTTTCAGCATGATATTTTATAACTATGGCTACAAATTATTGCTAACTGCCCTTGCTCACTGCCCTGAAATATTTTTAACCCTGAAATTGTTTGTTTGTTTGTAGCTTCTTTTTAAATGTTTGTGTATGTTTGTTTAAGTTCTGCAGTTTTTCAGCACTGCAAGCATGAATTAATAAAATTAAAATCTTCTATCTATCTTCTATCTAATATATGCTATCCTGTTATTCGTAGCTAACCTCAAATAATGTCTTCTTTCATAAAATAATTATAGCTGCATAGCTGCATCACGCAGCTAGCTTGATGAGTATGGTACAGTTCATCTTCGACCTGAGTCACTCACCAGCTTTAAACTCCATTGTTTTCTATGACTCTTATATTCAGCCACATCCTTGTATGAAAATGTCCTTTTCATGAATGAAGTTCCAGTTTTGGAGCAACATTTATGCCACGTTACGCAGTTCAGAAATGCTACATAGCTAGTTAGCTGTGCATGCAGATAAATTGCTAGCTAGCTAGCACTTAGCCAGCTCTGCTAATATTAGGCTACTTGTTATCTGGACTGACTAATTACACCATTACCGACAGCCGACTGTATTTTTACAACATAAGCAGACCTCGCAACTATCTTTCAGAAAATTACAATTAGTTTTTTTTGTTTTTGTTTTTGTTTTTTTCCCCAGCTCAATATTTTATGGCTAACACGAAAGACATGAATTTGGGCTAGCTAAAATACACGTTACCATTTACTAATGAGTAAAAAATGCAAACAAGTTACCTTAATTTATAATTTATCATAAACCTTGCTCGTGTTTACGGAAGTATGGTTAATTGAGACCATAGACTGACCAAAGAATGGACGTAGCGTCCGTGACGTCACCCATTGGTTTGGGGGAGTCTGTTTTGTGCCGCTACTACATGGATGTATTAATTATTAACTACGGGGGTTTGAGCCGCGCCATGTTGGATTCTACTTGCCATATTTGGAGCGGTGCGGCCGTTGGCCGGCCGAGAGCCCGCCCACTGGCCTCGAAGCAGCGGTCTCCGGACCTGTCACTCAACGGTTCTGCTCCCTAATAGGACGAATCGCCTTGTTGTTTACAACTACTTCCGGGTAGAAAACCAGCATTCGAACAATAGTGACGGACGAGAGTTTCGCTATATATATCTACTTTTTCATGTCACTATATCGCCGTTTAGACTAATCTGATGTTTGTAAAGTCTATAAAACCAATGATTAGACAAACATTACTATTTACGTGTGCACATTTTTGTAATTAGTCATGGTTATCAGAGATTAGCTGGGCTAACGGTTAGCTACCTGTTTAACTTAACTTTAATAACTCAGTGACTCAATAAACGGTCCATGAAAAAATATTTTCTCCAGCGGATATCTGAGTTACAACATGATTGAGCTAAATGGAGTAGTTTCATGTCGTGTCCGACAACGGGAGGGTTTTAACAGCTGACGTCCTGGTGTTAGCTTAGCTACCGTTAGCTTAGCTACCGTTAGCTGTCCCTGTCAGCTGCAGCCACTGATGCTTTCTACACACCGTGATTCCCCCCAACTGAATAAATACAACACATAGCAACACAAAACACACACACACAGAAGTAGTAATGTTTCTTCCATCATTTCAGATTTGTCTAAACAGTGATACGGCGTGAAAAATATGATATATAGCTAAACTCTCGTTCGTTACTATTGATCTCATTCAAATTACGTGCTGGTTTTCTACCCGGAAGTAGAATGTAAACAACAAGGCGATTCGGTCTATTGGCCAGAACTTTTAACCTAATAACAGTAAAACGGTAGAGTTTAAAAAAAATTCACCCCCCTCAGAGTGTGTGCGGGGGTAGAAACTATCGGTTGAGACCAAAAAAATGAAATGTACCAGGCTGTAAATATGTTTTTTAAAGCTGTAAAATCGGCTATTTTAACATGGGGCTTAATTAGAGTTGCTCCCTTCTGGAGCCAGCCCCCAGCGACAGCCGAGGGGATTGCAGCTTTTTGAACGCGGAAGTGAGCTTCACTTCTCAGACCGACAACTGCCCCCTTGATTGAGACCCAAACACTTTTTTAGCTCACTGACGCCATCTTGTGAAGCTTGGGACTGCAGCAGTCACGCTCGTGCACACAGATCAGCACAGAGCTGTAGACTTATATCATATTTATAATATTGCAGATAATTGGTGGCACATGTATAACTTTATACATCTGAAATATACTCTGTCACAATAAATTACCCTGTTCAGGGTTTGACTTGCTTGCATGCAGGCCAGGACTATGTCAGGCTAACTCAGAAGTATCAGCAGGGCACCATAAATCTGCTGACGGCAGTGATGAAGAGCATTTCAGTTTGACGGCATATTAAACAATAGAAATGGGAAGCTGGCACAGATGGAGCCGAGATCTCTCATTACAGCACTAGTGCTGGTTCAGATCTGATTCCACTAGCTCCTCAGCCAAATTGTGGGGTGTGCTAAATATGGAAAATTATGAAACTGGAAAAAAAAAATATAATTTTCCATTTTAATGAAGACTGAAATCTGTGGCAAAGAACTGAAACTGTGGTAAAATTAACACAATATAAAATAGTTGTCTGTGGAACAGTAAAGTCACAGAAGGTCAAAGGTCAAACTTGTTCAATGTATTTTAAACCTGATTCATCAAGTTAAATTCAACCAATTAAAGATACTACAGGGAAGAGAAAAAAATCTGTGCTGTTATAATAAAGCAGCTGAAACAGGTATCTTGCATTGAACCATACAAGTAGACTCATTTAAGAATCAAACTAGATTTGCGTGCTTAAGTTTATCTTAATGGTGTTATCACATCATTGTTGTACTAATGACTAAACCATAATGACATGAAGAGTACAGAATTTAGCTAGGGTTGTTGTTTTTTTGTTGTTTTTTGCTGTTGACAGCATCTACTGTGTCAGCCACTTTAATATCTTTGGGCAGGGTGTTACATATTTTATAAGCAAAACAGATAAAGGCAGTGCTCCCAATTTTCTCCCGAGTGCTTTAGGGAATATTTAACTTGCCGTAGAAGATTCCCAAGGACGTTGCATGACCGTGACAAAACAATTCAACACTTCATCAGTGACAGGACTGAGAAAATGAAAAACTAAGAGAAACTGGCTGGTAGTGCAATGACTTCAGGGGTGAATTATGAATCTTCTGGCAATGGTGAACTGGTTGGTCAGTCAACATATGCTACAATATGGAAGTATAATATTTATTGCCAACATATCATGCTGTACATTCCTGCGTATATTAAACTGTTACCAGTGGATGGTGATTCATGACTCTACAGTGCTGAGATTTACAAGTGAGTACATTGTTGCTATTTAAAGCCTCAAAGTGCACTGCAACATATTGGATCTTATGTTCACTGTATTATAGCACCATCAAGTGGCAACTTATTGTTATTGCAACTATATGATTTATAACCTGGGTGAAACATTATCTGTGTGATTGCTCTGTGTGCCTGTGTTTCTTCTTGTTCAGTCCAACACTCAAATTATTTTATGTTTTACTAAATTCTTGTCACCAACATACAATTGTTGTTGCGAAGCACTGGTTTTGTCTCATCTTTGATCTTATGATGTTAAAAACCAGGCATCATCGTATGTGCATGCATTTGTTTTGTTTCTTTCAGAGACATTCTGCTCGTGATTGATAGGCCTACTTCTCATCAAAAATATGCATTAATCAAGAGTAAATGTCAGTTATGTGTCAAGATAAAATGATTTTATTGCTGCTTTTTAAAGAATTATCTCCTTTAACGGTGATGTAGTTAAGAGTTATTCTTTTTTATTTCATTTTCTTAATTAGTCATGTTTTCACGCAAATATGTTACGGATTTGTTGAATGTCCCTGAAATGCCCTGATGTTTTGCAGTGTCTTTTCAGTTCTGTCACATGCCATCTGGCCTAACTCCAAAGCAGACTCTGCATCCACTGGTCTTTGCCCTTGACGATGACTTGCACTTCCCTCAGCAAAAAACACATTCTGGGACTCAGCCAGTGCTGCTGTGTCCAATCTAAAGTCTACGGCCATATCTGAAATAAGAGAGGTTGTGAGTGCTGTACCAGAGGACACGTCTTTCTCTTCACCTTGACGTGAAGAACACACTGTTCTCATAATAGACGTTTCAACCATGTGTCTCAGCTCATTAAACTGTGTTTCAATTAGGTTGCTCTCTGATTAGAAATAGAAAAGAGATGAAGTCCAAAGTCTAGAGTGGAAGTAGAAACATCTTTTACCACAGTTTATGGAGAATATGTATATGTGTGGTGCAGCTGGAGTGGTAGATATAGCTGATTTTACCTGCAGCTGTAACTCTAATATGAGTATACATTCAGGATAACCTTTATAAGATGATCCATCATTGTAACTGAAAATATAAAACAGTATAATGGAGATTCTCAGAAACCTCCACTGATTCAGATGTCAACGTGACATCGTCTGTGTCACTATTTAATAAGAGGGAGTTTCTGTGCTTCCCTTTTTATTTACTGCTTTTACCATTACCAAAACTACTATTAACACTACTACTGTTACTGTAGTGCTACTGAATAGCTACTTGTACCTCTGCTGCTGTATTACCAGACGTACGAGGCACGTAACTCAATACACTTACACATTTCAAACTGTAGGTGTCAGCACAGTTTCAACATACTGTACGAGTGTACCACATGGGGCCTTGAAGAGAAAGTATTTGCTGGACACAGGAGCCCACATTAACAACATTATATGTTAGTCCATTACATTAGAAATAACTGGTTTTATTTAGCATGTTTCTTGTTGTTACTTTTATAATTAATAGCAATAAGCCACGGAATATCCCTTTTCAGTTTGTACTGTTGGTTCAGTGCTCGGCAGGGTAGAAATAACATATGGCTATGTAAGAGCCCCAATGCAGATACACAATGCAACAACAAAAAGAGCTATTAGATGTTGCTCAGCAGTTCAGCTGCTGCACCACAGGAGACTGGGATGGTGTGTTTTTCATTCTGTGGCATATTAAATGTGTTCAATTATAGTCAAAGGAAATAACAGAAAATGGGAAATCAAATAAATAAAAAGGTTTGAACAGACTGTAGAACTTGAAATAACTGATACCACTGCAATGTTATGCCCCTAAACAGAAGCATGAACTCTGATTTTTTTAAACCAGGAATGAAATATACTTTTGAAGATAAAACTTTAGATTTGCTGATTATCTTTCATGCAGAGAGTTAATCAGAAGGTCAACTACTACACAACACTACAACCAGGAGACTGTTAGGTTAGCTTAGTTTAACATAAAGAAGGGGGGGGGGGGGGGGGGGGGGGGGGGGCAATCAGTGGTTTTACAAGGGGTTAAAGAGTGGTAGTGAGGTATTTTCTTCTTGGTAGAGGCATGACGTAACCAGTGATGACGCCTGAACATAACTGCATTCAGCCAAAAAAAATAATCCTGTGCATAACCCATCAGAAAACCATAAATTTCCATTTGCTGACTGGGTCTTTTATAAGGATTAATCAATTTACATGTAAAGTGTTAATTTGTGATATTCAGAAGTGCTGCAACCAGAGCAGATATGACTCATTCCTTTGTCCACAAGCCACTGTATCAATGTCTAATTTAGCCGTTTGCTACAGGAATATGAAAAATTCCCTATACTGAAACATACTGTACCTTTTCATGACAGCAGTAGGAGAGAATCTCTTTTAAATTCAGGGCCTGTCCGTGCTTATGGCTCTGTGGTGCCTGTCTCTCCTGCGCTGCATCTTGATGCATACTGCATGGATATCTTCACCTCTCTGTGCTCTCCTGCCTGAAGAAGTATTATGATTATTCCTTTGAACTTACAATAAACACATCAAATATGCAGAAGTGAGGGGAAGCATAGGCTATGTTACATGGTCAGTCCAATTGAATAAATATGTCTATGAAACACAAATCCACAACACACTTGTTGTCACAAATATAGTTATTTAAGACAATAAATCACAGTGTGATTTGCTCCCTCACTTGCTAGGGCTACCTCTTTAACACTTGGGAAGACAAGAGTATTGACTATTTTACAGTGTCCACATACATCTGTACATCATAATTCATGCAAAATCATGACTGATCTCAGAATGCTGGAAGCTGAGTCAAGGGCAGCTTGACAAGGGCATGTAGCTAGCTATAGCTAGTCCTCCATCAAAGATCCCAGGGTCATCAATGCACATTTGCAAATTCTGCTTCCTCCTCAATCCCAGCCTATACAGTAGCAGTTAACAGTAAACAGCTATGACCATCGCAATAGCATGATATGTAGATGGGGAAAAATCAATTTAGCGAAGTATTGCAATATTTTGTGCGTTTTATGTGTTATTATATAAATTGCAAATCCAAATTTAAAGCAGAAGTAAGCGATCCGGTCGTTTTGGCTAACTTCTTGTCAGCCAATGGAGTTAGCAGTCCCCGCCCTCGTCATGGAGCTATTGGTCCTCGTCCCTACGTCACCACATTCACGCGCATCCCTTGGCTGCACACACAGAGAGGACCGCCCCTTTATGCCGTTCTCTCTCCTCATTGGATAAAGGTTGTAGGATACAAGGAAAGTTTTCTCCTCGGCTTACAGCAGAGCAGACCAAACACTCTATATAAGTGATTGCTGTCGGAAGATATAACTAATTAAGACTTCTATTAACACAAACATTCCGCTTACTTCTGCTTTAAGCTTTTTAGTAGCTACTATATAATAATGACTTCGGTGAGATAAACAGATCGAGAACATTGATGAAACAGATGTTTACAAATGTTCTTTTATGGGACATAATATGTTGCAAAAGGTAATAATTCAGGAAATTCAGGATACCACAAAATGTTACAAATCACAACAATTATCATATCGTGACCGATCATACCAATATTGCAATGCGAGGCCTCTGGTGCATTTCCACCTGTAATGTATTGGCTGGTTGTAAACCTAGCATCCAGAGACAGTAACCTACTGCAGCTACTAGAGGGCAGTAAATTACAAGATGAATGCAACCAGCTAACATCAGATTCTTTATGGGACATAGACTGTCAATAAAAGACACAACACTGGTATGAGATCTAAGGAGAGATCGCTTCCACCTTGAATTTTAATTGATGTCTATTTTTAGCTTTAACTGGTGAAGCACTGCTCACCTTGCTTGCTCCGACGGCATGCACATGCCTACCCAGTGGTGATCTTAGACTCTCATCTGACTGAAGCAGACAGCAGAGTCAAATTGAATGCTTAAGTGCTGGCTAAGTTCTTGGGTTGACTGCTGCACATTTGAATGGATCATAAAAATTTGATTGGTGCAATTGATTTATGCTGATACAAAGAGAATAGCTGAGGGAAAAAGGCACAGAATCTCTGTGTTCTTTTCCAGCCTCACGCCGTGCATGACCACTCCTCCATTAGGACCCATTGATTATTTGAACTGGGCATGCTACACCCACTCTGTGAGAATCAAAGTGGTTGGGGGTGAAGAGCACTTGGCAGACACCCAAAAATGATCTCAGAGTCACCCCCTGTAGAAGCCAAGACGCCACGATACTGCAGACCAGCTTCCTGTCAAGAAGAAGAGTAATGCAAACTTTCTCTCTTTCCGTCTGAAATGCTGATGAGGAGACTAGCGCACGCGGAAATTCTGCAATGCTTATAATAGTCTCCTTTTTCATTGTCAAAGCCCTTTCAGTAAGCAGCTGATGATGGTGCAACCTGAATATTTATCAGCCTTTAAACACAGTTATTGGATTTCTCCTTGTGCCTTAAGCGGACACCTCCCGTCATCGTTCAATTTTCTGTTGTTAGTGTGGGGAAAAATTACGAGGTACACTAAAAAGTGTTTATTGAGTCTTGAACATTACCAATGAATCCAGCCCCGGATTAGTTTTTCTCCTTTATTCCGGAGCTGCAGCCTTCCCTCCCTCACCACGCTGCCGGGAAACTTGCTGACCTCTCAGGCTTGGGTTACCCGGCAGGTCCTGAGAGAGCAGCTCAAGTGTATTCGAGGACAAGACTCACGCTGCTTTCGATCAATGCTCATCGACTAATCCCTTTTTTCCCCTTATTATTTTTTCTTTTACAAGCGTTACATTACAGTAAATGTGTTTGCTTTGCAGTAGTTCTATAAACTGCAACAGCGAATACCTTGTTACATGGATTAGGAGGTACAGCTGAGATGTAGAGGGCTGCTCCTCTTCAAATGGCCCCCTAACACATGACAAAACAGGTTTATGTCATGCTGCAGCAAGATGTAACATGACATAAAGTGATTGGAAAGGACAGGACATGATGGAATATAATGAGATATAATGGAATGTGATGGATATGACAAGACAGGACAGGACAGAGTATGTCATGATTTAATGAGGAGCCACATGGGACAAAACCATCAACACACCCACTGAGTTACAAAACCAATGGGACCCCTAACTCAAGAGGAGCTAGAATTCAGTTTGGATTTATGTGATATACTGAGAGAAACACCTATTTCACATACAGTATACAGTGTAATATTACTACTGATAAATAATATTGTAGAATTAATTGGATAAGAGGAGGTCTATGAGTGCTGATATACAGCACAACAGCTCTAATAAGTAACACTCAGCTGCTTTACATGTCTTTTATTAACCATGGATTACTGTAACATCAGAAGCTGTTATCTATCTTAGACTCTAATAAACTGTGGATCACAAAATATTTCCTGTAATAGTGTTTCAATTGAATTATGAATGGTCATCAGGGGAGGATGAAGGGAAGGACAGAGGCCTGGATAGTTTTGTGAGGTAACGCACAGAGGCACAAATAGCAGGTCAGGAAAATGTTTGTGTTGCTCGACAACAGTCCAGTGCTAGTCGACCATTGTGCTAGCAAAGCCAAATAAATGACCAAATTAACAAGCAAATCATAATCTGTTGCTGCATATTATTATTAACAAATATGGCACTGGTGGAGTTTCTGTATAAGAAAACAACTTAAAAATGTTAATTGAACAATATCCTATTTACAGTACCCATCCTGCAGACATGAAGCAGCTCTGTCTGCTGCATTTCTACCAACACTCAGTACATTTACATGACACTTGAAAAAAAACTAATTATGACCTTAATCCGTCTATAACTTGAAATGCGTTAGTCTGACTAAGGCTAGCTCCGACTAAAATGCCCAGATAATGCAATTGGAAACTGATTTCCTATTGTAACCTGACTGAAACTAGACAATGCATGTATGCTTCATAACAGTGCCGATGGCATAAATTGTAGCATAAAAGCTGGCCTAAACCCTGCCAAAAACAACAAACAACACACAGTAGGCTACAACCAGCAAGAAGATGTGTTTTATAAAAAAGAAGTCTGACCCGGGCCGACCCGATGCGACAAAACCTAAGTTATTTTTGTATATATTTTTGGCCCGGGCCGAGCATATAGCTTGAGTTAGCTATGCATGTAAATGCACTGACTGTGAGGGTGAGAGCTGTGAGAGTCAACCAAATCAGTGAAGTTATGTGAAGTAGAACCAAAACAATGAGCTGAAAGATGCTAAAATGCTCTGCAGAGCTAAAGGGAACAGTCTAATAACCCTCTGCAGGTTTGTCACAATTAGCATCGTCTTTTACATTACATACAGTTAGCTGACTGATTGTTAGTATGAAATTATTGATTAGAGCAGCCCTGAAGGAGCTCTTCATGTTTTTCTACTGCCACTTAGCCAGTGTTACGAGTCTTACGGGAACTTTGTTAACTTCAGCCACAAACCTCATTCTATTACACTGAAGTCCTACACACCAGCACAATGATCTCCTTCATTTTTTTTTTTTTTTTTTACCATCATTCACAAATGGCAGGTAAAGAGTAATGCTGCCTCCAAGAAACTTAAATCAAGACCCTCTGTCTCCTATAAAAGTGTCTGTTCTTTTGGCAGATTGCTACTGGTGTTAATGATGGCAAACTATTCTTCACTCTTTGTGACGGCCTCATCTTTCTGAGTAGATGCGATCTCAGCCTTGTGTCCTCTCACTTTCAAATTACCTCGCCTCAGTGATAAATTAAAATGGACGGACGACATGGATGTCCTGTACGAGACAGGGCCAAAGTCGTCTCTGTATGCCGAGGAGACTGAGCTCCGTTGGAGTGTGCAGGACACTGTTCAGAATATTTTATGATACCACGGCGGCATCAGCAATCTTTTACGCAGTAGTCTGCCGGGGGAGGTGGAGGCACAGAGAGGGACAGAAAAAGGCTCAAACTGTTAAGAGGGTTAGCTCTGCCCCCCCCCCCTGGACCGTCCTCTAGATTACACAGAGGAGGTGGATGAGAGGGGTTATCCAAGCTGTCGTCCACCTACATGCATGAGATGGTGAGGGCCTGAAGCAGCTCCTTCAGCGACAGACAGCTACACCCACAGTGTGAAGGGGGAGCGCTGCTGCAGGTCCTTTGTCCCGAAAGCAGTCAGACATTTTAACTTTAGCCTGCATTGGCACTGTTGTTGTCTCTGCCACCACGGCACAGAGTCACAGCTACTTGAGACTGCATTCAGAAACTATTCAGACTTCTTTCCTTTTTCTCTCAATTTGCTGTTGTAGCTTTATGCCAAAACTGTTTAAATTCATGCTTTCATTCAGACCTTTCACTTGGTACTTAGCTGAAGCACCTTTGGCAGCGATTACAGCCTTGAGTCTTCTTCCTGGGTGTGACATGACACAGCTTTGCACACCTGGATTTGGGGGATTTTCTGCTGTTCCTCTGCAGTCTTACAGACTTACTGTAAAGTCTGAGAGGCCTTCCAGTGCATTTCTTTTTCTTCTTTCAAACCTTGACTGAGGAAAGGCGTCTGTCTGACCACTCAGATCAGATCAGTGGAGTGCTGCAGTGATGGCTGGCCTCATGCAAGTTTCCCTGGAGCTCAGCCAGAGTGACCATCAGGTTCTTGACCACAATGCTGTCTCTGAGCTCTGCAGGCAGTTACTTTGACCTCATGGCTTGGTTTTTTTTTTTTTTTGCTCTGATATGAACAGTCAGCAGTGACACCTACTACAGTCAGGTCATTCCAAATCCTGTCCAATCTATTGAATTTATCACAGGTGGACTCAAAGATGGACCACAGCAAAGCGGCTCAATAGTAATGCAAATGTGATAGGCTATTTCAATTTGTCCTTTTCAGTGAATTTAAAAAATATTAATTATTCAGTGATTGTCATCACTGAATATTTGGGTATTGAATTTAAAAATAGTTCTGAATAGTGTATATGGTCTCAATATTTTCTGAATGCTCTATATATCTCAGCCAATAAACCATATTCATTCATATTCTGTCATTTATTTATCATGATATTTGTCTTATCCTGAACCCTTCTGCAGTAAGACTACACAACATTTTGCAGGTCATATCTATAGGCCATATCTACAAGATACCTCTTGAGTTACTCTTACATTTGGATTTCTGCTGGGATAAATTAAGTTTCATCTTATCTTAAATTACTCCCAAAGGCCCAGCACAGATTTACGTGGCACATTAACACTTCTTCTGTGATAACACAGACTACAAAGTGCTGTAATAGTTAGTCATTAAGGTTATTAATGTCATTACAGGCTCAGGAAAAAAACACGTCTTTAACTACTTTGAACTTTTCAGTAAATTGTACTCATTTGGATGATCTGCGTGAGTCTGTTTGGGGTCATTAAGTTTTCTAATAGGAGGGAGGAGGACGTCATATAAGTTTAAATGTCTGACTACTGCAGCTTTACATTTAATGATAAATGAAACTATTCTCTTTTGTTTCATCTCTGTGTTATACTACTTATAAGTAATAGTTTAACTACTTTATAGAGTGATACCACACTCCAAAAATCTTTTTTTAGAAAAAAAAATCAACATATTGTATTGACTGAGCATAGATTTTCCTTCTGTTTATAGGGCAGTGCAGTTTTGAGCTGAGGAGAGCGGCACGAAAACTCTCTTTACTGTCCCTTTGCCAACTTGCTGCCTCACTGCAGAGAGAGAGAGGCAAAGAGAGAGAGAGAGAGAGAGAGAGAGGGGAGGGAGGAGGCAGAGTTTTTGGAAACAGGGAAGTGAGCTGCACTGCAGTAACTGGGCGTTGGCTCATCTCACAGAAAGAGGCAGCAAAAGGCAGAGGAGGAGAAAGGGAAACAGAGGGGTGCAGGGGAAGTGGATTAGATGAACTGAGGGGAGAATAAGGCACAACACGTCACTGTGAAAGGCAGCAAGATGAATGTGGCCTTCTTTGTCCAGACATGATCATTTCTCTTGGATGACTCAAGTAAATTATGGGCTTGGTCAGAACTACAAAGTTTAGGCTTTTAAGGAATTAGTGTTACATTAGAGGTTCATGTTCAAACGGTGGATTTAAGGAGAAATATCCACTTCTTTTATTTGATGTTACTTTATAGTTATAGTTGTCCTGTACATTCAGAGAAAATACAGCACTTTGTTACTCCACTTCAGTGGGAAAATATGATCAGGTTATAAAATATGATGCATTATTATAGACAAACCCACTTAACAATTTACAGTTACAACTTGTAATATGAGCCACAATATAACAATGTGAAAGCCAAAGGTATGAATACCTTTACTCTTGAAACGTTATAAACTTGATATAGATTAGCTGACGATAAGTATACTTTTATAAAAATACAGTTTTCAATGAAAGACTTTTACATGATGATATTTCTATTTTTTCCAAACAGACCTCATAAATATACAGGCTTTGGACAAAACAGTATAAAAGCATTTTTAACACATACATTTTTTAATTGAATGCTTTTATGTCACCTTAAAATTATCATTGCATCTTTGTCATCATCATATAAAATGATATACAATTATAAACATGAAGAATATATCACAGGGAGGTTAAGGCAAAGTTGGTGTTATGGATATAAGGTTGATAAACCAGCTGTGACTGTAAAATGAATTTAAAAACAAACATAAATTCAGTGGAGTAACCAATTATCCCCATGTGCTGAATTTTTCATTCCATTTAAACTGCCACTGTTCCCTCTCTGCACAGTGTCAAATTTTATTTCTGGGATATTTTGTTTGGTTGCAATGTGTCAACTATTATTTCGAGCTACATTAATATTTCAAACTCCCTAAACCACCTTAAACTGCTGCTATACTGCTACTGCTGTGTCACTGTTTTCCACTTTCACCTGTTGCACCAGCTGCTCACCTATAGCTGCTGTAACTCTGCGTTCAATAAATGACCAGTGACCAGTCGGTGAACTTTAGATAGCAGACACTAATTCTTTATATGCATTGCGTGTAGTGTTGATGCTGCAGTAACGAACATCACCAGCATATTCAGAAAAGCTGCTCCTACGTGAGTGTATTCCTAGGTCTAATGAGGACATGGGCACACACACACACACACACACACACACACACACACACACACACACACACACACACACACACACACACACACACACACACACACACACACACACACACACACACACACACACACACACACACACACACACACACACACACACACACACACACAGAGCAGGTGATTTCAGGCAAGCTGCCATAGTAATATATGAAACAATAATGTGCCTGTGAGTCCCTTACCACCCAACCTACCTTAAGACGGGCAATATCATGTTTAACACTGTAAGCATTTTTTTCATCCTCCATCTATATATATATATATACGCCTGTCTGTCTCCTCCTTCCTCTGCTGCCCCGCTCCCTCTGTCTCTATTTTTGAATCTCTCTCTCTTTCTCTCTAGCACTCTTTCTTCATCCATTTGTTCTGTTCTTTCTTTCTATCTTCCTCCCTCCCTCCCTCTTTCTTCCGTTTTTTCTCGCTCTAGGCCAGGGAAATGTGCTGTGTCTGCAGGGGGGTTATTTGGTGCAGGAGACGGGGAGTAATTGATAATGGTGCTGCTTTTGCTATCAAGAGAGCTGTGTTTGCTTATAAAGGAAATGAGACAGAGGGAGGACAAGTCAAGTGAGAGAGGTAAAAAAAAAAGAAATAGGAAGAGAGTAAAAAGAGAAAAAAAAGCCAAACGAAGACATAAAGTGAGAGACAGATATGGAATCAAACCAGAGAAAAAGGCAGGAAAGATGACACAGCAGTGTTTTCTAAATTAATTTTGTTGTACTTTTGTTTGTCTTCATTTGTTCTTTCTGGTTCAGATTCAGACTTCTGATCTGATTTCATTTTATTTTGTGATGTAAATGTAAATTTAAAATCAATCCAATGGATTAAAAAAATATATATATTTGTTAAAATGTCATTTTATGAATAAATGGATTCAACTCCCTCTCTCGTCTATTTCCTAATGTTCCCACATGGGCTCCTTTCCCTCTCAACAAATGTATAATATTCAATAAACATCACCCAAACTTCATGTTTATCCATTAGTAGTGGAGGGAGACTTTAGACCCAGACGGTTATTGGCATAGATATAGCTCTGATAAGGCTCCTGATTTCCTGACTTTTCACGATGACCTAAATAGAAACTCAATATGATATGGAAAACCTAACTATTTTACAACTTTCTACAAAAAAAATCCCACTGGAAATGTTCTGATTTACCACAGGGGCTGTATTACTGTTTTCCTATCTGTCGTCTCGTACCTTTAGTGTAGCACAGGAGTGTCGCCAAACACAGGGGATCTAATATATGACATTTGATACTACAGTGAAACAAGGCAAGTCAACTTTTTCATTTCTACACCTTGTCAGGAAATAACTCTTGCCATGAGTGGGTGTGAAGTTTTATTCTTGAGACAACGTGCCCAAAGGAAAATAAGATTTTTTTTAATATATACTTCTGCTGAATCTAAAACAAAAAGCTGTTTTTTTTTTGTTACTCCTGTGTGAACTGTTGCTGATGCAGTTATTTTACAACCCAAGGTTTCCAGCAGTGGTGATTGTCTGCATCAGATCTGCTTCACCAGTGAATATGCCTTTTAAATATTGATGAGATCTCCCATGCTACACCCAGGTTTTCTGTGGCCTCAGGTCAGAATTGTAATGATAATGCCAAAGCCACTGTGGTCGACAAGATACTGGATACTGACAACATAAACATGTACAGGCCTACTGTCGACTCACAAGCTTATAGAGCAGTAAACATGCAGGTATATATATATATATTCTGACACATGCACAGACACATATTGAGTTGCACATGTTTTTGTTCAAACTTCATTTTTACTTTGAACAGTTAATTCTGAGAAGACAACAACACGTGGAACAGACAAAAATAACAAAGCCGCACAAAAGAAGAAAGGGTTCGGAGGCGCTGTGGGGAAGAGACTTTCACGCTCGTCATGCACAAGGGAACACTCGCCACACCCAAAATGCAAAACACGGCGCCACACACACATACACACACATGGGCTGCATCCCCTCCTTGCCCCTTCTTCCCCCCTCGGAGGAAATGAGATATGCTGATGAAGCTGGTGCCGCCTCTCATGGCTGAAGACGAAGCATTTTGGCACTTCAGAGACATCAGAGTGAGTCAGGCAACCTGGGGGTAGTGGTGGTGGTGGTGGGGGGTGGGCGGTGATATTTCATCTCTGTCAGTCTGGGTGTTTTAACTGCACTTGCTCATGAAGTTGTGTTCAAAAAAAGAAATGTTTGATGGGACTTTGTTCACATCTTTTGTGTCTCTGATACAATGTCCTACCTTTTCTCTCTAGTTCACAGGACTGACATTGGCTTTATGTTTGTGAGAGCTTAGTCATCTTGGAAAGCTGCTTCTCAAGTGTTTTGATACAATTAATGGAATAAGCCAACTACTTCACTGCAAAAACTCAAACTCTTTCCAAGAATATTTGTCTTATTTCTTGTCAAAATGTCTCAATTTTAGTCAAAACTAACCTCTTTCCACTTGAAATAAGACTTATCACCTAAAAATGAACTTGTTTTTAGACCGTTTTCACTTGTTTCAAACAAATTTTCAATTGAAACAAGTAGAAAAACCTGCCAGTGAAAGCACGTTTTTTGTGCTTGTGATAAGAAAGAAAAACTTGCTCCACTATCAGATTTTTCTACTTATTTCAAGTGAAAATTTGCTTGAAAGAAGTAAAAAGTGTCTAAAAACAAGCTACTTTTAAAATGTGAGGAGTCTTATTTTAAGTATAATTAAATTTGTTTTGACAAGAAATTACATTTTGACTAGAAATAAGACAAATGTTCTTGGTAAGATTTTGAGTTTTTGCAGTGTTTAAAGTTCTAGTATAGTACTGTATGTCTATTGTGCAGACATGGCAGCTGTTAATTTCTAACCTCTCTCTGCACTGTGGTGAGCCAAAACTGACAAAAAGGGACACCAAATGGATGGTGGAGAGTAAATCAATAAATGGATCAGAAGTGGGCTAAACAACTTGTAAGCAAAATGACACATCATAAAAATGTTCAAACTGCACTATGTATTTGATTTATTTGGTCTGGGAGCGCTCTCAAGTCTATATACTGTAGCTACTGCACAAAGTCAAATCACTTTCCATAATTTTATTAATTGAAAACATAATTTAACTAAAAGGCATATTATTTCTGTCCCTTTTAAAGCACAAACAGCCCGGATCACTGTAACACTCACTCTACATGCTACACACTCAGCCAGTCTGCAGTTTTCTGCAGCCTGGTTCACTCTCATGAAATATGTAGACTAAAGCTCTGTAATTGCCATTCACCAGTCGGGGTTGCGTGACTTAGAGCTTCATGACCTAAACCGTGGAGACGGCCTACTCAACCGTGATACTACTCCACCTCCGCTTGCTCCATCCGGCTTACTATACCGCATGTAGTAAGAAGAGGGAGGTTAGTGGACCAGAGGGAGACAGTGTCATGCTTTACATTTTTCGTATCATATCACATTGTGGCATGTTGATGTCTTTGTATGTAACAGGTGTGTGAGTGCAGACATTTTTGCTTTGGATCACATTTTTACCTAAAGATTTTCACCTAAACTATCTTGCTTCAACAGCTTCAGAATAATTGTGATGGTTAAATAAATTACTTGTAACTTATTACGAGGGAGAATAGAGGCTCTCTGCCTTCAACATAGCATGTCTTGGCCAAAAACCAACCTTGCATGATCAGTGCCTCCGACCCGGTGTCCCAGCTCTCGTCTCGGAGGCACCGCGACACAAACACGCCCCATAACCCGTAATCACTTGTTCACGATTAGACTACACCAATACGCACATTTTAGAGTAGATGATACATGATGTTATCCACCACTCCATGGATTGCTTTGTCGCCGGCTTAGTTGAAAACAAATGCACATGGCCAGGAGGAGGGTTAGCAAAACAGCAGAAAAGCGACCAGACTTGCATAGTTCCTCTTTAAAGGAATCATAACTATTGTTGGCAGTATTCGAATTTGCCAAATGATACCCATTATTCTACTGTAAATTACGGCAATTAACTTTTGGTTAGGTTTTTATTACACTCTACTATCATAATGAGACAGAATATCCACAGTCTGCCAAAGGTTGAACAGCCTCACTTTGTATTAAGCCTTCTTGCACCTATGAAATTAGCATTAAGATCCAAAAACAAAATCTACTTTAAGTGAGATTAGAGCAAACCAACGTGTTCCCATTAGTTTTCTCATATTTAGTCATACTAAACAGTATGATTTTTTTTTTTTTAATCTTTTGTTTGTGTGGGTTGGGTCACTGGTGCAGAAAGAGCTTACTGCAGCTTATGAAGGAGCTACTTTCTAAACATACTTCGGCTTTGTTGTCCCTGAAGGGAAATCCAGCCAACAATAAGAAGTATAAATTATCATACAAACTGTAGCTCATCTAATTAATTTAAATGTACAAATCACGCCATAGACCAAATATACACAATGCACCGCTCACACAAAGGAAAGAGGAGTGGTTGTGAGATGTGAGAGAGGGAGGGCGACTGCAGAATTTCTCCCATTTTAAATAAAAAATGGGAAGCACTAACTCCAGGGATTCTCATGCAAGACCCATCAGCACAAAGCTGATGCAAGTCTGCAACAACCATGAGTCATCTCTGTCAGGGAAACACCCTCCCTCCGTCCCCTCTTTTCTTCCATCCATCCTATACTTCCATCTGTTCCATTAATCCATCGCTACTTTGCATCTCCTGACAGTGTTTTCGACAGAGCGAGAACAGTGGGTAAATGTCGGAAACTCTGCATTGAATATTTTTACGAGTTATGTACTGTCACGTAAAGTTTCAAGAGCAGAACTCAGGAAATTGCTCAGCCGGGCTGCAGCCAAAAAGAGTAAGTGCAAGAAACTGCTTAAATGAATGTCATAAGGCTGTACACTGAATTCAATGAGCAGCTCTTTGAAACAGCAACGTTTGTTTGTTGCAAAAATCCTGCTCAATATATAACCTTGAGCTGAGCTGTTATTTGGAAACTGCTTTCAAAATGGTAAATAGTAATTCTATTCATTCACATGCAGTGTGGGCAGAGAGGACATGGGGATTGAGGCATTAAAAGACAAGGTGGAACGAAATAAAAATGAAATGGGAGGAGAAGGGAGGAAAGAATGAGAGATAAAGGAAGAGACACTGACAGATGCTTTTCTGTTTCAACTTTCATCTCTGACTTTTAGTGTTGTCGCCATGGGAAAAGCTGTCAATCACTGGCATTGAATACACTCTACATGAAACACACACACACTCACACACACAAACCTTTGTGCATTTGTGAGGATGCTCAGCATCATAGAGCATCCAATCATTAACGTTAACCCAAACCAAAAAGAGTCAAGACAAGTCGTAGCCCTCAGACAGAGGAGGTAAAAATATCCAAAATGCCAGTCTTCACAAAGAGTTGGGGAAGCAGACACAGTGGTATATAATGTGTAATAAATATAATGTATAGCATCACAGCTGTATGCCTGTAGGCCCCCTCCCCCTAACTTAGCAGTGTGTATTGCCCAGTGTCCATCTCAGTCACAACGTATGAGGGACATTGGTGAAATTCATTTCCCACACCCACGCGCTCACACACACCATAAATTCACACACATACTGTATATCATGGGCATATATCTTGTATGCTATGGCAGAGTTGACACGTAAGTACACACACCGCAGTCAGGCTGACTTGAGAGATTACATGCGTACGGTCTCAGAATACTAAGTGGTACTTACAGGATTTGCTACCGGCGCCCCACACTGGTGACATGTTACTGAACTGGTAAATGTTGGATGTTGAATGTTTTCTTTTTGGCCTCCATCCAGTCTCTGATTCACAATCACTGCAAGACCTAAATGCAATAAAGCTAATTAATTATGAAAATGGAATAAATGTTGTCCAGGTGTGTCCATGTCCTTCAATGTTTTATTTGTCCAAAACAAACATTTCTGTTTCAGGATTTATACATGTTATTGATGAAATTATTGCAATGTGTTCATTTGGTCAGTCATAATTAAATATGAAAACCATCACTTGATCTGTGACCAGTCTCCCCCCAGTTGTATGGTGCATTTAAGCACCTTCTAGCTCTTTGTTTTGATTTTATGATGAAGAACTTTACTTTTTTGTTTGACTCTTACTGCCCCCATCAGTCTTTTCTTTTCAGGCACAACAGAAAAGCTGTTAAAAACTTACTATACCCTTCTGAACCCAACAACAAACAGAAGGCTCACAAAGTTACACATACGTATCTTGTTATGTATTTTATGGTGGAGACAGATGAAATTCTAAAAAGGGGATCAATACTGAGCTTAGGTTCATCTTGTGTCCAACACAACTCCAGTGAATGCTTACAGTATATTGCTCTGTGCTAATGGTAATGCTGTCCATGAACTGTATAAGTTGAACAGTTAGTTAACCTAGACCTGTCTAAAAAACAACCTTTGAATTTTAAACCACCATTTATGACCTTTTTTTCACCTACAAGTTACCAAGGCAACCCACAACAGGCTTTCTGAATGAGACTGCAGCCTCCATCCCACGTCCTACAAACAGCCAAATGCTGATTTGTTTTACCCCTGACCTTCATCTTTCCCTGACCCTATCCAAACAGGTTTAGTTTCCCAAATGAAACCAGAGGTCAACAGTCTTATGGGTCTTTCAGGAGAGAATGATGCATTAGGTAAGAAAACCTGTTGAGTGCATCAGTCCAGCACTGTAGACAAAGCCCACCTCCTTCACTGCAACGATATTCTGTTCATGCTGCAGCAACAGATACAATTACGTAAAGAGTTTCCAGTGGATAGTTAACATCCCCACAGCGTACACACACACACGCACACACACCTATCTAAAACCTCAGTGCCCGTTTCACTCCCTCTCTCTCTCCCTCCCTCCCTCCCTCCCTCCTTCCCTCCCTCATTCAGCTGTATCATGATTCTGCAGCTCAACCTCTGCAGCATGACTCCACTTTCCTCTCTGCGCCTCTGTCTGCCTCTCCAGCAGCGCATTGACAAATCCAAGAGAAATACTGGACTGGCTTAAAAATAACTAGACAAAGACCTTTTCTACATGTAGCACACACATTCTCTCTCGCTCATTCTTTCATTCGCACAAACACCGACACTAAGATGCCATGACGTCTTCCTTTGCAGTCTTCACTCATAAACAGAATCTTTTGAAGGTCTTTCAAAAGATGGAAATAGTGGAAACAACACGCAGCTGCTCCACTGCAGCTTATGAGAAAAAATGGGATTTTAATATGCTGCAGCAGATACTTTTCACACAGACACTTTCACCGACTCTCCTGTTATATTTCATCTTCATGCCTCGGTGTCTCTTAATGCTCTGCATGGAGCTGTCCCTGCCACTGGAGGCAGTGTAAGGACTGAAGATAACTTTGAAAATGACGAAACCGTCTTTTGATTGAGCCTATCAAACACCTGCAGCCTGCCCCTCACCTCTGTTTGAGGTTAGAAGCTTAAAGCCATATTGGTCAAAACTAGCATAACACAACACAACAAGTGCATTGAAGACTGTATCTCAGACGTGATACAGCAGGCATAATGCTAAATCTGTGAAGATATCACCTGAGTTATTACTGTTACTGTCCTGCTCTGAGGGAGATGACTCATCTCTAAACTCATTTTCATGGCAATCCATTCAACAGCTGTTGAGCTATTCTAGTGTCCAAACCACAAGAGACCAATTCACATTAACATTCATACAGCACCTACACAAAAGTCTAATTTGATGATGTCCTCCTCTCTGCATTGATCTCATTGCTTGGGTGCTACAGTAGGCTATGTATTAGTTTTATTTTAAAATCTGCCTATTCCGTAAATGGAGTTTGTTCAAAAGTGATACACACAGAGAATCACACACAGGTACTGTACAACAACTGATGACTCATATCAGTTGGATAAACTCAGCTGAGTCATCCAAGTCAAACACGGACAACTGTTTTAACAGTTTGTATTATATATATGTATCACCTTCGTGATGATATAAAAAGCAATAGTTGTCTGTTTACACTCAAAGGTTTCATTTGACATTGTGCTGACAGTATTTTCAAAAACAAGTATAATTTATTTACCAGAGTATGTGTACAAATATGATGATATGAGAGCGTTCACTGACAGGCTGCAGCATCTGAAAGATGCTTTAGTTTGATGTCAAACCTAGGCTTCCTAACAGTATCTTTCCCCTCCTCTGGCGTGTGTGTCTAAGTGTCATTTGTTACAATTTGAGAAATGTGTTCAGACAGTTTTGTGACATAATTTAGGATTTTCTCATTTGAAGTCTGGCTCCTTCACCCTTTGTCTGGTGCACTGGAAATATACGCACTGAGGTAATTTTCTGAAGCGCAGGTACCGAATAGGCAATCCACAGAGGCCATAACATTAAAATGTCTAAAAATGATGGAGAGGATGGAGACATAAAAAGAGAGAGAGAGGGAGAGAGAGAGAGAGAGAATCTGCTTCTGTGGAGGTGGAGGCAGCGCGGGAGGGAGGAGGGTTGCAGAGAAAGAGGGTGATGAGTGACTCTGCAGATTAAAAACATGATGTCAGACAACCGCAGGTGATCCAGGATATTGGAGGCAGATAAGACTGTGGATATTGAACCGATGTGTATTTACTGAAAACTAGAGGTTTGAAATCGAATACTTGGAATTTCCATCTAAAAATACAAATGCTTCCTTTGCTGAGAGTGTTTAAGTTGTGCAAATGAAGGATGAATAGATGGAGAGATAGACAATTCACCACAATAAAGGGAGAAATGTGGCAGATTCACTGAGCTGCTAGTTTCAGTGTCCTTACCCGTACCTCAGAGTGAATAATTGTTTCATCAAGTGTGATGGCATTTATATGGCCTCTTCTTGATGACTAGGCCGTGTGCATGACTCAGGTACTTGCCACTCTAGGGAGGGACAACCCACCTGGTTGCTGAATTGTTGTCTCTGCGTGTTTCCTAAATGCTAAAACTAATAATAATAATAATAAAAAACTGCCACTGCATGACAAACAAAGGGTGATTTTGTGAAAACAGACACTGATGTAATGATTAAATGGGGGTCTCACAGTTGTCACCCTCAGTGGGGTAATTCACTTTAATCTGTTTGTCTTCTGCTGATCGCTCACTTCCTCTTCCAGATGAGAAAAGCTGCTGACTTCAGCTCTTCAGCAGTGCTTTACTCATCGTAAGGCAAGACGTTGTCAGCATCTGTGAGGAGGACAGAATAAGACAGAAGCTCACTAATCTCCTGTGTACTGTGTGTGTGTGCCTGTCATGCGAGCGTGACATGATTTTGTGTGTTCAACACACTTTGTGATCCTTCCTTTTGTTTTGAATGGCCTTGGAGAACGGCATCATAAGAGCTTCTTCTTCAGCAGCAGCAAAATGCAGCATCTTCCTCCTCAGGCACTATACTGTAGGTCACTTTATTTGCAAAATGCAACATGTGTAAACAAATTTGTCTCAGTGACATTGGCGCAGGGACGTATTGACAAGTTACAAAGCCCCACAGTACATGCTGACAGTGGCTCAGGGACAACAGGGGCTCATATAGCGAGGAACACAGCAGCTCAGACATGCTGAGGGCAGTGCTTTACATACATTCAGTTAACCACAAGTCCATGTACTGAATGTGGCAAAGCATTGATGTTATACTGTGTAGAGTATTAATACCATACAAAGATAAACAATGGAACATTTCCTTAAATGTTAAATATTATGATGCAGCATTATTTTGAATCAAATAGATATATAGAAAAGGGAGTTTTAATGATTACTTGACTCTTTTCAGAACTTATCCCTACACTCTACACACACGATTTTTTCCGCAGTTGTAGACAAACTGGTCCTTTCTCTCACGGTGTGCTTAAAAAAACAGAGAGACTTACAGAATTTGAACTGTGAGCCTTTGAGTGCAGCCAGACCCCTTCCAGATAAGCAGAAGGGACTCCTGTTTTTAACTTGCATGGGTTTCCAAAATATTTACTCTAGAAACACCAAAAACATATCAATGTGTTCTGGAAGTCCTCTGGCCACTCATGGTCTGCTCCTTTTTCTGGTCGGCACTACCGTTTTCTCACAACAAGCCCAAATGTGAATCCAGTGCTGTGGCAGAAAATCTGCCTCGATCTCGTTGCCTCAGCCTGGGGTGCATTAATTGTCATGGCAACCCCCTCAAATTGACGTGGCAACCTTTGAGCCTTAAGCCAGCTGAAACCAATTTGTAAATTAGGGACTCCTCTGATAACCCCCCCTATATTTATATGAAGTCTCTGGCTGTGCTCACTCACTCATTCACTATTCCCCACTCACTGTAATTCTAAATAGAGGACTCCGGTAAAATGAAAAGACACTTTCTTACACTTTTCGTCACACAGTTAAAGCAACATTATGTCGTTTTTCGACCTTAAAATAATGTTTCTAAACTCATTCAAGTGGTAGAAAAATGGTTCATAGGATGAATAGTGCCACCACTGCAGCCTGAGCGGGGTCACGTCAGCTGAAACTGCACTATGTAACTTCCCTGTACAGGTAGGACCACCGTAGTAAGTCTCCCTGCTCCTCTCACCTACACACCAGCGCCCTGTGCTGGGCCACACGGCCGACCAGCCTCCCTCGAGCCTCTGGAGCTTTGCTTGGCACTGGTACCAGCAACGACGACAGCTACTGGCAACGGTGCCGGTACCGGCACTGGTACTGTTAATGACAGCGGCGACTGCACCGGTACCAGTATACCGGTATTATAATGACGTTATTATAATGACCGATACCAGTAATGATGGCTGCAGCGGCAATGGCGCCGGTACAAGTAACAAATTCACATAGGCTACTGTGCTTCATTGGGAAAGACACAGCAGCAGACAGTTGCTCTTCAGTACCGCAAATCCTACATAGTGTAGCTTTAATAACATTATTACTGTCGCATAATTAGACGTTGCAGATCAATGCCGACTGTGATCATGACCGCAATGCGTGACCACAGTGCATTATGGTATTGCTTGCTTAGTGACCATTGGTTGGATACTATGAGTCCACTATATAGGGTATATCAATTCTCACGAGTCACGACACTACAAAATGGCATAGTCACTATATAGTCCACTAATAACAGTGAGTAGTGAATGATTTCAGACACAGCCTCTGTGAAACACAACCACATGTGCATGTGCATGTTCATGCACTGCTCTCTCTCTCTCTCTCTCTCTCTCTCTCTCTCTCTCTCTCTCTCTCACTCTCACGTTGACAGCTCCTTAATGTCAGTGCTCTCAGAGATCACACACCTGACCTGGTTTAGACAATGGTCTAAGAAAAAACCTGCAGTCCAACAGCCACCCTGACCCTAACCTTAAATACAATCAAACATTTGGCTACTAGAAGACGCATTTGCTAAAAGAACACCAGTATTTAGGTTGCCAACCCTTGAAAGAGTGTTACGATACTCACTAATGCCAAAGACCATGCTACGAGCTATTGTAGAGTGTAATATCTGGGACACACAGTAGCAAACTCTCAGAGTCACTGATGCCAATGTAGCTGGAGGTCAGAACAAATATGACTATAATACATAGCCTGAATACGCAGTCTGATGATCAGACTAGACCTGGTTCATTTATCTGTAGCACCAAACACTGCATGAGGAGCAAACAACAATATAAATCACTGGTGGTTAATCAACACTTAATGGTTTTTCCTTTCATCAGTAGGACATTAGGAAACAAGTTTAGTGGAATATAAAATGTGTGCGTGTGTGCGTGTGCACATGCAGTTGTGTGTGTGTGTACATTATATTGGTTTTGCATTTATTCAGGGGGCCCAACAGATTTATACCACACTCCCCACTTTGTTTGCCATATATTCTGTTGCATAACTTCATTAGAAGGTGGCAGATTTAAACTAATGTTGACATTTTATTGAAAACTGGATGTGTTCACTGCTGAGGATGAACTTAATGAAAGATACATCTTTTTTTTCCCCCGAGTTGTGGTTGTAAACTTCACAGAAGAGCAATTGATTTGTGTTTGTGCATCTTGAACCTAAGTCTTGTGTGTTTTTCCAATTATTAATTCGGCAGATAAATTACAGTTACTGAGTGCTGAGTGAGCAAATGACTGTCTCCTTCCCAACTCTAATTTTTACTCTTGATGCTCTGCTGGAATCCATACAAGTCCAATCTGATGGTATCTTTGTGTGTGTGTGTGGTTGTGCGAGTGCTATAATGATTGTGTGTATGTGTGAGGTGACATACACT